>NC_090929.1:530052577-530669912 GCF_040938575.1 Ambystoma mexicanum | reverse complement strand
TTGCAGGAGTTATAATGATTGTTAAGCAGGGAATATTTCAGAAAAGTAGCTTTTGTGAATGCCATTAAAATACATATTTACTGGTGGCTCCTCCCCAAGGGATTTGTAGGAAACGTTCTATCAATTGTGCATTTCAATGCACATTGTAGCAGTAACGTGAGCCAAAACTGGATACGATGGGCATTAAATTGTACAGGGTCTAGGGTTTCTATGTCAATTAATGTCTGGGCAAATAAGTGGCTAGTGGTAGATTTAATGCAGCTTGGCTCATTGTCAAAGGGAACACCTGGCTATTTTATTTTATTTTATTGGAATGTTTGTTCCGTGCTGGCTCTAACCAAAGGGTCTTGGAACACCTTACAAGGTTTGAAAGGTTGAAAATGTGGGAAGTGAAACTGAAGTTAATATTTGTTTTCAGTAACAGGTCAGGATGATTAGGTATGGTATTTGGTATGTTATAAAAAACAATTAAATAAATACATTATGGAAACAGGTTTTTTTCGGCACTTGCTGCAATTGGTGGTTAATTGCTTGTTTGTGCATGCATATTAGTTTTGCAGAGTAGAATATGTAGGACATTCTGGCTGGCTTGTCTGGTGTTTGTGCGGGTGATGGGTTTGAGATTGTCACGAAGGATTAATGGGTTTTGTGGTGGATGTATTTCTAAGGCAATTCTCAGGCAGTGTAGCTGGTTCAGAGCTGAGGTGATGTGTGTATTTGTGGGTTGGTGCAGGATGAGCCTGGCTGCTGCATTTTGTATGGCGTTCAGGGGTGCAAGGGTGCTGTTGGAGAAACTGAGGAGACCATTCCTATAGTCCAGTTTGGAGAGAACCAGTGCTAGGACTGCAGTGCGGAAGTCATCAGAAAGACGGATGTGTCTAATCTTTCATAGGGCGTGCAGTTGCAGGTTGCATGTTTTGGTGAAGTCAGCTATGTAATATGTGAAGGTGAAGCCAAGGGATGTGATAGGTGTGGAGAGGGATTATGTGGGATGTCCATGACAAGTTCTCCGATCGAGGGGGTGAGCTTGGCTTTGTGTTTAGGGTGGGCTTGTTGGGTGTACTGACCCACGTTTGGACTATTATGCTGCAACATTTGGTGCTGTGGGCTTAGAAAATCCAAGATGGCCGAAAAAGCCCACATTGCGCCAGAATCCAGGAAAACCGAGCAGTTTTGGTGCATACCAAAATGTTCCCCTGACCTGCCACCCACCAGTGCGAGTGTGATGGGCCAGGAGTGCCATGAGTGAAATGTGTGCCAAAGGAAAAACATTAGTGCCGTTTGGCTCAAAAAAAGCGCTTTGAAATCACCTTTGTTTCTCTGAAATGCAAGCTAAAAATGCCTATTTTAAACATTGCAAGATATTCAAAAATCTCAATGAACACCAGCAGACATTTGGCAGAAGGTAGACTTGTGTGCATACAAAATCTGGAAAGAGAAAGAGCCTAAAATAATCTTCATAATGAAACTGGCTGAGCTGTGGATGTCAGCAGCCTAAGTTAAATTGGACTGAAAGACACTAAAATCTAAAAGATTAAAATAAATGAGTGACCTACTGTTGAGTGTCACATAGTTTGCAACTGTTAAATGTCATAGTTTTGAACTTAGAATCAGCGTTCTAGCTGCATGTGTAAAAATTGTAAGTTTGATTTGGATGAAGAAAAACTGGGAACAAAAGTGACATTTAGCTGAAGCCTGGCTTAAAAAGATTGAATTCTGCCTGACAACTACCCCCGACGGGAGTTGAAACTTGCTCAACAAATGTTCCCAGGCCTGGCCTGCATTCTCCTTCCCTCACCAAAGGGAGATGACACCTCTCTAATTGGATTAGGGGAGGAGCAGCTGGGGACTGTAGGAAACTGAACAGTGAGCCTTCCTTGGCTCAGGCAAATGTTAAATTAGGGGGGGTCGTAAATGGCTTCCTCTTGAGAGAAACTGGCAGGGGCAGTGTCTCTGTGAGCAACTTGAGTTGGAGGAAGTGGACAAACCAGAAATTCCACCATGTGCTTTGGGAAACCACACCCCTCTGGGCCAGAGCATAATTTTAAAAAGATGGATATTTCATAGTACGGACTTGTCAAAATTATATAATTAATATCATTATTCTTGTGATTTTTCTGTGCACATTTTAAGAGGTGTTAGGACTCTGTGGTATGTTCTTGGGGGTGGTAGTGGAAAATAAGGTATTACTCCAAATGTCTGTATGTAAAAAATCTGACACTTTATCATCTGATGCCCATATTCATTTTACATGTTTGTGTAAATTCTGGAAAGGTTTAGAGGTTGTGATCTTGATGAAAAGGGCAGAATTCTGTCATAAGTGGACACGAAATCTTACAAAGACAGGGATCGGATGGTTTGGTGCTACAGAAAATATGTTAACTGGACATATAATATTAGAAAAATTGTACGTAGTTAAATATGTATTTGGATCAAGAATAGATTTGTGTGCAAATTGACCATGGGTGGATCCTCTGACCCATAAACTACCTCATCACGATGACACTCCATTTCCTTCCCCAAATCAAGGGGGAGAGGAAAACTTGGCCAATGATAAGTTGTGAGGGGCAGGCTTAGTTATGCCCACGCACACACCCATTTTCAAAACACATAAAAGGACCACTGAAATCCAGTTATGGACATTCATTTTCCAACTTTCAACTGAATTCCTGCGCAGCATGCTGACGGAGAACTCCAAATCCAGAACTCCAGCGATCCAGACTAACTCCAGAACAAAAACTCCAAAGAGCTGAACTCTTCAGCAGGCCTCAAAATCTTTTGCAAACTATTCAACCGCCGGGCTGTGCGGTTTGCTGCTTGCTAAGAGTCCTGTGTATCCAGAACAGAACCAGTACCCAGAAAGCAGTGCGGTATCCAGAATCCACTTCATCCAGACCAGCAGAACCAGAGACCCAGACCAGACCGCTGTGAACAGAACCGGTGCCTGATTGACCTGCCGAGCAGAGAGAACTGCAGCTAAACTTGTTGACCAGATCCGTGACAAGGCCATTCCTTTCAAATTTATAGTGTGAGTACCCAGCTAGAACTGTGCAGAACCCATCTCTTAGCTTAAAATAATCTGATTCAAACTATTTTAACCTATTTAGAACGGCATCATAAGAACTCGTGTGGCCATCCTGTTGATTTAAACCTTCCAAAGCGCATCTGTCATTCTGAAACTGTAATTTCATTTCTGAAAATCTACCTTTACAAAATCGTCTGTATCTTTGGAACCGTGCATCCTAGGAATGAAATTGAACTTTTATTGTAAAACTGAGATTCCCAGCTTTCCAACTTGCTACTCCTTATAGTGCCTCCCTAATTGCGCTCGACGCACTCGAAAAAAAGTGCAGCGATTTGACATTTTGCTTCATTTCAACCATGTGTAGAAAGATCTGTCCTTTGCTTCGTTACTGAAATCCGTTTTCAACCTGATAGTCCCTCATTAATCATTGTTAGTGTGGACCTGAACTGATTTAAAGTATCTCTCACTCACCCTGAACCTCTAGAGGGAATTAAAATCAATTTTAGCATATTTCACTCCCTTACAAATCACCTGAAAGTCTTTCGCCTGTGTTTCAAAATCATCCCTGGTGCTATAAGCTTGCTAGGGGGGAACTGAATTCGTATTGTACTGTGATTGTATTCCTGAAGACTGTGTGTGTTACTTCCATCTCTTTACATTGCATAGGAGGGAATTGAATTTTCAGAGAAAAAGTGATCATATTATCTTTTGCTGAAATCATATCAAGTTTATTTCTGTACTGCCTTTTATTCATCTTTGCATCTCCTTGAAACCCTAAAGCATTCTCAGCTACCGTATTCTCTATACTACTCCTAAGTAATTAAACCAGTGTGCTAGTATAACGTCATCCATTGTTGATCACTGTCATATGTCTAAGTGTGATATCAAATATTAATTTATTATAAAAGTGTGATATCTATCTATTGTTTAATTTTTCAAATACACCTTTTTAATTTGCAAAACAAACCTACTTCTTGGCTCAGTGGGGTCAGGGGGATTCTAAGAGAGGGGCGTTATACAAGGGTTCATCATCCAGATTATAACTTGTCATAAAAATATATAAATAAGGGCTTCCCTAGAGCAATCCCAGACAAGGCACTGACTTAGTGGGAATGCTTGATTGAAGTCATTTAACAGATTGGGGGCTCGAGCTGGGCAATCTGGATTAGATCTACCATTGTACAGCTTAGTACAGTGTGCCAACTGACAGGATACATATATCCGGTTAGATCACCACGCTGTTTTACACTGTGAAAGCACCCCCCAAAGGAATGCTCTAAGGAAAAGGTCTGTTTTGCAAAATAAAATACAAACTTCTGTAAGTCAGGAAGGAAATCAACTTCCAGAATGACGATACTGGTAGACATCAAAATAGCCAGAGAGCACTTCTTACATAAGCTATTTGTGAGAGGTGAGTGGGATCATCAGGACCAGGTGGTCTGGTTGCAGGCAATCACACCCCAGATCACTGAAACAGGGTCAGACATATGGAGAGATCAGGGTCCATTACATGTGGCTCTGAGTGAACTATATATGGCTTCTAAAGCTAAAGATGAACACGACAAGATTGTCAGGATAGCAGCATATTTGTATCAATATATGGGAGCCATACAGGACAAATGTGCTGAAGGCCAAGATCTGGCAAATAGGCAAGAGATGGCGTTAGAAAAGGCCCAATCTGACCTGGTCTCTTCCGAGCAGAGGCTGCACAGGAGCCAGGAGTCAGAAAATGATAGTAGACAGTACATCATTAAAATAAAGGAGAATATGGATATCTTGCAACAGGAAAAGGCTGACCAGGATACCAGAATTCTGGATTTGTAGAAGGAGCACCAAGACAGTTTGGACTCCTTACTGCAGTGCCAGAAAAAGCTGGAGCAACAGATCAATTTCAACAAGGCATGCACAGAGCAGGTAGCCACCCTGCAAATCCAACTAGATAGGGAGAAGGCAGAGAGCAACAAACTGATTCTGAAAGACCTGGACACCCAGACAGAACTTGAGGAGCAGCACCATAAAGCTGGTGCCTTTCAAAGGCAGAGGGATGACCTGGCAGCACAGATGCAGGCTCTTAGTCAAGAAAGAGACACCTTAGGCCAGGAAGTCTATCACTTAAAAGAAAGAATTGAAGAAAATCACCTGGCCCTCCAGGGACTGTGTGACCTCCAAAAAGAGCATCAGAACTTGTTAGAGCACACCCGGAGGTTGGAAGATGCTCTGGCAAGAAAGGAGCAGGCCAGTAGGGATGGGACTCAGGAGGAAAACCTCCTGCAGCAAAGACTGGCCCAGTATTCCAGGACAAACTAGGAAGCACAGAGGTAAAATGAGGCTCTCTGTCAACACAATGATAGGCTCCAGCAACAGGTAGCCATGCAGGAGAGACTGATAGAGTCTAGTTAGGCCTTGATTGAGGAACTGAAAGCCCAGGCTCTTGCATTGCAACAGGGAGCAGGGGCTGATAGAGATGAAGGAAAGGGAAACACCTGAGCATAACCTCAGGAGCCCTAGTACCAGAGGCCTTCATCTCTCCCAGTCCCTGGACTCTGCCACCCCCATGTCCCCTGGCGCACATGAGCACAGGGCCACAGGGATGGCAGATTACTATCCAGCCAAAAGTATGGGGCTCATATGCCAGTACCACCCAGGAATGGAGGGGCGGGCATCTGGGTATGGGCACCCAAGCACAGTGCAATTTAGTGGGGAACACCTGGAGAGTAGGCCCACTAAGGGCATCCGGAAAACCTCTGCCCAGTTAGGTCAGTGGGAGGGGGTACCCATCAAATCCTGGTAGCAAGGAGGGATCTGAAGACTCTTCTGAGCATCACAGGACAGAGGAAACCAGGTCTCCACATTCTGCCAGCCATTCCCAGGCTTGCAGAATCCGGGAAAACCTGGAAGATCAGACGGGCACCTCTGGGAACAGTGCTTCTGAGTCGGAGGATGAATGGACCAGGGTTACCCGAACCAAAAAGGCCAATAAGGCAAAAAAGGGCCTTGCTTAAGGACCTCTTAAAACAGATTAAGGCAATCAGGAGTGTCATCACGCCTTATCACAAGAACTCCAAGTATTCTGTTTGGGAACACTTGGAGCTCTTTGAGCAAATGATGGAGACTTTCCATTTGAAGGACAGCAGTAGCTGCATCCAGTACGTCAAATGGACATTCTCCCCAGAATACTCCAGTTTCTTTGCGGGGCTGGAGGACCAAAATCATTCAAGATGGTCCACCTATAGGGCGGCCATCTTGAAACATTTTTCTGTTCATAGAAATCCTCAAGAGGCTCGCAAGGCAGCCTACAATTTGCAATGTGGGGAGGATCAGGCCCCACAAGAATTTGTGCAGGAGTTAAAGCGTGCTTTTGCGCAGACTACCAAAAGGGTGCGCACCGACAGTAAGGAATTTGTCAATACGTTTTTCCATGCCTTACCCAAATACATAATGACCCAGCTCGTGAGAGATTTTCACAAGAAAAGATCTTTAGACCGGGTCATTGAGCAAGCCACCCGCAACTATGAGGTGCAGAAACCGGTGGAAAATAAGAATCAGCCCAAAAACCCCAAAAACAACAGCACCCCTGCTGCTGCCAAGGTGGCAGAGGTAAAGGTTGCCCCCATTTTAGATCTGGAGATGGGGGGCCTAAAAACCTGCCTGCACCAAATAATTCTAAGCCCAGAAGGCCTTCGGGCCAGTCACAGACAGGGAGTCAAGGAGGGGTCCCTCACTCCCCTGATTATGTAAGTCCCCGTTACAAGGGAAACCGACCCATCCTGGGGTACCCAAATCTTCCCAACCCGGGGTATTACCAGAGAAGGGATAGCTACCCTTCCCGGGATCAGCCCAGGGGAGAAAATAGAACCCTGTATCAGCCTGAGCGGGTTTCACAACTTGAGCGCCAGGTTCAGAACATGGCACAGGATTTGGGCCGCATGCTGAGGGCTCAACAGAACCCTCAGATGGGCATGCCAGCGCAGAATGCCCCAAACTCTGGACCTGGTGCTCCAGAACAATGACGGGGGCAGCACCCCGACAACCCACTGGTTCCCAGGGAGGAGGCACAAGAGGAAGGGGGGTGTCCAGCCTTGGAAGAAGCTGCCTTCCCCACTTGTAAAAAGCCCCTGGAAGCCCAGGAACCGGAAACAAAATCTCCTGCCCCTGAAAGTCTGCCTCCCAAGGAGCAGAGGGGGGGTAGGAGAAACAAAGTACCCAAACAGACCCACTTTGAGGAGGAGGTACAGATCTTCCAATTTGAGGGAGAGGGATCCCAAGAGGATCCTGGGGAAAGGATCTTCTCCTTCAGAGATGGGGGAACTCCTCCCAAGGAAAAATGGGTCCCATGGGATTCCAATCCAGACTGGGTAGATGTGGGGATTGAGCTGTCGCCGCCCATCATCCTATCCCAGAACCAACAATACCAAAAACCCCTGGTTCAAACCTATCCCGGTGACTGCCTCCAAAAAGGGGGGTGGCCCAGAACCGGAACCAGGGGAACCTAAAACCGCATCAATAGACTGGGTAGATGTGGGGATTGAGCTGTCGCCACCCATCATTCTATCCCAGAACCAACAATACCAAAATCCCATGGGTCAAACCCATCCTGATGACTGCCTCCAAAAAGGGGGGGGGCGGCCCAGAACCGGAACCAGGGGAACCCGAAACCATTTCCAGTTGCCAACTTTTTCTTTCAGATTCCCAAGGCTCTCCACAGAATTCTGCCCAAATTTCTTCTCTCGCAATGTCCAAAACCAGAAAATTATCCCACCAGTTGTCCAAAAATGTGCATTATCTGTGCCCCCTTGAGGAGAAGGAGGAAAGATTCTATGCCTGGCCCAAATACAGGGGCAGGGTACAATTTTGGTACTGGTGGACACTGGATCCCAAGGTACCCTTCTGTCCAAAAGGGCCTTTGATGAACTAAATGCAGGAATGGGGGAGAATTACCGTATTCCTCTCACCTCTCTTCCTGGACAACTCCAGAACTTTGACGGGAAGGAAATTCCCGTTGAGGGGACTGCAGATTTGGACATCAAAATTGGGCGACACAAGGTGAAACACCCGGTCATAGTAGTGACTCCAGAGGGCACCCCTTGTTTACTAGGGAATGACCTCCTGAGAAGGTTGTCACCCCTAATAGATTGCGTAAACAAGGTCCTCTGGACTCAGACTAGCCGACCAATAAAATTAAAACAGAGTGTCAACCATATTAGTTTAAACGGCACATGCCACATGGTTGAACAAAAATCTGACCAAGTAGAATTTCAATTCCAGAACAACCAGATTCCAGACGTGACAGTAATAGCAGTAGGACAACAGACTGGTGATGGGGGGTCCTCTCTATTTCTGAAAATCAACCTTCCTTCCAGTTTAAGGTGCTATTCCACACTGGAAGGAAACACTCTGAAATTCTTTACTAATCCACAATCAGAAACTCCCACTCCTATGGTCCAGAGAGATGTTAAATCAGCTCAGAGCTTGGCTGATATTCAGCAAATTGGAGAGCAGTTGTTCATCCCTGTTCAGTTAAATGATGGGAAGGACTCTGTTCTCGCCCGAGTGTGTGTGAACAACGGTAAGAGCTTCATCAGCGAAGCCATGTTCCACCAACTCTCAAAAGATCCAGCCATTCCCACATTCAAACTGCTAGACAAATGGGAAATGGATCTGGAAACACCCAATTCCAAACATCTCCTGCCAAGCAGGTGTATGCTCAAAATCTCCATTGGCAACAAGAGCATAGTCCATAATTGTTGGGTCGTGCAAGACGTCACTGCCGCCTTTTACTTAGGCAGTGATATTCTCAATCGCTTTGCCATTAGTTTGAACCCAATAAACTTCAAAGCTTGGTCCCGATTAGCGGATAATCCCATGGGGTTTGATGATCCAGAAAAAGCATTTAGGTCAGCTCAATTGCTACCTTATGCAGTTGAAATTCAGGTTAAAGAGGAAGTCACCATCCCAGAAAGGACCTGACAATTCTCCCTGGAAGTGAAAGTTAAAAGAGGACACACATTGAAAAACCCTGATGCTTATATTCATCTAAATGCTTCTCTCCAACAGCAAGGGTTGGGGGTAAACCCAACACCATTAGTCAACATAGAACATGACACCATTCCAATAGAGGTGGATAACAGCGATTTACAGAGTATTACTCTAGCCGCAGGCACCATTATTGGAATGGCGGTTGATGACCGACATTTCTCCATTGATTTAGGAAATGAACTGTTAGGACCAATCCCCAAGGACTGTTTTGACAGTGACAGTGATGATAATACAACACCAGACAGGATCTTTACCAGGCATGGGGGGAACTTCCTGGTGTACAGTTCTTGCCCTTATGGTAAGGAAGATGTGACTTGTGACTTCAGAGGGGATGAGGTGATTTTCCAGGTCCGTGAGGGCTGCCTTTCCTACCTGATGCCTCCGGTCCAAATCAGCACTCTGACCAGGGACTTCTCCACCCAGCTGGAGGAGGCCGCTGAGATAGCAAAGCCAGAACTCTTTCCAGGCTTCAGGCAGATGGTGGAAGAGAGAGTCAACCTAGCTGATGCCTGCGTGACTTTGGAACAGAAGCAAAAGTTGAAATAAGTTTTCTTGGATTTCCAAGATCTCTTTGCGGTAGACTCATATGACTGTGGTCGCACCGACATCCACACAACAACAATTCCCACGGACCCCGGCATGACTCCAGTGTTTGTGAAGCAATATCGCTTGCCTCTCGCATCAATGGAGTCCCTTACTGAAATAATTAAGAACCTTGAATCCCGGGGAATAATCCGTCCAGTACACTGCACCTTAAATAATCCGGTGCTGGGAATATTGAAGCCAAACGGCCAGTGGAGACTCTGCGGCGACCTTAGGGAGCTCAACAAATGTGTCCATACTTCCCGATGGCCTCTGCCCTACATTGACCAAGGGCTGGCCAGATTCAGGGGTCACAGGTATTCACTGCAATAGACCTGACCAATGGATACTGGACCGTGCCTTTCAGTAGGGAGGACCAATACAAACTGGCTTTTACCTTTGGGGGCCAGCAGTACACATGGACCCGGACTCCCTTCGGATACCTCAACTCCGGCAATGAATTCAACATTTTCCTACATAAGGCCATGCCCGACCTGGGTGCGAGGGGTAACCTGGCTTATGTAGATGATGTCCTCATCAAAAGTTCATCTGTGGAAGAACATATAGCGGAGATCCATTATGTTCTGACACAGTTGAGCGCCACCGGAGCAAAACTTTGCTTTCAGAAAGCACAGTGGTTTAGAACCAATGTTAATTTCTTGGGGCATGAGATTACTCCTCAGGGTCTCTGTCCCCAAGAAAAGAAAGTGGAAGCACTTCAGAAACTGAAAGACCACACCACTCTTCGGGAACTAAGGAGCCTCCTTGGCCTCACTAATTACAGCAGAAAGTTCATTGAGGGCTATGCAGAGATCACCAGACCCCTGATTAATCTCTTATAGGGGGTGTCAAGTGGGAATGGGGTCCGGAACAAGCCGAGGCAATAAGACAGCTCAAAAGAAGCCTCTCACAAGCACCCTGCCTAGCTTACCTTGTCAGAAACAAGGAGTTTTTCCTGGAGACAGGGTTCTCTAATACGTGCTTGACGGCAGTATTATACCAAAAGCATGACAAGGTCAATAAAGTAATCTCTTATGCGAGCAAAACTTTATTCTCTGTGGAGGAAAAATTCAATGATTGTGAGAAGGCACTCCTGGCACCGGTGTGGGCATTGAAGAATTACCGCCCGTTCATCCAGGGGGAACACATCATAGTGGAGACTCCACACCAGCCTCTGCAATATCTCCAAAGTGACAGAATCCGAGCCGGAAATGTGAGTAATTCCCAAATTACTTCCTGGATTCTGTCAATGCAAGGCTTTCCTGTGGAGGTCAGATATGGCCAAAACAAGAAGAGTCCCCTCGCGCAAGGTCTGGCTGACTTGCATGATTGTGCCAGAGAAAACTGTCTCGAGGACGAAAGTCTAAAAATCAAGGACAACATGGAGACATACCTTAATTCCCCACACAAAGTCTTTGAAGAAGACAAGTGTGAGGGAATGCCCACAGTCTATGTGGATGGATGCTCGTACCATGTTGACAACAACGGGTAAAAAAAACTGGTGGCCGGCGTAGGGAATGCATGGGTGAATGAGTCCCCAGAACCCTCCGCTGGATACAAAATTGGTCCCCAAAGTAGCCAGGTGGCAGAGTTGATGGCTGTGCATCAGGCCATCCTCACTGCTGTCCAACATGAACTCCACAAACTGGTCATAATCACAGATTCAGATTATGTACGGAACAGGTTCGTGGAGCACCTGGTTAACTGGAAAACCAGAGGCATGTTATGTGCTAATAACAAACCCTTGAAACATGAGAAGTTAATCCAAAACATTGATGATCTGGTCACCCCGAACGGGATGACCATCTACTGGAAAAGGATCAAGGGTCATTCCAAAGTAGAGGGACCAGACAAAACTGGAAATGACTTAGCTGATCAGCTGGCCAAAACCGGGGCCGTCCAAGGGTATCTAATAGAGATTGAGTCCCTGTTGGGGGAAATCCAGTTCACTGCTATCACTAGGTCCCAGACAAATGCTCACAATGATCTTTCAACTGCACAACGGAGTAAGGAGACCCCAGATGCTGATTTGATTACGGCTCAGAAGGGGGATCCAATAATTGGTAAGTTTTACCAACACATTGAGGACCCGGAAAACTTTCCCCTGATGGATACTGGTTACATTGGGAAAGAGGACCTTAGAGTGTTGATGAAATGTCCAAAAAATGTTCTGAATCCAAGACGGTTTGTTGGTAAGGAAATCCCAAGCTGGCCATGATCAGTGGGTGGTCCCTACCTCATTCCGAAGCCTGATGTTAAGTCACGCCCATGATGCGGCCACCGCCGGTCATAGGGGGTTTCATACAACACTTGAGATCTTAAGAGAGGTTGCATACTGGCCACACATGGGGCAGGACCTCGACCAATACTTGAAGGGGTGTCTTGTGTGTGCATAATTTCAGCCAACATCCCTCACACACCGGGCGCCTCTCCAAAAGAGGGGGATGACACTGCCATGGTCAGATTTGCAAATCGACTTCATAGGCCCCGTGATTCGCTCCTCTAGGGGAAACAAGTACATGTTGACGGTCACATGATTGTTTACCAAGTGGGTGGAATGTCTCACGGCCCCAAACTGCAAGGCAGAAACAGCAGCTGCCCTGATGATCAACCACATCCTTTCACATTTTGGTCTACCCTAAAGGATTGAGTCAGACAGAGGTGGCCATTTTACCAGCGAAGTAATGACTAAGATGTGGGAGATACTGGGGGTGAAAAGGAAGCTACATATTGCTTACCAGCCAGCCTCTTCTGGTGCAGTAGAGAGATACAACAGAACCATTGTGAGCATATTGAAAAAGTTTGTGGCAGATTCTGGGCCAAGTTGGGATATCCGATTACCTCTGGTCCTAATGGCCATCAGATCTACCCCTTAATCTGCAACTAAAATGTCATCGTTTGAGCTGATGACTGGACGCAAGATGGTGCTTCTCCAGCATTTGCTCTACAGGACCCAAGTGCAGACATTGATAAATGCCTCCACAACTCATGAGTATGTGGAGAATTTAAGGAAACACCTCCAACATGCTTTTGCCTATGCTCAGCGAAATCTAGAAAGATCAGCTGATTGCATGAAGACCCATTACGATTTGAAAACTTCCAGGAAAGTATATAATGTGGGAGATCGGGTCTACCTATACAATTTCCAAAGAAACCAGGCCAAACAGTGAAAATGTTTGCCTACATGGAAGGGACCTTTTGAAATTATAGACAAGATCTTCCCAGTTGCCTACAAGATCCGCATCCCCAAAGGTAGTTTGGCAGAAGGGGAAGACAAATGGGTCCATATAAATCAGTTAAAGTGTTGCCATCCCAGGCACACTCTGCAGCAACTGGAGGAGTCCTCTGCAATACCAGAGGGGGCCGCTCCAGAGTAATTCAGTTCCAACCCTAAAATATCCCACATATAGTCTCTAAAATATTATGATTCTTGAATGCAAATTGTCTCCTGATTAAAAAAAATGTATATGTTCTTGTCTCCTGATTTAAAAAAAAAATGTATATGTTCTTGTCTACTGATTAAAAAAAATGTATATGTTCATGTCTTTGGATTTATAAGATGAATATGCCACCCCACTATATCAATAGTGGGGGAGAAATGTCTACGAATAGGTATTGCCGCTTTGCTTTGTCATCCTAGGAGAGATGAAACCATGGAGACTGACCAAGGAAGACGACCTGGGGACCGGGAGCAAAGATCCGAGGGGCCCGGGGTACCACCCAATACTCCCATCAGGACCAGCAAGGAGAACCGATCGATCCACCCTGATGGAGAAAAAGATGCTGAACTTTGTCATCTGCGGAATCGGAAGAAGATGATGCGGACATCCCAGCGCGTGGATCAAAACATCCCTTGCACCCGACTCCCCCTCGATTCGAAATCAAAGCGCAGTCGGGCAGGGGGGCTTGTTGGGTGTCCTGACCCACGTTTGGACTATTATGCTGCAACATTTGGTGCTGTGGGCTTATAAAATCCAAGATGGCCAAAAAAGCCCTCATTGTGCCAGAATCCAGGAAAACCGCACAGTTTTGGCGCACACCAAAATGTTCTCCTGACCTGCCACCCACCAGTGCGAGCGTGATGGGCCAGGATTGCCATGAGTGAAATGTGTGCCAAAGGAAAAACAGCAGTGCCAGTTGGCTCAAAAAAAGCACTTTGAAATCACCTTTGTTTCTCTGAAATGCAAGCTAAAAATGCCTATTTTAAACATTGCAAGATATTCAAAAATCTCAATGAACACCAGAAGACATTTGGCAGAAGGTAGACTTGTGTGCATACAAAATCTGGAAAAAGAAAGAGCCTAAAATAATGTTCATAATGAAACTGGCTGAGCTGTGGATGTCAGCAGCCTAAGTTAAATTGGACTGAAAGACACTAAAATCTAAATGTTTAAAATAAATGAGTGACCTACTGTTGAGTGTCACATAGTTTGCAACTGTTAAATGTCATAGTTTTGAACTTAGAATCAGCGTTTTAGCTGCATGTGTAAAAATTGTAAGTTTGATTTGGATGAAGAAAAACTGGGAACAAAAGTGACATTTAGCTGAAGCCTGGCTTAAAGAGATTGAATTCTGCCTGACAACTACCCCCGACGGGAGTTGAAACTTGCTCAAAAAATGTTCCCAGGCCTGGCCTGTATTCTCCTGCCCTCACCAAAGGGAGATGACACCTCTCTGATTGGATTAGGGGAGGAGCAGCTGGGGACTGCAGGAAACTGAACAATGAGCCTTTCTTGGCTCAGGCAAATGTTAAATTAGGGGGTGTCGTAAATGGCTTCCTCTTGAGAGAAACTGGGAGGGGCAGTGTCTCTGTGAGCAACTTGAGTTGGAGGAAGTGGACAAACCAGAAATTCCACCATGTGCTTTGGGAAACCACACCCCTCTGGGCCAGAGCATCATTTTAAAAAGATGGATAATTCATAGTACGGACTTGTCAAAATTATATAATTAACATCATTATTCTTGTGATTTTTCTGTGCACATTTTAAGAGGTGTTAGGACTCCGTGGTATGTTCTTGGGGGTAGTAGTGGAAAATAAGGTATTACTCCGAATGTCTGTTTGTTAAAAATCTGACACTTTATCATCTGATGCCCAAATTCCTTGTGCATGTTTGTGTAAATTATGGAAAAGTTTAGAGGTTGTGCTCTTGATGAAAAGGGCAGAATTCTGTCATAAGTGGACACAACATCTTACAAAGACAGGGATCGGATGGTTTGGTGCTACAGAAAATATGTTAACTGGACATATAATATTAGAAAAATTGTACGTAGATAAATATGTATTTGGATCAAGAATAGATTTTTGTGCAAATTGACCAGGGGTGGATCCTCTGACCCATAAAATACCTCATCACGATGACACTCCATTTCCTTCCCCCAATCAAGGGGGAGAGGAAAACTTGGCCAATGATAAGTTGTGAGGGGCAGGCTTAGTTATGCCCACGCACACACCCATTTTCAAAACAGATAAAAAGGACCACTGAAATCCAGGTATGGACATTCATTTTCCAACCTTCAACTGAATTCCTGCACAGCACGCTGACGGAGAACTCCAAATCCAGAACTCCAGAGATCCAGACTAACTCCAGAACAAAAACTCCAAAGAGCTGAACTCTTCAGCAGGCCTCAAAATCTTTTGCAAACTATTCAACCGCCGGGCTCTGCGGTTTGCTGCTTGCTAAGAGTCCTGTGTATCGAGAAAAGAACCAGTACCCAGAAAGCAGTGCGGTATCCAGAATCCACTTGACCCAGACCAGCAGAACCAGAGACCCAGACCAGACCGCTGTGAACAGAACCGGTGCCTGATTGACCCGCCGAGCAGAGAGAACCGCAGCTAAACTTGTTGACCAGATCCATGACGAGGCCATTCCTTTCAAATTTATAGTGTGAGTACCCAGCTAGAACGGTGCAGATTCCAACTATTTTAACCTATTTAGAACTGCATCATAAGAACTCGTGTGGCCATCCTGTTGATTCAAACCTTTCAAAGCACATCTGTCATTCTGAAACTGTAATTTCATTTCTCAAAAACTACCTTTACAAAATCGTCTGTATCTTTGGAACCGTGCATCCTAGGAACAAAATTTCCCAGCTTTCCAACAAGCTCTAAACCGACTTGCTACTCTGTATAGTGCCTCCGTAATTGCGTTCGACGCACTTGAAAGAAAAAAATGCCACGATTTGACATTTTGCTTCATTTCAACCACGTGTAGAAAGATCTGTCCTTTGCTTCCGTTACTGAAATCCGTTTTCAACCTGATAATCCCTCATTAATCATTGTTAGTGTGGACCTGAACTGATGTAAAGTATCTCTCACTCACCCTGAACCTCTAGAAGGAATTAAAATAAATTTTAGCATATTTCACTCCCTTGCAAATCACCTGAAAGTCTTTTGCCTGTGTTTCAAAATCATCCCTGGTGCTATAAGCTTGCTAGAGGGGAACTGAATTCGTATTGTACTGTGATTGTATTCCTGAAGACTGTGTGTGTTACTTCCATCTCCTTACATTGCATAGGGGGGGAGTGAATTTTCAGAGAAAAAGTGATCATGTTATCTTTTGCTGAAATCATATCAAGTTTATTTCTGTACTGCCCTTTATTCATCTTTGCATCTCCTTGAAACCATAAAGAATTCTCAGCTACCTTATCCTCTATACTACTCCTAAGTAATTAAACCAGTGTGGTAGTATAACATCATCCATTGTTGATCACTGTCATATGTCTAAGTGTGATATCAAATATTAATTAATTATAAAAGTGTGATATATATCTATTGTTTAATTTTTCAAATAACCCTTTTTTAATTTGCAAAACAAACCTACTTCTTGGCTCAGTGGGGTCAGGGGGATTCTAAGAGAGGGACGTTATACAAGGGTTCATCATCCAGATTATAACTTGTCATAAAAATATATAAATACGGGCTTCCCTTGAGCAATCCCAGACAAGGCACTGACTTAGTGGGAATGCTTGATTGAAGTCATTTAACAGGCTGAGCGGGCAGATGGAAGCGTTGAGCTTAATTAAGTGGTGGTCATCCAGATGGTGATGGCGGAGAGACAGTTTTTGAAGGTGTTTGAGGGTGATGAGATTTAGAAGTATATTTATTTGTTAAGGGTCTGTCCAAGGAAGTCAACAGATTAGAGGAGGGAGGGGCACACCTTGAGGGATACCATACTTGAATGGGGGTGGGCTGGATCAAAAGGGGGGCATGGAAACAAAGTGTATATTGTCAGTAAGGAAGGAGGGAACCAGCCAAGGATTGTGCTTTAGAGTTTCATTATGTGGGTTAGGATGTCGAGTAGAATGGTTTGGTCGATGGTGTTGAAGGCTGCAGGGAGGTTGAGGAGAATGAGTAGTACTGTCTGTCCTTTTCAGTGATGTTGTGGATAGCATCAACAATGTGAAGTCTAGCAGTCTCTGTGATGTGTCCAGGTCGAAAGCCAGATTGAAAGGGGTTGAGTAGATTATTTATGGTGATGTGTTGCTGCAGTTGGGTTGTGAAAAAGCATTCCATGACATGTATGGCAGGATAGTGTTGGGTGTAATTTTCAGGATGCATGTGACTAAGCAATGTTTTTTTGAGGCAAGGTTATATTTTATCAGTTTTGAGTGCCGAGGGGATAGTGCTGTTTGAGAGGCAGGAGTTGATAGCATTCATCCAGTGGGGAGAGAGGGTGGCAATGTAATTGGAAGCAGCTTGAGGTAAGCATGCACCATCAAGGAATTGAACAGGTTTTGTTTTAGCAGTAAGGGTGTTGAGGGTGTTTGTATCGATGGGGTGTAAAGTGTCCCATGTGTTACATTTGGGAGTGGGTGGTGTACGTGGGAGAGTAGAGGGGGCTTACCTGTTGTGTTTTTGTAATTTGAAGTAGTCCATGAGGGAGTTGCATACTGCATTTGGTGCTGGTGTGTTAAGTGTGGATGGTGGTTTGCCGAGGGATATCCCAACGTTGAATAGTTTCTGGTACCATTGGTGGCAGATTGGAGTTCCTGGAGGTAATGTGTGACTTTGGCATTGCCTATGGCAGTTTTATATTGTTGCAGCAATGTGCAAGTGGTGCTCTGATGGTGGGGAATGGGTTCGCTTGTCAGGCTCTTTCTAGACCTCTGGATTCCTGCTTGATAGAGAGGAGGGAACGGTTGAACATGGTTGCTGGTGGTGGATGCAGGGTTCTTGTGTTTCAAGCGTGTCAGTTTTCTGAAGTGCTTTTTTGGTGATGGTGTCATTTTTTAGGGGAATGGAGGAATGCGTGTTTGGGGAGGGTGGGGGAATGAGTTGTGCCAATGCTGAGTCTGTAATGTGTTTGATTTGTCTGTATGTGGGTGAAGGTGGGGTGACAGGTGGGTAGATGCTGTGTGGTAGAGTGACTGGGAAAGGGATTGCAAGTGGTCTGACCATGAGACCAGATGCAATTTCCCACTGAAACATGATTGTTGCTTGAAATCAAAAGGTCCAATGTGTTTCCAACTGTGTATGGGCACATTTGATGAGTTGTGGGAGTTCATATGGGATGAGGAGATCGAGGATGTTCTTTAACATAGGGTTGCTCTCTGGATGGAAACTACCAGGGTTGAAGTCACCAAGGTAGATATTAATGCAGGGGGAGCTCTGGTTGTTACTTGTGAAGTCAGTCCAGTCAGTCTGAAAGTTGGGATTTTGCACTGTGGGACGGTAAATGAGTTGAATAAAGTTGGAGTATGGGAGTGATGGAGGGGAGCAAGTGAGAGAGAGGGATTCAAAGGATGTGGGTGTGTGTTGGATTGCTAAGTGCGAGTAAATCTTTATGTACAATGGCAATACCACCACCAGGTTTGTGAGGGTGGTGTCTGTGGTAGATGCACAGTGGACGTATGTCAGGGATAATAGTTGTATGGTGCGATTTGAGCCACAAATCTGTAAGGAACATTATGTCTGGTTATTGTGTGCTAATGATTTAATTGATTTCCTGTTTGTGAGCAGGTGCAGAGTGGCAGTTCTGAAGAATACAGGTTTATGCAATTAGTTTTTTCATTGGAAAGTTGTTTGTGTAATTGTCATGGTTTGTGGCAACCAATGACAAACAGAGTCTAACAAGGAGAAAATAATGAACAAGGAACAAGCTAATTGCAAGAAACCTTACCTCCCTCCGCCCTTTGCTCTGGACAGCCAGGCAAGTGGATGTCCCGAGGAACGTGCTTAAATTAGCAAAGTAATCCAGAAGTACTCCAAAAGGAGACAGATATAAACAGGAAACAGAAAGCCAGTCCTCTTTTGGGAGTGAAAGCAGGAGATGCAGGATCACAAGATGCTGGTAAGAACCATCATGAAGTATGGCAAGAAGAGATTCAGGCTGTGAAATGGCACCCTGAAGGTGGAGGGTAACCAACCCTACCTTTGACGCTTAACTGGACGCCCCAGGGCAGGATGCCGTTAAGTGCATTTCTCAATAAATCTTGACACAGATCACAAGATCAGTGGGTAGACCAAACCTGAGTGGTTTTTGTAGGTCCCCTGATCGCTGCAGTTGGAATTAGTGCTTCTGTTGGATGGGTTCTAAATATATCTTCATAAAAATTTGGCTTTACCTCACAAGGCCTCCCTCACCACCTTCTGCAAAACTCTGAAAACTACCCTCTTCACATAAGGCCAGGCACATCAGCACAAATACTTATCATGTATGTTGTAATATATGACCAAATGCAATATCTGTAACAACAGTATGATGTCTTGTAGTATTCATAATGTGTCAACAATCGCTATCATGCCTGTACCATGTAACTAAGTTCTTGCAAGTAACAGCTCCTCAATGCCCCTGGGCTGCGTGCGCGCTATATAAATATAAATAAATAAATAAAATAAAAGGAACCTCTAGCAAATTGTGGCAAGTGGTAACATTTCAAGTATACTTGTTGAGTTGTTTTAAAACGGAATCAAATGTAAAATAAAAAGTTGCATGCGGTTTGGGGCTTGCTCCTTGGGGAAATGTGCAATGAGCATAAGACCAGGCCTCGATTCAGATGATGGGGATGACTTGGGACTAGTTGGCAATGTTTTTTGTTGAGTTACAAGATAGTAAGCGCAACCTCACCCAACACTGTTCTGTTGCTCTGTACTATTAATGTATCATGTTTTAGACGACCAAATACTGGGTTGAGCCTGTTGAGTTTAAAACCTGAAGGTTTCTGTGGTGACTTCCAAAAAGGTGAGCTGTTAACTTGTTTAATGGGGAAAGTAAAAACACAAGTCCCAGAATGAAAGACAATGGATGAGCCACCTCGTCGGCCACACGTTATCGTTAGCGGGAGCTGTGAAAGGATCGACCCCCACAGGTAGCAAACCTTATTGCATATGGACTCTGCCAAGCACAAATTTAAGCAGCAATCTGCCCCGGATAATTTTCGGCTGTCTTTACTGCTAATATTGGGTCTTACAAGATTTGGAGCATATAACACAGCGCTCTTCTCTAGTTGCTTTTATCCCCCTTCTTCCCGGTGCCATCCATCTCCTGTGTTGTACCTTACTGCACCACATGGAAGGTTGCCGAGGTGCCAGTGGGGCCGCTTTCATCTTTAACCAGTACCATTGTGTCACTTTGGTGTGTGAGTGCGCCCCGGGTTACCAAGGCAGTAACCCGGGGGGCAAAACAAAAAGTATTTTCTGTCTTTGAACGAGACTAATACTGTGGTAAGATGGGCGACGTGGAAAGGGAGGCCAGGGCTCCAGTTGGTGTGCAGGATCTGATAAGGATTACATACTGTTCATTAGCACCCGGCATGGGGGAACCAGCCAATCAGGTGGCTAGAAACAATCTCAGCCCACTTCCAAGCCGCCTGATGGCTGGTTCCCATGGCTTCCATCTTCTACAACCCTCTATCCCCTTATTTTTTTGTCTTTTTTCCCATTTCAGACCCCCTGCCCAACCCCACTTACCTGTTTAGTGCGGCAGAGCAGGCCACAGCTTCCCAGCTTCTCCTGCTGCTATGGAAAGCGAAGAGGGGCCAGGCGTCCCTTTCAATGGGAGCCATTTTAGCACAGTATTTTCAGTCGTTGAACGGGATGCGTGAGGTGACACTTTCAATGACTAAAAATACTTTTTGCAGATTATTTTTAACCACTTTGGTAGCACTTTACCACTATTTGTTCCTGCACCACAGTACTCATAATGAGACTCATTGTCTAAAAAAACCTGAACATCTCATGGATGTTCTCAAAGCATGCAAGCTATCCCCAAAACAGAAAGCGACCACATAGCACTCGTCTGGCCTATTTCAGCAGTGTCAATCTGTACAGCACCATGGGAGGAGCAGAGTACAAGTACAGAATGAAGGGCTACTGTGCAAAAATGTTATGGAGGCAGAAATTTAACTCATCATGTCCTGGGATGAGCATAAAGAGGAGACCCTATTCCAACTCAAAGGGAAAAGTTGTGGTACGTCGCCATTGCACTCCTTGTGAAGTCTATCACAAAACATAGCAATCTTCCTGAATTTGCAAAGATTTTCCAGGCAGCAATAAATGCATTCAAATGGGGCTATCCAAGCATTTAAATGTTTATATGTCAGCATTAGCATGATAAAAAAAACCACTGTGGCAGTGCTACATTTTTCTGCGTGCAAACAGCTGTAACCAAAGAACACATTCTACTAAGGGATTACCCACTGAGCCAAGAAAGCAAGTGCAAATAATTATTCCTGCAACACTGTTTGCTGCAATTATTTCTCACAAGCCAATTACTTCCAGGTGAAATCGATGCTAGAGAAGAGCATGCCATGCACTACAGGCACAAACAGGCTAGACGGCATGCTTCCACCTCCCCCTTCTCTCTCATAGCAGAACTGGGAGTGAGATTATCTACATTCTTGTGAGCAAAGGATTTGGATTTAATTGTTATATGCCGTCTAACAACTGTAAAATAATGCTGTACATTATGTTCAAGCCCCTTCGGTCCCCTCATCCACCACAAATGGAATACAAAGGGCATGGCTGTGGCTAGTTCGTCAGCATACTAAAGAAAGAAAATGGCTGAAAAACAACATGGCTTCCAGATACTGCAGCGCCAATGAATGGACCCTTTGCCCCTGTCACCAGCCATTACTTGGCCCAACCAGCCGCTGCCCCTTTCCCTCTGTCTCTTCTGTGCTTGGTTCACTGTCCACCCATTAACAAATCATACTTTGCAAAGACAACAGAACATTAAATCAATGCGTGTGTGGCTCATGCTTCATTTAGCCGACTAACTCTCCCAAAAATGTATAAAAAGGTGCAATGAAGTTCACCAACAATTAGTTCTCATAAATGTAATTATTAACCACCTTTGTGTTACAAAATGTACATGTGTGTGGGAGCCTCTCTACCAAAGATAAATAGGGCTCTAATAACCTGCTCTATGGGGCCAACTCAGGAGGGTCTAAAACCACGTTAGCTTACTGCTTCCTTCACAGAGGATAGATATCTATTTGCATATCATTCTGTTCCCACCAACAAGGGCGGTCAAGGGTCGTCCAGGGCAGTCCAGCAAAGACATGCTAGGCAATTCTCCTCTGAACAAGGGTATTTTCAGCAACCGCAGGTCAAAGGATAATAGTAATCAAGATTAACAAAAAGTACTAATTTGTTTGTGAAAGTGAAAAATGTACAAAACATGAATATTAATCATGAATGATAATAAATAAGATTAATAAAAATAGAACCATCTGAAAAATATATATTAATTCAAAATGAAAGTAACCGTTTTCAAAATGCCTTTATGAGAATAAACTGGAAACCTACTTCATAATTATTAAGGAATGAAAAGGACAATATTGACGTTTTAGCTTAGGACACAAAAAAGGTAATTGACAACTACATTATGGAAAATAAAAAAAATCTCACTGCAAAGTGTAAAACATTAGATGAGTGTTTATATAGTTTAAAGCACTTTTAGAAGCGTTCACTATTAAATAACATGTCAATGTTTTTACATATGGTTTTCTTTTATGAAGTTAAATGTAATCTAAACATATATAAGAAATGGTACTTAAGTGCTGGTGTGGGGGGGAGCCTACAATTATTCCTGATGGGAATTCAGTATCAACATCGGCACTGTTAGCACTAACGTGGATATGATCAATATTAATATTTTTGTTACAGTCATATAATATTGATTATTACTATTTCTGATCAATATCACTTCTACGTTTTCACACCATTGTATTTTCTTCATTTATTACGTTTTGTTTTAAAATGTCTCCAGACTTTTGTGGATTGGATTGGGTATAGTAAAAGCATTCCCAAGTATGGATGGCAGTGGAGCATTGACCGAGATGATAGAGTGATTGCTACATCAAACGTGAACAAGAACACATTTGAAGACAGTGCCATTTTGCACACTTTCAGGAAACTGCGCAATCAATATCTTTTCTAGTTTAGCTTCCAAGATAAAATAGAGGAAAAGGTAAAAACTGATTCCGATTTTATAAAGTTGATGTCACAGGATTAATGATGGTCCTTGACTTAAATGCCTTTGACTCAATACATCCTTAGATATTGTTAATAAGTGCTATGACGAAAGTAAATACTGCTAATATGCCCTGCAACTGGTTCTGATCTTGTTTTGATAATAAAGAGAATGTCATCAGGAAAGATTGATGATCAACATTCCTTCCAGTGCCACTGAAATGTGGCAACACACAGGGCTCTTGCTTTTTCACCTACCGTGTTCAACATTCAGAGGAAACCACTACACAATTTGCTGGTTATGGAAGGGGTGTCATTTCACAGCTATGTCCAAAATACCCTGATCATCTTGAAATTGTCTGGTGGACCAGAAGAACATATAGATCATTTTAAGGGCCTCTTTAACAGTAGAGATGAAAGAGGCGTATGCCTCAACCAATCACAAACTGAAGTCCTGTTTCTATTTACTGATCATGTAGAGGCCAGTATGAACATTCTATACCCCTCATCTCAGTGTCACTTTCCAATAATTATCAAGACAGTGAAAGGGTCTCGTTGGAGTTCGTTATTGGGAAAAGCATATTGTTTGGGAGAGGGAATCAGAGCATCATTCTTCATTTACAAGTATTCCCTTACATAGCAGCGATAATTGCAACTAACATCATCACATTGTCTTTGGTGCAATTTCTTTGTCAAGGAAAGAAGAATTTAAGCCAGAATAGTGCAATTTGTCAACCAATGTCTGAAAGCACAGTGACAGCAAAAGAGTGAGGTCTAACACAAGACTAACACCCCTAGGTGTCTCTCCACTGCTGAATCTGTCAGCACTGCCCAGACATAGGAAGATCCTTCACTAACCCTGCCAGTGTGTAAAAGTTCCATTCATGAAACTGGTATTTTTTCAGCATTGATTAATATAATCACCACTTTTGAATCGGCACACTCTGCAAATAAAATGTGCGTGGAGGGACGCTAAGTGAACATTTTGCATTGGTGGATTGTGGATCAACTTAGAAAACAATATCGAAGGGGAATTGCATGCTCCCCTGGAAAAGAGTAAAGGTGGGTTGGCTGTTGGTGCTTCTTCTGGAGGGACAGTGGTTATGGCCAAGTAATGCAATGATGGTGAAGAACGTGTCAGACACATCTTATATTTCTGAGCTGTACAACAAGCCACATGACCCCTGCGCCCTCCTCCAGGTGGCACAGATATGTCACCTCTGCTCATTCATGGTCACCCCTGCTGACACTGGAAGAGCACAAATATAGACTACTCTTAAACAATCCAGCACCAAGAATGTGTAGTCTAAGACCTAAAATCAATAATAAAAAGTAATCCAAATGAGTCAATAAAGTGCATGGGAGCAAGAAAAGAAAATGTTATCACATGCAACCGCTGTAGGGAATCATTCTCAAGAAATCATTCAGCGATGAATACAAAATGGTAGAGTTTTAAAGTGAAGTGCAGAGTTTCAGCATTTGCAATTTTGCAGAATAATGAGGCAATGTCATCTTCCAATTGGTTGCTCGCAGTTGCTCTAAATATGATTCTATACAGTAATTAGCCCTTTTGGCTTATCCTAACCATCATGACCACTCTGTTGATCAATTCAGAACATGACTACATATGCACCTTATCCATTTTCCCAGATTTACTAATGGACAGTCAAAGTTTGATATTGTTTCATTTGGTCCTTTGTGGTTTGATTGGCGGCGGTCCTGTGGCCATCCTGGGGTGGGCCACTTTGATCATCACTAACCAATGACATTGTGAGGTGTGAACAGCGTGTCAACGGTTGTATATTTTACATCCTGTTCTCATGGAAATTAGTCGCTGGCACCGCTTACTGTTCCTCCCCTTCCAGCTGCATCAACCGACACTACTTTATTGCAACTCCTGATTGGAAACATGTAACTCTGCTATTTCCTTTCTCATGGCTGCTGTGCATGACCTCATGTGCTATGCTGTCAGGTCCATTGCTCTGGGCCGAACACATTGTCAAAACTATGTGTGTTCTACTTACGTATGACCGAGTGATATGACAACTTAAATCATTCCTATATATATATATATATTCAGAGGTTGTAATCAATGCCCAACTTTCAGGGTATCCTTGGTGTTAATGTGGGGTCTATGAACAACTCTATATTCAGGTGTGACTGAGCAGGGAGATGACCTCCCATTGTATGTATTTCTAGTTGTGAGCAGATATCTTCTCAAAGGTGGTTATGTGTCATGTCTATCTGAATGGCTTGGTCCGTGCCTGTTTTTGCACGGGGTATGATTCCCATAAGGGATGTGACCTTGCCTTGGTTATTTCTGGGACCATGGGCAGAACCTCTATTTGTTAAATGTTTAACTTGTTGAATGTGTGAGATCGGATTGAACTTTCTTCTTCGCAGCCAATCACTATGTGGTAGTCAACCCCTTCCCCTTGCAGACCCTGCTTCATTTAGCAACACTTGATTAGGTCATGCTTCCTTGTACTTTTGCCTGGGACAGAGATACACTGCATCCTTTTAAACAATCATTGCATGACTTTACTCAGTGCTCAAGGCAGACAACCTTGCCACTGCATTCCTTTGCAATGTACTAAACTGACTATATTCACTGTGTAAAACAATTTCTGATGCTTTGAGACCTGTTATTTACATAGCTTAGGGCTTGTCTTCCTTTTTATGCTCTACTAAAGTTGAGGCACCTCTATAGTGTTGTACATATATATTGTGTGTTATATTTTCTAGTCCCTAGGGTTGCTACCACACACTCCTAGCTACCTAGTGTATTTCTTAGTTCATACTATCTATGCTATTGTGTGAACGTATGCTCTGCTTAGGGCCTAACGGCTGTCCCTCTGTTATTCTATCAATGCCATTATGTGTATGGCCTTGCCTGTCTATGAACATTTCTATCTATATATATACGTTCATCTTACTTGCTACCATCCTTCTACTGTGACAGTGAGAGCTATCCCTTCTTCTAATGTATCGTGTTCATGGCCTAAATGTATCGCACTAAGCTTGTTTAATAAATGTTTGCTGTAGCTTCTATTGTGCTTCTTGGCTAATGGGCCTATTTACTAGCACCTACTCCTACGTGTATGCCGCTTTGACTTCTGAGGTATACTTGCTTGTTCATAATGTCTTTTTGTATTTTGGCACATCTATACATACAGTGTATGTGTGTGTGCTGCTCTCCATTTTATGTCAGTGGAGGGAGATGGTGGAAATGACAGGGTAATCTGCATGTGGCCTCTACCCTTTGCCGTTAATGTGTTTCCTAACTCCTGCTTTGCAGGTTTCCTTAGTTTATATTTCCTATCACGGGTGGGGTATAGGACATTCATCCCACCATTTCACCCATTCGTTCCTTATGGAATGAGTCCCCTCATGAATTCCTCATCACTTAATACACGTTCATGTGCCCAATCATATTCAGTTTTTGGAACCTAACTCTTACTGACATTCCTCAGGTTTTCTGCCCTCTTTGCATAATCACAGGGGCTACATCCCAGAAAACAACAACCCCCATCTCCTGTAAGATCTACATAACATCAAGGTAATTCTCGGGGTCTGCAAGTGCTGACCAGAGATTTCCTGATGGACATATGGGGTGATCTATGGGTACCATCTTGGGTATGTCTTGATTCCTCCGACATCGGTTTGTGTGTTCTCATGTTTCTAAGGAGGTGTGGCTTCTCCTACCTTGTGTAAAAGGAAGGGCAGGGTTGAGTAGTGTCCAATTGCGCTGAGGCATGAATTCCAAGATGAGAGGGCCAGCCGCGTAGCTAATAGACTGTGATAAACCCAAAACCATAGAGCAAATAAAATGTATGTATATTACTAACTCTTCGTGACTGTTAATGATCTCCTCTAGAGATCTATTATTAGGAGTCACCTCGAAAAGCATGCAGATCACTCGAGGTGACTCCTTACAGCACACATTTTTCAAATCAGCACACCGGATTGTTCTGGGTCCAGAGGAATTAAACACTGGGGCAAGGTATCAGAGCCGATATAATAGATCTCTAGAGGAGAATTGTTGAATCAACAAAATGGTCACATTGAAAGACAAGCATATCCTTGAAAAAGACAGATAAATCAAAACACATATTGGCTGTTCAATCTATATCAAATCTAAAGAGAATTGAACTGGCGTTCCCAGCCTTTTAAGATGAGGTAGCAATACCCTTGAGATGGATGGGGAGGCAGCAATTATTCAAACATCAATAATCAAAACGACTCAAGTAGTTGGCAAAAGGATAACTGTTTTAATATCAATAATCTAAAACAGAGAGTACAACGGACATCTCAGCGTAAGTTCTCTTTCAATGCATTACAAAAAAAGCTTGCCTTTATAACAGAAAATCGCCATAGGTGACGTCAACCTACATATTACTAATGTCATCCTATGTGGCAAACTACAAAAACCTAGTGCTAAGTGTGATTGGGTCTTTAAGAATCATCTAAGTATACGATCCACACTCGTCTAAGGCAATGGAAGAAAATTATTTGTTTATTAACGTCAGGTGGGGCAACTAAGCCATCCCCTTAAACAGGTCACTATTACGTCACTAAATACACAAAGTTCCATTGGCTACACAACTATAGGACCCTTAATCATGCGGCACCCTATCATTGGTTGGCTTCTAACCTCTGTCAGTACTTTTCCACCTATGTTAGCAGCACACAGGCTGAGCGTCCAGGTGCTGGTAAGCTAGTCTTAACCATAGCTTCCCACCAATTTGCAAATTCATCCATCATCACCTCAGTGGTCTGCTGTCAATTAGGGCTTTGAACTAGTCCTTGGGAGTGTTCCCTTGCTCTGGAGAATTCAGGGGAGTGAAGGCACGCTCTGCCCTCATGTGTTGCTGTGATCATCATGCTCGTCAAACTTCAGCCCTCCATGGTACTGAAGACCACAAAATCGAGCTTTTAGTGTATTAAATTACTATGTTCTACTAAACCGCTGACATCATCCTTGTTGTTGTCCAAGCCTCCTGAGCAGAAGTTCCGTTATTTCACGCGATTTGTATCCAATGTCTGCTCACTCCAGCCTGATATGGCCTTGGCTTCTTGGATCATCCAGCCTCGCCTTTCTGAGAGTAACTTTTAATTCATTTATTTTCTAGCTGCGACACATTGGAAAAGAGGCCTTACATCTTTACTCCAGCTCTGCTATAACACTTAGTCGAAACATCCATTCTTTACTGACTTCAATATATATATTTACATGTTGGCACATGCAGAAATCTATTCCCTATAAACTAGCCTCAAGAATACTTTGTCTGCTTGCCTTTTTTTGCATATGTACACGTGTAAAATGTCTTGGTCTCTTTATCCATTTTGTAGCATAGGTTTCTTCATCTTGATCCCAAGATGTCACTTATCTTTGATGCTTTCTTGATGCCTTACAGAATATCTTCATTCTCTAGACTCTGCATCTTTTCTATGTACGTCAGCTCTGCTTTGCATGGCATCACCATTCATCTTTGTCATTCAACCGTCCTGTTTCTTCTGGGATTTCATTCAAATGACCATCGTACTGGTATGCAGGTATGGTTTTCTCAATGGGAACCTCGCTTCCAGGATTCTCCTTGGTATCAGTATTTTCACTGGCACTGCACATGTCTCAGAATCTGGCTCCCAACCTATAGGCAATATAGGTGAAGTGGCTGAGGTGGGGGAACTTGGCTCCTTCTCTACCCTATAAATCTATGCATTAAGAATATTGTGAACTTTGTCATCAATAATTTGGAAACATAATCATGTACTAAACGTCAGCTTGTGTGAAGAGCTAGTAGTACACATACATAGCTTCTCCTAACTTGACTGCAAGTAATTTTATGTCATTTCCACAGGACACACAACAGGCCCTGATGATTTGAAGAATGGTCCATATCAAAATCAAGAAGCTCAAAATTGGCAACAGTATTCGATATGCAATAGTCAACAAATTTGGCATCCATGAAAGAACAGCTGTGAACCAGTCATTTTCTGTTTTTATATGCCCCTCATTTCCCATGTCCACTTCCCAAGTGATCTAGCACTTTTATTGCAGTGGTAAGGGACCCAATATCTGCATCATTTTGGGGGAATGTACGTGCAGCAAGAGCTGTTGATTTTCTTACACACACTGCCCTCCATGGTGTTGAGGAGATCAAGACCATTCTGTTTTGGATGGTAATGAACCTAATAGCCCTCAATTCCTTTCTTATAGCATTGAGTCTGTGCTCTGTTGCGATGGCCATCTGGACCAGGTTCAGCGGATGATCCGGAGCCACTTTGCATTTGCAGCTGCTTTTATTCCTGGAGCAATAGCAAGGGAAAAAAGGTTTCCATTTTGCCAAAAACAGATACTTTGTTGGGACTTCTTTGCGGGCATACTCAGCATTGTTACTGAAATAGATTGAATGTCTTTTCTAAACCAGGTTTTGTGAGTCATTCTGCTTTAGCAGTGTTGGGCACAGTAGGGAACTGGAGATTCTTCTTGTGAACTAATATGTGTTTGTCTGGGATTAGGAGCACTGGGGTGTGTATGTTTACGAGGGAGCATACCCCGTTCCTCGATGATAGTAGATGGAAGTAGGCATTTGGTCTACATTGCCAATACAAGTCCATTATGGCAGCCGTTCCTTCTTGTAGCACTGGCTTCATGATGGTTTGGTTACAGTTCTTATTCTGACTCATGGGGACAGTTTTCTGCATCTAAAACAATATGAAAATCGAGTGAGTATCTGTGCTTTTACTAGCTGTTCATGTTGTTGCATGTTCATTAGATTATTCACATATGATGGTACAATTTCTCAACATTTCCCATCAACATTCTTTATAACTTGTTCTTCATACCCCACCAGTCCCTTTGCTTTGAATACTGCTTGCCTCTTGACCCATTGCGTATTCCAGTATATTTGTCCTTCAATATACACTTGGGGTTTGATTGCACATATGTTGTAGTCTTGTCCTTGTTTTCCTTTACACTTGCTTCTATCTGTTTCTTCGAACATTTTTTTAACTCTGTGTCCCTGAAACTGCCCTTTCACCTTAGAGAACACTAAATGTCCCAGACAATGTGATTCTAACACTGATATTTCTCGAGGGATAAACAATCCAGGGTGCCAGTTGCTTGTGGAATAAGCCCACACACAAAACTGTATTCATTATATTGTGTCTGCTAGTGGCATTCATGGTCAGATACCAGACATTGCTCCCTTCGGAGAATGCTCTTCAATGATTCTAGCATTTACACTTTCTTCCTCTTTTATACTTCTTTTATGCCTGTTCACAAGGTTTTTTTTCTAAGTTTCTTTACATTCATTACTTCAGTTTCATTCTTATTACTACTTCTAGCTTCCACTGTCAATAGTTGAATTAAAAGGTAGGAGAGAAGAATAGAGAAAACAAACAACAGATCCCTTTAGCCAAATGCTTCATCTTGCTGTCTTCTGTTTCCTTGAGTCTCTAAAGTTTGAGTCGACTTGTCAACCTGTGTCTGCCCAAATGGTGGACAAAGAATGTCAGCACTCTTGTGAACATCTGTTTGTGTTTTTGTGTGCGTCACTGGCATGTGCATCTTCCTCCCTGTCACCACCTCATACAGTGACAAGTGGCAGCCTTTGCTTGGCTTGTGCGCAGACTGATCAGAGCCAGGGGCAGACAATGATGACAGCTCTTTTTGAGCGTAGGACACATTTTGGCCAATTAGTTATAAAGTAGGCCATTGAACCTTTCTACAATCACCCTGGCTTGTGGGTGGTACTTTTTCCCTAGTAGTTTTTGGACCTCATTGAAGAACTCATTTGCAAAAAGAAGACCGTTGTCAGACCTCAGGACATTGCTTATTCCCGACTCCCACAGTAGAAATTTGGCTGCACATTTTGCATCAGAGTTAACACAGGGACCAGCCTCAATCAACAAGAAGAATGGGCAAATAGCCACTAACAGATTCCTATATTTACTGCACCTGTTCACCATGTCGATAAAGTCAACATGGAGTTCTTTGAAAGGTCCTGATGGTCTTGGCAGTGTTCCTCATAGGGCTTTTATGGTATACCCAGGGTGGTAGATGTGGCATGTTGTACAACTGGCCACAAACCTGTCCACCTGTTTTGAGAGGTTTGGGAAGAACCAATCCTCACTGGTAACAACAGCAATGTGCTGCTTGGTTGAATGAGTTTGCTAGAGGCGCTGTCACCCAGAGTGGGTTTTCTTCTGCTGGTGCTCTTCTCTGATGTGCTAGAATCTGTGCCATAGACTCTGAACTTCTAGTAGCTTTTACTGTTGTACTGCAATTACAGGTATGTTGATTGCCATTGGAAAGGGCATATAAGCTGCGTGTTTCCACACAAAATTACATCCTTTCATTTAGTGTGCACGGCACACTTATTTTATTTATTTTATTGAGCATTTCTAAGGTGCTTTACAAAAGAGAATTGTGTTTCAAAGTGCTACAGTGCTAGATGGGAAGGCAACAGGGGAAATAATGACAATGGCAAAAAACAGTAGTATTCAGTCATGGTCCTGCTAGACCTTGTGACATTCAGGCATGCAAGTGCATTGAAGAGATGTTCAGGGGATGTGGATGGAAGAAGGAGCGGAGAAGTGGATAAGTGCTGGAGGAGGGCCCAGTGGGAAGTGCTAAGGGAAGCCAAGGAGGAGAACCTCAGGCTACATGCTAGTGCAGGCGACTCTCAATGGTGTGTATTTGTATTTGTATTTTGTTTATTTGTATAGCGCAGACCAGCCCCAAGGCCAAAAGGGCGCATATCTTGGCAGAACATTACAGGTATGACATATCATCACAATGGTACCAACAGATTGTAAACAAAATATACAATTAACGTTACAAATCAAGGCAATAAGCAGAACAGTAATGCCGGAGCAAAGCAAAACTGGGTCCAGATTCAGAAGCACGGTTGTTAGTGAGATGTAGCTAGCCAAAGCTTGGCTTTGTGTTTGAATAGGTTAAATGACGGTAAGGTTCTGATAGTGAGTGGTACAGTGTTCCAAAGCTTGGCTGCCAAGACAGGGAAGCTGGCACCCCCAGCAGTTTGCAGCTTGAATCTAGGGATTGCAAGACCTTGGGATTGTGCAGATCTAAGTGCTTGCGCTGGTATATGTTGAGTGAATCGCAAGGCTAGATATGAGGGGGCCTGGTGGTTGACACATTTGTATGTAAGGGCTAGTGCTTTCAGAGAGATCCTTTGGGCGACTGAGAGCCAGTTGAGGTTCTTCCTGGTTTCTGAGATTTGGGCAGATCGGGGATATTAAGAGCCGCTCTAATGGCATTATTTTGGGTAGTCTGAAGTTTGTTGAGATTACCCTGGTTAGTGCCTTGGTACAGTGCATTGCAGTAGTCCAATTTGGACATAACCAAGGTCCTGGCCAGGGTAATGCAGTTCTGGGCGGTAAGGAATGGACGACAGGCTGAAATCAATTTGCAGGTGTAAGCAGACGTAGCGGCCACTGCATTAGTTTGTCTGGTGAGAGTCAAGGAGGCGTCCAGGTAGATACCCAGAGTTTTGGTATCTTTAGATACTTTAATTAGATTACCGTCAATGTTAAAGGAGCCGAACAGGGGACTCAGTTTGTTAAGTCTCTGTTGCGTGCCTAAGATGAGAAGCTCAGTCTTGTCATCGTTGAGGCACAACTCGTGCTGGTCCATCCATGCTTGTATGACAAGGTAAATGTCATTAAGGGCTTTGGAGTCAACAGTGTAGTCACCAGTGATGGGTATGAGTATCTGGGTGTCGTCAGCGTAATTCGTGTAGGTGATGCCCAGATAGTCAAGCACATCAAATAATGGTTTGGTGAAGACATTGTATAGAGTAGGGGAGACACAGGACCCTTGTGGGAGTCCACAAGGGACCGGTGTAGGGTCGGCCGATGCTGTAGGTGAGAAAACTCTCATGTGCCTATTGTCGAGGAATGACCTAATCCAGTTGGATGCGTTGTCAGAGAAGTGGGCAGCGGACTTCAGGTGCCGACATAGTATTTGGTGATTGACCAAATCGAAGGCAGTGGATAAGTCCAGTAGTAGTAGAAGGGCCAGTTTACCGTTGTCTTTGGGGTCCTCTATTTGAGTTTTGAGGTCAAGAAGGGCTGTTTCAGTCCCATGTTTAGGTCTGAAGCCAGATTGTCGTGAGCCGAGGAGGTTATTGGTTTCTAAGTACTTCTGAATCTGCAGGTATGCTGCTCTGTCAAGTATTTTGAGTAGGAACGGTACGGTGGTAATGGGTCTGTAGTTAGTTGGTGTTTCGGGGTCTAGAGTTGTTGTTTTTAGGAGAGGGCTAACCCAAGCGTCCTTCAAGTTGTTGGGTACCATTCCAATTAGGAATAAAGAGTTGATGAAGGTGGTTATAAAAGGAGCGAGGTCATGTGCCACTTCCTTAATGATAGGTGCTGGGCAGGAGTCACCTTGGCAGTTAGAGGGTTTTAAATTGCGAATGATGTTTTTGACCTCGAGGATGGTGAGTGGGGTGAAGCTAAAAGGGGTGTGAGTAAAGGAAGCTGTCGGGGTAGTGGAAGGTTTAGTGGTGGGGTTGGTGAGTAGGGTAGTTTGTTTGGCGTTAATTTTCGATTGCAGGGTGGTGATTTTGTTGAGGAGAGCGTTTTGGATGTTGTTACACCAATTACTGTCTTTAGTGCAGGTATCAGGAGTGGGGGAGGGGGATTCCAATTCTTTAAGGATTTTAAATAGCTCCTTAGTGTTGGATTCCGCTTGTATGATACGTTGGTTGTATGTCTCCTTTTTGGATTGAAAAATCGCTTCCTTGTAATTGTGGGTGGTGATGATGAGGCGTTCTTTGTTAGAGTCACAAGGGTGGCTCTTCCAGAGTGATTCAGCCTTGCTTTTTTCTTTGTGTAAGGCTCTTAACTGCGGGGTGAACCAGGAGTTCAAATGGGCTTGTTGTTTGGCTTTCCGTAGTTTAAGCGGTGCTATGTTATCAATGGCTTTAAGCAGTGTTTGATTGAAGATGTCTACTAAGACTGTGGGGTCGTTATGTTGGGACACACATTTATTCAGGATAGGAAGGATAAGTGGGAGTAGTTTATCCCTGGTGATGTCTTTTTTATTCCTTGTGGGGATGGCTGGAGCTATCGTGGGAGTGGTGTGAGGGTTGGTCGCTGGTAAGTGGAAGATGATGATGTGATGGTCGGACCAGGCACAAGCGTGGTTGGAGCTTATGGTGGTGTTGCAATTAAGGTCAGTAATCCAGTCAAGCGTTCTGCCCTTAATATGGGTAGGTTCGTCGATGCGCTGTTGAAATCCTAAATTAGCTAGTGTGGTAGCGACCTCAAAGGCCAAGTGATCCTTAGTGTCAAGTAGGCCAAGGTTAAGGTCACCTAGAAGCAATACCTGAGAGTTGGGTTTAGTGTTGACGGTCAGAATGGCCGTGATCTCATCTATGAAGGAGCCAAATGGACCTGGAGGTCTATAGATAAGGTGGAGAGTTGCAGTGTTAGTTGGTGATAAGTTGAGTTTCACGGTGAGGGATTCTGCAGAACTGAGCTCAGTGTTGGGTATGATTCTAAGTGTGATGTTATTTCTATGTATGAATGCAACTCCACCTCCCTTGGATGTTGTCTGTCGGTCAGCTCTAATGATAGAGTAGCCGCTGGGGATAGCGAGGGCAAGAAGTGGGCCAGAGGCTGCGTGTAACCAGGTTTCGGTGATGGCCACAAAATCGAGGTTATGAGTGGTGATAAGGTCGGAGATGTCCAACGCGTGGGCCGTAATAGATCTGGCGTTAATGAGGGCACCCTTGAGTTCTTTGGTGGAGATGGCGCTGTGGGATGGTGGTAACTTCTGTGTAGTAGTGGTAGCATGTGTGTGCTGAGTGCAGGGGGCACGAGGGGCACGAGGCAGTCTGGATCCAAGTCTAAGATTCCTGACTTGGAGCGTACAAGGTTGATTGGGAGTAAGTTTAGTGGCGAAGTGTTGGAGCCATAGGGCAGGGTCATTGAGGTATGGGTTACGAAGGGGCATTGTGGGATAGTGTGGGGTAGGGTGATCAGGGTCGGTCTTAACGGTGCTGGAAGTGGGGAGACAGAAGGATGTGGTAATGATGCACCCTACGATAATAGCGAGAATAGGGTGGCTGGCAGTTAGTAGTGGCCGCAGATCGTGATCCAGGTGTCCTAGCCGTCTGTGCGGTAGGGTAAGAGTGCACTGGAGGGTACGTAAAGGGGTTCTGCGCTGGGCAGAGGTAGGATCGGCCAAGAAATGGCAGTCCAGGTGCAGCTTGCTGGGTAAGTACATGTGCAAGAATGCAATCAATGACTCAAAAGGCAGTGGTTCAGTAAATCTGACTAGGTAAGTACATGTGCAAAAAAGCAATCAATGACTCAAAAGGCAGTGGTTCAGCAAATCTGACTAGATAAGTACATGTGCAAGAATGCAATTAATGACTCAAAAGGCAATGGTTCAGCTAGTCTGACTAGGTGAGTACATGTGCAAAATGCAATCAATGACTCAAAGGCAGTGGTTCAGCAAATCTGACCAGGTAAGTACATGTGCAAAAATGCAATGAATGACTCAAAAGGCAGTGGTTCAGCAAATCTGACTAGGTAAGTACATGTGCAAGAATGCAATTAATGACTCAAAAGGCAATGGTTCACCTAGTCTGACTAGGTGAGTACATGTGCAAAATGCAATCAATGACTCAAAGGCAGTGGTTCAGCAAATCTGACTAGGTAAGTACATGTGCAAAAATGCAATTAATGACTCAAAAGGCAGTGGTTCAGCAAATCTGACTAGGTAAGTACATGTGCAAGAATGCAATTAATGACTCAAAAGGCAATGGTTCAGCTAGTCTGACTAGATGAATGCAACAAGTTGCGAGCAGTATGATTAACGTCACGCGCCGTGCGAGTACTGAACATAAAGGAAGGTGCCCAGCATACATATGCGCATTTAAAGAGGCGGTGATTCGTAACTAGAATGCTATAAGAGTGTGATACTAAGTTAGTGAGGGCGCTCCCGAATGAGAGAGGGGAGTGTCCTTAATATCCGGTTGGGGAAACAAGGAGGTCAGGCTGGGTGGGATCACCATACTGGGCTCAGCTGGGTCAGGGCAACGAAGAGTCTTACCGCATTTCTTTTTGAGGTTCCGCAAGTGTTCAAAGTTCAGAAATGCATCAACAGCTGGGAATGAGTGTGCTGCGCAGCAGTATCCAGCGCTGTAGCGGACCGGTCCCATATGTTAAGGTTCAGGGTAGGGGCACTCCACGGCACGAACAGGGAGCAAACAGGGGCCTTGGCATGGGCCTTCGTGTGGCCGCCAGCGCTTCCGCCTGCCGGCGGATGTCGTGTGGATAAAAAGGAAATCAGTTGCTGGGCAACGAGTCTCCAGCCTCGCTGTGGTGCTGTGTTGCACCCGACATTTGCAAGTCAGGCAGAGCTAGTTGGACGAGTCAGGCGGATGTAGTGTGCTACAGGAATGCACACGGACAAGCTAGGTAACTTTCCACAGCTTGCCGAGCTTTTAGATGTGCTCGAAACACAAAGAAGGCAGATGGAGGGGCAGTGCCTTACCCGTAGCGCAGCGTGCACAGGAGTCAGCACGGAGGGCACACGGAGAACACTGCATCTGTGGTGGGCTCCATGCGGTGGAGGACTGTGAGCTCCTAGTTGAGGGGGGCTCCTGCCCTCTCCCTGGGATGCGACTGAGGGGGCTCCAGGGGCAAACAGGGGCCTTGGTATGGGCCTTCGTGTGGCCGCCGGCGCTTCCGCCTGCAGGCGGATGTCGTGTGAATAAAAAGGAAATTAGTTGCTGGGCAACGAGGCTCCAGCCTCGCTGTGGCGCCGCGTTGCGCCCGACATTTGCAAGTCAGGCAGAGCTAGTTGGACGAGTCAGGCGGATGTAGTGTGCTACAGGAATGCACACGGACAAGCTAGGTAACTTTCCACAGTTTGCCGAGCTTTTAGATGTGCTCGGAACACAAAGAAGGCAGATGGAGGGGCAGTGCCTTACCCGTAGCGCAGCGTGCACAGGAGTCAGCACGGAGGGCACACGGAGAACGCTGCATCCGTGGTGGGCTCCATGCGGTGGAGGACTGTGAGCTCCTGGTTGAGGGGGGCTCCTGCCTTCTCCCTGGGATGCGAGTGGTGTGGAACCACCAAGCAGGGTCCCACAGGGCAGTGCAGCGGGGGTGGAGGGGTGCTGGTATTGACTGGGAGGAAGGGCCTAAGATCCTGTGGAATTTACGAGGATCAGGCCACCGGTCACAGCGGCAGTGGATAGCTAGTTTAAGGGGAATCTTCAGTGCATCCATTAATCTGGCGCGTAGTCCAGCATGCTGGACCAGTGATCCATCAGACCTCCTGTAGCCTTTTCTCTTCCATCTTCACAATCCTAACCCTATGAAGAAAGCAGCAAACATTTTAGAGGTATTTTATGTTTAAGTGTTGTTGGTTTTCTTTCAATCAAATGTGCAATGTATGTGTTGTAATTTGCATTCATGTGGTGTGTGCAATTGTTTTTTCTAACCTGGTTTTAGGGTTACAAAAATCCTTTTATATATAAAAAAAGATTAAATATTGTATGAATTTGTGTATTTCTAAATATAAATGTATATTTTTATATCTAGTATAATGTATTTTTGAAAATATGTTTGTGGGTTCATGAACAAACCCTTTTTCAACACCACCATAGGATCTGGTTTTCTTACATATATATATTGAACATTCAGAAGCCATCCATTTAGGTCAGTCACTGCGTATAAAAACATTTGCTCATGTAAGCATTATGATCCAATTGTGTTTGTGCTGGATAGTTCCTGCACTACTGCTGCTATTCTGGTGTAGTACATACCAGGTGTGGAACCTACTATTCCTTTGTCTTTAAATGGGATTGTCATGTTCAACTTCTGTAGTAAGTCCCTGCCTAGCAAATTTACTGGTGTCTCAGTGCTGTATAGTAAAGGTGCTATCATCTCTTGTGTCCTCATGGTGATAGATAAATCTTCTGTCAAAGGAAGCTTTGTTACTGCCCAAGAGAATCACTGTGTGTCCATATATCTGTTCGTCAATGGAACTCATCTTTCTTTTATGCAGGGCATTGTAGCTCCTGTAACCACCATCAAGGTGGACATTCTGTCTCCTATATTCACTCCCACTTGAGCTTCCATCTCTAGGTTTGGGGTGATAGATAAAACTGGGCATGTTAGGGCTCGCTGTGGGCTGTCCTATTGTGAATACATGTTATTCCCTGGGAGTGGGAATGTGTTGTCTCCCATGGCACTTTCTCCTGTTTAGTGCATCACTGTCCCTTGTGTTAGTGCATTTTGTTTCCAGGGTGGTGTACCTGTTTGGGCTGGTGCCTGCTGTGCAGTGTTTTGTGCTGCATGCAGGGTTAGGCCCTGTATGGACCATTCCAGCGTGGGGGTCCCCATCTGCTGTGATCATTGATATTGTGGCTGCGCTGACCCTGGGGAGTATCCCCCATAGGCTTGGGCCCTGTATAGTGACTCATAAGCTGGGTATTGAAATGAGGGTGCACCTGGATGATACTGCATTGGTTGCCTGCTTCTACAATCTTACGATAGATGACCTACTTTACCGCATGTCCAGCATGCCCTTCCAAATCTGTGTCTTAACCCTCCAAAACCACCTCCTCTCCCTCTTTGGGAGTTGCTCCATGCTCCTTGTAGCCCTCCCATGTTTCTTATATCGTTGCCCATATTGATATGATATGATATGATATGATAGTTTATTTATATAGCGCCTATACACAATGTGTTTCAAAGCGCTTCAAGGAGGGAGGGGACATAGGAAATACAGTTACATTCAGCATGAGTCCTTGAAACAATACAGAATGTGAAAATAACTATCATAATAGGCCTGTCGACATTTCTGATAGTGCAAGTGCATAGACAAGTAAGGTAAGAGGTAATGGATAGGAAGGAGAACAAAGCAAGCAGTAGGATTACTATGTCTGACGACAATTTACGCAGTGCAGGTGGTAACAAGAGGCGGGATGGGAGGGGGGCAAGGGGACAGAGGGGGGAAGGAGAACAAGGCACGCTACTGAGCAAAAAATGTCGGTGACAAATTTGGAAAGCAGGGGAGGGGGAGGAGGGAGAAAACAAGGAGGAGGAGGGGAGACAGACAAGCTGCTATCAAGAGTCACGGAACAGATGATAGGAGTAAGTGCTAGGAGGGGGAAGTCAGAGAGGAGGGAGAATAAGAGGGGGGGAGTAGGAAGGTAATGGAAGAGGATGGAAGTGAGTAGGGGGAAGGGAAGGAGGCAGGAAGGGGGGGTGAAGGGCAGAGCAAAAGAGGGGGGAGAGGCAAGGGTGTGGGCGAAGAGACACTCACGGAGGGGCAGGGGGGCACACAGACACTCACGAGGGCAGGGGGCACACAGACACTCACGGGGGGCAAAGGGGCACACAGACACTCACGGGGGACGGGGGGCACACTGACACTCACGAGGGTAGGGGGGCACACAGACACTCACGGGGGGCAGGGGGGCACACAGACACTCACGAGGGCAGTGGGGCACACAGACACTCACGGGGGCAGGGGGGCACACAGACACTCACAGGGGGCAGGGGGGCACACAGACACTCACTGGGGGAGGGGGGCACACAGACACTCACGAGGGCAGGGGGGCACACAGACACTCACGGGGGGCAGGGGGGCACACAGACACTCACGATGGCAGTGGGGCACACAGACACTCACGAGGGGCAGGGGGGCACACAGACACTCACGAGGGCAGTGGGGCACACAGACACTCACGGGGGGCAGGGGGCACACAGACACTCACGAGGGCAGTGGGGCACACAGACACTCACGAGGGGCAGGGGGGCACACAGACACTCACGAGGGCAGTGGGGCACACAGACACCCACGAGGGGGCAGGGGGGCACCCAGATACTCACGGGGGGCAGGGGGGCACACAGATACTCACGGGGGGTAGGGGGGCACACAGATACTCACGCGGGGCAGGGGGGGCAGGAGGGGCACACAGATACTAACGGGGGGCAGGGGGTCACACAGATACTAACAGGAGGCGGGAGGGCACACAGATACTCACGGGGGGCAGAGGGGGCGGGGGGGGCACACAGATACTAACGGGGGAGGGGGGGCACACAGATACTCACGGGGGCAGGGAGGGCAGGGGGGGCACACAGATACTAACGGGGGGCAGGGTGGGCACACAGATACTAACTACCTGGCTTTACTGGCTGAGGGTCTTTGCTTTGTTGATTGTCAGTGGCATTTGTAACAATTTCTCCTTCCATACTCAACTTTACTAACTTCTTCTGCACTAGCTTTGTTTCAGCTTGCTATTCCTGAACTTCCTTTTCTCTTTCTTTTTCTTGCTTGCTTTTACAATAATGTACTATGTGCGCTGAATCTCTCCCCATGTTTTAGCACTAATGCCCACTATTTTGTCTAACTCTGTATTTACCTCAGTTGGAAAACCCCTGTGGAATACATGATAGAATATTGGTATGGTTTTATCCCATGCTTCACCTGTCTCCACCCTCCACATTTCATGAATTAAATGAATGTACAGTTCATGGGTCCTCTTCAGCTCGCATTGTGCGTGGCATGGTTGATTCTATGGCAGCTTTATATGTGTATGCCCTTTGCAGATCATCCCATACATGTGCCCTACACTTATTGAAAGGAGCACCATTGTGTGCTTCTTTCTCTAATTGGACTCCAGGGTGCATTGCTTTCTCCCAAACAGTGTTCATCTGTTCCTCCACTATGCTGGTAAATAAGCATTTCGTGTCACCCTATGCTAGTGTTACTCCCACTCTTTGTTTTCCTAGTTTATATGTACATTTACCCTCTCCCACAGTTAGAGTGGGGGGTGTCTTTATCAAATTAGCTTGGACCTATGTGGCCAGGGCATGTATTGTGACATTTGTATCCCCTTCTGTATTCATGGATATTGGGTTCCCTTCTTCCCATTATTGTATTTCCTCATTCTTTTCTTCCCTCTGGCTACTGCCTTTGTTGTGGGTTGTCCCTTAACTGTTCCCCCATAACATCCTTTCCCCTTATTGTCCCTCTGTTACCCAGTCTTCCTCATCATCCTCCCGATCCTTGTCACTTTCAGTCACTTCTGAGTCATAATGGAAAGGTTGCCTATTTGGTCTTTGGTGAACTGAACATTCCACATTTCTCCCTTCTATTTGAGTGTCATTCTCTGTCTCTATTTTCACATCCTTAATCACGGCTTTGTTCATTTTTAGTAATACCTCCCATGCTGTACATGTGTCGACATTTACTACAGGGGATGGTCATGATCAGTGAACTTGTCCTACACTCGTTCAAGTCCTACCTCGCCAACCGCCAGCAGTTTGTACAGATGGTCTCCTCTAGATCACCAATGCTACCCATCACCTGTCGAGTCCCACAGGGTTCCATCCTCTCCCCAGTGATCTTGAATCTATACATGAAGCCACTGGGAGCCCACCTACTCACACACAACATCCATATCCACAAATACACTGATAACACGCCGCTATACCTCAAGATACACTCCATCACGGACATCCACAGGCTCAAATCGTGCCTCTCGCTTATCCAGTCTTGGATTTCCAGTGCATGCTTGAAGATCAACCCCTCCAAGAACTAATTGCTACTGCTCATCTACAACACTGAACACCCAGACATGCAGACCAGGCTATCAACCATGAACCCTGAGGGTTTCACAACCTAGCTCACCTCATGCACCAAGTCCCTCTGGTAACACATCGACAAACACCTCTCTTTCAAGATACACCTAGCTAAGAAAACTCAGGCAGCTGGGTATCAGCTCTCCCTCCTGCAGAAATTCAAGGCCTTCCACCCTCAGACAGGTTTGGATCCACTCTTCAAGCACTGGTCCTATAGCACCTGAACGGGGGCAATGGCCTCTTCAGAGGCATCCTGCCGTCCTCCCTTGTGTCCCTGAGAAGTGTCCTACAAATGGCCATATGCCTCATCAAGGGTCTACGCAGATACAACCAACATCACCCCGGCCCTCATCGATCTCCACTGCCTCTCGCTGCACGCACGAATATCTTCAATTCTTGCTGCATCATCTATAAGGCAGTCGCCCACAAGTCATCCAGCTACCTCGCAGAGAAACTCAGCATCTCCGGTGGACAGCGCATCACCAGAAGGCAGGACACATGCAGACATGAAATACGCTGCTGCAAAAAAGAAAGGACCAGAAAAGAAGCCTTCTCTGCCTATGCCCAAAGACTATGGAACCTCCTACCCATCAGAATCGCTCCCACGCTACTACAATTCAGAAAAGAACTCAAGACCCACCTCTTCAAAGAGCCTCTCCTCCTAAACACCTCGGCCATCACATCACCCCTGCATCACTTGACTTACTATACCCTATCCGTCCTCTCCCCACCACCCTTTACAGCTGCACCCCTCCTCTGAGCCTCTCTGTATCTTACCCCCACTGTATATCTGATCTGTTGTTACCCCTCAAAAGCACTCTGTTATGCATCTCTGTACACCTCTGTAAAGCGCTCTGTTGTGTATCTGTATTGTTGTATATCTCTGTAAAGCACTCTGTTGCTTCTCGAAGCTAGGTCTGCGCTCAATAAATATAATAATAATAATAATAATAATAATAATAATAATAATATAATCATCATCACTATGTAGAGGACAGAACCGTTAACCATTAGTGCTGCTTGTCTCCATTGCCACACACTGCACACTGGAGATGTTGATGTATGGCAGACATGGAAGAAATTTGTAACACCCATTAATTCAACCCAGATTTGTACGTTAAGAATTCCTTCTCCACACATGATAGGTACATGTAGCACATGTATATGATAGCAAATTACTGATTTATCCATGGTAACACTTAAGAATGACCCTGACTACGCACACATCACATCACAGCACCAAGAGTAGACCCACTATCTGATATTGCATGCTTTTCTGCCTTCAGCAGGACTACCTTCAGGACTCATGTATCCTTCTTGAAACAGTTAGCCTATCAGTCAGATAGTGAGTGGTGAAATGCGCAGTTGCAGCCACTCTCCTGGCAGTGGCATGTCATATCCATTCACCTGCCAATAGCCTTATCATGCCCTCATCATGCATGTGCAATATACAGGATCACAGGGCTTTTCTGACACTTATAGCTGATGGTGTAAAATCCAGTACTAGATGTGCATCTACTGCAGCTTATATGATTGGAGGCTGTTGGTGCAGCCCATGGCAAGGCTTCTTTTTCAGGCCCCACCTGAGGGTGAGATTGTATGGCACACAGACTGCAACATTGAAGTCATTCTCTGTCAGTGCAACAGATGAGGGGAAGAGTGGTCAACACGATGTAATTGATAATATCTATGTCAAAGATATATTTCTCTGCAATTAATTGGTGCAGACCAGCATGCCATCTGTTCATTTGGATGGTTATATATAGATAGCAAATTGACTGAGGAAAATCCCCTGTGTTGGTTGCACTCTAGTAGTGCGCTACTACACGTTTGCCCAAGCAAAGATACTGCTAGTTAAAGTTCAGACAATCCAATAATCAAACACATTAATATAAAGAAAAGTGCTTCATGGCTTTAATTTTGAAATCAGGCAGACTGGGTCGTTGCCAATGGATTTCAGACCAAACAGGTCCGTCATCAGGGCGATGTCTACATAGTGAAAAAAAAACACACAAAAAAACAATAACAGCAGTCTCAGTAGTGTAGCCTAATCAGGAATGTGAGTAAGAAAGACAAGAGAAGTGAAATGGAAAAAAACAAATAAATATGATACCTGGCCTGAAGAGGAGGCAAGCATATCACTTAATAAAATGAGCTCCCACAAAATAATCTGCAAGAACAGAAATCTAGTAGAAAGTGGTAAAACATGAAAGTTCTTAATATCGGCCAGTATAGGAGTAGGAGACGTGGTCTGCACCTCATACCAAGCTTGGCGAATGGCCAGGAAGGTCACTCGAATAAAAAAAGTACTGCAACACCTTATGCCTGTGGATACATTCGTAACATATAATACTAAAAATTAGCCCAAAGAAAGGTTTGATCACGGAAAACCAAAAGAAAAAGAAAAAAATAAGGCATACCTTGTGAGAGCAGCTTATTGATACGTGCATAGTATAGCACAGACACACAAGGCAGTAGAGTGGGAATTCTGAGAAATCTAAATCTAAATTCTAGTGAAATCAGCGTTAGAAAATGTGCTGATAAGCATCAGTCTGAAACAGGTAGAGTCAGTAGTCACTCACCTCAAAGTAATAACCTAGCGTCCTAGGTGATACAACTTGAGAAATGCTATAGGGAACCTGTAAAAGACTGCTTACCTATTTGTATCAAGTTGTGCAAGCCGGCGAAAACCAGCGTTCAATTTGTGTTGGTCAGCAATTGAGTGACATCATCAAATGATGCAATTACATGATGCACTTGAGAGAACGCAGTGACATCATCCCCTGAAACATCACAGCAACCTCTGTCAAGAACAAAAAGAGTAAATACAAATAGAAAAAGAAAAAAGGGAAAAAATGAAAATAGTTGAAATCAAAAGGGAAAATAAAAAAATGTGGAAGTCAATTGGAGCTGTGGCTGTAGAAGGAGAGATATAGGGCCTCATTACACGGTAGGCGGTGAGCCATGGCGCTATTAGCGCCATGGCTCATGCCGGTAAAATACCGGCACTGCCTTGGCGGAAAGGGGATTTACCGCCCCATTCCAAGGTTGGAGGGGCGGTAAATCCCCCTTCCACCATTGCACTTCCCCATTCCCATTTCTTCCCCATAGGGCTCTATGGGAATGGGGAAGGCACTAATTACGGGACCGCAATTTTGCGGTGCCGTAATTAGCTCTGAGGTCCCTTAGCGGGTTGGATTTTAACACCTGCAAAAAGCAGGCGTTAAATCCCCCAACCCGCAAAGGGACCTCGTAGTAAGGCGGTAAGGATTTACCGGTACCAGTGTTTTACCGGTACCGGTAAATCCCTACCGCCATCCGTGTAATGAGGCCCATAGTCAAACGAATCAATCTACCATTTTGGTGTAGATTTGATGTTGGCTGGAAGTCTTCAAATTGAATGTACAAAGTAAAACTCATAAAAATATACACAAATAATGGTAGAAAGTGTGTCAAACATATTTCCCTAAACTTTTCACGAGTCTTGTAAACACAATGCCAATGATATAAATATGCACAATTGAAATTGTATCAGTCACAATAATACACAATCAAATCATACCATAAGTACACAATAATTCTCGTACAGATATACAGCTGTTATGATATACAGGGAATCACCCCATTTCCCTTATAAAATGTATCTGATATGCTGATATAGGGCCTCATTACGACCCTGGCGGAAAGTTACCGCCAGGGCCGTGACTTTACCGCCATGGTGCTAACTACGTTAACACCATGGCGGTAAGGGGATTTACCGCCCCATTCCGACCTTGGCGGGGCGGTAAATCCCCAATCCCCATTTACCCTTCCCCATTCCCATTTTTGCCCCATAGGGCATAATGGGAGTGGGGAAGGCGTTAATTACGCCACCGTAAATTACGGTGGCGTAATTAACACCAAGTTCCCTTACCGCCATGGATTTTTACACCCGCTAGAAGCAGGTGTAAAATCCGCCATGGCGGAGAGGGAACTCGTGATTGGCGGTAAGGGGTCGGCGCAGCTAACGATGGCGCTAACCCCTTACCGCCAGGGTCGTAATGAGGCCCATAGAGTAGAATAACAACAGTCTTGTGATCTATCCAATGCAACTCCACAGCCTTCACATAGATTGTGCATTTGAACAAACATTCATACTTTAGGGTATCCATTGTAGTTGCAATTTAGGGGCTGATTCATTTTATTATTTGCGCCAAAAAACAGCGATTTGTGCACCATTCTGCCCGCAAATCCCTGTTTAAAAAATGGGGATTTGCAGGCAGAATGGCACACAAATCGCCGTTTTTTTCAGCGCAAATAATCCATGAATCAGGGCTTTAGTGCGGCAAAAGCGAACCAAATCACTGTTACTATTCAAAGTTCACATGAATGGGAAAACAAAGTTACAGGAAGCTATATTCCTGCCACCTGGAAGAAGATCATTCAATCTGTGGAACCAACATTGTTCTCTCTGATCAAGTCTCTTTTTCATGTTTCCTTCTGTAGTCATCTCCAAGATGTGGAAACGTAACTGAGAGACAGTGGGCCTCATTACAAATCGCCCGGTATGGAAACAACGGTGGCGGTGGGTTTACCGCCACCGTTGTTTCCATGCCGGGCGATCACAACTCCTGCAGGTGGGAGGTGATGTTCCCGCCATGTCTGACCTGGCGGGTTTAACACTGCCCACCTGTAGGCGGACGAGGAAACACCAGCAGCATTACGAGATCATTACGACATCTTCAATGTCTTGCAACAGAAGATTCTCAACTATTAGTTCTCACACAAGTTTTATATTCATTCGAACTGACTCTGGCTTTCTATATAGTCTGTCCTGCTCAATAAATGCCAGAATGGTAACGTAAAGAATTAACAATATTTTCTGGTTCAGATGTTGGAAACTGTCCAAGCTGTATCTTCTCTCCTGTCATTGAGTGAATCAGGATGTTGCCTTCGACAATGTTATTGCAATTACCGCAATGCATATATGGATATGTCCTTGAGCATGTGCAAGATTCTCTGTTGGTATTTAAAATATCTGTCCTAACCTTAAGTTATTGCTCCTCTTATACACAAAGAGAGGACATATGGAAAATAGACCCTTCGTCCTTGCACCTTTCTGAAATATTTCCAAATTTAGTTGATATTTCATCTAATTCAATTTCTCTGCATCGAAAATTTTGAAACTTATCCGAAGGACGGTAGTGTCTTTGTGATTTTTGTTTGCAAGGGAGATGCTCTAGACCTGTCTAATGCTTTGTTTTGGGCTGTTCTCAGTTCATCCTCAGAATACCATCTATCAGCAAATGGATGTAATAATCTACCTAATTCCTCTGAGCATTGATCTTCATCGTTAGCAATTATCACCCGAAGGAGCTGGATTAGTGGTAGACTTTTAAAGGTACTGGGAGGGTGGAAGGTCAAACTGTGGAGCACATTGGTTATGTCAGTAAGCTTCTGAAAGAGGGTAGTAGACAACTTGCCGTGGTTCACCATCATTTTAACATCTCAAAATATACATCTGGGTCGCCTATTTCTGCAGTGAATTGATTGCGATTGTCAATTGCATTAATGTGTTGTTCACAATCCATCAGTGTTGTCCGTGAACCATGCCAGGACTTTGTCAGTGGGTCATACTGCAACACTCTTCCAGGAGGTTCAAGGAGTCTGAATTAGGGTTCCAGTTCTCCGAATGCATGGCAGGGAAATAGGTGTGCAGTGTTTTAGTGTTGCTGGTCTCTTCCCACTTGTTCTAGTTTTGTGAATTGGGGGTTTTGTGCAGGTTGTCCAGGTTTTCAAAGTAACTCCCCTCTTGCATGCATGATGACATGGTAGGCTTTCTGTAAAGCACTTGATTGCCTCGTAGAGGCATCTTTGTGCTGAAGCTATCCTCCATTCCTTAATAAAGAGAGTCCGGCCATACCAGGAATGTGGTCGTGAGAAGAACAAAAAAAAGATTGGTGATGAGTAGAGGTCATATCAGATTAGCAAGACTGACATGGGCAAAGGTCTTCAATTTCTGACTAAAGAAGCATGGATTCTGGCACAAAGTAAGAGTGATCATCCCAGCATGCAAATCTACAATTCTGGGTGGATCACGAGCCAAGCAAGGAAAACGTTGGAAGTCGGAGGTACCCCGCCAATGCCCACTTGCACCAAACATAAAAAACGTGGGTTTTTTTTAAGTCCCTGCCAGACAAATCCAAATTCTGCCCTCCCAACACCAACAATACTGCACTACTCTATAACATGCCACACACAATGCTGGCAATCCCCTGTTGGAAATCGCTTTTCTGCTCTTAGGCTAGGTCAGCATTATAAACAATCAGAATTAAAATAATAACAGAAGCTAACAACCCATGTGAAAATTCTTAAACTACAGCAAAGGTCCGCCGAAAATAAGTAAAAAGCCATGTTAAAGTGAAGTCAAGTAACTTTCCACTCGACAGAAATCAAGCTTTAGACCCATGAGAGGTGGAATTGAAACACAAGTTGTAATTTATTTATTTATTTTGTTATCCTCCAAATCCTTAACAAAGCACTGAACGTTCACCTCTGGAATCCAGAACCTGGAGGAGAGTGATTGAGCTGTGCCAGAGGCACAGTCTGGATAGCCACCTTCAACTCTTGAACCCAACTGAATTCAACTGACCGCCAACCACACAATTGGAAATACAGTTCTTGCCCAGATTCCCTCCATTACAGTAACCTCCCCCCCCTTACAGTAATCATGTGTGTTATTATGTGATTAAGTTTGGATTCGTAACACTTCTAAGGGCCGGAATAACAGGCGTCATCATTGCTCATAATAATGGCCCTCAATGTATTGACTTCGGAAGGATGCCGGCTGGAACCAGCCTTTATGTCTATAGTTGCGCCCATGTTTCAGTAGAGCACTTAACTCGTGAGCTATCCACCAAGAGCTTTCTCTCACATTCACAGAAAAATAACCTTATGTTTGTCAGATCAATTTTACAGAAAGACAGAAATAATTGGAGGGAAAAAAACATACACACACATTTGACTAGCTGGCTGCTCTCTACTGCCCCACTCACGTGCCTGCTTTCCTACGCAACTACCCCATTTCCTGTGTTTCCTTTCACTAGCATTGCATTGTAAAGGCCTGCCCAAGCGCCATGAAGCGATGAAGGAGGCATGGCAGGTGCTACATAGAACTCAGAAATATAAAATATACATTGTTGCCTTACTCTACCCCATCACAACCAGCCTCTTAAATAGGACGGATGAATCTCCTAAAATATGCCATAGGGCAGTCTCCTTCTGAATGATGTAAGGAGGACAGTGCGTGTATAATAGAGGACGCTTTGGTTTTTCACGTTCCTAGGGGTGGTGTGATGGCAGTTGACGCTGACGTATGTTCGGTACACTTGAATAATACATTTGTGTAAGGGAGATGTAGTGCTCATATATGTATTTTTTTTTGTTGTTTGACAAAAATTAACATGTCAGATTTAAAGTGACATGGGCCATTGGTAGATGAAAGACACATTATATAACCACGGGAAACTCATATCGCTTTTTATACCACTTCTGAATTACCAGGGCTAAGTGCTTGACACAAGCATGCACGTCATCACGTAAAGTCTTAAAACGATAGTTGTTTTGTATGAACGAACAATCCATATTTGTTGTATGTTTTGTTACTCTTTGCTAATCATTTTAAATGTGCATTTTTTTGTTTTTTTCATACTGCACATGTAAACGTCTAGTCAGAATATTTTATTGAAGAGTTTATTATTATTAGCAATAATACAAAACACATTATTACGACCCAGGCGCTAATGGGTTAACGGCGCCGTAAAAGGCTGAGGCGCCGTTAACCTATTAGCGCCTAATTACGTGGTCCCTTTGCGGGACCCGACCTTAATGGCTGGTGTAGACCAGCCGTTAAAGTAGGGACCCGCAAAGGGACCTTGGTGCTAATTACGGTGCCGCAATTTGCGCACCGTACCTAGCGCCTTCCCCATTCCCATTGAACCCTATGGGGCAAAAATGGGAATGGGGAAGGGCCGTGGAGGAAGGGAGAATTACCGCCCCACCAACCTTGTAATGGGGTGGCAATTCCCCCTTTCTCCATGGCGGAGTCAGTAACTTACCAGTATGGACAATGGTGCTAATAGCACCATGGTCTTCCGCCAGGGTCGTAATGAGGCCCAATTTCTGTAACCTACTTGTTTTCGTTGGAAGAGAAAGTGCTACTGTGAATAATATCATTGCTGGATCCAGCTGTACCACATGTATTGAAAGCAAAAGAACAACCATATTGGGATGGTTGGAACTGAATCACCTATAGTCAGCAATGGTAGAAGCAGATCACCGCAAGACCAAGAGACTACACGGACCCTCACCCGAGGGCGAGAGGTACCCCCTTCTACCATTGCTGACTAGAGGAGATTCAATTCCAACCATCCGGGAACACGCTAACCCTACAATTGCCTTGAGAAAGACCACATAGGTTGAAACAAGTGTCGGCACTAATGGAATAGAAGTATATCACATACACTTCACCACATGTAAAGATTAAGCAAAGAATATGTTTGTCACAAGAGTGAAAACCCATGTTTAAATTACTGAAGAAAAAATAAATCAACATTTGTTACAAACACCTAACGTGTGTGGAAATTGATACTCATTGGATACCAAGGAACCACTGTCCAGCGCCTAATTACAAATTATTGGATCTCAGTCACTCAGAACAAACCTTTAAAAACACTGGGACCTTAGGAGCTTTGTCCCCCTGAGATCCACCTGACAGGCAGCAGGCAATGCAAAGACGAAAACAACGCACACACTAGCGCAAGACCCACAGTCCCAACAAGCTCTCAAATCACTGTAACTGCCCTATAGGTCCGTCGGCAGGCAGCCCATCAACCAACCACTCAGGCCAACAATGCAGGCAGCCCATAAGTGTGTGCCCCAGGTACCTCTGCAGTCTGCCCATTAGCTTGCCCACCAGGCACCCCCACATGCAGCTCATCAGCCTATGACCCACTCCCTTTCAGATGCATCCCATTATCCTGGCCTATAACCCCTGCAGGAAACTCATCATATTCCCTCCAGTTCCCTATAAAGGTAGCCCACCAGCCTGCATTCCTACCCTCCTGAAACAGTGACTGGTCTGGGGGAGGGAGTAGGAGTACTCAAAAATCCTACACATCGAGGGTGTACAGGCTCAGGCTGTCCCAACATGACCTTACATACTAGCAGGTCCTTTCTACTAACAGCCTGGACATGCCCCCCATCTACAGCCGCCTGGCAAAAATTGCGTGTCACATTGAGCCCAATAGGTAGACTGAAATGTCCACTCCTCCACTGAAGCGCCTTACTATGCTCCATTTCTCTGCTATATGTATCTTTCAGCACAGCGTGGCTTTGGCACATGACATCACCTAGCCATGCTTTGCTGGCATCCTCTCACAGGTGTTGTCTGCCATGATGAGATGGCTCCATCACCCAAAATCCCCACAGAACTAGTGGCTATAAACCACATCAAAGTCCACTTCTACACCCATTGTGGGCGTCCCCAAAGTAACCCATTTATCAACCAGGTAAGAGTGCAGGTCTTTCTGAAGAGATGCCTGCATCATCCCATCAATGTGCACATGCGTACCAGCTTTTTACCCATCTGTGTTCCAAATTTCACAGTTCACCCATGACTCCATGATCCAGTTGCTAGGCAACCTGCCACACAACATGGAAGCACTATAGCAATGCGGGTTATGACTGCATCAGGTGTGTGTGAAAGCCTTCACTGTGTTGCGGGTGGGTTTCCAGATCCTGTTGGGCTGGAGGGCGGACATGTTCAGGTAGCCTGGACCTGGGAGGCACATGATACCCATAAAAATTCCATCTACCTGGACTTTCATCTCCTCCTCAATGAACTGGGGCTCCAAGACTGCAGAATGGCACTGGTGGGTGCCTGGTGAAATGTGGCTGAGCATTTGGCTAGCTGGTCATGTGGGGAGAGGACCGCAGGTTATGGTTGGATGATCAGATAACAAGCATTTGTACTGCAGTTATGGGGTTGAGGATGGGGAGGGGGCGACTTGGGGACAAAGCAGGAAGGTTGGAGGCAGGCGGTACCAGATGTTGGTGTCAAGGAGAAACAGAAGTTAACGGGGGGCTTACTGGGGCCAAGGGGGCATCAACATTGTCAATGGTGAAAAAGGCATGGTCAAAGGGGGCACAGGGGAGCAGTAACTTTCTGGAAGCTCAAAAACAAAGTCAAGGGAGCCTAGAGGATCAGAAACGGTCTGGGGAGCAACAGCGAAGAAAATAGGGCCAAGGTATAGAGCAATAGTCAAGAGGGTTACTAAAGTCAATGGGGGAAGTAACAGTCTGGGGGGGCACTGGGGCCAATGATGGGCAGTAAGGGTTAGGATGGTCACTGTGTCCAAGGGCTGCAGTAACAGCCAGAGGGTAAATTGGGCCAAGGGTAGCAGTAACTGTCAGGGCAGGGTTAATGGGAACAATGAAGGCAGTACAGTCAGGGGGTCATTGGGGCCAAGGGGGAGTGATAACTGTCAGGGAGGTCACTGGGGCCAAGTGGGTTAGTAATTGGAGAATCTCCAGAACCCGGGGGGTGGGCAGTAGGAGGCTCGGGGGTGTCAAACGGCCTGTGGTGAGGTAGATGCTGGAAAGTGAGGTACTGGCATCAAGGGGGGGCAGTAGAAGGTACAGAGGGTAGCAGGACCTAAAGGGGGGCAGATGCTAGCACGAGGGTGGCAGGGGGTGACAGAAATAGTGAGGTAAGTGGTTAGAGGCAGGCTTTTTTTGCAAGTGGGGCAATTTGGGTGTGTGGGGTCCCCCTTTGAGCCGCATGGGGCTTTTTGCTCTGTGTCCTGCATTGGCATCCCGCTCCAGGATATGCTTTGTTGTGAGACAGGCACAGAAATGGATGTAACACCTCACTGTGCCTTTTTACGCGTTGGAGAAGTGAGATGGGACTGGCTCGCTTTCATGCCTTGCACATTGTGGAAAGTCAGAACTAACGCTCTGCATTGACACTCCATTTGAAGAGCTGACGGTCAGAAAGAAGGTGTTGACGCCAGGGGCAACACGCAGCATTAACAGTCATTTTACAGGGTGCAGTTGGTTTCTGAGGTGAGTTGGCCTGCGAAAATTCGTGTATAGTGCCCACAGACATCAAAATGTCCTCTATCCACAGTTGGCAAATTTTGCTGTTTCCACAAATGGTGCCCATTCGTGGAACCTGAGATAATTACTGGCTGAGTCAATCCAGAAGATTCAAACCTTTTGGGAGTCATTGTTTATAAAAGGCAATTTCTTACAGGGGACTACCCTCTTTAGCACATACACGCTGTTGCGCGCCCTGTGTGCAATTTTATACATTTGTAAGTAGAGTAAAATTGAAACGTAAAACCAGGTAATATCAGCATTACTTTTCTTCTTTACTCTCTGTCTTGTAAAAGATCAAGTGCTGCCTGCAAAGTGTGTTTTGCAAATGGCTTTTACGAATGGATTCCAATAGAATTTGCCTGCTCTTTAGGGAGTGCTAATTGAAGGTGGATACCATAGGACTCCATCCATTTTATGCTCGCATGAAAATCTCATGCAGGTGCAAAATTAAGTGTTCACACAAGACAGAGGAGGGAAGCACATCAGAGATATAAACTCTGTTCAGTGCCCCTTCTCTGTCTTGTGTAAACTCAAAAATGGTCTAGGCTATGCAATGGAAGCATAAAAGCATCATATCCTGCTAGTAAGTCTCCATTTGACTCACCACCAATTTGATTTTATTTAACTTCAAATTTTCACCCGCCAAAGAGCAGACACATTTCATAGGAGTCCATTAGTAAAAGCCATCATCTTCAAAGTGTGATTTGCAGTCAGTTGGTTGTAGCAAAGTCCCGGGCCCCATAAAGCCTTGTGGATAATGCAGAGGGTCTTGAACTTGATCCTCGCAGCAACCCGGAGCCAGTGGAGAGATTTTTGGGCTGGAGAGATGTGGTCCCTGGGCTTGAGTCCAAGGATAAATCATATTCTGGGTCAATTGAAGGGTCAAAGGGAGGATTTAGGCAGATTGAGGAAGAGGCTGTTGCAATAGTCCAACCTAGAGAGGACCAGAGCTCTGAAGACATTGAGGATCTGGGGGAAGGTGGGGAAAGGGAGGATGCGTTTGAGGCGGTGCAGCTGGAAGTGGGCCTTCTTGGCAAGGTCCGTGATGTGAGGAGAGAAGGAGAGAGAGGAGTCGAAGATGACACCATATTTATTTGCCTCACAAGAGGGTGAGGGGAGGGGGCCCATGGAGGGCGGTCAGAGAGAAGGAGGGAAGGAGGGAGCTGGCGTCCCAATGTGAAGGATTTCAGTCTTGCTGGCATTATGGCAGAGATTGTTGGCAGCACACCATGCCTGATTAACAGTCAGACAGTCAGGAATGAGAGAGGGAGAAGAGGAGGCAATGGAGGGAAGGTTGAAGGAGAGCTGCGTGTCATCCGCATAGCTCTGGAAATGAGGAGAGAAGGCGGAGATCAAATGGGCTAGAGGGGCAAGCTAGATTTTGAAGAGCCACAGTTAGAGGATATAGCCCTGAGGGACGCCGTAGGTTGAAAGAGTGATGGGGGAGAGAAAAGCGCCCATTTAAACCTGGAATGTTCGGTCAGAGAGGGAGGAGGTCAACCAGTCCGTGATGCCCAGGGTATCTCGGTGACCATTTATAAGGATGGCATGATTGACCGTATCAAAGGCCGAGGAAAGTTCAAGCAGGATGAGAATGGAAGGTGAGTTGGAATCGAGATTTCAGAGCAAGACTTCACGGGTGTTCAGGAGTTTACCACAAAGTTGCCCATTTTCATGAAGGCTTGACTGATGTAGAAGAAACATGACCAGCGTTTGGATGTTTAAGTGGAGGGAACAGATTCAGGATGAATGCCAGATTTCAATATGTTCATTAGAATAAAAAGAAATCAACATTTTCTTGAAGGAAAGTGGCCGGGGTGAACGCCCGAATATGCTTGCCTTTGCAGAGAAGGCCCCACCTTTCTAATTATCTACAGGCTAAACCCGTTGGTCTTAGGAGAGTTTAGCTATCCATCTACTACTGTCCTTGGAAAGTAGCATTGGAATTTGAAACCGGTGGGGCAGGCCTTTAACATTGATTGACCAAGGAACAACTTACTGCACCTCACTTGTGACCCTTTGCTACACTGGGTGCCAATGATATTGCCTATGAGCTGAGGCGTTGTGCTCAATGCATTGGTCTTTGTAATGAATCTGGAAACCAACACTGATGACAGATATGTGTATATTTTCTTCAGATATATGCTGTTGGTATGATCCACAGTGGATGGTGCTGTGAATGCTATAGGTGTAGCTCGGTTTAAAGCATGTGTGTAGAGGTTGAACCTAATGTCCAATCGTTAGAAGTAAAAACGAGGAACAGGACGCCTAATCCACTTGAGGAACACGGACAGCTGGCTACCAAGTATTAATTCAAATATTGTACCTCCATGGACAGGAGAGTCAAATGGATCCATAGCTGGGACTAAAGGTCAAGGGATCTTTCGTGATATGCATGATGAGGACCTCGACTTCCGCAGCGCAAACCATCACCTGATTGTATGTGATGTAACTCTAAAAATGATTCGAGTTTTAAAAGGTTTCTGGCAAACCCTCTTCGGTCTGACATTCAGGCTAGAAAGACACCTCTGCAATCCATACATTAACTCACTATACTATCTCACAACTGTACTGCAAGCTTTCAACCAGTGTGCAGAACTTTATTTAATACCAGTGATTTTAAGTATATTAATTAATTCTGCCATTCTTTTCTTTGTGAATGTACCGTGTACATATTTGTTTTATTGTTGTCATTCACTCTGTGCTTTATACATTTTACTGCTCACATTGCTGATGCACTCTCCTGTTTTTTTCCACTGGTTTAACCAATGGGAGCTCATCTGTGAAAAGAATAAAGGGTGCACTCATTTATTTGTAACACACACGTAAAAAGCACAATGGATTTGAAAACAAAACAAATGGAACATTGACACTTAATCCATCAAAAAGATATATTTAGTGAAAGACTAGAGGAATATTGGAGTTTCCAAATGGCTTCATGTCGTAAGTATGGCAGTCGTTCTATCTGCATGTTTTGCCAACCTGCCTCTGCATTCTGAGACTTGTGCTCAAGTGGGAAAAGGTAAAACTACAAGTCCCAGTATGCAAAGTGATGTTGACTAAAATGCCAGTAGTTGATAAACGTGGTCCTGTCCTGATGGCATGGAGCCAATAGGCAGCTCTGAAACAGTGCATGCACTATCCTAAGAGAGCTGCTTGTTAAGGCAATGGCGCAAGAGATATGCGAGCAACAATACAGAGCGGGAACATACATTTGACAAAATACTAAGGGAGTGCTCTTTTCCCATTTGCCGGGCGTGCTTCTTGTAGCCCCAGCAGGCTAGTCAACTAATGACGTACGAATCCAACGGAGGTCCCTTCATTCAATGTAACAACTCCATAAATTTCGGGATAGCCCGGCTCCCCGTAGACACCATGCTCCTTCCAGGAGTTTTATGTTTGCTGGACTCTGCTTTCGAGTTCCACAGCTCATTTCCTTTGGTTCCTGCAGCAGACCTTTGCCAAAATCTCTGAGCGCACTCCCTGGATGTTATAATGGATCTAAACGAAGGAGCAGAGAGAATTGATCAATGTTCTGCAGATCGGAACCAGACAACATATCTGCATGGCCTGTTGAAATGGTGGCGTGCATCTGGACATGCGCGGTTCATTCCGCACATTATGTCAGTGCCCATGTCGTACATTCAGGATGCGAGAAAATGGCACCTAGTATGACTTTATTACTCAACCTTACTTGATTATTCTTTAGCATCTCATCTCTTTTTTGGGTTGGAAAATTGACAATACACATACCCCACACACAAGCACAGGCCATTGTTAATAGCTCCAATTATGGGCACAATTCATGGAATACTTGCACGGTTCAAAGTGAATTTGCACTGCTGAAAGTGACTTTTCACTGCCAACACAAACCCTGATTCATGGAACTGTGCAAAGTGTATTTTTGCAGTGCGAAGTCTGGGCAAAGTCAGCGAACAGTCATTTTTGCAGTACAAAATGACTTAGCCCGGATTTTGCACAGCAAAAATACATTTTGCACGGTTCCATGAATCAGGGTTTGTGTCGCCAGTGCAAAGTCACTTTTCAGCCGCGTAAATTCACTTTGAACCGGGCAAATATTCCATGAATTGGGCACTATATATGCAATTTTGTTTCGAAAACATTAATTTTCAGCAGTTATTTCAGGATTGTTGTAACTTGAGTGTCGTGTAGATATGTGAGACCTCCGTCCCCAAGTGCCGCACATGGAGAATGACAGATTCACTCCCTATGCAACCTTTGAGGCCACAGGTGAAGAAGAATCCGGAACCGCGAAGTACTGGAAGCCCCACGGAAGCTGTGAAGGAAAACAGCGTTAAGTACCAAGCAAGCAGGGTAATGCACAGGTAACCAAAAAAAAACAGGAAGGATCTTACCAGGAATTGACAGAAGTAGGGATTCCGGGGCTCAAGTGGGCAAAGGTCCCTAATAGGAGACACTTACTGGTAGTCACACCAGACCCCACCTGGGGAAGACCTGCAGGCAGGACTGAACCAGATTGTAGGCAAGGATGGTGGTGAGTCGTAGTTCATACAATGCTCCAGATTCTGTGAAGAGGGGTAATCCACAAGAAGTCCGTGACAACAATCCAGGGTCTAGAGCGAAGGGTAGCAGTCCAAGCTGACGGAACAAAGCGGGATCCAAAGAGAAGTCTGTGACAACGATCTGAGGTCAAGAGCCAAGTGTATCAGTCCAAGCCGGTAAAGCACAGATATAACGTGATCCACAAAGAGTTCCGAGAAGAGTTAGCCGGGTCCAAGATCAATCGTGAAACAAGGTAAGAATCGCAGGCCAGACAGGGTCTCCGAGAAAACAGCTGTGAAGCGCGGTACTGAAGCACTCCACTACTTAAGTACCGTTTGCTTCCTGATCACGTGATCACGAGTTTGGGTCACGTGATCACGAGTTCAGGTCACGTGATCGCGAGTTCAGGTCACGTGATCGGATAGACCCAGCAGCACGATGCAAGGAAGCGATCTTGATCTTCTGATGGCCTAATCTCCACGGCAACTGCCAATGGAGGAACGGTCGCAGTCGTGACTGTGGAGTGGTAGCGTGAAGCTGCTGCTGTAGCTGTGTGTGAGCCGGCCTGGACCGCCAACGTGAGCCCCGGAAGGTAAGTGGGGGGTGTATTCGGGCCGAGGGGGACCTGGGATCACTGGTGGGTCGATGGAGGGCATGACAAGGATATTTTCATTACAAACCGTCGGAAGATGAGGTCTTCCCAATTGCAGTTTGCACATATTTATTCATGCAGTTTCTGTTGTGCATGACATATTAACCAGTGTGCAAGCGGTTGAAGAGCAAAGAGTCACAGGTTGAGATTCAAGTGGAATCTACCTGATTGCTCCACAGAACCCTCATTCTCACCCTCTCGAAGTGCTCACTCCCCTAATCACACTATCCATCCCTGCGTCCTTACTTGTAGCACTTGGAGGTGTGCCCTGTGTAGCACTCTCTGTTGCTTCCCAGCTATGGATGTGCTTTATAAACCCAGATATACATATTTACACATATACATACATACCTTTTTGTTCTGGTGAGCGGAGCAAGCAAAGTCTGTAACTTGCAATAGATTTTCATGCAGGTGTAAAACCAAAGGATTCCATTGTAATTTGCAGGTGGCGTTTTAATTCTCACAACCCAGGTAGTAAAAGCGAATAATAAAGGCCATTCAGCCTTGATTTACACTTCACAATTGCACTGCTCTTTGTTAGTGCTTAAAATTGCACGTAGGCGACCAGCAACACACAAGTGCAACTATTGGTGGTCAACTTCATGCAATCAGTAAATAGTGTAACATTTAGTATAACATTACCCCCTAAATGTTATTATAATTCAAAGTGATATTCCAGAGAGTTTCAGAATTTAACACTCTCATTTTCTATACAAATTGTAATTACATGCCAACCAACTTCAGCAATTCCACGCTCGCAAGTCCAATGCATGCCATTTTCTAATTTTGCAGAATGGAGAGCAAAGCTAGGGAGCAATGACAAGCAACATGGCTATTACTCTTTAATTCTACTATTCATGTTACAATGAATGTGAACGCCACCTGCAAATAACACTTTTCAGACTGCATTTACAATAGATTCCTGTTGAATACGTCTACTTTGGCAGGTGCTAAATGCAGGCAGATACCTCCATCTATTTGTTATTTGCCTGCATGGAAAATCCATGCAGACATACAGAAAATAGGATTAGCAGGCAGGGCAGAAAGGACGAGGGGAGAACAGATTCCCGGTCCTGTTTCCCAGTCTGCATGCAAAACATTACAACATGACCCAGAGAGGAAAAGCATGGTCCATATCCCTGTACCCCTTGTTTTACGCCTGGATGTACCACTCCGGTCAATATGAAATGTGTCCCTGCTTGTACAAGGGACGAATAATAATGTGTAGTGATCAATTCCTATTCCTTATTTTTATAAAAAAAACTTTTTTTGATGAAGTGTGCATAATGTATAAGCTTGATGTTTTTGTAAGGATATGTATTGTAATATTTGTTTTCTTCTCTTAATGTTAAAGTTACATTTTTAACCATATAATAAAATGCTAAATAATAATAATAATAATAATAATAATAATAATAATAATAATAATAATAATAATAATAATAACAACAATAATAATGTGTTGTAGACATGGTGAGTTATTAAACTGCATAACAAAGAGGTAGAAGCAATACAGCCTTCTGCACTAGGATTCATCTCCCTGTTAGTGCATTTAGTGTAGTAGATGAGTATTGGTTATTGTTCGTCCGTCAGACATGTTATTGAGGGAGAGATGCTAGCATACAGGGATATATTATTGAGGGTTGCTGCCCATCCAACGGGACAGAAGGAGGCACTACAGTGCATGGAGGATAAAGGCACTCCAGTGCATGGAGGTAGCATGAAGCACACAGAGGAGCATGCATACGCATCTGATGATGAAAAGAACTGTCAATCTTCGAAACAAAACTCAGGATAGAATTAACCCTGCAACCCCTCTACTGTTTAAACACTCAAGAAGCACCTAGAACACTTGGAACCTGGGTTGTACTCACGTAGCAACATTAGTGGGTCCACTTTTCGGGCCTAAGGTGGGGTCCACCTTTAGTCACGTGCACTACCTGCTTCACCTATGTGTTTGACGCAGGATTCTGCCAGCAATGAGTAGTCAGCCTTCTTGCTGCCGGGGAGGCCTCGGGCATGCTGGGGGAAAAGCCATGACTCAGCAAACGTGCAGTGACACTAGTAGAAGAATACATTTTGGAGATTAGGGTAGAAAAGTGCTCACTCTTTGTTTGGGTCCAATTGAACAGTGTTAATGCATTATTGAGATTATTCAACTATGCACCGTGACACAGTTATATCTCTTGGGCCAACTGGGGAAACATAGCCGTGTTTAATACATGCATCCAAATGATAGCCAATGCTGACCCCAAAGTGGTTGGTGGCTTACGTTTCTTGATTCGATTAGGGTGGTCTAGGATCACAACACTGTGCAGTATTTTTGCTTTAAAATATTATCCTGGTTTTAGCAGTAAAGACATTTGTGGAACACATTTTCAAGGAGGGTGAATAATCTGGGTGTACGGATATGAAATTTGATATGAGGAATGTGTGGTATGTTATCCTGTAATGTGGAGAAGAGAATGTGCATGTATGATCAAATATGTAAACGATAATCGGTTAACCATAAACATAATGAAAAAAATAATATTATAAAAGAGGATGTATTGAGGGAACAGCTGCCTTAAGGAGGGGTACTTTAGGGGTCGTAAAGAGGTATTGTGATGACGCTTTGGAAACGCGGGCCAGAAATTGACACCTGTGTTGCCCAACGGGGCTCCAATAACTGCTGGTCTGTTGCTGTATGCCAATGATCATGATGGCTGTAGGCCCGAATGAGCATCCACCCCTGCTTTGTAGCTCACAAAGACCACAGCAAGCATAAGCATCTGGTGTTGTTGCTACCAAACAAGCAATTCATTATTTATGTGTGAGGCAAATTGTAAGCATTGGCTGAAAGGAGAGTCAATTGGACAATTAATAATCTGACTTTGTGAAAATAAACACAACAGGATAGGGCCAATAATGACTTTGGCAAAAGGGCAACATAGGAAATGGTTTCCTGTTAACAGGCCAATTAATGACCTGATACAAGGAGTATTGTTGAGATGATCACAAAACAAATGCATATCCATAATAGCGTACACACTTCCTATGTGCATTTGAATGGCATAGTGTCACTTCAAGCTTCTGGCGACAAATGCATATTATTGGACTTTCCATATTCTGATTTACAAGTCTCTAGAATTCCTCAGTGCCATAACAGCCGTACAATTTATGGTCAGGGATATGTTACATAAATTTACACTTTGCAGAGGATGCCAAAAGAAACTATTTGGGCTATAATAAGAGCACTTTCAAGAAGGCAGCTCAGAACCCACGGGGAGAAATATTAAAACTATTTTTAAAATGTGTTCGTGAATTCCCCCCAGAAAGAGCTCTTTTGGTTGCATGTAATTTCCCACCAGAAATGTTGGAAGCGGTACAAGCTCTGCTGATGTTTGAGCCTCTGTCCCCAGCGAGGCCAGTTGGAAGGAGTTACGAGTTAAGGGACTCCACAGAATGTTATAGAGAAATGAAGTCATGAAGTCATTTCACAGTTTCCTTTTTTTCCCTCCAATGTCTACATTTGTGGCATCAGAAGAGAACTCTACCTGGTTACTCATGACATGCGCACTACAGCATTGAACACAACAGAACAAACGACTATCCCAATTTAACCGAGGGTGTGTGTGGCCTCAACAGGATGTCACTTAGAAATGCAATTAAGTTATTAGTGTTTTACTTACTGAGATTCTTGGCCATATAACATGCACTTTGCCAGGAACCTGTAGTAAGATGGCCAAACACCGAGTGATTTTTCGCTCTGTTATAGCAGAACCGGATCGTGACAACTATTTTGCGCTACCTTTTTTCAATAGTATTATTTTGGTTGAGATGAAAAGTGCACACATCATATGTTGCAATGAAATATATCTAAGGAAAAGCTATTAACCCTTTAGTGGTATATTTTATGGATGCATGCCAGTAATGTAATGCTGCAACGATACCCTCCCACAATCTTTTACCAGAAACAGACTTTTAACCATAATATTTTGTTTTACTTAAAATAATAAGTCAAGAAATTAAAGGTGGTCCCCTAACTTATAATATTTTGGAAGCCACCCACAATACTGAAAAACAATATAGACAGCCTGTCTACAGAAATTAGATGTTCTGCTGTTGTCTAACACTTTAATTTAACTTATTTGGCATGAATCTATGCGCTTTATACCTAACTTTACCGTTGCACCTGCCTCATCACCAACACGCCGCCTGCTGCAACGCTTTGCTATTACACCTTGTTGCACAGAAGGTAAAGAAGGTCGGATCCCCCTTTTCGTAGGTACCCTCCCTTTTTTGACTATTACCTGTGTTCCTCTGCTTGAGTTTCCCTTCGCCCCATCGCGCGTGTGACACTGCTGCAGCGCCAATTTCCTGGAACGCTCTGTTGCTTGCTCGTTGATCCTTACAGCAATTGACTCGACCTTAACTAGACAATATGGGCCTGATTCATGGAAATGCTTTATAATGGCGCGATCCCATAGGAAAATGTTCCAAGAATCAGGCCCTCTATGTTTCTATCTGTTCCTGGCCTCCTCCCTGGGTTTTTCTCCGATGTGACACTACCTGCATCTTGCTCAGTGAGGCAGGTCCACCAATCTGTATTCCTAACTTTTTCCTTCTGTCTTGTGTCCTTTTCCATTTGTTATACTTGACTGCTGTTGCTGTCATAATGCCTGTTCCTTTCCCACATGTTCTTCCAGAATTGTGTTTGTTCCTGCCTTGTTGCTGGGATATCCGTGCATGCTGGTGTGACCTTCCCTTATGCTAACATCATAATGTGCCTAGAGCTCCTGCAACCTTCCACCTGCATTCTCCTGACTCTTCTATTTCCCAGCCTTTTGATGATTTGCTTACTATGGGCCTCATTCCGAGTATGGCGGTAAGGGATAGCGGCCACCGCTAACGAGAGCGGTGGCGGTAATCCCTTACCGCCATACTCCGAGTTCCCTTAGCGCCATGGTGCTTTTAACACCTGCTTTTAGCAGGCGTTAAATACCATGGCGCTAAGGGACCTTGATGTTAATTACGCCACCGTAATTTACGGTGGCGTAATTGACGCCTTCCCCACTCCCATTATGCCCTATGGGGCAAGAATGGGAATGGGGAAGGGTAAATGGGGATTGGGGAATTACCGCCCCGCCAACCTTGGAATGGGGCGGTAATTCCGCCAACCACCAAGGCGCTGCCGGTCCGGGTACGGCGTCAACCAAGGCGTTAATAGCGCCATTGGTTAGCGCCGTACTCGGAATGAGGCCCTATGTGCTCTCTGTCTCCTTCTTGATCCCTCATCTACACCCTCTGTTTTCTGTTTTATTTTTGCCCTCTCCTTCCTGTGTTCGCTGTCTTTTACTCCTGGTGTATCCCATCTTGCCAGAGGCGAGCTTTAACCAAACTTCAGTCACCTTCCTGCTTAGTCTTAAGGGCTTCTCTGCATACTTGATGTAGCCTCTCATTCCATGAGGTAAGGCTTTTCCAGTCACTTACCTGCTTAGTCTTAAGTGTTGTCTGCATGCCTGATGTAGCCCCTCATTGCATGAGGTGGGGCTTTTCCAGTCACCTACCTGCTTAGTCTTAAGTGTATGTCTGCATGCTTGATGTAGTCCCTCGTTCCATGAGGTAAGGCTTTTCCATTCACCTACCTGCTTTGTCTTAAGTGCTTGTCTACATGCCTGATGTAGCCCCTCATTTTATGAGGTGAGGCTTTTCCAGTCATCTACCTGCTTAGTCTTAAGTGCTTGTCTCCATGCCTGATGTAGCCCCTCATTCCAGGCGGTGAGGCTTTTCCAGTCACCTACCTGCTTGTCTTAAGTGTGTGTCTGCATGCCAGATGTAGCTCTGAGTCCATGAGGTGAGGCTTTTCCACTCTGCACCCACGCATACCTGATTGTCATAATTACATTCTGGCTTCTCTAATGCAATCTGCCTACCTGTTCCTGCACTTTTCACTTGTCTTTGTGTTTATTGTACCTCTCTCTTCCTCCCCTCTGCCCACCCCATCCTCCCCCTTCCCCCTTCTTATGTTCAGCACATGCACATTCCAAATCCTCTCACCACCTAGTCAGAATGTGTTTGTTTGTCTTCCTCCCGTCTACCCTTCCTTCACCTCCCCACGCCATTCCCCTGCTCCCATGCCTAGCACTTGCTCACTCTGAATGTTTCAAGACCTTTTAACAACGTATTTTTTTTTATTTTGTACCTTTTCCCCTCTTCCCTATGCCCTCCTTGTCTTGATGCGCCTCGAAACACAATTCTGCTAAATAGTGCGCATTACAAATAAGCGATAAATACATAAATACTTATTTAATGAAGAGGGTAGTGTACACTTAAGTTAGCCTTTTTACCATTAATAATGCTCACTATGTGTAGACGTATTACCCAACAAAAAACATAATTCTTGTTGCGATTTACAATGAGCACATTGATTTTCAGTTTTATTTGTTCTTCTTTTCTATGGCATTAAATTAACAAGAGGGTTCTCATTATGTACCTTTAATGGCACACACCTTAGTTCCCTTATTTGGATGCATTCAAATGATTGTGCATTGTACCTAAAACTTACATTTTTCTGTGACATGAAAACACATGCCTATATCGTATTTGATTTTCATTTTACTGTTTCTGCCCCCCCACAATTTATGGGTGCATCTGTATGCAGACATTTTCATGTATTATAGGATGGCGATAGGCGCCCTTTAGTTAATTTGAGTCAGAGACACATAGAAAGACCCCAACATTCTATGGTTAATAACTTTTGATTTGAGTAATGGATTTGACTGAAATGTCAAAAGGGATTGAAAGTCTGCGGGGCCCCCCAAACAGCACAGATTTGTAAAGATTTATTGAAAAATAAAAAAACGATTTTAAGCATCAAAACATTTTCCCGAAAGTGCTGCTTAGTTGGCATTCATTTTCCCTAGACAAAAAAGGTCAATTTCTGCTAAAGGGCACAGCCCAAACCACTGGATGGATTTGGACCAGGTCTGAAATAACTTGGCTACAGAGTGTTGACTTGCATGCCATTAAAAATATTTGATGGAGAAGGTGGTGCCCCTTTGCCCCCAAAAATAGAGATATCTCCCATGGTGCATTGCAGGATCATGGTTTTCAGAAATTAAATGGCCGCCATCTTGTTTTTCTCTCGATGTGAGAGATATTCGTGGCTATAACCAAGGTTATGGGAAAATGAAACAAAGTAAAAAGCTATAGACAGGTCAAAAACATGCAAATGCCATCAGGGTAGAGGTTGGACAATGTCTAAAGGGCACTAAGAAAATAGTTTAACAAAACTAATACAAAAAAGAGCAATTGTAGTCTAGTTTTAGATTTGCCATACAATGGGCCTCATTACGAGTATGGCGGTAGCCATGCCTCTATGGCAGGCATGGGTAGTGCCATGCTCGCTACTGGCACCACCTCCCGCGATTGGGCATAACCCGCCCATTACGAGAAGAATGGGCCGGAAATTGCCCATTTGCGGATGGGGGTATCGCCGGGCTCCCGATCCCCATTCTGCCCCATAGGGCAGAATGGGGGTGGGGAGCATGGATGCGCCAGCACAGTTGATAACGGTGCCGGCGAAATAACGAGTTATGCTCGTGGGTGCCGCACAGCCCGGCAGGTAAGACCTGGTGGGCTGTCAGGAACCCGCGAGCAGAAATCGTAATGCAGCGGGATGGTATGAATGGTGCTGGTGCCTTACCAGCACTGTTCATACCGTCACCGCCAGGGTCGTAATGAGGCCCAATGTATTTTAGGTTGTGTATTCTCACTTACGTTATTATATTGGGCCTCATTACAAGTTTGGAGGTAGCCTACCTGCAAAACATCTGGTACCCGTGAATGGGCAATTACCGGGGTATTACGGCCCCGGCGGACCTGGTAATTGCCCTTTCATGGGTGCCGGAATCGGTGATCGCCATTCGCATTTGAGCCCCATATAGTTCAATGGGAATGGGGTTGCCTGTAGCACCGGCACCAATCATTACGGTGCCTGTGCTACAGGCATGCTGTGCTCGAAGGTGCCTTTCATTCCGCCAGGTTAGACCTGGCAGAATGAAAGGTACCCGCAAGCACAACTCAGAGTTTGCCGGTCCGGATACAACAGTACTGGCAAGCTTACCAGCACCATTGTGTCCAGACCGGAAAACTCGTAATGAGGCCCTGTGTGGCTGTAAAATGTTTGCCTATCTAGTTTATTTTTATGTATTTTTCTATGCTTTCTTATTTTCAGTTACTTTACATAAGTTATTGTGTCTTCTGCTATACATTTTTTGCACTACGTTTATGAAAAGAACCGCACAATAGCATAGCCGCAGTTGTAAGATTTAGGGCGCCACTGAATTTTTGGTAACAACGGCTATACATAATTTTTGGAAGAATTTTTTTTATTGTGGAACATTTTATTAAGATGTAGTGAGTGCAGTGTTTGTAACATTTTAAATACTTTGTATTAATAAATAATGGTTATAAGTGCACATACTTGAAAAGGGTAAATAAATATTCAAACACAGTTTCTTGAAAACAGGTTTATTTGGGGGGATGTGATTGTGGGTTTTCTTTTTCTTTTAGTTGGAACACATGACACATCTTCTTCTTTAGCCCAATAATCTGGATTTTTACTGTTCATGATTAGTCTTAAATTTTGAATGTCCTTTTCATTGATTGTATTTCTTGTTGAATATTAAGTAATAGTTCTTTTAGTTCTGTTAAGGAATCAATAATTATATTTGTGGGTACTTGTTGTGGTGCTTCCTGTGTGAATCTTCCTGAGGCTTGAATGAGTTCTTCATCTGTTTGAAAATATCTGAAATATTTTTAAACATTTGAAGATATAATACACTTTAAAAAAGATTTGTTTTGGCTGCATAGACATTCAAAATTAGTTAGATAAACTATATCTGTTTGGTAACTGATGTTTGTTCAATAGCATATTAATGCAAGTCTAATTTTACATAAATATAAAGAATGTACTCACAAATTCCTGAATGTGATGTATTTTCTTTTGGTTCCTTTTCTTGAGTATCTTCTTGTTAAGGGCCTCATTCACAAAAGTGCTTTATAATGGCAAAATCCCATTGGAAAACACTCTGTGAATAAGGGCCTTAATTTCTTCCCCTGTAGGATAATTTTCCTCAAGCCATTCTGTGTAATTTTCCATTGTACTATGATAGACAGAAATTCTGCTTTCCCCTTAGATATCAGAATTAGCAATGGATGAAGAATACGTGAGGCGAGAAGGTGGAATTTCATGTATTTACTTTATGATTGGTTGTTTATTGTCTGTGTGGTGGGTGCCTGACAATAGTTTGACAAGTACTTCAGATGCTGTTGAATATTGAACCTACCAGAGTATGTATTTTTTTGAGTGGTTTATATATACCCATACAACTTTAGATTATATTATATTGATATATTAAGAGTTTTTCTACATAGTACATTTTTATTGTTTGAGGGTGAGGTATACCTTTAGGAGATAGTGCTATTTTCGGGGTATATCTATTGTTTCAGTGACTATTTGAAACATGGAGCCAATTTCAGAAGGAGAGGAATCTGTTTGTTCAGAAGACTGTGGAAATGTGCATATTTTGAGAATGGGTTTAATAGCGAGGTTGAGGACATAAATGATGAGTCCTCAAAGCATTGGCTTACAAGGTTGTTTTCGTTTTATAATATTATTTTAGACAGAGTGTTTGAAATGAGAGCTATATGCTGCGAATCTGGAGAAATGCTTTTTGACAGGGAGCACCGTTTTTTTCATGGGTATAACATGCATTGATCATGTTGCTCCATTGATTTTACACTGCACAATTTCACATGTGTGTCTGATTCCATGCCCTCAGGTTTACCTTTATGTGGTCTGAATTGTTACAGCTGTCAATATGTCTTTTTGAATCTGGAAAAATGTTAGGGATAGCTTCGACTACTGGCGGTTGACTGGATCCCTGGGTATGAATGCTCCAATCGCACATCATACTTTGTGTCAGTCTTTGATAGCCGCAAGCATGAATTTGTTTGCTATACATGTGGTTGTAGCTCTTTTTATTTTGGTGCAGTGATCATATTATATTATGGATGTTTTAGCTCAGATTTGTACATGTGTATCTGTTTGCATGTTCTCACCTGATGCCTAATGTGAATTGATTTTGAAATCCTTATGTGTTTCTGAGCATATTTGAAAAATGTATGTGTAACCACATCTATAGGTGGGTTTTCGTCGTGTTAACCGGGGTTATAGCCATAGTTATAAAGAAAATATTTTTTTTAATATAGTGTGTAAATATTGTATAAAGTATTCTTTAAAGTATTGTGTTGGGGTATATTGATTGCTAAAGGTTGTAATAAAAATGTGTTCAGCATTTTATTTGTTTGCTTTCTACAGTCCTCTTTTTGTGCTATTGATTTGTGAAAGCTATGCAAGTGACCTTTTGTGAACTTTTGACAATTTTATCGCAGAACTGAGTGTGTGCACATGTTCTGTGTTTTGCTATGAAGAAGATCTATTCATTATTTGGAGCAGCTGAAGGTGAGTGATAGTGTGTTTTTTTATATTTTATGTACATTTTGATTTGTTTTATTTGTAAGATAAATGAAGTATGTTTTAGGTGTCTCATTTGGTCAAGCTTATAACTATTGTTTGCACAGTAGGGTTTTCCATAGTTTACTTCAGTGTTTTTAGGAGAGAGATGATGGGTAGCAATTCAGAATTAATAATGAACAATCATATTTTGCATTTTTCCAATTTGCTTGTAAACGGCATGCTTAGGAAGGGCAGGACTCTATTTGGGTTCCATGCCATGTAATGCAATATGTTGTTATGCAATGCACTGACATAGGGAGATGTAAAAAGAATGGGGGTGCATATTGCCTTGGGGGAAACAGTATTATTGATGAGGTTTGCTAATAAAGATTTCTGGGGCTGCTTAGGGCACATGACCATTTAAACTTTAACTTTAGTGGAGTGGGGATGGACAGAGAAGAGAGGACATACATACTGATATATTTTGATGAGTAGCAGTAGTAGTATTAGTTTTTAGGTGAAAAGCAGGATAGTGGATCAGGCTATTGTCCTATTATTCTTAGATAGGTTGAAACAGGTGGGTTAGTTAATTGTGCATGTTTTTTGTTGAGGATGGCTAAGGAGGAGTAATTAAATGGGTGCTGGGAGAAGCAAGGGTGTGGTAGCCCGAGTTACGTGATCACTAGTATACTCAATGGTATGTGCCTGGAGTTGGCGATCAACTGTTAAGTAGAGGCTTGTGAGGTGTGAAAACTAGAGCCGGGTGGACCAACTAAGTGGCAGTGCATTATCTTGGTGCTATGTTATCTTATCACGTTACTTCTGAATTGAGAACATAACATAGATGAATGAATAATTGTTTGGTCTATGAAAGTGAGGAAGTGTTACATATTATTTTGGAACACCTTTATGAATGAAGAAATGTCATGCTGTTTCTAGTGAACATTTATTTATTTAGAAGTTGTTTAGGAATTGTACTCTGAATATGTGCAGTATTATTTAAGAACTGTGTAGTGGTATGGGGATTACAGTAATACTGATTAGGTTTGGTAGGGTAGGTTTATGGCCCTGCCAGGGCATGGAGCCATTCAAACTGTAGTGATAGTGGGGATGGGTAGTGGAGGGAGGATGTACATGCTGAAATATTTTGTTGAGTAGTAGTAGTAATATTGGTTTAAAGTTTCATTTTTGAATCATGGTGACCAATTTGGAACAGTTGTTTTTTTATGTTTGCTGTCATCCGAAAAAGGGACCAAGTCTCTTTTTGATTTAAATTGGGGTGGCATTTCTTTTTCTGATGGAAGGTGTATCCCATTTGAGCATATATCTTGTCAAGAATAAAAAATAAGAAAATCCCAGGGTGCAAATAACTATTATGCCTAGGCTGATGTGCAGACACAGGTTTTTACGCCCTGCAGCTTTAACTGAGTCTCTTGTTTCGCTTGGACGTACAAATCATGGTTTGACAGGCGGTTAAATTTCATCTCCAACTATCAACCTGGGCCTGAAAGTTATATTATATAATGAAAATATAAAGAAACACAATGTGTGAACTTAATCATTCCAATTTTCCTTTTTATACAGCTTTTTTGTAAGATGCCATCAAGAAAGGAACAACAACAAGCCATGAGAAAGGGTTGTCTGCAGGGAAGTAGAGTTCTAGAGTTTCATATTTCGAAAAGTAGTGTTTTTAAATCTGTAGGTATACATTCTGTAGATAATACAACAATACCTGGTGTTGATGATAGTTTTAAAAATGTGCAATTTCAAATAAGAGATATGCCAACAAAAAGTATTGCTTGAACCAATGTTTTTCTTAAAAGTGAAAAAAAGAAAACATGTATCAAATGTGTTACTAGCTAGTAAAAAAGGAAGATTTGTAGATTTTTTTTTAGCAAATCTGCTATCAATTGGCAAAAGATGGATAATGATATGCATAGGAAAATGCATCACTCCTGTGTTTTTACAAATCTTTGGAGAAGTGTGAAACCAAAAATGTAGATATGTGGTAAAATGTTCTTTTCTAAAGAAAAAAGGGAGAATGAATAATTAAGAAAGCTTTTGATATGAAAAGAAAATTGTACATTTTCGTATTGAATAAACTTAAGAAATTACTTAAGGTGACTACACCATTCTATACAAATATAGACACAGTTCATGTACTTACATGTGACAACGTTTGTGACGTCTTTGTTGGCGAGTGGAAACGCAATTCTCATACTGAAAGATTTTTTTAAGGAGTAGAGTTACATTCAAGGAAAGAATGTTCCACTAGCTATTGATGAGAGTGGACTTAGCTATGAAGTCCAAAATGCTCTAAAAGAAAAAGAAATGACACAGTGTAATAATACAGAAATGGAAAGTGTGGGTCAGTCAAAAATAAAGCAAAAGAAATATTGTAGGTATGGACTTACAATTTTTTGTGCAAAATCGATATGTTTTCTTGTAAAGTTTAAAAGATATTTTTGCAAGTTTTGCACAAAAATCATAATGTTCAAATACAGATGAAGATGCTACAAAGAATGGATGGCTGTGAAGTTCATGAAAAAATTAGACTTTTGCGCCACTCTCCAGCTTGTCTTGATAAAAGTAGTTGTAAGAGTCAGTTTCATCATATATGGATGCTGGCTGCACATCATACTAAAATGAGATATATTCTAGTTCAACTGTATGAAAGCAAAACACCAAGTATGTCTCTTGCAGTTTTAAATCAAATACCTTTGACTGGAACTGCAGAAAGTTTAGTTTCTACAATGCAAATGATAAAGATGATGCATTTAAAAGAGTATATGTATGTAGATAAAACACTTACGGGAAGTGGAAATGATAATCCTATGCTTTCAAAGGATCAGATTTTTCACAATTATAGAAGAAATAATGCAATGTTAGAGTTGTTTTCTACTGAATGACCTGCCAATGTTTGTTTATCTTGTTGACGTACTTTTATAAGTCTCAAGTGCAACTAGTGTATGTTGCGAACAAAATTAAACATACTGTTGAAGATCTTTGAAAAGAACTTTCTCTGTATTTGTTTGTAGAAGAACGATTTGACACAAGTGAGGTACTTTATGTTTGTAGACATTGTGTTGGATTTTATAATCAAACACATATTCCTCCAAGAAGTGTCTTAAACAACATGGTAGTTCCTGATATTCCTGTTGTACTTCATAAATTCAACATATTTGAAGTGATTGCATTGCAAACTGTTAATCCTTTCCAAGTCATTGTTAGATTTCAAACACAGATGTCAAATCTTCGTAAAAAGTAATTAGTGCAAGGTGTGAGAGTCAAACTTGCATTTACCTCTGAATTTGGAAGAAAATGTTAATACTCTAGGAGTGAAGCGTGACATTGAAGATTCTTTGTTTGTTTTAGCAAATGGTGATGCGACTAAAGATAAGAGCATTTGGAAACAGTTTATCAATATTGGAAAAGTGAAAAATGCATTGGCATTTCTATTGGAGCACAATGATTTATACAAAGGCAGTGTGACTGTGCCAGATTTGTCTATGCTTCATGTTGAGTCAACAAACAAAAGCAGTGAATGTCAGTTTCAGCATCTATCTGTTTCATAAGGGAATAGTTTGTATGAATATTACTCTAGTCATCCTCTACACTTACGTGAAATCATGCGCAACAGTTTAGAATTGTATTGAATGAAAGCAACGAAAGGTGCACCAATTAATTAAATGGGAAAATATATTAGAAGCCCATTGTTTCGCTATGCATTTTCCAACTGGTACTGGAGGGGGATTGGATGATCAGAAGGTGTGAATCTCTGCTTCAGAATATCGCTGTTCATGAATGTATTCGGAGGATTCATGATTCCACAGCAATGTTAAATATATTTTTCACTTATTGTATGAAAGAGAATTTTCAACATTATGTTATACTGTGTATACTTCAGACCAGAACTAGATTTCAAAATATTTCTGCATGTGAGATGCTGCAACAGGTGAAATAAAAAAAATGAAGTTTTAGAAGGCAAACCGACGAATATGTTTGCTGCTATGAGAGGAATGAGAGGAACTAAAGAATGTTGGTATAGGAAACACTACAAGGCTAGGAGCATGATCAGAAACCTGCGATCTCCAACCTGGTTTGTGACTTTAGGTTGTGCTGAGTATGGGTGGGATGATTTTGCAGAGTGGATTCAGGAAACTAATGCAGGGAAAAAAAACATAAAACACATGTCACCAGGAGAATTGTGTTCTATGGACCCTGTAAGTGTATCACATTTTTTTCATCACAGATTTGTAGCCATGATACACTTTATATGTAATAAAGAAAATGGTCCACTTTCCCTGTGGAGCATTTCTTTTAGATGAAAGAGTACCGGGCACATGGGGCTCCACATATACACATGTTGTTGTGGATTAAAGATGCTCCTCATTTTGGTGAGGAAAGTGACGGCTGTGTGATAGATTTCATTGAAAAATATGTTACTTGTTCTATTCCAGGTCAGCATGTGAATGCTGATCTACAGGACAAGGTGGAAAGGTTTCAAGAGCATTCATATGGAAAGTACTGTCATAAAAAATATAAAAGTAAAGACAAGTACTACACTCAGTGCAGATTTGGCTTTCCAAGGTCTGTGATACAAGTTGGTCGAGTGAAAAGTTTTTAAAGAGATAAGGAATGCCAATTCATTCATGATTACAATCCTCTGATTGCTCAGCTATGGAGTGAAAATACTGATGTTAAGTTTATTGCTGATGATTCAACAGTTGTTGCTCGTCATGTTACAGCATACATGACAAAATCTGAAAACAGCAATGCAGCTGCAGTATGGGTAGATTTTTCAGGAGATAAAAGTCTCAGTCAGAAACTTCTAAGCTTTGGTCTGAAGATGCTTTCACATAGAGAGTATGGTAGCTACGAAGCGGCAGATTGGCTAACGAGTTTGCCTCTGTATGGACGTAGCATTAATGTAGTTTGGTTAAGTCTTGGACCAGCTAGTACTAGAAATCGGGGTTTGAACCCTTGACTGAAATTGAGCAGTTAGCTGAAGCAGCACATGACACTACAGAAATTTTGAAAACCAACCTGATTGATACATAGGATCCAAATCTATTTGAAATGTTGGCAGACCTTGGTTTATAGGCAGTAGCACAATGCTAGTCATATCGAAATATTGAAGCAAACAGTGACAGAGGACTGTTTAAAGTACATGGATGTAGTGGTTGTCTAGTGAGACATGAGAAGTCAAGTATCATTAACAACATGAAACTGTCTTGCCAAACTAAAGAGAAAAAGGATTTTTTTATTTTTTTTCGTCACATGGCGTGCAGATAGTGATTTACTTAGAAGTTTTTAAATTTTTGAAAAATCATTGTTAAAAAATACTTCATTTTATATCCAAAATGTGAGCAGTACTTGGAGTTACTGGAGAAAGAACTACGCCAAGAAGAACTTTTGGCAGCTGAATTGCCAAACAAGACTTTTGAGGGCAGTCAAGGTTCTTCAGCAGGAAGTAAATATGTCCTTGGTGACCCAATTATTCAAACTGATGTTGAGCCTGCAATGGAAGAAGTAGAAATTGCAATGCAACAAAGTAAAGTTGCAGATGTGAACTGTGATGAAATTGTTAGTAAACTTAATATAGAGCAAAAAGAAGTTTATTATAGATAGGTGTTTACATGGTTTACTGCATGACAGGCTTGAATGCACTTGTGTGCAATACAAACCTGTATTGTTGTATGTTAGTGGACAAGCAGGAATAGGTACATCTTTTTTAATTCATACAATAAGAACTATTATCCAAAATGTAACAGATTCCTCTTTGCCATGTATTCTAACGGCTCCAACAGGTTTAGCAGCATTTAATGTAGGAAGTGTTACTTTACATCGCCTGTTGATGTTACCAGTGGAGCATGACAAGAGAATAGAGTGTGACAAATGTATCTCAAGTGCAGCACAAGAAGTAAGAAAAGGTCTTAGAAAAATAAATACCTTGATTGTAGATGAAGTAAGTATGATGTCTAACTTGATGCTAGCTTTCATTCACTTACGAATTCAAGAAGTTTTCAAGACTGACTACAACATTCTATTCGGAGGTTAACATGAAATGTGTAATGTTGACTAGTCTACATGTTGTTTGTTTAGTAAAAATATCAAAGAGCGATAGTATTTTTGAAACAAATTGAAAAGGTTGAGGAGCAACAATGTTCGAGAGTAGCGAAGTGATTGGCGCCAATCGAGAAACTAGAGGCTCGAGCAGCGATTGATGGTGTATGCTCATATTTGTTGTTTTAACATGTTGAAAAGTGGTGTTTTAAGCAAAAGTATAAAGGTTATTTAACAAGTCTGGTAAGTATTGACAGTCAAGTGAGACTTGTCATTATGGGACACACTCCTCTTATGCACTTATGCAAAACATTACCAAAGCACATGCCCAAGCTCAAACAGTATAGTGCAGAAAGGGTGAAAGGCAATGCAGCCAGAATGTTCATGGCATGGCCATAGGGGGGGATCATTGTCGAAAGCGGTTTTGCAACACATGACCACATACTTGCATCCTGCGTACACAGGCAAGACATTTGAGAAATAGTAAGAGCTTTTAGAGCTTTGGAAGATGTACCAAAAAGAAAGAGAAGACCCACCATCTGAGGAGTGGAGGCTTAGTCAGCGAAAGAAGAAGCTATTAAGCCCTCAGCTCCCCTTACCTCACCCGAAGCAAAAGGTGCTAGTATGAAAGAAATAGGGTTGTACCCTTTAAACGAGTTAAAATTGGCGACGTGATATAGTAATCCGATATATGAACCCCCCGCTTACCGTAGTGACGATAACCTAGAGGAAAGTAAGAGAAAAAAAGAGATCTATAAGATCATACAAGACAAAAAAGAAAGGAGTGAGCGGTCAAATCTATTGACAGAAATAGACAGGGATATTAAGAGATGGAAAGGAGAGAAGGATGAAGCTGACGGGATAGCGCTCATACATAAAGAATGGATGGGAAGACAGATATTAATTAAAAGAAACAGGAAAAGTATCGAGAAAGTTAGGCAAAGAGAAGATAAGGACAAACAAGAAAGAAAAGCCAGGAACAAGAGAAGAGATTGAAAGAAGACAAGCTGAAAAGGAATAGCAGGGAGCAACAAGAGCAGATATATCAGGAGGAGCAAGAAAGAAAAGAAGAACAGGCAGAAGAACAAAGAAAGTATGGCAATAGACAGAGAGTGATAGAAGATAGGGACAGAAGGAAAAGGAAGAAAGAAGAGGAGTAAGCACGAAGACTAAGGGACAAAAGATTACAGAGACGAATGGAAGAAGAGGAAAGAAGAGAAGGAACGAGGAGAGGGGAAGAACGAAGGAAAGAGGACGAAAGAACTAGAAGGGATGCGAGAAAGCGAAGAGAAGTGGATGAAGAAATGGAACAAAAAAGGAGACAACAAGGTCTTGATAGCAGTATCATTCTTAAGGAACCAATAGGGACAAGCCCAGAAATACGATGGGATAGATTAAAGGAAGAAACACAGGTGGCATCTAGAGTACTACTGGAAGAAGAAAGAGTTGATGCGGAAAGCATCAGAGAAAGGATCCATAAGGTAGAGCATTGTCTTTAAGTAGACTGAATCTGAATAAGGGTGAAGGGGATAATACTCACACTAGTTTAGGACAAGACATGTCAGACGAGCAAAGAGAGTCTGGTTTTGGGGCAGATGGAGGTGGCGCCTGCGCCCTTCAAGTAAGTCTGCAAATGGATAAAGAAGTGAGATGGTCAGATCTGGAACAGCCTAAAGATAGAACACCAGATCCTATAGCATATCCTGAGCGTCCCAGAGGACGATCGTATAGTGAGAACGGAGAATCGCCACCATATGCGAGCAGGTTAAGGTCGTTACCCACAAAGAGACGGACAGGAACGACCGTCCCTGCCATGGATAGACTAATAGTGGGATCCGACTCTGGGGTGGGCTTCACGCAGTTTCCCTTATTGGAAAAAGGGGGAGCAAGACCACAGTATTTCCCTTGGCCACAGAGGGACAAAGATAATTTAAGGAGTAAACTCCTGAGTTTGACTTCGGCGCTGGTAAATGGATATAAGAACTAGAATAAATGACAGGAGGAAACACGTTGACCAAAGGAGACATAAAAGGTCTCCTGGCAGCTATTTTTGGAGAAAGGGCTGATGACATATGGAGAATACCAGGATATTCAAGTGTGACAGCACAAAATACAGCACATGATGGAGCGCCATTTAATATTTGCAGAGCAGATGTTTGAAGGGCACTAATGGGACAGTATCCTGACACATGACATATGGGTGCAATTATGACATGTAAGATGAAGGATGATGAAGATCATATTGCTTACATTCAGAATATTCAGGAGAAATGCCAACTTGAAACTCATGAGCCATGGGAAAAAACAGTGGCATTATTTTAGCACATTTTATGCCAGGGCTTTCCGGAGCCCGTGCAGAGGCAGATGAAAAACTAGGGATGGAAGCAAAGCCGTGGGCTGAGATACAGCTGAATATAGTACACCATTGTTGGTTATTACAAGAGAAAAATAAGAAGAAAGATGAGAATGGGGACATTGAGGAAGCCAAGTTAGTCCAGAAATAAAATGGGAAAATGTGCCATAGAAGGGGTGGTATTGACAAGCGGAGAATGATTGGGAATGAAGGAAGCAATGGGTGCATCACAGGCGAGTAATCTGCGCCCGATGGATCAAGGTGGATATGTGTTTGTGCCACGTGGCAGAGGTACCGGCTATAGAGGAAGAGGAGGTGGATTCCAAAATAATCAAGGTGGGTTTCAAGGTACACAGAAGGAGAACCAGAGTACTTAAGGAGGATATAACCAATGAGGGCTTGTCAGACAGGCACCCCCAGAATGTTGGACTTGTGGGATGACATGGCATATTGGAAGCCAAGGGAATGTATAAAATGGCCAATTTTCAAGAGGGTGTACAGCTTATCCTCCACCATATAGCACACAGACTAGAGAAGGGTTCACCCAAGATCACACATTGTATCAGACACAAGCGTTGCAAGTGCAGCAGGTACAACAGCAAAAACAAGTGCAAATGAATCCACCACAATGGCAGTCGCAACTGGTCTCTTTGAAGACACAGCAATATGCAAATACAGGGCACGTACTGACACCCAGTATAGTTGGTGTCACAGTAGTAGGAGGAAATACTTTCACAGGAATGGGGATGAGCCGGTACCCACAATAGGACAGCTCACAGGGTGACTGGATGTGTTCAGTACTATCTATGACACTAGACACCAAAATAGGAGACACATCTTTTTCTTTCCTTGTAGACACTGGAGCAACTCGTTCGTGTATACGGGAGGGAAAATATCCAATGTCGGGAATTGCCATAAATGGTCAAGGGTTCTCTGGAGCTACGAGTTGAGTTCCTTTTACTAATGATTTACCAGTCTCTATAGGAGAATGTGACATGTCTTTGTTATACTCACGACAGACACCGGTTAACATGTTGGGAAGAGATTTAATGACAAAACTAAACATGATGATTGAATTTACTGATCAAGGAATAGTGTGATCCACTCCAGGAATACACTATTCTGGGAGAATTTATGCTGGCGTTCACAGGGCAAGTGGCTCTGCAAGGCGTTCCGGTACATCCAGGGATTTTTCTATATGGAGTAAGAATTCTATTGACATGGCTACCTGGCTTGGTGGAAATAATTATGAGGATACCTGATGAGTTTTTTTTTTAGACCACGAATACCTATGGATGAAGAGGGGGACAGACTATCCCTATAGAATTGGAAGCAGCTTTAGTACGAAGGGAAATGGCAATGCTCGAAGGAGTAGATGATGAGGGTAGACCATGGAGGACAGTAATAGCTCTCGAGAATGGGTACAGATTGACTGACATTACTGATGATGACATGTTCTAGGAAGACCAAACAGACGATAAAGTAGTGTTCTTTATGAGCATCACATACTGGATAAGAATAGAGAGAAGGGAAGACCCACAGCGAATGGCTATAATCCAGCAACATCCAGCATTTTTTCCGGAAGACTTGGAAAATGTGCCAACTGTCCTTTGGACCACAGGCCCTTATGACGTAGGTTTATTACAGGGAATAGGGGAAGTTAAAATAAAGCTTAAGACAGGAGCGATTATAACTTCAGCAAAACAGTACCCCATGTCTCGAGAAGCTGATGAAGGTATATTTCAAACCATTTCAGCACTTATGAAACAAAGGATTCTGGTGCCATCGGAATCATTGTGTAATACGGTGGTGTATCCGATCAAAAAATCTAAAGGAGGGTCATGGAGATTTATACAAGATATGAGACTGAATAACCAGATTGTAGATGCAGAGTTTCCTCTAGTTCGTAACCCGGCGACGATACTGTGCAGTTTCCCGGTGGAAGCTCGATATTTCACAGTGATTGATTTAAAGAATGCATTTTTCTTGATCCGTTTGCACAAGGACTCACAAGACTTGACTTATTTTATGTTCCGCCAAACTGGACTGAAACATACCAGGCTGCCTCAAGGATACTGTGAGGCTCCATCGATCATTAAGAAAGTTTTACAGATGGATTTAGGCAATACTGATCTCAAGAGTGTGGTGATACAGTACATAGATGACATTTTAATTTGTAGCACAACAGAAGATGAGTGCAGAATGGATTCTGTTGAGTTGATGACTATTCTAGCAGACAAGGGATATAAGGTAGACAAGAAGTTGTTAAATGTTGTAAAGAAGAGGTGTTATACATAGGTCAGTTGATTTCACATGAAGGAAAGGAAGTGACACCTGAAAGAGCAGAGGCGATTATAAAAACATTAAAACCAAATACAGTAAAACAGATGGAACAGTTTTTGAGGTTATGCAACTATGTTAGAGCCTGGGTGTTTGATTACAGTACATACACAAGACCACTTCTGCTAGCTTTAAAGAAAACGCAAGTGGGTAAAATATAAATAGAATGGACTGAAGGAATGGAGGAGGGTTATGACGAGCTGAAAAAAGCAATATGCACAGTCCCTGTTTTAGGAATTCCTAATTATGCTGAGGAATGTTATTTATTTTTACACGCAAATGGTACAGTCATGACATTAGTACTTACACAGAGAACTACATTGGGGTACAAAGCTTTAGTGTATTACAGTGGGATTTTAGACCCAGTTATGCAAGGACACTTCCCTTGCAAACAATCATTGGCTGCTGCCACATTCACAATTGAGAAGTCTACAAGTATTGTCATGGGCTGCTCCATGACCCTCTCCGTGCAGCATGCCCTATTTGCTATTTTAGTGAAACCCAAGGACACATTTACATCACAAAGATCTTCACTTTATGAGGTAATGATTTCTAACTCAACAATTAAGATTGTAAGATGTAAAATATTGAATCTGCTACGTTTATAGCTGAGCCAATAGAAGAAGGCAATCATGTGCATTACTGTGCTAATTATGTTAAATTTTATGATGAAATACCCCATGTGAAGGAAAATACTTTAGCGGGAGGGGAGATCATCTTTATTGATGGTTCTTCAAAAATGTATCAGACTAGCGGTGAAAGGCTTTCAGGTGCCGCAGTTGCGAGGCAAAGATTAAATGGAGAATTTGAAGTTATAGCAAGTGCAAGGCTACCTTCTTACTTTTCAGCGCAAGTGGCAGAATTAGTAGCTCTCATTGTCACGCTCAAGAAACACAAAGGACATGAAGTGACCGTTTACAGTGAATCTGCCTATTTGACATCAACCGTACTCATCAGGTTTTCATGTTGGAAAAGGAGTGGCTACTTCTGTGCAGATGGCACTCCAGTGTAGCACGCATCCTTACTGGATAGGCTTATTAAGGCACTACAATTACCAGTGGCCATAGTGGTTGTTAAATGCACATCACATACTAAGTGAACAGATGTTATCTATTGTGAGAACAAACACACAGACAAAGAAGCCAAAAGGGTTGCATATTCCCCAGACATTTCGAGTTTTGATACTGAGAGTATTAAAGAAAAAGTAGTCACAACCATTTTAGTGCAAGATGGGTTTAATAAATTATCAATAACCCAACTAATGGAGATTCCAGGGAGTGCACCACAGGAAGAGCAGGAATTGTGGAAATGAAGGGGTGTTCATTATCCCCCACAGAAGCATTATGGGGACAAGACATCACTGGTAAGCCTGTGATGCCAGTAGCACTATTAAAGGTCATGCTTGAACAGCTGCATTACCCCACACATGTAACCAGGGAGAGTCTTGCTGCTACGATTGCAGAAGTCTGGTTAATTCCTAATTTGTTTGAGCATGTTGCACTATTTATGGTAAACTCCATCATGTGTCAAAAGTTTACTTCTAGGCATACACCGAGGACAATTAGAGGGTTAATACCTTGACCAAATGGTCTGTTTCAGCAATTACAAATTGACTATGTCGATATGTTGCAAGTATGTATTGGATATAGGTATCTATTACTGGTGGTGTGTCCCTTTTCTAGGTAGATCGAGGCAGGTGCGTGTACATACCCTGACACCACTTGTGCAGCAAAGTTTTTAGTGCACAAAGTTTTCCTGAGGTGGGGTGTGTGTGAAGTGCTGAGATCTGACAATGGGCCGCATTTTGATAAACTATTTGAACAGATAGGGCTTTTATTGAGTTTGAAGCATACGTTTTATTCTGCCTATAACCTGCAAGTGAACGGAATAGGTGAGAGACTCAACAGCCTCCTTTAAGAAAGGATTGCCAAAATTAGATTGACTTTGAAGAGGGATGGCTATACTGACTACCCCTAGCCTTGTATGCCCTGTCAGCCATGATCGGACCACCACCTCATCCCACATGAGCTGGTGACAGGAACGCATATAGGAACACCCCCTACACCTCCATGTAGGAGTAGGAGTGATGGCCAGAGTGTAGCCAAAACATTAAGTGGTGAAATGCATGAATATTTGACATGTATGACCTCTAGCATTTCTTTCATTTTATATCAACTAAAGCGCAAAGGGGGTTGTCTCAGAACACAGAAGAAGACAATTCTACAACTAACCCAATTGAACTATTATCGGCACCTAAGTTATATGAGGGATACCTAGTTTTTGGATTGAGAATATAACCCTTCAGCTGTGAAGGTTCAAAGGAGATGATCTTGTCTTCATCTAGGTGACGTAAAGGCTTATAAAGGTCAGACCTGCCCTCCCACCGTTGCTGATCCAGAAGCAAAGCACGAACAAGAATTTCAGCGTGTGCAGACTCGATCGATGCCGAAGAAGAGGGGTGATAAAGCAACAAGTGGTTAATACACATTTTGCATTGGACAGGAATTCAGTGGACACTCCTTATAGATATTATAGCAGAGATTGAAAAGACTTGCAGAGTATTCCAGGAATTTTGAAATTAACTTTTAGAATTACATTAAAACATCAGAGTTATGCTTAAACATCAGTTCTTGATTAGAAATTCGAAACAAAATCAGTATCCAGATAAATATCTTGGAGAATAGCTGATCTAAGCAGTTAAACATATGGTTCTTACTGATAGTGACATTCACGGACTTGTGTTTGCTGTCTTTGTGTTTATACTTCAAACTTACCCTGTTCTTGTGAGAAGAGACGTTGATGTTTGTACTTTCTTACAGGATCCTAAAAATGCCCCAGTGATAAGAAGGCTTCTTATGGCCATAATCAAGCAGATTGTACAGTTGCAAGCATAAAAAAAAATGATGATTGTATTAAAAATGAATAAAGAGGAAAGTTGCATGGTTCTAGGTGAAGAACAAGTGCAATGAGTAGTAGGATGGCACGAGAGATGGATGCCTATGTTCGTTTGCATAATATATGCTTGCATGATTGTTCTCTTTGTCTTTCTGTTCCTCATCTTTCACAGTCTTTATCTTGTTAGCAGCTTCACTGTGGAAGATGTCCCTATGGTTCTTCCCACTATGGGAACTTCTTTTGATATACTTCATGAATGGTACATGGCCTCTAAAAGACACAACAGAGATGCAGAGGAAGATAGTGAGGGGATAAATACCTATCTAGATAATGCAGCACACTTAGGAAATAACATGTGGTAACAGCACATGAGAAAAGTGGGGGAAAAGACATCTAAGAAGAGTTTCTACGTCTGCTCTCTCATCCCCATGGCATGAATACAGTGCAAACTTTAATCGCCAGAGAAAGCCCAGAACACTATGTAAGGTGCCTCAGTCATCTTGCAGCATCTAAGACTAGAGGACAATTTCAGGGAAGTTGGCCACTTTACGATGGAGATCGAAATGGTGGTTTGCATACCATGATGACTATATCAAGACCACACCGATGGAAAAGGATCCTGGATGGAAGAGCAAGATGCTGTATCCTGCAACAGGACAGGGTGAGGTGGTCATTGAAGAGGTGAAGAAAATGAACTGCCCTGATGTGATAGAAATAGCTGGATCACCTGGATGTTGGGAGCAAACTCAATTCTTAGTCTATGGATGGGTGAAGTCCAAGAAAGGATGGGAAGAAGGAATATGTCCTGTGCAGCTCAGCTACAGAAGCCAGACTATGTACAAGAGGTACAGAGGGTGATCGATGGATGTTTGAAGTCATTGGCTAAACATGACAAACTGCTTTCATGGGTAGAAGATTAATCAGGTCCAATGGTTGTAATCCCATTGGCTAATGCGGCATTGTGCTTCCGAAGAGACAGAAAGAATCATATGGGATACAACAAGGAATGCAGAACTACAGTCGACGTTTCTAGGATTTTGTATGGGAAACTTTAATGGTTTCAGAACATTTGTAATTTTTGCTCTAAACCTCAGTATTGGAAAGTTGTGGCCAAATTGTACTATATAGACCAAATAATGTCATTGAAATTGCAATTGCAAATTTTATTTCTGTTGGACTGTGCACATGAAGAAAACCTGTGTCTGCATTATGAATCATGTTAGTAGCTGATGGGGGATCCTTTTTATTTTCCATTAGCTCAGGAGAGATGGTGGATTTATGACCGAGCACATTGACCACTTTCTGGGTTCTACTGGAATACATTTCATTGCATTTGTAGGTGTATTTTCTCATAAAATGAGCCCCTTGGGTTGGAATATAGGTCATAATCAGAACCCTTGACATTAGGATTCTAATCAATTGTTGGGCCAATGTATTTCTTTGGTGAAAGTTAAGAAAGTCTGTTTTTTAACTAGATGGCGGAATTAATCCTGTTGGTTCATTGACCTCCAGCATACTTTGGGCCTCATTCCGATTCGGGCGATAGGGGATACCGGGCACCGGTAGGGAGACCGGTGCCGGTAATCCCCTACCGCCCTATTCCGAGGTCCCCTAATGGGACCTGTAAGGTACGTTTGGTCGGACTAAACGTCCCTTATGGGTCCCGTTAGGGGACCAGGGCTCAAATAACGGGCTTGCCATTCGCGAGCCCGTTATTTGCACCCTCCCCATTCCCATTGAGCCCTATAGGGGCTCAAATGGGAATGGGAATGGTTTGGTCAATGGGGACTTACTGGTCCCTCCAAGGTCGGAATGGACCGGTAAATCCCCATTTACCAACACCGGTGCAAGACCTGTTATTGCTGGCAATTATGGCGCAAATTGTGCTGGACTACCGCCAATCCCGGAATTAGGCCTTTTGTCTTGCCAATGCAATTTTAATGATTTACCTTGTATTGTACACACAGAAAAAACAGCAAAAGCTAGTTGTGGCGAAGCAATAATTAGGACAGTGTTATTTTCCATTATAACACATCAATATGCCTAATTACTAATATGTTAAATATACCCAATTGCGTGATGTGATTAAACACTTGGGTTTCACTTATAATTACATCAGAGCGATGTCTCTGCCAACTGTTGTACAGAAGTCAAAGTGCACTTGGCTCTTGTACGGCTATCAGGCAAAGAAACACCTTTCACCTTCAAAATTATTCGACATGCTTTGAATGACATACATTGCAGAATTAAAAAACAAACTTTGTCAATTCTGAAACAAGTATTGATCTATTTAGCAAGAAGTTTAGGATTTGGAGGAGAATTAATTTTCTTCATATGTAAACACATGTGTGCTCCATTTGAAAACACATGGCATGTGGGCTTATGTTAGCAGAATCCAGCGTACTGGTACAAGAATAAATAGGTATGTCTCACATCATGCACTCTGAATCAGCTAGTCTCCATCTTTCTTTAATTTTCTCCCACATTCCCTCTTACTTGTCCCAGTACCTCATTAGTAATCTACTACATTAACCGTGCCTCCCTCTTCCTCATTCTGATAACTCATTAGTAATCCATTACATGACCCCTAACCTATTCCTCATCCCATTACCGCATTAGTAATTGGGTACAGTGCCCCCACATCCCTTGTCCTATCCTGGTACGCCATTAGTAATTCATTACATTGCCCCCCACAACCTCCCTCTTCCTCATCCTAGTATCTGATTGGTAATTCCTCACATTACCACTACCTGCCTCTTCCTCGTCCTGGTATTTCATTAGTAATCTATCATATTACCTACACCTCCTTCTTCCTCATCCTGTCACCACATTAGTAAACCATTACATTACCCGACCATAGTCATCTTCATCCCAGTGCCCAATTAATATTCATTATCCCACCTCCTACACATCCGGTCACAGTCCCTCACTTGTATCCCCTTCACAGTCCATCATGCACATACTCATCATAGTCCCTCCAGCACATCCTCATAAAAGTGCCTTGTGCACATCCTTATCACAGTCCTTCTATTGCATCCTCAACACAATCCATCACACACATCTTCATCACAGCCCTTGTGGCATCCTTATCACAGTATCTAGTGTTTCCATCGAAAAGGTTTCCAACAAAGCTTTTTCCATCTAAACATATCAATTGAAAATATACTAGGGTAAAGGGATCATTTTCGTTATGGTGGGTTTTTAAGGGTAAAAAACAGGGGGTTGGGCGACCCAAAAAAATACAAAAAAATGCATTTGATGCAAATATTTTAGATGGATAGGTTTCGAAGCACAACACTTTAGTTGGATAGTTTTCATTGGAAAGACCAGAAACCCTCATAACAGCACCTCATCCACATATTTGTCACACTCCCTTACATGCACCCTTGCCAAAGCCCTTCACATGCATCCGAGTCACATCTTTACGCGTGCATACTCATCAAAGTCCCTCTTCCTTATCTCTCTTCCTTGTACCAGTCCCTCTTCATCTTCCTTGTTTCAAGACTTTCTCCATTTTCTTTTTGGAGGGCCAAGCACTGCAAGGAGCATGCTCAAAGGCTATGCCATAGCAAAGTATCCTCTAGGCCTAGCCATAAGATATTTCCTGAAGATCATGGATCCCTAAAGGTGAGAAACCCATGATGTGTAGTTTAGAAACACACGGGCAACTTTGCATATGAAATAAATGATTAGATCAAAATTTAAAACTGTTGTGTGAAATATAGCCCAATGCAACTCTTGCAATTTTGTGAACATAATTAGTTAAGGAACAGTTAAGGTGACTCATGTCAATTCAACAAAACCCTTTAAATTCAGTGAAAGAACTTCAGTTGAACAGTTATTGAGGTGCCAATTGTATGCAACAAAATCTTTGAAATTTAGCATGTGTTGAATGCTTCACCACCTCAACTCTGAGTCGACGTGTTGTGCAGCCCACAAGCACAATGATGGCATAACTGATGACTTCACATATGGCATTGCTGAAAACTAGAGCACACTTTTTTGTTATTTGTGCTTTATTGGTTAAATATAACCTTTGACACAGTAAAAGCAAAAAAGAAGAACACACAATATGACTTTCATAGAATACACAATAAAATATCTTAGTCACATGTATACTAAAAAAAAGAAAAGCAATCTTGTCAAGAATTCACCATTCATAATTGGTATGATGCAATTACAATTCCTTCATACTATTTTCTTAAACATGTCTTGCCATATATAAAATATTGTAAAATTCATGACTAAATTTTTTCCTGTATTCAAGTATGCCCTAAATGTATCACTGTAGATGAAGTTCAAATCATGCACTACTTTCACATACACTTTTTATACAAAACAGAAAGGGAATTGCAATCTGTAAGTAAATTTCTAGAAGTATCTAGATCCCTCTTACATAATCTACAAAGACAGTCTTTGGTGGGGATATCATACCAGGCACGTGTTTTTGACAAGGTGGGAAGTTGGTTCGGTCTAAGGCACATTATAAAATGTCTCATTTTAACATTTTGTACATTCTTTATGTAGCTACAAGAGGTATCCACAGGGAATTATTGCATAGTGTACTCCATATAACTAGATGTAGCTGATAATTTATTAATTCGATCATTTTGATCCCAAATTGCCACTTTTTGTTTTATTTCTTTTCATTTGGATGCCAGATTATCTGTTGAAGTACAAGAGCAACCCATTTCACAAAAAAACTCAGTAATTTCATTTAACCATGGTTTGAAAACTTGTTGGTTTCCATTAAAACCTTCTTTTTCCATAACATATGAATAAATACATTTAAAATTATTTCAATTCATTAGCATTTTTACTAAAAAAAAGTGGATATCATTTATGTGTGGTGAGAGGAATATGTCCTAGATCATTACAGATGGCTTCCAATGGCAGAGAATGAGCTAGTCCCAGAGATATCTTCCACAATTTGCCTTTTAATTTACTCAAACAAGCAGTTTCTTTAGCAGTATATACCCCAGGGCCCTTCAAAATGCACAGCACAATACACGTTTTGAACAGTTGTAACAAGCCCTCTTTTGAGTGACCACCCGTTTTGTCAGTAAATAATCTAATGGACTTAAATTTAATTTTAGTTTTATTCATTATGGCAATGAGATCATTTCTCCACCCAAGGTAATTGTTATAAGCGCACCAAGATAGGTGTAACTGGTTACCTCTTTTAGAGAAGTATTTATAATTGTCCAGTTACATTTCTTGATGTTTCTTCTGTTTGCTTTAAAAGACATCACTTTTGTTTTAGAGAAGTTTATAGTTAATCTATGGATAGGCGAATATTGCTCCATAGCCATAAGACTGTGCTAGAGACCTATTGCACTTTGGTCAAGGATGGCAATATCGTCGGCATCCAAGCAATCAGGTGCTATGATATTCTCGAGGGATACTTTTTACAGTTCTTCAATGCTCCCTCTATATTGGCTGTGTATATATTGAACAAGATCAGAGCCAATGTGCAGCATTGCTTTAGCTTGAAATTTACTGAAACTGGTTGCTTAGAATACCTTCATGATTAAGGGGGTAATTCATAGAATTCAGCGCACAAGTGGTGCACGCGGCTGGCGCACAGTGTGCGCGTGCGAATCCCTGCGCCAGCCGCGTGCGCTAAAATCCATTTCCGCGCACAGCGTATTCATGGATTCCAGCCACCCAAACCAGCCGTGGCGCACAGTGGCGCAGCGACCCTGCAGCAGCGCCAGTTACGCCCCCAAGAACGCCTCTCGCGCAGGGAAAAGCCATCAATATACCCAATCCAGCGCAAAGGGCTGCACTAACCCTGTACCAGCACGGCAAGCGGGCTACATGTATCACTGGGGTGCGCGGGAAGCACCTCACGCGATTGGCTCTGTGCGAGCAGGGCACGCGTATTTCAGGGGTGCGCGGGAAGTACCACACGCGATTTCCGTAGGGCACGCGTATCTCAGGGGTGCGCGGGAATTTCCACACACGATTGGGCCCGTGCGAGCAGGGTACGCGTATCTCAGGGGTGCGCAGGAAGTGCCACATGCGATTTCAGCAGGGTACGTGTATTTCAGGGGTGCGCGGGAATTTCCACACGCGATTGGGGGTACGCGTACCTCAGGGGTGCGCAGGAAGTGCCACACGCGATTTCAGCAGGGTACGTGTATTTCAGGGGTGCGTGGGAATTTCCACACGCGATTGGGGGTACACGTATCTCAGGGGTGCGCGGGAAGTGCCACACGCGATTTCCGCAGAGTACGCGTATCTCAGGGGTGCGCGGGAATTTCCACACGCAATTGGGCCCATGCGAGCAGGGTACGCGTATCTCAGGGGTGCGCAGGAAGTGCCACACGTGATTTCAGCAGGGTACGTGTATTTCAGGGGTGCGCGGGAATTTTCACACGCGATTGGGGGTACGTGTATCTCAGGGGTGCGCAGGAAGTGCCACACGCGATTTCAGCAGGGTACGTGTATTTCAGGGGTGCACGAGAATTTCCACACGCGATTGGGGGTATGCGTATCTCAAGGGTGCGCGGGAAGTGCCACACGCGATTTCCGCAGGGTACGCGTATCTCAGGGGTGCGTGGGAATTTCCACACGTGATTGGGCCCGTGCGAGAAGGGTACGCGTATCTCAGGGGTGCGCAGGAAGTGCCACACGTGATTTCAGCAGGGTACGTGTATTCCAGGGGTGCGCGGGAAGTTCCAAACGCGATTCCATTAGGGTACGTGTATTACAGGGGTGCGCGGGGAGCACCACACGTGAATTGCACGTGTGGGTCCTCCCAGGTGTTCCCTCTACACCCTCCACGGCCCCTGCAGGTGGCTCACACCACAGGGGCCTACCCTGCACATGTCGTGCAGGCACACCATCCACCATGGCCATGACCCCCAGCCAACCCACATGTCAACTTGCACTACTGCCCACCAACGCATGTCCCCCTGCACCCCCAGTCACCAGGGGCACCCTCCACCAGGCCCCCACCCATGTCTCACACCACCCCCACCCCCCCCAGTCACCAGGGGCAGCCTCCACCAGGCCCCCACCCATGTTTCCCACCACCCCCTCCCCCCAGCAGTGCAGGGGCACCCACCACCAGGCCCTCACCCATGTCTCCCACCACCCCACCCCCCAGCCACCAGGGGCACCCACCACCAGGCCCCCACCCATGTCTCCCACTACCCCCACCCCCCAGCAGTGCAGGGGCAGCCTCCACCAGGCCCCCACCCATGTCCAACTCATGTCTCCCACCACCCCCACCCCCCAGCACTGTGGGGCACCTGCCAGCAGGCCCCCACCCATGTCCAACTCATGTTCCCCACCACCCCCACCCCCCAGCACTGTGGGGCACCTGCCAGCAGGCCCCCACCCATGTCCAACTCATGTTCCCCACCACCCCCACCCCCCAGCACTGGGGGGCACCTGCCAGCAGGCCCCCACCCATGTCCAACTCATGTTCCCCACCACCCCCACCCCCCAGCACTGTGGGGCACCTGCCAGCAGGCCCCCACCCATGTCCAACGCATGTTCCCCACCACCCCCACCCCCCAGCAGTGCAGGGGCACCCACCACCAGGCCCCCACCCATGTCTCCCACCACCCCCACCCCCCAGCCACCAGGGGCAGCCTCCACCAGGCCCCCACCCATGTCTCCCAGCACCCCCACCCCCCCCAGTCACCAGGGGCAGCCTCCACCAGGCCCCCACCCATGTCTCCCACCACCGCCACCCCCAAGCAGTGCAGGGGCAGCCTCCACCAGGCCCCCACCCATGTCTCACACCACCCCCACCCCCCAGCCACCAGGGGCAGCCTCCACCAGGCCCCCACCCATGTCTCCCACCACCCCCACCCCCCCAGTCACCAGGGGCAGCCTCCACCAGGCCCCCACCCATGTCTCCCACCACCCCCACCCCCAAGCAGTGCAGGGGCAGCCTCCACCAGGCCCCCACCCAGGTCTCACACCACCCCCACCCCCCAGCCACCAGGGGCAGCCTCCACCAGGCCCCCACCCATGTCTCCCACCACCCCCACCCCCAAGCAGTGCAGGGGCAGCCTCCACAAGGCCCCCACCCATGTCTCACACCACCCCCACCCCCCAGCCACCACGGGCAGCCTCCACCAGGCCCCCACCCATGTCTCCCACCACCCCCACCCCCCATTCACCAGGGGCAGCCTCCACCAGGCCCCCACCCATGTCTCCCACCACCCCCACCCCCCAGCAGTGCAGGGGCACCCACCACCAGGCCCCCACCCATGTCTCCCACCACCCCCACCCCCCAGCAGTGCAGGGGCAGCCTCCACCAGGCCCCCACCCATGTCTCCCAGCACCCCCACCCCACAGCACTGTGCGGCACCTGCCAGCAGGCCCCCACCCATGTCCAACTCATGTTCCCCACCACCCCCACCCCCCAGCACTGTGGGGCACCTGCCAGCAGGCCCCCACCCATGTCCAACTCATGTTCCCCACCACCCCCACCCCCCAGCACTGGGGGGCACCTGCCAGCAGGCCCCCACCCATGTCCAACTCATGTTCCCCACCACCCCCACCCCCCAGCACTGTGGGGCACCTGCCAGCAGGCCCCCACCCATGTCCAACGCATGTTCCCCACCACCCCCACCCCCCAGCAGTGCAGGGTCACCCACCACCAGGCCCCCACCCATGTCTCCCACCACCCCCACCCCCCAGCCACCAGGGGCAGCCTCCACCAGGCCCCCACCCATGTCTCCCAGCACCCCCACCCCCCCCAGTCCCCAGGGGCAGCCTCCACCAGGCCCCCACCCATGTCTCCCACCACCCCCACCCCCAAGCAGTGCAGGGGCAGCCTCCACCAGGCCCCCACCCATGTCTCACACCACCCCCACCCCCCAGCCACCAGGGGCAGCCTCCACCAGGCCCCCACCCATGTCTCCCACCACCCCCACCCCCCCAGTCACCAGGGGCAGCCTCCACCAGGCCCCCACCCATGTCTCCCACCACCCCCACCCCCAAGCAGTGCAGGGGCAGCCTCCACCAGGCCCCCACCCATGTCTCACACCACCCCCACCCCCCAGCCACCAGGGGCAGCCTCCACCAGGCCCCCACCCATGTCTCCCACCACCCCCACCCCCAAGCAGTGCAGGGGCAGCCTCCACAAGGCCCCCACCCATGTCTCACACCACCCCCACCCCCCAGCCACCACGGGCAGCCTCCACCAGGCCCCCACCCATGTCTCCCACCACCCCCACCCCCCATTCACCAGGGGCAGCCTCCACCAGGCCCCCACCCATGTCTCCCACCACCCCCACCCCCCAGCAGTGCAGGGGCAGCCTCCACCAGGCCCCCACCCATGTCTCCCAGCACCCCCACCCCCCAGCACTGTGCGGCACCTGCCAGCAGGCCCCCACCCATGTCCAACTCATGTTCCCCACCACCCCCACCCCCCAGCACTGTGGGGCACCTGCCAGCAGGCCCCACCCATGTCCAACACATGTTCCCCACCACCCCCACCCCCCAGCAGTGCAGGGGCAGCCACCACCAGGCCCCCACCCATGTCTCCCAGCACCCCCACCCCCCAGCCAGCAGGGGCAGCCTCCACCAGGCCCCCACCCATGTCTCCCCCCACCCCCCCAGTCACCAGGGGCAGCCTCCACCAGGCCCCCACCCATGTCTCCAACCACCCCCACCCCCCAGCACTGTGGGGCACCTGCCAGCAGGCCCCACCCATGTCCAACGCATGTTCCCCACCACCCCTACCCCCCAGCAGTGCAGGGGCAGCCTCCACCAGGCCCCCACCCATGTCTCACACCACCCCCACCCCCCAGCCACCAGGGGCAGCCTCCACCAGGCCCCCACCCATGTCTCTCACCACCCCCCAGTCACCAGGGGCAGCCTCCACCAGGCCCCCACCCATGTCTCCCACAACCCCCACCCCCCAGCAGTGCAAGGGCACCCACCACCAGGCCCCCACCCATGTCTCCCACCACCCCCACCCCCCAGCCACCAGGGGCAGCCTCCACTAGGCCCCCACCTATGTCTCCCACCACCCCCACCCCCCCCAGTCACCAGGGGCAGCCTCCACCAGAACCCCACCCATGTCTCCCACCACCCCCACCCCCCAGCAGTGCAGGGGCACCCACCACCAGGCCCCCACCCATGTCTCCCACCACCCCCACCCCCCAGCAGTGCAGGGGCAGCCTCCACCAGGCCCCCACCCATGTCTCCCACCACCCCCACCCCCAGCACTGTGGGGCACCTGCCAGCAGGCCCCCACCCATGTCCAACTCATGTTCCCCACCACCCGTACCCCCCGAGCACTGTGGGGCACCTGCCAGCAGGCCCCCACCCATGTGCAACTCATGTTCCCCAGCCAGCATGTCATCACAATCTAGATCCCTGGTCCCTATGGTCAGCCTCCAAATGCAAAACACTCACCCGAGTATTGCATCCAACCACTCATAATTTGCAATTACATCACAGAACACCAATTGCAAGTTCCGAAACAAACACATTTCCCTCACATACACCCAATGGGTGTCAGTGAATCTCAAAACACATATCATGAAATGCATGAAACCAATGAGATACCACACATTGAAGTTCACCAAAAAAAATATGTATTAAAGGAAACATAAATAGAATAAAAAATGAAGAAACAGAAACGTGAATGTACAAAAATGAAAAGAAGCATGTCTGTTAAAAAAAGCAAAACCAAAAATAAAATTCCAAAGTAATGTTCTCCAAAGTCAATGTCCACAAAACAAAATCCAATGGGATATAAAAAAGAAAGCCATTGCTCCATGGTTAAAAAGTGAAAAAAAAATACAATCCAACTGTGAACTATGTACATGGGAACAAGCCAGGGTCCATTATCCCAACAAAATAAAGGAAACCTATCTAACTACACTAACTAATAAAATAAACTATATACAAAAATGTGGCCAATGTCCGAAAGGTCCAAATAAAATAAAAACAAAAATGAAACCTAACACTACCTACATAACTATGTACAAGGGCAGCGGGCTAGTTTCACGGCTCACTTGTGGATGTCCCGGGCCAGGGCATCATCGAACTCCTCCTCAATGGCCCGGAGGCGGTCCTCCTCCATGGCCCAGAGGGTCTGTAGGGCCGTCGACGTCTCCACCTCCAAACCCCTGCGGATTGCCTCGAGGCACTCGGCCCGCCTCAGGGCCCTCCGCATGGAGTTCTCCGCCCTGACCATTGTGAGCCGTGACTCTTCCGCCCGCTGCCGCTCCACATCTATGGCGTGGCCCAACCGCTGCCACACGGAAGACACTCTCTGTCCTGGGTCCTCCTGCCCTCCGGCCGATGCCTGCCCCTCCGATGTTGAAGGCCCCGAGCCTTCATGGCTCCCACCACGTTGCTGCTGCTGCTGTGCCTCTGCCCGTGCACAGCCTCCTGCTGCCTGCACATCCTCCGCCAGCTGGGGTGCAGTCGTTGATGTGGCCACCCCTGCTGGACGTCCGACTCCCGACTGTGGCAGGGATGCCTCCTCCACCAGCCTGGTCGCACCGTCAGAGGCAGCTCCACAGGGCACCCAGGTGACTGAAGGGTGGGAAGATGGCACAGAGGACGACTGGCGCGTAGGGGGTCCATTTGAGGAGGGGGTCGGAGCAAGCCCCATCAGACGGAGGAATCCGGCCTGGGTGACCTGTCCCAGCAGGCTGACGTGGTCAACGAGCCATTCGAGATGACGTGCAGTCTCTTCATGAAAAGACTGCAGGTCACCTCGCATGGCCCGTTGACGCAACGCCACACCAGCCAGGACAGGCTCCAGGACCTGGATAGCCACATCCGCAGGCAGAGGAAGGCCAGTTGACGTGAGCTCATCCCCTGCCTGAAAACGGGTCTGGACATAGGCATCCCTGCTGGTGCAAGATGATGCAGGGACAGGATCAGGGACAGGATCAGGGACAGGATTGCACACAGGCACCTCCGCGGCGGCCTGTGCTGCCTCCTGTCCCTGGTCCTGCACTGCACCACTAGTACCAGTGGGATCCCCACCTCCAGACCCCATCTCTGGTGCTTGCACGGCCTCCTCCTCCACCAAACCCCCCACCAACCTGGATGACTCCGTGCCATCTTCCCCTGTTGGGCCCTGTGGGGTCCCAGCTGCCCCTTCTGCTGCCGAGGAGTCCAACTCCAACCTCCGCCTTTTGGACCTCGCCCCGGCAGCTGCGGCCTGGGACGCGGCACCGGACTCCTCACTCCCCGACGAGATCACAACATGGGAGGGGAGCCGGGCCTTGCGTCTCCGGCTGGTGGTGGGATCCCCGCCGCTGTGCTCCACAGCACCTTCTCCGCCCTCTTCATCAGTTGACGCTGTAGACAGGGAGAAACAAAACACAGGCATCAGGGCACTGTACAATGGACACATACACACATGACAGTTGTACATGAGTGGCATTGGCAAACCTCAGACATGTCATCACAATCCCCAACACACATGTCATTAGAACTCGCACACATGAGCCATACCACAGCCATATCGCAACTGCCACCACCATCCATACACATACAACAGCATGAGCAGCCAAAGGTGAGCCAGACATCACATGCAACACAGGAAGTGCACCACACATGTACACACACCACCACACTTGCATGCATGTGTACACCTCTGCCAAGTGTCGCAGTGTTCAGACGGGCATCCATGTCACATCTGCCAATCAGGCTTCCACATACCGCTGTCACATGCATCCATGTTGCATCACTGTTGCACCCTTGTCAAATACACACACATGCACATGTACACAGTGCTGATACATGCAGCCAAAAACAACATACATGCGTAACATCACGGACATGTCTACTTACATACACATTCATCCAAACATGTGTGCCCACACAACTGCATTTGGCATGCAAGCCTACACACCCAAGCACCATCCATGTCTCACACATTACAGCCCTCGCATGTGTCAGCCCCACGGCCCTGTACACCCCCACCCATACTCGACCCCATACAAACAGATGTGCAACCTGCACACTACTGAATAATCACCACACGCACTGCTCACAATCAGGATGCATGTACACTCACCGCTCGACTCCAGATGGGTCTGCTTCTCAAGGACCTGGACGTGGAGCGCTGGGGATATGCGTTCCAGGACCCTCATCTGTTCTTCCGACAAGTGGCCCCGGCGCCCCTTGGCATCCGCTGCCTTCAAGAGGCGCCGGGCCTTTTTCAGGGTCCTGGACCTGAAGTCCTCCCAGCTCTTCTTGACATGTTGTAAGTCGCGGACTGCCACCCCCTCCGCATTGATGGCAGTCACGATGTCAGTCCAGATCCGAGTCCGTCCTTCCTTGTCGGCGCGGGAACTTCCGAAGAGGGCATCATACTGCCCTAGGACTTGCTCCACCAGGACACCAACTTCGGTGGCACTGAAGCTGGTGCCCCTCTGCCTCTCTGGCCGGGGGTTGTCAGCGGTCCCAGATGGTGTTTGCCCCGACATGACAACCCCAGAGGCATGAGTGGGTGGGCAACTGGGTCCTGGGGCTGGGCTGTGGAGCGATGGAATCCCAGTCAGGAGTCTTCGGTTCCAGCAGGGGTGGTCACAGCAACAGCACCCCTGGCTGATGTGCAGGCAGCAAATGGCAGGGCACGTGGGCAGCAGGCAGTCAGGCAGCAGCAGATGGCAGGTGGGAGCATGCTTGGGGCTCTGGGGGGCAGTAGTTCGGCCTTCTGGGCAGGAGCGTGGTCTTCCGTGTGCTTACGCGTGGCCAGCTTGATACGGAGTTATTTGGCACGTGAAAAATTGGCACGTCAGCGTGTAATTCGAGGAAAGGCCCTTAGCGCGTAAGCGCGTCTGCACGCATACGCATTTTCATTGGACAGAAGGCCCCTCAAGCGCAAGCGCCCCTGTGACGTGACGCGTACAGACGTGCATGGGCATTTCAGCACGCGTGAAAACTGCACGTCCGCGTGTAATACGTGTAATACGAGGAAAGGGTCCATGCGCGCAAGCGTGCATGGAAAACTGCACGTCCGCGTGTAATACAAGGAAAGGGCCCATGCGCGTAAGCGCGTGTGAAAAACTGCACGTCCGCGTGTAATAAGAGGAAAGGGCCCATGCGCGTAAGTGACGTGACGCGCGCGTGCGTTTCCCTCAGCACGGGTTAAAGGTGAGCGGGCCCAGCAGTTCGCTGTACGTGCCTTTCGTGGAGACCGACGTGTGTTGCTGCTTCCTGTTGTTTCGCGCGCCATCACAACTTCACAGCTATCAAGGACGTATCTCTTCTTTTGGCGGGGGTATTGGCTACGTGTGTTTTTCTGCATCGCGCTAGTCAGACGGTGAGTCGCACACGCTCTTTTTCCCACTGCGGGTGCCCCTGTGTATCGCACCCATTTTCGATGTCATAGTAGCCTGCGTGTCCCACGCGTATGCGTTATTCGTGTTACTGGGTGCCACCGCGTACTGCGGGAGGTTGAATCCACGCACGTAGGCTGCAGGGTTGCGTGCACGGTTTTACTGCAGTTTTGGGGTGCCTGAGCGTTGCGTGACCCGTCACCACATCACCGGGGTCACATACAGCCTTGCAGGTGCAGGGGGGCTGTTAACATCTTGCTTCCCACCCCCTTCACCCCAATTGCCCAGGTCAATTGTGGTGTACACCTCCCATTGGCACCACTCCATCTGTGCCAGCACTACTACATCTGTGCCATGGTTGGGAGGCCACCAAAGGTGAGGGGCGCCTCAGCTGGGCATACTCCTCGTGGCGGGCGTGGTCGGGGACGTGGCCGTGGTGACCAGGGAGTAGGGGGACTCCAGGGTGTCCAGGGCAGCCACAGAGGGGGAAGAGGCAGGGGTCCGCCACTTGAGCACAATGTTGTGCCATGTGTCGGTGCAGCCATGCCACCACCCCCTGTGGTTCCGGGGGATGCAGCTCCTGCATCTGGCACTGGCACCCATATGACCCGGCCGTCCGTTCCATCGACTGCCATGGGCCCAAGGGTAGTGGTAGCTGCAGGTGCAGCTGTGGACACCGCCACCCAGGCTTAGGGTCTGCCAGCGCAGGCTGCGTTGGCACTTGAAGAGCTCTTGGTAGATCTCCAACAGGCCAGGTGGGAAACCATAGGGGCAGGCCGGGCTGCTCAGACCAAGACACTTGTCCCTGGGGCAGTCATGTCATCTGCTGCCCCGAACAGCCGGGTGTTGGCAAGTGCAGGGGCAGATGCACCCAACAGCACCCCGGTTGTGAGTCTGCCAACCAGGACCGTTACGGTCAATGACCCTGCCACAGCTGATGTTGCTGCGCAGGGTCCATTAGTGGGCACCCAGCTGCCACTGACACAAGTCAGGCCTTTGGTCATCCCTCCACCTGCCACTCCCTTGGCTCAATCAACCGAACCCACTGGCCATACTGGTCAGGGCGGCATTAGCCAGCCAGGGTCTGCGCCACAGTCCAAGAGGAGGAAGGTTGCACCTGCAGCACAGGCTGGGACCCCACACACAGCCACGACCTCCTGCACGTCGAGGAAGAAGCCGTTCTGTAAGCAGGAACTGGACTTCCTCGTGGACTACGTGCGGGGCCACAGCCGTGACATGCTAGTGGGTGCCAATAGTCAGACTACGGCTGCCCAACGTGACACCCACTGGAAGCATGTTGCGGAACATGTCAGTTCATTCGGCCATGAGGTGCGCACGGCGCAGGAGTGCAAAAAGCGTTGGAATGACATCAAGCGCAGCACTAAGGCCAAGCGTGCCTCAAATTACAACTTGACTCTGGTGACTGGCGGTGGGCCTGCACCAGAGGAGGAAGAACTCACTCCGCATGAGGCTCTCGTTGCGGAGTTCATACCACCTGAATTGGTCGAAGGAGTGGGAGAGAAGCTGGACTTTGATGCCCAGTCCAGTGAGTGTTGATGCGTGTTTGTTGAGGACGTGTGTGTTTCACTTGTGGGATGTGTCGTGCATGATTGCTGCTACATGTGACGTGTACATGGTTCTGATGTGTAAGTAATGCAATGCTACCGTCATGCATGTCTCCTCTGCCTGCATGCGGGACTCCATGTAGGCATGCTCCCTTGCCCCTCCTCCGCCACTCTGCACCCCAGTTCCACCTTTGCACTGGTCTGCTTCAATCTTGCCAATGTGTACTTTCTTGTTCATGTGTCCTGTGTAGATGCTAACTTCCAGCGTAGAATCTGCCAGACATATGCCGTGTGGTACAGCCTTAGTACTCGATGCAGGTATCTCACTTGTACTGTGCATGGGTCAGATGTCCCGCAGGGACATGAGTGCCCATTCATGCCCCTATGTGTCCTTGACTGGATGATCACTGTAATATAAGTCCTTGGTTACATACATTGCCTGCCATCTCATCAGCCTTCCCATGTCAACTGTGGCTCAGTCCTGCGTTGCACACATGTTTAGGCTCTGACAATCTGTGTGGCTCACAGGCCTCAGCCTGTTCAATGGCCAATGACTCTGTCCAACTCTTGTTGTGTCTTCTCCACATGTGGGCGGCCTCCGGAGTTTCCATCATGTGTCCTGCCCACTGTCCCAGCATCATTTGCAGTGTTGTAATTTGAATCACATTAAGCTGTTGATGCCAGTCAACACTGCCTGTCAATACACAGGTATATGGTCAGCCTTTTGATACCATGCTAGGCATCCCTGCTTTGGTACTGGGGTGGAGGGGTGCTTGGCTTCTAGACATGGTACACATTGAATGTACAATGCACGTGATGTCTGAATTTGACATTGCACTGCCTTCACATTTCCTGGCACACACCATGTAGTGCTTGTACATGTAGGTAGTGAGTGGCGTACACATTTTCTGCACTGCATAGACCCACTTCCATGGAAACTGCCACCTTTCAACAGGTCTGATCACAGAAGCTATTCAAAGTATACCCAGCATGCATGCCAGGTCATATGTTGTGTGTCACATGTCTGCCGGATGCCTTTGCTGTGGGTGTGTGTGTTGTGTGCTTCTGACATGTGTATTGACCTTTTTCTCTCTATTTTTCAGGTGATGACGCAATGGAGGAGGAGGATGGTGTTGTCATGCCAGACACAGGGTTGGTAACACCACATCAACCCAGCACTAGTGGGGGTCATGGGGTGGTAGGCCACGAAAACCCCCAAGTGCTGCAGTCCATCTTGTCTCTGGCTGCCTATGAGTCCAGCCTTGATGACGACTCTGACGTCCATGTTGAGTTGTATGAGCATCAAGTCCATGTGTCAGGGGTGAGTGATTCTGATGTGGACACTCCTCTGTCTGCGACACCTGCACTGAGGGATCAGACAGTCTTGGTTTCTCCGCCCGTGGTGGATCGGGACGCAGGGTCACCCTCCACACCAGTCACTGATGTGCCTGGGACATCACGTCGACGGGGGCATGTAGTCGTGCAGCCGCAGGCGGTGCCAACACAGCAAGGACCCCCGGTCCTTGGGTCCCGCAGGGGTCAAGCCCGGCAACGTGGTCGCCGCGCGCAACCGCTGTATACTGAGTGGGAGCAAGACATGACTGCCAATTCCGAACGGCAGGGGGCAGCAATGGAGAACATCGCTGAGAGCATGGAGCGTGTGGCCCGATCTGTGCTCCCCACTGCTAGGCAGGTGCTTCTCCAGCAGCAGGCAGCACGGTCCACTGCCCGCTCACTCAGGCTGGGCATGGCGGCCTCAGACAGGGCATGCCAGGCTGAAATGTCGTCTCTGTGTCAAGAAATTTCTGCTCACGCAGAGGCGCACATGGATGCCTTGAGGGAGGAGTATGCTTCCCTCAGATCCACTCTGGGTGTCCTTATGATGTCCCAGAGGCAACAGGCAGAGGAGAGGTTTGCACAGCTTGAGCGTACCATCTCGGCTGAGCTACAGGCTTGCCGGGAGGTGCAGCGGTTGTCCAGGCAGGCCTTGCAGGAGGAACTCCGTGTTACACATGCTACCTTGCAAGAGGAAGCACGTGTATCACGTGAGGTTCTGCATGCAGACCTACGTCACATCGCCACACAGAACCAGGCTCACCCGTCCGGCAGACTTGCTGCCGACGAGGGGCAAGCTGCGGCTAGGCATGGCCAGGCTACTGTGCCACGTCCTCCTTTCCAGGATGAGCCAGACTCGGACGACCATCTATCTCCCACATAGGTCCTGCTGTGCAGGCGTTGAGCCCATGGAGGATTTTTTTTTTGGCTCAGCATCATCGCATGTGGATGTTGAGCAGCACCCTATACCTCCCCCCTCCTGGGTGCCCCCCCCCCGCCGGGTCGTATGTGGCCATTTTTGATTTTTCTTTTAGTTTAGTTAGTTAAGTTTCTGTTTGATAGTTAGTTTAAATAGGTAATGTAGGTTTTCCATAGTTAGTGTAATTAGTTAATAGTTGAGTTAGTTTAAAATTGCTAGTCTATTGTGCTTTCATGTGATGGTGCGGTGCTTTGTGGCTTTTGAAGGCATCCACTGTCTGTTCCAGCTGGGCCCTTCATGGATGTCTTGTGTATGTGTTTGCTGCTTGGGGTCATTGACTCACATAAGCCACTCCTGCTTCACTTATCCACGGGCTCGCAAGGATGGTTCGGTGTTACAGCATTTTACACAAGGGCTTTGGACTGTCATATCTGTGGCATGTCTGGTGCTGTGTGACCTGTGTTGACACCCCTAGTGGGGATGATTTAGGTGTCATTGTCCACTGTTCAGCTTTTGCTAGATGGGGTGTGTCATGATTAATGTGGACATTGATTGCTATGCATTGTGTAGTATGTTTCATATCTTTCCTGTACATGTGCTTGTTGCAATTCATGCTGTAGATAGTGTTCCACACTTTGGAGGTGAAAGACAGACTGATGGTGTGATTTGTGATGTGACTCTCTGACATGGTCAAGTAATGAGATGCCTGATGAGACACACACAGATGACTTTGAAGCATTAATCATGTGTTTCATGCCCTTTCTGCAGGGGGATGAGCCTCCAGAGCATGTTTGCCAGCAGACATGGCCCATTGGACGACGGAATTCTGGACCCGTTTGTTGATGCCCACATGCACATGTGTGCACAAGCAGAGGCACAGTGATTGCAGACCCACATCCTAGAACTGCTGACAGGTTCCAAGGAACTCCAGGCAAGGTGAGCATCACAGGGGGGCCACGACACAGCAAAGCTTGCACCAGGCGAGTTGCACATGCAGGCTTAGTCACAGCACTGAGGGTGAGCTTAGACGAATATTGGTGTTGAAGCACACAATGCAGCTCAGATGAGTTTGTGGACTGATGGCTGTTGATAGTAGGGTTGTCTGGGACACATGCAGGGGCAGTGGCACATACCCTCCGGTACACCAAGGTCCATTGAGGCACTTGTATCAACCATGTAGCCTTCCGAGACATGGAAAGGGGCAGCTCACAGGGACATACAGCAAGGGACATACTCGGGTGCAGTGCATGTCTTTTCCACGTACTTCAAGATAAATGCACTGCCAACTTTGTTTCGGTCATGGTGGTACGCAACTTGCTCTGTAGTCATGGCTTGCTATATGGGTCTGTCTGCTTACCCAGGGAACATTGCATGTTGTGTGAATTGTGACACATTGGTGTTCCATTTGCCACGCACCCACCAGCGGCTGCCTTACTGCATTGACTGTGTATGACCTGTCACAGGGGTGATGTTATATATGGGTACGAAGCATCAACCACAGATTGTCTGTTTGTAGAGTAGTTTGTTGCTATGGGGCATGTTTGGTGTTGTGTTTTTGTGTAATTGACACGTACAGGTTGTTGACTGTGGCTCTCTTTGCAGCATTGCAGTGCTCCTGTAACCGGACCTGAGAGTGCGCAGGCAGGAGGCCAGCACTCAAAACCAGAGCTAAGTGTCTTGTTGTTTTTCTTACGAACTGCTCTGCATAGGCTTGCTGGGGAGTGTACTGATGCATGGATGTATGTGTGGTTCAATTTGGTATGTTTTTTTCTCCCTAATCACCCGTGATCCTATGCAATTTTGAAACCTGTATCCTCTACCCGGTGTTCCTGCTTCCCGTGCCTATCCAAGCAACGTTCCCTGACCCTCTTTCCACACTGGGGTTGCAGACGCCTGTGTAAGCCCCGAACTTGCAGGCGCCAAAACCCTAGAGGGGGTGGTTGGTTCGTACCACTCCTGAGCCTGGACTACAGAAGGCCATGACAATGATGTCCAAGTTTGTTTGGATTGTGTATGTGTTCATGCAGGTTGTACATTTTCGTGCATTCCCTAGTTTCATGTGTCATTCCTCCTCCCCTCTCCTGCCACTCATTCCAGTCATCCAGTGTGTCAACACCTGTCCCGACTACATATCCCTGAACCTCATTCCCCACCAGGGTCTCAGGGGTCTGTGTGAGTTTGACCTTGCAGGCACCCGGGACATGGCGGGGGTGGTTGTTTCGTGACACTCCCGCGCCTGTACAGGGGACCTGTGACAGTACACATCCATTCATGGTGCATCATCCTGTGTCATGTACCACACATGTCTCACATCCTGTCGTTACATTGTTTTGCTGTGCTTCCTTGGTTGTTGCATCATTGTGGTAGTACTTGGCCTTTGTGAGGTACTGCTACGTCAAGTCATCTACTGGAGGGTGTTCGGGTTTGTTTTTATGCCTTGGATTTTGTGATTTTGGAAATGAGTGTGGATTCTGAGGGTTCAGGCATCTTTTTACACACAAGGTGGGAGATGGTGACGAAGAGTAAAGGTGATCCTGTGGCCAGGTGGAATTGAGGTTTGGAGGCTCCATGACCCAGGTGCAGTTGTTCAGTGGGTCATGGTCATTTGTGAGGGAGGGGGGGGTTGTTGTTGATAGTTGCCTTGCCCTGCAGTGTGATGGGAACTCTGACATAGTAATGGTGGTATCCTATGTACATGTTGTGTTCTGCTGATCAATGCCTGTTCATGTGTTGTGTTTTCCTTTCAGGTGCGAGGGGATAGTTGTGGTTTGACATGCTGGGGTGTACACATGGTGGATGTTCACATGTGATGTGTAGGGAACACTGATGGTCACTTGAGTGCACATGCATATGTGGAGTGCATGTCCTTGCAGAACCACACACTTGCACTCTGATGCACTACATGTACTCCCACCCTTGCATATCCACGTGTACACTGTTTGCCTTCTGGTGCCCACTGTGTCCCGGCAGCACATGTTCTGTGACCGATCATGGATCCAGTACATGCCTAATTTGATGTTTGACGTGGTATATCACTTAGATGTGATGCTCAGGGTGTGCATCACACACAATGGCTGTTCACTGTGCTGTGCGCTGAGCAGTGTGATGCAGGAGTAGGACACTGCACACATGAGCTGCAGTGTTGATTTTGCAATGCATAATGTGCATGTAGACAGGCATTCATTGTGATGTTACGTCTACGACTGTTGTAATGCATTTGGAAATGACTTATTTTGGGTGGGAGATTTTGTTGATCTGTCATTTCATCTGATTCCGGGTCAGGCAGCAGTGTCCGATGCCACTGTACATTTAGGACATGGCAATGTGTACCTTATCGTTACTGCATTGGTGTATGGGTATTGCTTGCCATGTCATGTTGATGTTTGGGAGGGTTTGAGTGACATGACAGTGATGGCCATGGCCTGTTTTGCAGGTGTGTGTGATGCACACCTTGCATGTCCGGGTCATCCGCTTCTCAGAGCAACTAGCTGGGGTTAGATTTCTCTCCGCAGCAGGGCCTTCCCCCTGGAACAGACTTCCGGCCTGACTTGAACTTGAAGGGAACCATCTCCAGTTCTGGAAGCACCTCAAGACCTTCCTCTTTGCTTCTGCTTACTGTCTGCCTCTCCCTTGCAGAATTCTCCACTGGAACTGCACAGGAGCTGCAACTGGGCCACTCTCACCGACCTCGGTCCCTGGCCCAGCCACTCTCCACTTGCACTGCCTCCCTGGCAACCCCTGCACTGCAGTACTGTCTCTCTATCCCTACAGCCCTCCCTTCCCAGCACTTGTCTGCACTTACCTTTGTAGTTGCCACCAGGTGAACTATGTATTATTTTTTTGGGCTACTTCCCCTGTACTGGACTCCCCCCGTCCCTTCCCCTTGCACTTTTGCCATTCCCCCTACCCCTGCACTTGCACGATCTCAATGACACCTGGCCTAGTAGTACCGTTCTCTGTGTTCCCTTGTTCCCCCCTCCCTGCCTCATTGCGCCTTGGAATACTTGTGTATGGCCCATATCATGTCATATGTCATATGTGTGCCTTTTGGTCACACAGGATAGCTTGTGTTTAAGTAGCTAGGGATGCAGACGATGTGGCACTTCCATGGCAACTATCTCAGGGTGGTAGGGTTGTGACAATTGACTGTCTCTTTGTCATCATCGATTGTCTCCTGGTATGTGCCAGGCCTGTGTGCACTCCGCAGGGGTGGGAGTTTAGGTGAAAAATGTGGCCACAAGCTGGGCCTGGCTTCCTCGCCACGTGCCCTGTCCCCTCCCATGGGCAGCGCCTGTGCCTGTGGTTGGGGATGTGGGGGCAGCACCATGTCCACCGGGACGCCCTGCCGTGTTGCAACATTGTGCAGGACACATGCTGCCACAATGATCCTGCACACTACTGGTGGTGCATAGAGTAGTTGCCCACCAGAGCGGTCAAGGGAGCGGAAACGTGACTTGAGCACTCCGAATGTGCGCTCCACTATGCCCCTGGTTGCAATATGGGCGGCGTTGTATCTTACCTGGGGTGGTGTGGTGGGGTTCCGGATTGGCGTCATCATGTGGTTGCTCAGAGGGTAGGCACTGTACCCTGGGGAGGTGATAATAGTTGAGATTATTAGGGTTTGGATATTTGTCTGTGTGTGACTTGTATGCATGTGCAAGGGCATTTGTAATGACCTAGCAGCCATGTGTCGCCATGCTGCCCAGCTTCCAGGGCCCGGCTCAGGGCGGACATTCTGTATATGAAACTGTCATGGGTGGAGCCAGGGTAGTTTGCATAGACAGAGGTGATGATTCCCTTTGCATCACATACCACCTGTACATTGATGGAATGCCAGTGCTTGCGGTTTCGGTGGATGTGCTCAATGGCCCTAGGTGGACGTAGGGCCACATGGGTGCAATCTATGGCACCGAGCACTTTGGGGAAGTGTGCCACCCTGAAAAAATCCAGGACAACGGCCTGCCTTTCTGCGGGTGTTCTGGGCATGTATATGTGCCTGCGGACTGAGGGGCGCGCTGTCATGATTGCCAGTACCTGGTGTAGGCAGCGTGACTACGTGGCCTGTGAGACCCCCCCCCCACTATGGCAGTGGCCCGCTGAAATGACCCAGTGGCCAAAAAATGCAGGACATTGAGCAGCTTCTCCAAGGGGCTCAATGCTTGGGAGCAAAGGGTGGGGATGTGAGGTCATCTTCCCACTCCCTGACCAGGTCTAGGATGATATGGGGTGGAAACCTATACCTGCCATAGACCTGGTCGTCAGGCATCCCAAAAAGGCTTGTCTGTGGTGCGAAAATGCGTGCCCTGGCTATTCTCCTCCTCCTGCGGTGTCCCACGATCAGTGCAGCGACAAATGGGGCATTCATCGTAGCTGTATATACGCGTTTGTTGTTTGCACGCACTTTTATGCTGTGCGCAGGGACGGCTCCGCCTGCCTTCGTGTGGGCGGACGCATTGACGCCTGTGCACGTCTTTTGCCGTGCGCGGGTTTCCCGTATTCGGATACGGTCCCAGTGTCATCGCGTGTGATCGGAGGGGAGTGAGCGTACACGCAACTGGCCTGGGTACGTGTGTTTCGGGGTGCGTGGGAAGTTCCACACGTGATTAGCCTGGGTACGTGTGTTCCGGGGTGCCGGGAACTTTCACACGTGATTGGTGGAAATCCACGTGTGTTCTGTCATCACGTGCAATGAGGGAAACACCTGCGCGCGTCACGTCACAGACGCGCTCACGCGCTAAGGGCCTTTGGTCCAATGAAATCGCATATGCGTGCTGCCATGCATACGCGCTAAGGGCCTTTCCTCGTATTACACGCAGACGTGCAGTTTTTCACGCGCGCTGAAATGCCCATGCACGTCTGTACGCGTCACGTCACAGGGGCGCTTGCGCTTGAGGGGCCTTCTGTCCAATGAAAATGCGTATGCGTGCAGACGCGCTTACGCGCTAAGGGCCTTTCCTCGAATTACACGCTGACGTGCAGATTTTTCACGTGCTAAATCACTCCGTATCAAGCTGGCCACACGTAAGCACACGGAAGACCATGCTCCTGCCCAGAAGGCCAAACTACTGCCCCCCAGAGCCCCGAGCACGCTCCCACCTGCCATCTGCTGCTGCCTGACTGCCTGCTGCCCACGTGCCCTGCGATTTGCTGCCTGCACATCAGCCAGGGGTGCTGTTGCTGTGACCACCCCTGCTGGAACCGAAGACTCCCGACTGGGATTCCATCGCTCCACAGCCCAGCCCCAGGACCCTGTTGCCCACCCACTCCTGCCTCTGGGGTTGTCATGTCGGGGCAAACACCATCTGGGACCACTGACAACCCCCGGCCAGAGAGGCAGAGGGGCACCAGCTTCAGTGCCACCGAAGTTGGTGTCCTGGTGGAGCAAGTCCTAGGGCAGTATGATGCCCTCTTCGGAAGTTCCCGCGCCGACAAGGAAGGACGGACTCGGATCTGGACTGACATCGTGACTGCCATCAACGCAGAGGGGGTGGCAGTCCGCGACTTACAACATGTCAAGAAGCGCTGGGAGGACTTCAGTTCCAGGACCCTGAACAAGGCCCGGCGCCTCTTGAAGGCAGCGGATGCCAAGGGGCGCGGGGCCACTTGTCGGAAGAACAGATGAGGGTCTTGGAACGCATATCCCCAGCGCTCAACGCCCAGGTCCTTGAGAAGCAGACCCGTCTGGAGTCGAGCGGTGAGTGTACATGCATCCTGATTGTGAGCAGTGCGTGTGGTGATTATTCAGTAGTGTGCAGGTTGCACATCTGTTTGTATGGGGTCGAGTATGGGTGGGGGTGTACAGGGCCGTGGGGCAACACATGCGAGGGCTGTAATGTGTGAGACATGGATGGTGCTTGTGTGTGTAGGTTTGCATGCCAAATGCAGTTGTGTGGGCACACATGTTTGGATGAATGTGTATGTAAGTAGACATGTCCGTGATGTCACGCATGTATGTTGTTTTTGGCTGCATGTATCAGCACTGTGTACATGTGCATGTGTGTGTATTTGACAAGGGTGCAACAGTGATGCAACATGGATGCATGTGACAGCGGTATGTGGAAGCCTGATTGGCAGATGTGACATGGATGCCCGTCTGAACACTGCGACACTTGGCAGAGGTGTACACATGCATGCAAGTGTGGTGGTGTGTGTACATGTGCGGTGCACTTCCTGTGTTGCATGTGATGTCTGGCTCACCTTTGGCTGCTCATGCTGTTGTATGTGTATGGATGGTGGTGGCAGTTGCGATATGGCTGTGGTATGGCTCATGTGTGCACGTTGTAATGACATGTGTGTTGGGGATTGTGATGACATGTCTGAGGTTTGCCAATGCCACTCATGTACAACTGTCATGTGTGTATGTGTCCATTGTACAGTGCCCTGATGCCTGTGTTTTGTTTCTCCCTGTCTGCAGCGTCAACTGATGAAGAGGGCGGAGAAGGTGCTGTGGAGCACAGCGGCGGGGATCCCACCGCCAGCCGGAGACGCAAGGCCCGGCTCCCCTCCCATGTTGTGATCTCGTCGGGGAGTGAGGAGTCCGGTGCCGCGTCCCAGGCCGCAGCTGCCGGGGGGAGGTCCAAGAGGCGGAGGTTGGAGTTGGACTCCTCGGCAGCAGAAGGGGCAGCTGGGACCCCACAGGGCCCAACAGGGGAAGATGGCACAGAGTCATCCAGGTTGGTGGGGGGTTTGGTGGAGGAGGAGGCCGTGCAAGCACCAGAGACGGGGTCTGCAGGTGGGGATCCCACTGGTGCTAGTGGTGCAGTGCAGGACCAGGGACAGGAGGCAGCACAGGCCGCCGCGGAGGTGCCTGTGTGCAATCCTGTCCCTGATCCTGTCCCTGCATCATCTTGCACCAGCAGGGATGCCTACGTCCAGAACCGTTTTCAGGCAGGGGATGAGCTCACGTCAACTGGCCTTCCTCTGCCTGCGGACGTGGCTATCCAGGTCCGGGTTGAGCCTGTCCTGGCTGGTGTGGCGTTGCGTCAACGGGCCATGCAAGGTGACCTGCAGTCTTTTCATGAAGAGACTGCACGTCATCTCGAATGGCTCGTTGACCACGTCAGCCTGCTGGGACAGGTCACCCAGGCCGGATTCCTCCGTCTGATGGGGCTTGCTCCGACCCCCTTCTCAACTGGACCCCCTACGCGCCAGTCGTCTTCTGTGCCATCTTCCCACCCATCAGTCACCTGGGTGCCCTGTGGAGCTGCCTCTGACGGTGCGGCCAGGCTGGTGGAGGAGGCATCCCTGCCACAGTCGGGAGTCGGACGTCCAGCAGGGGTGGCCACATCAACGACTGCACCCCAGCCGGCAGAGGATGTGCAGGCAGCAGGAGGCAGTGCACGGGCAGAGGCACAGCAGCAGCAGCAACATGGTGGGAGCCATGAAGGCTTGGGGCCTTCAACATCGGAGGGGCAGGCATCGGCCGAAGGGCAGGAGGACCCAGGACAGAGAGTGTCTTCCGTGTGGCAGCGGTTGGGCCACGCCATAGATGCAGAGCGGCAGCGGGTGGAAGAGGCACGGCTCACAATGGTCAGGGCGGAGAACTCCATGCGGAGGGCCCTGAGGCGGGCCGAGTGCCTCGAGGCAATCCGCAGGGGTTTGGAGGTGGAGACGTCGACGGCCCTGCGGAACCTCGGGGCCATGGAGGAGGACCGCCTCCGGGACATTGAGGAGGAGCTTGATGATGCCCTGGCCCGGGACATCCACAAGTGAGCCGTGAAACTAGCCCACTGCCCTTGTACATAGTAATGTAGGTAGTGTTAGGTTTCATTTTTGTTTTTATTTTATTTGGACCTTTCGGACATTGGCCACATTTTTGTATATAGTTTATTTTATTAGTTAGTGTAGTTAGATAGGTTTCCTTTATTTTGTTGGGATCATGGACCCTGGCTTGTTCCCATGTACATAGTTCACAGTTGGATTGTATTTTTTTTTCACTTTTTAACCATGGAGCAATGGCTTTCTTTTTTATTTCCCATTGGATTTTGTTTTGTGGACATTGACTTTGGACAACATTACTTTGCAATTTTATTTTTGGTTTTGCTTTTTTTAACGGACATGCTTCTTTTAATTTTTGTACATTCACGTTTCTGTTTCTTCATTTTTTCTTCTATTTATGTTTCCTTTAATACATATTTTTTTTGGTGAACTTCAATGTGTGGTATCTCATTGGTTTCATGCATTTCATGATATGTGTTTTGAGATTCACTGACACCCATTGGGTGTACGTGAGGGAAATGTGTTTGTTTCGGAACTTGCAATTGGTGTTCTGTGATGTAATTGCAAATTATGAGTGGTTGGATGCAATACTCGGGTGGGTGTTTTGCATTTGGAGGCTGACCATAGGGACCAGGGATCTAGATTGTGATGACATGTTGGCTGGGGAACATGAGTTGCACATGGGTAGGGGCCTGCTGGCAGGTGCCCCACAGTGCTGGGGGGTGGGGGTGGTGGGGAACATGAGTTGGACATGGGTGGGGGCCTGCAGGCAGGTGCCCCACAGTGCTGGGGGGTGGGGGTGGTGTGAGACATGGGTGGGGGCCTGGTGGAGGCTGCCCCTGCACTGCTGGGGGGTGGGGGTGGTGGGAGACATGGGTGGGGGCCTGGTGGTGGGTGCCCCTGCACTGCTGGGAGGTGGGGGTGGTGGGAGACATGGGTGGGGGCCTGGTGGAGGCTGCCGCTGGTGACTGGGGGGTGGGGGTGGTGGGAGACATGGGTGGGGGCCTGGTGGAGGCTGCCCCTGGTGGCTGGGGGGTGGGGGTGGTGGGGAACATGAGTTGTACATGGGTGGGGCCTGCTGGCAGGTGCCCCACAGTGCTGGGGGGTGGGGGTGGTGGGAGACATGGGTGGGGGCCTGCTGGCAGGTGCCCCACCGTGCTGGGGGGTGGGGGTGGTAGGGAACATGAGTTGGACATGGGTGGGGGCCTGCTGGCAGGTGCCCCACAGTGCTAGGGGGTGGGGTGGTGGGGAACATGAGTTGGACATGGGTGGGGGCCTGCTGGCAGGTGCCCCACAGTGCTGGGGGGTGGGGTGGTGGGGAACATGAGTTGGACATGGGTGTGGGCCTGCTGGCAGGTGCCCCACAGTGCTGGGGGGTGGGGGTGGTGGGGAACATGAGTTGGACATGGGTGGGGGCCTGGTGGAGGCTGCCCCTGGTGGCTGGGGGGTGGGGGTGGTGGGACACATGGGTGGGGGCCTGGTGGAGGCTGCCCCTGCACTGCTGGGGGGTGGGGTGGTGGGAGACATGGGTGGGGGCCTGGTGGAGGCTGCCCCTGGTGGCTGGGGGTTGGGGGTGCTGGGAGACATGGGTGGGGGCCTGGTGGTGGGTGCCCCTGCACTGCTGCGGGGTGGGGGTGGTGGGGAACATGAGTTGGACATGGGTGGGGGCCTGCTGGCAGGTGCCCCACAGTGCTGGGGGGTGGGGGTGGTGGGGAACATGAGTTGGACATGGGTGGGGGCCTGCTGGCAGGTGCCCCACAGTGCTGGGGGGTGGGGGTGGTGGGGAACATGAGTTGGACATGGGTGGGGGCCTGGTGGAGGCTGCCCCTGGTGGCTGGGGGGTGGTGGGAGGCATGGGTGGGGGCCTGGTGGAGGCTGCCCCTGCACTGCTGGGGGGTGGGGGTGGTGGGAGACATGGGTGGGGGCCTGGTGGAGGCTGCCCCTGGTGGCTGGGGGGTGGGGGTGCTGGGAGACATGGGTGGGGGCCTGGTGGTGGGTGCCCCTGCACTGCTGGGGGGTGAGGGTGGTGGGGAACATGAGTTGGACATGGGTGGGGGCCTGGTGGTGGGTGCCCCTGGTGCCTGGGGGTGCAGGGGGACATGCATTGGTGGGCAGTAGTGCAAGTTGACATGTGGGTTGGCTGGTGGGCATGGCCATGGTGGATGGGGTGCCTGCAGGACATGTGCTGGGTAGGCCCCTGTGGTGTGAGCCACCTGCAGGGGCCGTGGAGGGTGTAGAGGGAATACCTGGGAGGACCCACATGTGCAATTCACATGTGCTGCTCCCGGCGCACCCCTGTAATACACGTACCCTGATGAGATCGCATGTGGAACTTCCCGCGCACCCCTGGAATACACGTACCCCGCTCAATCGCGTGTGTAACTTCCTGCGCACCCCCGAAATACACGTACCCCGCTCAATCGCGTGTGTAACTTCCCGCGCGCCCCCGAAATACACGTACCCCGCTCAATCGCGTGTGTGACTTCCCGCGCACCCCTGTAATACACGTACCCCGCTCAATCCCGTGTGTGACTTCCCACGCGCCCCCAAAATACACGTACCCCGCTCAATCGCGTGTGTAACTTCCCGCGCGCCCCCGGAATACACGTACCCCGCTCAATCACGTGTGTAACTTCCTGCGCACCCCCGAAATACACGTACCCCGCTCAATCGTGTGTGTAACTTCCCGCGCGCCCCCGAAATACACGTACCCCGCTCAATCGCGTGTGTAACTTCCCGCGCGCCCCCGAAATACACGTACCCCGCTCAATCGCGTGTTTGACTTCCCGCGCACCCCCGAAATACACGTACCCCGCTCAATCGCGTGTGTAACTTCCCACACGCCCCCGAAATACACATACCCCGCTCAATCGCGTGTGTAACTTCCCACGCGCCCCCGAAATACACGTACCCCGCTCAATTGCGTGTGTAACTTCCCGCGCGCCCCCAAAATACACGTACCCCGCTCAATCGCGTCTGTAACTTCCCACGCGCCCCCGAAATAGACGTACCCCGCTCGCACAGGCCCAATTGCTGTATGTTGCCACTTTTGTGATGCGCTGGGACTCTATCGCCTGCCTTCGTGTGGCGGACGTGTTTCAGCTTGTGCGTGTCTTTGGCTGTGCGTGGCTTTGCCCTATTCGATTCCATGAATACGTGTGGTTCGAGTGCGTGTGGGCGTTCCGTCTGCTTCCCTACAGTACATCCCCAGTTACGCCCTTATTTTCACGCGTTGTTCCCCATTCCGTGCGTTACGCCCCGTGTCCCGCCCACTTTCTGGTGTATGCGCTGAGGTTGTGCGCTTTCACTGTGCGCGTCGCGCACGCTTTCGGGATGTTGCAGTGACTTGTGTGCCATGCACGGGTTTGGCGCACATCCCGAGGTGTACACGCGCAGGGACTTCCATGAATCGCACTCGTGCGCGTGCGCCTGTTTTTTTCCGCTTGCGCCTGCATGCGCCTGCTTGCGCGAAGATTTTCGGCGCACGTTTGTTCCATGAATCGGCCCCTAAGTCTGATGTGGACCTGATTGTCCGCATAAAAAGCTTTCACAAAATATAAAATTTGGGGATGTAACTCCCATTCCTCCATCTTTTTCCATACAATGTGGCGATTTACCATATCAAAAGATTAAGCGTAATCAATAAAATAAATATACAAAGCATTACTATTGGACATCAGGGTACATCAAATAAAATGCATTAAAGTCCACAGATTCGTTAAGTGCAATAACCCGTTATAAAACCTAATAGTTATTTACTAAAAATACTGTTCTTACTTATCCACTCATTAATATAACTTAATAGCAATTGGGAAAATATTTTGTGCTTGAATCAATCATAGCTAATATACGATAATTTGCATGGGATTCTCTTGAACTTTATTTTTATAGATTGGTGTGAACAGAGATCAATTCCTGCTCACTGATATTGATCCTGCACCAACAAGCTCCTGAAAATAGTGTGTAATATACAGACCCACACTTTAGGATTTTCTTTAAAGAAAACATTTGGAAGACAATCTGGGTCCGGGGCCCGGGTGGGTTTTAAACCCTTTATTATGTTCTCTACGTCTTCCACAGTAAAATTTTAAAAGATGTAATCAATCTTATTTTGGTAATTATTAGTTAGATCTGGTTGATTCTTGCAATAGTATAATGTCAAAATATAATTTTTCCAGGTGTCATTTGCTATCGGATTCATTTCTCTTTTGCCCATATGTCCAGATTTATGCTTGTTAAAAATACACCCAAATGTTTGCATGTCTTTGCCCTTCAATGCTCTGCATATAATCTTCCATTGAATAGCTGCCGCCATGCCTCTATGCATTCTGTGCCAATTTTTTGAATCTCAGTCTCAATTTTCTTATATTGCATTGTTGAATCAGAAAGTCAATACTGTTTTTCCTGGCCAACCGGATATCTCAGTTCAATTGTTTTTTTCTTATTAGCAATAACATAATCATAGGCATAAACCTTTTATTGCATATTCTCCATCTTATCAGAGTATAAATAGTCGGCTAATAATCCTCTGAGTTTATACATTTGGGTACATTTCCACTCTGTTTACATCACCAATGACATCATTCGAAAGTAAATGTCAGTATTAAAAAATCATGTCGTTCATTTGAAGAGATTGCGGAAACACTCTACAGCTAGACATTCTGCGTATCATACCAAAGGAGAAACACTTACTTTCAGTTTGTCAAACCTTTTTAAAAATGTAACTCCAGGTCCAGAAAAACATTAGTTTCCCACACAAGTTTGAATACTGGACTTTTTAGTGCATAACTGAATTATCTTCAAACCTATTGGAGCCCCAAACATGTAACTATAATTCCTCAAGATTTACTTTATATGTCCTTTTACCAACGTATGATCGTTTTGCAAGGAGCAGGCCTACATTATCCATTGATGAACAGAGTTAGTGGTGATATACAAGATAAAGAGGTCTGGTGATCTATTATATTGCTTCCATTTCACGAGCCTCCTCTAGAAAGTCATAGTTATGCACATGCAAATATTTTCTTTTCATCACCAGGCTTTGAAGGCAAATGGTGTGGATTTTTTATGTGTCTTTTTCCATATAGACTACCTTTCGAGTTATCCTGAATTAAAAGACAAAGTTACTAAAGTTGAAAACTTTTGTGTTTCCAACTTAGTAGACATGGCTTTCATGCACAAGGTACCATTTAAGAGCATAGATTCAAATATAATATCTGCATTGACATCTTCTGACTACGGGATACTTATCTATTACTATCTAACTCAGAATTACTGGTATCTGACAGCATAACAAGTTACATTACTTTGAAGTATGTGGAGGTGGAAGTGGACTTAAGACCAACGAGTGCTTGGGTTCCTCTATTTGCATTTTGAAGTGTGTAGCAGTATTTCTTTAAACATTGCATCCCTCTCAATTTCAAGTGTATTTTCACCCATGCAGACAATGCCCCTGCATGTTATCGCAAAAAACAGGTAGCAGCATTTATATCAGCTCACTGTCCAGATTCAAGATAGTGTCCCCACTCAGGACGTGCAGACCTTCCAGAATGGAGAAGAACTGTTGGTCCTACAACAGACATTAGTGTACTAAAGGAAGTACAGGATGAAACAGCAGTTCTCCCCACAGGCTTGGGGGCGGGGGGTATTTGAGATAGGGTTCCCCTGGTTGAGTGCGACAGATTTTCTCATTAGGAGAGTTGATTTGACTAAGGGTAGTTGCACCAGAAGGCCCAGCATCCTTCAAGGATGTCTCAGTGCTGTAGATATTGGCTCCAGTTCGAACATGCCCCCATAAATACAACATTTTGTGTTTCCTAATAGGTGACCCCAGGAACGCCTTTTAGCAAACATGCACAATTCAAACTCTGAAAGGCTACCCAATCTTGGGTTACAAAACTCAGAGAGACATCTTTTGATGTTAAACCAGGTGACACTGTGGGTTAGGGTGTCTAAGACCCTAAACCATTCCACACAAATTCCATTCACAGTAGCCCTTCCCGGTCCCCACAGAAACTGCAAAGAGGAATGTCCTTACATGGCCAATCCCATCCCTGAAGAGGAGGAAAATGGTCAAAGGTGATTAGTAGACACAGAACGGAAACAACAAAGTAGCCTTTTCAGTCAAAATAAAGGTTCATGTAGTGAACCAATAAAACATGTATAAATCAACATATGTGACCATCATCTTGTCAAAAGTACACTTTAAAAAGACTAAAAGAGATAATGCTGTATGTCTGCTCTTTACAAAACCTGTCTGATTTTGATTTATCAATCTTGGTAAAATTTGATCCAAGCATCGTAACATTCCTTCCACCAAAATATTACAGTCCATATTAAGTAGACTGATTGGTCTAATAGCTTCCTGGCACATCGTGGTATATATCTTTATTCATTTTAACCAATATGTTAGTGTGCTGAACAGTCGCTGGTAACAAAATGTCTGCCATAATGTTGTACACACTTCAGACATCATTCTATAAAATTCTGCTGGAAGAACATCTGGTCTCTTTCCAGTGTTTAGGTTGTAGAGTGATTTCTTACGTTCTTCTATTGACAGTTCCTTCCCAAGCAGTGCTTTAACTTCTCTAGTTATTTTAGTCAAGTCAATTGTTTCCATAGTAGTGCCCGACCAATTCACCTAAAGACTTCCATGATAGTCCTTGAATTATTTGTTGATAAAATCAAAGGCATACGATATGACCCCAGTGTCATTCTCAATGGCTCTTATCGCCTTATCATTATTTGTCACATAACCGATGTGCAATGAGGTGACCACATTTCTCTCCTGCTTCATAATAGATACGTTTTTTTAAGTGCTTTTACAAGTGCTGTTGTGTTGGACTCCCTGCTCCTCAACCCACAACCTGTTGAACATATTATCTGTACAATAGCTGTGTATTATCTTTTTTTCACCTCTACTAAATAAACATGTCCGGTTTGTACACCCTTGTTACGGATATGCCTCCAACTAAAAAAAGAAATATTGAATCTGTTTGATGACTCTAAAACACCCCCAAATGTTCAATGCATGCAATCAATCTCACGAGAAGCCTAAATACAGCGACGCGTGGACACTCAGTATCGTTAATAGAAGTAGGAAATGTCATACTGACTAGTATTGATCTTTGCACTCCTTCGGACTCCATTGTGGATGCAGGTTTTCAGTTAGACTCGGGTTTGACTGCAGAAGCCGCGACCACAATGAATAATCAGAATGAAGTGCAAATTGTGCCACAAATTCATGGTCCTTCATACCTGTCTCTTGCAGCTCCGGAACCTCCTGGTACTGCACACAATGTTTGTCCGAAAATGATCTCTGAGGGCACGCAGGAACGATCACCTGTCCCCCAATCTGACTCTGTAGTTGAGCATGAAAAGGTTTGTAGCTTAACTCCACCACCTAGGGCAGTAACAAGTGAATTATCGCAATCTCTGGTGATGTTCTCTTCCTCTGTCCAGCAATCATCGGTATTGTAGAAATCTTTTACCCTTCATCGCATGTGCCTGATTCCTCACCAGGAGGTCATCCTGCAGGCGTAGAATTAACATTACAGCCGATGAATACGGTGCTCTTCTCTATGGTGAAACTCTGTGAAACTTTGGATAACAAAATGCATGAACAAACAAATCTGCTATTGCAACTATTACACAGACAAGGCAAAGAGGCAAGCACTTCGATGAATGCTAATGAAATCATACATCATGACCAACATGACCCTGAATTGTTCAGCAATACCAGTCTCCAACAAACATTGCAGAAGGACAGTGCCTCTTTGATCTTGCTGAGGCAGCCCAACAACACCTCGTCGATATGTTCCCAGGCAAAGCTCCATAGTAAAAAAACAAGGAAAAATAATGAATTAGCATAATACGCAGCAAGGCGAGAATGTTTCTCACGAGGAATCACAATTGTAAAAGAAGCCTATAGTCGCGGCGCTCCCAGCAAAATCACATTATACAATGTTTTCAATTTAAAAAAAAAGAACTGCCACTCCACCAACTCTCAAAAAAAGTAAACATACTAAACAGCTGGTAACTGTAAAGTGATCTAGCTCCCGACACTTTATTCATTCAATATCACTTACAAAGACTAGTGCTCAATTCGCTAGTACAGCGCTAGCAAAGAAATATGCAAAGATAACCCGCTATAAAAGTGAAGTGAGAAAAAATCAAATGTCATCAGGACAAACTGAACAATCTGCAAAGAGCTTAGTGTATGAACCGCTTGACACTTTGCTTAGAGCAGTCGAGCAAGAACACAAAACGGAAGTAACACCGCACGTACCAAAATCTCATCCCCATATAATAATAGGACCGGTAACTAAAAATGAGGATGAGAGAAGCAGTATTAATGATAAATTCTGTACTCTGGAACAGAGGCGAGAAGAAATTGCCAAATCTGTCCAGCTCTTTATGGCTCGCCCTACACTAAATAAATCCATAGTTGAAAGTCAAATAAATATGAACCAGACTAGAACAGAACTTGACCCTACTAGCATGGCGGGCTAGAAATCAAATGAACGTTCACAAAACCCTTTTCAGTCAAATGATATAGGGGCTCAAAAAATTTAAAACACAAGGCACTCCAATCAATCTTCCCATTATTTAATAATGCAATGCAGAGGCAAACCCTACCCAGAGTACAATTTAAATAGGACTAATGTTTTAAATATCTCAGGCGATATACCTCTATTGGAAGATCTATGTTCAAGGGACATTGAACAGATCCAGTTCATAGATGATTGTGATTCATCTATAGTCAAACTATGGATGCAATCAGGAATTTTCATGAACATGATCTGGCAGGCCAGAGAGGAACTATACATTCTGGGTTTCCTCGTAAGCAAATACCCTGCAATAGACCTCGCAAGTCCCACCCTCCAGACAAATAGAACCTTGGCATATGCGAATACTCAGTCAGCATTTACAAGCCTTAAACTCACATGCTCTCAAGAAGCATCTAAGTCATACCAACAGACACTTCCACTATCCACAAATTTGCCATCTTTCAATTCGAATCAACAATCCATACAGTTGCAGACTACAAAAGGCTCACTGGCCTCTTGGAACACCTGGGGCCAGATTACAGAAACTTTGCACTGGTGCAAGTGCAAAGTTGCACGGTATTAGCACTAGGGCAAAGTTTGCCCTATTTTTAAAAACACTGGGACATATTAGAAAACTATTGCACCATGACAAGTGCAGTTTGGCATGCTATAGGCATCAGAGCAAAAATTGCTCTCAGGTAAAAAAGGTCGATTTTCACTGCATTATTGCATCAGGGAAAAGTTTGCCCTAGTGCTAATACACAATGGTATTAGCACTAGGGCAGACTTTGCCCTGGGGAAAAAACGCATCCAAAATGTATCTTTCTTGCACTAGGGCAATTTTTGTCCAGGTGCTTATAAAATGCCAATGTGGAGTTGTCATGGTGCAATAGTTTTCTAATATGTCCTAGCGTTTTTAAAAAATAGGGCAAACTTTGCCCTGGTGCTAATACCGAGCAACTTTGCCCTGGCACCAGTGCAAAGTTTCTGTAATCTGGCCCCAGAGGTCACAAACACTTAACTATGACCAATTTGAATCCTTTGAATGACCATGATATAATGACCTTCAGGAGGTATGGTTCACCATGCACCCTGTGGGAGAATCACACACTATCCCTACCTCCTGCCAAGTTACCTGTTAGAGGTAGACCTATGCTCGCTTAATGGTGGCTATTAGAGTTGCTGTGAATTTACGCACATGCACATGGTCATCCCCGAATATGTTCTTGCAGTTGGTAAAAACTAAATCACCTATACAGGCAATAGCATTGGTAAAAATATACTGCAACCATGCAGGCATTTGGGGTGATGAATTATTTAATGATCTGGAATCTACATTTTAGCTTATTTCCACTGACACCACTATTGACTATAACATATTAGCAGGAAATCTGAATATTAAGTGTATCACAACCCCAGCTAATTGGCTGACATCTCTAGCAACACGATGGTTGGCACTTATGGAAGAAAGACTGCTGTTAATGGTCAGCAGCTCTACACCGGGTGATAAAACATGGCATAGAGTCAAACAGGTAGCCTTGATCGACTACATTTATACTGATAGAAACCTTTTTGGTGTAGCAGAAACATTTCAGATTAAACCACAAAACAATAGCGATCACAATCTCTTATATAACCCAAACATTAACCCTAAATTGTCATGTGCTCAAAATATGTCTGTCTCAAATGGGAAAAAATCAATTTAAATGGACCCCAGATTTATTGCAGGACCTTAATATGCAGCTAATATATCCTTCAAATACTCTATACCCTGAAATAGCCTCATCGAGTGGCTTCTATGTTGCTGTGCTGCAAATATTTAAGCAAAAGACTGGCTTGGATAACAACTCTAACACAAACCACTTGCATGTATATGATCAAGAACTTGTTGTTATGAGATCACGCTATCGAGCCGCTAGGCGAGCACTAGACAAACTGCCGTTAGTAACCAAAGAGGAGAAACTAAAGACATTAAAATGTAAATACAAGAACTGGATCCGAGCCAGGCATGTGAAGATGTACCAAAATGATGCCAAATATATGCTGCGAGCACTAGCATCTAAAGATTCCGCTCTTATATGGGGACTTTTAAATAAGGCCAATGGCAAAACGCAGATGGGCACACAAATCAATGCAGTACCAGAAGAAGTATGGGAAACATTTTATAAAACTCTATATGCGGCAATCCCCCTCTCATGCTTTGTTGACTGCAATACTCTGAATGCACAACAAGATATTAAATTTGATATAGAAGATATACTCTTCTAAATAATCAAATTGAGTTCTTCCCGCAATCCCGAATCAAAACTACGACCAGTCACTTTATTCAATGTTCTGGGTAAATTATTCGACCGAATCATCCTCTGAGATTTTACCTCTTGAATAGCAGCAATACATTTACAAGATCCTTATCAAACGGGCTTTGTTGTGGGTCTAGACACAACAGTAAATCATTAAATGCTACATGCCATTAAATTAAATGAACTTCATAGGAAACAGGCAGTATATATGGCTTTCATAGATTTCCAAGCTGCATTTGATTCAGTATCTAGAGAGCTACTCAGAGATAAATTAGCCCAAGCAGCCTGTCCAACTTCACTACAATATAGGATACACCAATTACATTTTAACATGACAATTCAAGTATTTGGGGGCTGAAACAAGACTGTATATTGGCCTTGGCTTTCTTAAATGTGTTCATTGCAGACATGAGACACCACTTTATTGAAGTAGTCTCTGATTCACCGAAGTTGGTTAGTCATTCCATCCCCTGGTTGTTTTATGCTGATGACTTAGTGTTACTGGCAACTAGGCATGTATGCGGAAGCAAACTTCCTCACAATTAATCAGGCTAATTGCAAGATACCACTCACAGTAGAAACAAAATCTCTTGCAAATGGTGCCTTTATGGAAAGCCTCTACAGGTTGTAAATTAATATAAGTATTTAGGACTTAATACTAATAATCATCCATCAGACCGACCTTACTACCAAGATTCGCAGAGGAACCTTAGGACAGCCACAGCACAAACTCGTGTTCTCCAGGAAAAATATGGCATATTCCCTCTGATGCAGACAGTGATTTTTTATAAGTAGAAAGTTGTTCCCACACTTATTTATAGTGCTAAAGCTAGAACATGGTGCCCTGAAATTTCCTATTCATGAACTGAGAACGGTTTTGGACTTGCCACAGAGTCAATCTATTTGTGACGTGAGACATGATTGGGACTGGAATCCTTAAGTTCTTTATATATGTGGAAAAGATACTCCTTCTACAGGAAGTATTTATTGCCAGCGAGAGAAAACTCGCTAATGAGTGTTCTTTCTTCATATATAAATAGCACAACTGCAGTTATGGAGAACGAAAGTTCAGAACTCTATGAAACATACTGGTGTAACTGAGTCTTTGCTAAAAACAAATTCTGCTAGAGCCAAAATCAAACTATGTCAATATGAGTGGATAATTACAAGAGAAAATTGCATGTAAATGCACTTAATTAGAGAACATATGTTTCTACCCAAGAAATTAAACAACATAGAATCATATCATGTCAAATTCCTGGCCCCAAGATTCAGAAATCAATATATGAGGTTTAGGTTTAACTTATGGCATACCAACGATGTAGTACAAATGCGTAATAAAATTGCCAAAGAGAGCAATTTCTGCAGATTCTGCTTAAATATAGACCATCCTCAGATCATTATGCACTTATTTACTGCATGTCCTGAACGGCTAAGTACAAGGAGAACGTATTTCTATGATTTATGTTCTGAATAATGCATTGTAACACCTGAGCTAATGTAAAACGTTCTTTTCAACTGTCAACGTACATCGATGAAGTTGGCTATTGTGAACTATCTGCATTTGATCAAACATGATTGTTAATGGTTAATACATAGAAAGCATTCACACAGGAGCTGAGCGAATGTCGAAATATTCATCCCATGATGAGAATTGTATCCTGTAGTGAATCTTGAAATCATGCTTAATTACAACTGCTACACTTGAGCAATTTAATGTATTTCATTCTCTGCATTTATGTGGAATTGTCCTGTTGGCATGACTCAGAAGTATGCATAAACATGTTATGTTTTCACAACGTTGCTATGATGTATCATTTTCATTACTCCTTTATGATCTATGATGGACAATGTTTGAAATTATGAATTTTTAGGAAAAGTATGTGTAATTATACCTACATTTCTTAATGCGTTCATTTTAATTCTTACTATTCCCTTTTTATTGCTCCCTTTTTATTGTTCCTTTTTTATTAACATGGTAATATTTGAACAAGTTTCATTTGCTGGTAGGGTTTTCTTAATGGGTACCTTACTGCCCATGGTTGTCTGGTTATTGGTACTTCAATAGGTGTCATTCTTCTAATAGGTACTGGGCAGAGACCCACTGCGGCTCTCTACTGGTTTTTGCTGCTCATCATACGCCACATATTTAGGTGTGAATGTTCCTGGTACTTCAAAATGGGAGACTGGAGTGCAGGTTATATTTGGAACCTCCTCTACAATGGTCATTTAAATGTTCAAATCATATAAATTCTCATTTTTCCCTCCATCAGGGCATCTCCAGTAGTCTTGTTTCTAGATCTTTAACAGCAACCTCAAGAGATCTCCTCTCTTGCTCTATTTCTTTCCATCTTTTGCACACATTACCTATCGATAGACCTTGCATGCTGCATTTAAAAGCTTTCCAGGCCCTTAAATCCCCTATCTCACTGTTTCTGTTAATATTTATGAATATCCAAGCCTCTTTCAAAATATGTTCCACCATCCCATCATCCTGCAGTATGCTTGTTTTCATCTTCCAGGTTTCTTCAGAGTATAGTTCAAGGCTTTTTGTGACATAATCGTGGTCTGAATTGCATATACTAACTATCTTGCTCTTAAATAAATTGTGAGTAACTTTACCAGCTGTCAATAAGTAATCTATTTGTGAGCACAAGAGTTGAATCTGTAGTCTCTATCAGTTGAGTGCTCTAGTCTCCATACCTCCATTAAATTAAATACTTTAAGCAATGCATTGAGTGCCTCATGATTTCTGTTCTTTGTGTTTCTGAGTATACTTTTGACCTTGTCTAGTAGATATTGTGCTATTTATAGAAATAATTAACTGTCTCCCATTGTTGGGGCATATATATTACATATTGTCACATTTGTCCCAAGTATTTTAAGTCTAACTGAGACAGTCCACCCCTCATTGACGTTGTTATCTGTCATTGATGTTATAAGTAAAGTACTCCATAATAAGATAGCCACACCCCTTGATTTTAAGTTATAAGAGAATGCATATACTAGACCCACCCAACTCTTACATGATTTCTGCACTTCTGCATCTGTCAAATGTATTTCTGTAATAAAACCACATCTGCGTCCATACTCCCTATTAACAACAGCATTTGTTTTCTCTTAATAGTACAGTTTAGACCATTGATATTCCAGGGTACAAACTTCAAGTATCTCTTATTTATGTCAGTCCACACATGGCTTTTTAATTGTGGGCATACCTAGATTACATTTTATGGAAATATGGAGGCTGAGTAGAGCAGGTCATCTGTAAACAATTCTCCACACACCACTGTCAGGCCTAATGTTCTGGGAGAACTTGTCGGGATACTCTCAATAGAGATAGAGATGTTTTATATCTGTGCATTTACATCTTTATGCCTTTGCATCGATGCATTTAAATCAATTTCATTAATTTCACTGGGAACAACCAGAACAGATGTAAACAAGGTATAAAAGTATTTAGAAACAATGAAATAGGTTGGTATAATGTGATGCTTGAACCACTTTTTGCTTTTTAAATGACATTGATTTCTACATTGAAGGATCAACCCCTCATGCATGCAATGGTTAAACAGATATGGTTGGTCTAGCAATTTAACTAAGTTGTGTAATAAAGGCACAACGAGAGAACAGGTAGCGGTATCCGTTACATACAAAGACCCACAGCCTTATATTGTTTTTTTTTCTGGATAAGACTAGGAAAATGGTATGCATGCTCAATCGATTGAACCTTGATGAATCACGGAAGGGGATAGAACCCGGACAAGTCATACCTAAACATAGGAGGTTTTGTTGACTGTGCAGAGAAAAACAATCCCTAGACATGATAAAAAAAAAGAAAATAAAATATTGTAAAGTGCAAAAGGGTTTTGGGGGCCTTAGAGGTATCTTTATGAGTAGATGTGTACATAATATGGCCATGTTAAGCACTTAAGAGTGTTGTCACCACTTGACACATTAGAAACATATTTACTTGTTTAGAAGTATGGCAAATGTTGGTTGTCATAAAGAAGCTTTTGAATGTTTAATGTTTTATATATCACTGGTTTATTCATTTTTTAATTGTAAGAATCTCTATACTATTGATTAGCTGTGTTTGCAACTAAATGATTTGTGCAATTAGGTGATTGGTTTGCTAATTTGCTTGCATTTTTTCATTTTAGGGTTGTTTAGGAAACATAGCACACTTTCATGAAAACATTTTATTTGTTATTTAAAAGATTCCCCAGAAACAATATTGTTTTGGGGACTAAATTAGTAAATGTATTACTCCTATAGAAAATGAAAGATTCAATTCAAAATCATCCAGTGAATACACTGCACTCTCACCATAATTGCCTACACCAAGTCCATTGTTTTCAGACTCCGGTTGAAGAAGCGTGTCAGGGATGCAACCATTAGGCGCTTGCCCTGAGAACATTCTTGCTGGGAGAAAATCTCAAAAGAATTGAATTGTGATTATGAGGCAACTCATATCTGTAATTGCTGACTGAGCCTTATTAGAATAGGGCGCCACACACTTATTCATACCCAGTTCAGAGATGCATTTGAAACACACCATTTTATTGTGTTCAAGAAAAAAAAAATACTTTTAACTGCTGTAAATTCGATTGTCCTATTTAACAGAATTGACTGTATTAGAGAACGATCTAAACAGCTTAATGTAATGGAACGTTACGAGAAACTAACTAATAATCCTATTCCTGACTTGGAAATTCTCTGGAATGATAAGATTAAAACCTGGCATGAACAAGACATATTAAGTGATAAGAAACAATATATTTTTTGCCTAAAGTTCATAAAACCTACAAAGATTTTCCACCACTTCGACCTATCATAAATGGCATTGGCTCAAAAACAGAATAAACTTCACAATACATTGATTCTCATCTACAACCGTTGGCAGCAAACTTAGCTTCATTTGTCAAAGATTCAAAACACATCATACAGCAGTTAAATCTAATACCATGGGAACTCAATTACCACTTTGTAACATTGGATGCAGTACAACTATATACAAGTATATAACAACAAAAAGGCCTGGAAAGTACAACGTTTTTTCGTGAAACAAGATCTGTTTCATTTCTTGAGCAAAACAAAATGATAATTGAAATGCTACATTTTTGTTTGCACAATCATATATTCATCTTTGACAATACCATCTTTAAACAACTCCAAGGAACTGCAATGGGGTCGAAATTTGCAACACTTACGCAAATCTTTTTATGTTTTTTTTTTTGTTGGAACATGCTTGGAAACATCCACTTTTCCATACAAACATCAAATTTTGGGGTCGTTTCATAGACGACATTTTATTAATTTGGGAAGGAAACATGAAAGATCTGAAAAATTTTGTAACAACAACTCTTTTAATTTGTCATTCACGAAATCAGCCAGTGCCACAAACATAGAATTTTTGGACCTTGAACTTTTTGTTGAAAACGCACAAATCCAAACAAAGTTATTCACGAAACCTACAACTGGAAATAGTCTTCTCTATGCAACATCTCATCATCCTAAACACACTGTGCACAGTATTCCATATGGGGAGATTCTCAGAATTAAAAGAAATTGTAGTACTGTCTCTACCTTTCAAGATAATCTTCGACAAACTCATCAAAAATTCATACAGAGAGGCTATGGAGCAAAAATCATCAAAAAAGCAACTATCAAGATAGAACTTGTATCAAGGGACTCTCTTTTGAAAGACAAACCAAAATCAGCAAAAATAAGTCCAAAAACTTCTTTCATCACTACACACAGTGCGGAAACAAGTAGGATCAAACAAATACTCAAGAATCACTGGAATATTCTTCTCACAGACTCAAGTCTGCAAAAACATCTGGATAATCATCCAAGTATTTGCTTCAGAAGAGCACCGACTATTAAGAATTTGATCAGCCCAAGCTTTCTGAGTCCATTACCTAATGAGAGGAAAATCTTTTTTCAAATGGCAAATAAAGGAACTTTCAAATGTGGGCATTGCAAATTATGTTCGTTCATAAAACAAGGCAAAAAAGAAATTGAACTACTGAATGGAAAAACTAAACACATTAATCAAATGATGAACTGTAACTCCACTTTTGTTATCTATGGGATAGAATGCACCTGCAGGAAGCTAACATAGGGAGTACTATAAGAAAACTATATACATATAAGAGCATTCAGAAATAAAGATCTAAGATCCCCCATCTCAGTACATATCATCACGAATCACCCAGATTTTGACATCTCCAATTTGAGAATTTTTGGCCTGGAGAAAGTGACTCTATCTCCGAGAGGAAGACATAAGGAAGATTTGAATGAATGCAAATGGATTTGTTTCATGGATACCTGTGTCACAGGTTTAAATAGTGACACGGAAATGTATAACTGGCTTTAAATATCTATTTATACATTTTTTTTGTTGTTTATGAGGTTTTTATCACCTGTTTATTTTCTATACATGTATGTTACAATTAGAATTGATTTGCTTAATACACATGATATAAAAATTGTATCCCCCTATGATCAAATGAGAATTCAAAATCAGCCCACAAATCATGTTTGCATGAACATACCATAAAATTAAAATAATTAGCCAAGAAAAAACAAAATGAGCTCATATATAACTTATGTATGTAGAACCAAAAACAGAATAATTCTTAGTTGAATGACCTACAAACATTAATATTCAAAAATAAATAAGTATTCCTAAAATATGATTAATTCTTAGAAAGTTTTGAGTTAAGAGGTAGTTTTACCAATCCAAAAAGGCCGCCGGCACGTAAAAATGTGCGCAATGACGTCATCGCGCCACGCTAAATCACGCGGACGTGGCGTGATGAGATCATCACGGCACGATCGCGGCATAAATAGCAGGAATCAGCCAGGGTAAGTCATCCTTTTACTCGGATGCTTATCATGGCAAAGGATCGCAAAACAAGAAACAAGGTAAGAGTATTATTTCTGTAGAACTAAGTAGTGTCAGAAAATTAGTATCTAAACTGTGACCCTTTCTCCAAGCGTTCTAACAACAAATACTTTCTTGTTGTTTCTTTTCACCTTACTCCCTCCAGTTATAACAAAGAACTTAAACCAAAAATTGGGATTAAAAAGGCAAACCCTGAAAAAATAAAATAACCATCAACTTTATTTGTTCATCTATTTTGAGCCTGTCAAAATTAGCTGGATTTATGCTAAAATCACAAGAATGGTGAGTCATTACATAATAAAATGCATTTTTTTTGGGTATGTAAAAATTAACAGCAAAATTTAATATGTGTAATTTAGCATTATTCTAAATGAAATTTTGATTTTTTTTCTTTCTTTTAGCAAATACACTTCCTCTCCTGATGAACCATTGTTAGCAACAATGGGGAAACACATGTTGAGAGAGATATAGTTAGGCACAGATAATCATTTTAACAAAAAGAATTCTTCTTGAAAAAGCCACTAAACTATAGGTGTGGAGCTAACACCTAATATCAAGTTGTATCAAGGATTGAAATGGTGTGAAGTAAACACAAAATTGGAACAATTTTTGTCTGAATGTTTTTTAATCTATTGTGCAAAATAAAAACAAAATTGAATTGCCTCACCTTTGAACATATTCTTTGAATAAGGTTGGCACATTTGAGTAACTTTTCCAAACTCCTTTTTTACGTATACTTTTTTATTATTTATTTGTTTTGGTTTTAAAAAGAAAAACCTTTGCAAAAGAAAAAAGAAGGTTTTTACAGATTAATCTCATTAAAAAAACTATGTTTAAAACAAGCAGGAGAGAGAAAAAAGAAAGCAAGAAAAGCCAAAGGACTACAACTCTTTCAAATAGCAGATGCCTTCCTTTTACGATAGAATGGAGCATTTTTTCGAAACTTTCACTATTGTTGTGGTTAGCATGATCTCGTGTCCTGCTATCAATCTGTCCCAAAAAACTCTGATATTGGGCCCTCTTCTTTGGCCACGAATCTCCTAAGCAACAGCAGTCTGACTTCCCAGGTTCCTTCACACTCCCTTAATAAGTGTTTTAGGGATTGTTTGCTTGGAGAATCGTAATGTCCACAGAGTTTTTTTTTGCTGATTTCTTCTTGCCAAAATTTCCCCAGTGCATACAAGGGTATACACATTTTGACAAGAGAAAATGTCTAAAGACAGACTTGTTATCATATAATGATCGACCTTCAGAGAGAGATGCTGCATAACAGCTGTAGAAAAACCTTGGAAACTGTATGTGCAATGCATCTAGAATCAGGGATAGATGAGCATGCTGTTTGTTTCATCACATTTTTCTGTGTGTTTTTTGCAGTCAGGGCAAGCCTCACCTACCCTCTCCCTGTGTCAGGGCTGGGCTGATTGGCAGCACTTCATGTAGGAAACTAGTATCCCACAGTCACCAAAGCCCTGTGAAACCTCTGTGTAAACCTTATATGCTATACATAAGGAGGATGTTCCATCCCTATTGCAGGCAAAGTATGCAGGGACTAAGAAACATCAAGAGACTACATATCCCAGCAGGCCGTGTGCTTCACAAGCCTGCTTGGAGGAAAAGATCTGCACGGGGGCTATGCCCAACGAACAGCGCATGCGCGACCGCGCCCACGCTTCCCCGCTTGCTTTTCCGGCTTCAGAGGAGAACGGACGTGTTTCCCAGCGCTCCGCTCAGGGCCAGCCTTCGCGGGGCATTTTGCCTGCCTGAACTCAGCACAGGCCCCGCACCAACTTAAGATAAGTGCTTCTTGATATTTTCCGTGTGCAGGGAGAAAGGCTAACGAAGCGGCTGAGGTCGCTGTGCATGCAGACATAGGATTTTGGCGGTTCGGACCACAACGTATGGCTGAACAATAACCCGCATGCAGAGTGCATATGTGGGGGTGACTGAGGGTAACCTTCCGGGTGAGGCAACCCGACACGTACAGTTTCAAGTCTCCTACGGGGCAGGGCAGGAGGCACGTGTGCGGAACCACGGGTGAAGCCAACCCGATTCGAGCACACTCTGAGGGAACGTTCCGGGTGAGGCAACCCGACACGTACAGTTTCAAGTCCCCTACGGGGCGGGGCAGGAGGCACGTGTGCGGAACCATGGGTGAAGACAACCCGATTCGAGCACACCAGCGGGTCATGTAGTGGTTTGGGAGCACAAGTCAGTGTAAGAACGTGTAGTCTGACCCAGCACACGCTCATTGTATTTTTTGGTATTTTCCAGCGGAGCTCGCTACGAGCGTTCGTGGACTTCCCGTGCCGCGTCAAGGAGAACAAACTCACGACCCGCAGCTAAGTGCATTTCTGGTTCTTTACTAAAGTTACATTTCCTAACTTGCCAGGTACTCTGTAAATACTCTAAGGTGCTATGTAATGACATGTGATATCGTGTAATTGCGCACGTTAGCACAAGCTTTGATAACTGCTAGAAGAAAATGCAGTGGGGAATGCCAAGCTCATGCTAACGCTGTTTTGGTGCAACAGTTGTGGTTAGAGCTCCAAGCAAAAGCTCCTTTAGTGGTTCCAAGCTCCACCACAAAGGCTCCCAATAACTGGTTATGGTGGGACTGAGGATTGAATGAGTGGGCGGAGAACTCATCACGAAAACGACCAGTGGATGGGGCGGCAGGAGCTGAGGAGCATCTTTCCCAAAAATTCCCATTCCCATCCTAAACCTCTCCCTAAACCTTTTTCAGGTGAACCTACAACCCCCTACCCATCCACTCTACGGACCCTAACCCAGTTACCCGGCGGGTTGCGGTAGCCTGTGTTTCCTATCAGGTCCAGGTGCCAAGACCCTACGGGGAGGCAGGAGTTCGTGCTGCCTCTGCGCCGGGCAAGTCTGAAGACCCCTTGACACCCTGACTCCCCAGATTCTCAGACTCCCACAACCTTAAAAGTCACTACTATATGTTCACTTACCCCAAATCCCCCTAAAAACCCTGACAAAATATGTGTCAAAACAGGCATTTCACAAGTGCGTGAAACAGCCTTGAGTGGGAGGCTATCTGCATCTAATCTATATGAGTAACCATCCCATGAATATGATGCTTAGATTACCTGTGCCTAAATATAGGCAAAGTCATGAAGTCCATTGAATACATGAATGTGTGTATTTAGTGGGAGATTACAGTTTATACATGCTTGTTTGTGTGTTATTCTGTGGTTATGAACAACAATAAATGTCAATGGGCAGGGTGATTGTGCTGCCCCTATGGTAGTCTCACGTTTGTTAGCAACAGTGGACTGTACGTAATGCCTTCATTTATCAAAGAAAAGACAGATTGGGTCATCTCCTCACATATGTCTTAGGTACAGTTACATTCACACTCCCTAAATATTAACGACAGTCAAGAAATACCACTCAACAGAAACCAGGACATTGTTGGCCATACCTTCATTTACCACTCATTCAAGATTGTAATGTAGGCATTTATGATAAAAGATTGCTTGGTTTCGAATCTCTGAATATATTTTGAGTCTTGGGGTGTCTTGTTTTAATCAGTATGTATTATTGGAAATTGCAAATTAAACATAGAAAAAACAATAACAGGAACAAAAAAGGCCAGTGCCAATAAACAAAACTTTGGAGCAGAATAGAGTTATTTCTAGCATAGAAATACATAGTAGATTGGTATAGGAAAGTCCTACTTCAAATGTTAAACAAAGGTCCAGTAGAGACATCTAGGCAGTGGCTACCTTCCTGAAAGAGGAAAAGTTAATCTACCAGCTCGAAGCCGAGCACATGGTGTTTTCTCTCAGAGGTGAGCCATTAGCTGTCTTATCTCTAAAGTAAGAAATAATGAGCAACAAAGGGGGACTGAACTATTGCTAGAAAGGAGTGACATTTACCATGTTGGAATTTGGAGGAAGTAAACAGCTTGGTTTGGAATGTTCAAAACCAACCGCTCAATATTTAGGATTAAGAGGGATTGGCGGGCTTGAGGAATTTATGTATGTATTTATTGATAAAGTGCCAAAGCCCACAAGCATCATGGCACACACATAAAAACAGAGGACCTCCAAAACAGGACAAAACATAAAAGCCTATGTCTCATTTAGCAAGAGATGGGACTCACAGGTCGGGTGAAGTTTCTGGAATGGCAAGTGGCGTGTTTCCAATCATAAGTCCACCGGCAGCTCATTCAGGCTACGGCGGCGAGTACAGTAAAAGAACGTCTAGAACCTCCAGCTCCTTTACATCTGGGTACAACCAGTTGTCCACTTGTGCTTGATCGGAGTACTATGGAAGGTCCATACATTTTCATTCGCTCCTTAAGATAGACAAGTGCATCACCATTGACACATGTGTGGACCAGAGAAAGAGCCTTAAAACGTATGCTTGCTGACGCAGTCAGCCAGTGGAGATTCTTCCTAGCCTGAGAAATATGCTTCTTCTTTCGATTTTGCAAATAATTTGGACAGCCTCGTTTAAAAGCATTTGGAGTCTGCGTATACAATTTTTGTTTCCCCCAAACAGAAGGGCATTACAATAACCCAGCCGTGGCATAGCAATTGCTCTAACCAGGATGTAATGATTTTTAAGAGATAGGAGTGGTTTGGCAAGTCTCAATACCTTCAGATGGTACTGCGAGCTGCCAACCAAACCGTCAACATGTGCGTCAGAACCGAGAGAAGCTTTTTCATGAACACCAAGGGCCTCATTACACGGAAGGCGGTGATCCAGGGTGCTATTAGCACCCTGGACCATGCCGGTAAATTAGCGGCACCGCCTTGGCGGAAAGGGGATTTACCGCCCCATTCCAAGGATGGTGGGGCGGTAAATCCCCCTTCCGCCATTGCCCTTCCCCATTCCCATTTCTGCCCCATAGGGCTCTATGGGAATGGGGAAGGCGCTAATTACGGCACCGCAATTTTGCGGTGCCGTAATTAGCTCCGAGGTCCCTTAGCGGGTTGGTTTTTAACGCCTGCAAAAAGCAGGCATTAAAGCACCAACCCGCTAAGGGACCTCGTAGTAAGGCGGTAATGGTTAACGGTCACCGTTACCATTAACGGTGGCCGTTAACCATTACCGCCTTCCGTGTAATGAGGCCCCAAGTGTCTTAACTTTGTCCATAATATTTATGCGGTTCCATTCAATGTTCATATGAGTATACTCAGAGCTTAGCTTGGCTCTGGCCTGTGTACAACTAAAAATCATTAATTAAGTCTTGGTCCTGTTGAAACACATCCAACTACTGGACATCTGTTTACTGAGCCATAGATGTAATCTAGTCTAGCAGATCCAGACATATAGCTTCCTCTTAATTCCATCAAAAGTTGGGTGTCATCAGCATAGTTTGTAAAAAGGATTTGCAAGGTGGCTAGGAGGTCACAGAGAGGCTTTCTGTATACATTAAACAGTGTTGGAGAGAAACATGCTCCTTTTGGGAATCCATAGTGTATTTTCCCAATGCCTGAGGAAGCATCACCCCAACATACTGTGATTGCCTATTACTCAGAAAGGAACAAATCCAGTTTATAGCCTTTCTGGAACATTGGTAGCCAGTTTATCCAATAGACACTCATGATCAAGCAGGTCAAAATCGTCCGACAGATCTAAATTATCATCATGCCTGATCCGCTTTCTTCCAAGACCTCAAGCACATGTGTCTAAAGGTCTAATAAGGCACTTCATGCTCCATGATTAGCAAGAAAACTAGATTGTTTGAGATGGAAAATACCAGAGCCTTCAAGATGTTCTTGAAGCTGAAAGGTGGCTACCTTGTCTATAATTATCGAAAAAAACAGAGTGTTTGTGATGGTGCACAAGTTGTTTGGATCTCTTGAATTCATGCCAGGTTTTTTTGGTTACGGTGGTCCTCAACCTGTTTGATAGTATCAGGGACAGAGCCATGACTGAAGGAGGAATTAACAAAGTGTACAGAGAAAGTTACCAAGTTCCCTCTAGACCCTTCGAGGAAAGTTTCAGCTGTTCCAAGGAAGACTTAGTTATAAATATCTCTAAGTACAAATTGTCTAAATGTGAGAGAAAATCGTGTCCTTTGTACCATAGCATAGTTGTACCTTACTTAAAGAAACAAAACTACCTTTTCAGGTAACTACATAAGATGAAGCTGAAACTTCTGTTTGACAATATAGAGAGTGAAGGAACAAATGATGTCCCTGAATTTCTAGAGTTCAGACCAAAGAGACAATGTGGACCACCAATCCAAAATTCAACTCTACAGGTGTTCAAATAAAAGTTATTATTGACTTAGGAAAGGTGACATTTTCTAATAAGTCGTTCATCATTTCTTCAGAACAGGAATATCTTATAATTAAACCATTATGGGATAAAAATGATATCATTTTGAAACCAGCGGACAAGAGAGGAGCATTGGTTATTATGAATAAAGATGATTTTCGAAAAAGAGATTTAAAGACAATAGTCGGATCAGGACACGTAAATGGAAATTCATAACGATCCGACTGTGCAAGTAAGATCATTGATCAAAGAGGTCTTAGCTGAAGCAGAAGCTAACGGTTATATATCACACCATACATTAGCATTGCTAACTAAATTGGTAGGCAGTCTTTCCATCGAAACACGTTTCATCAAATTAAAATCCAATGAAAATTATCCATTGAAATGCATTTCCATCGAAATGCATATTCATTGAATGAATTGCAATGGATTTCCAACTCAAAAATACCTTTAAAATAGATGTATGTTTGGGTTGGAAATTCAACGGATTGAGGAAAGGGTTCATTTTTGAAAATGAGGTTTGTGAGGGATTGGGGAGGACTCCGGGGGACTGAGAGGGGTTTGGGGGGTACCCCCCAATAAACAATAAATACCTCCAGTTACAGGGAGCTGTCCAGTGCTGAAATATATTAAATATTTCAGCACTGGACAAGGGTTACATTTTTAAAATGGGGGTAGGGGAGTTAGGGAGGCGGATCCCTGGTTGAAGGGGAATTGGGGGGACCCCCAATAAACAATGAATAGCAGAAATTACAGGGAGCTGTCCAGTGTCAAAATTAAAATTTCAGCACTGAGCAGCTCCCTGTAACATTATAACGTTATGCATGTTTCATCGAATTTACATGCAAGAAATGTAAAGTGTTTATATAACGAAACCCTATTCGATAAAAGGGTTTGAATGCATAAACATGTTGCACTTTATGTATGGCAATTCGATGGAACATTTTTCGTTGTATACCTTTCTATGCATTTTATGTTCGATGGAAAATCTTCGATGGAAAGACTAGTAACCACTAAATTAAACCCTACAATGCCAGTGCTGTACATCTTGCCTACATTCCATAAAGATTTGTACAAACCTCCAAGGAGAAAAATAATTCCAGTTACTAACAATGTTCTTGAACCTTTGGCACAATACATAGATATATTTATCCACCGCGTATGCAAACTAGCCAGACATATATCAAAAACAGAGGGCATTTATTGAGTAGGTTGGATTTAATTAAATGTGTAGAACAAAAGGATACATTGTTCACAATGGATGTAACCAGTCCATATACGAACATACAACACACAGTGCTACTAGAGGTGATGAATGTTTGGTCCAATCTACTGACAGCTGCCAGTCTGACAAGGTTTTTGTTTTTTCACTACTTGAGATTGTCCTCTTGAATAATTTCTTTAGATTTGAATATCGCTTCTATCTGCAAATATCTGGAACTTCTATGGGGCCAGCGATGGCCCCGAGCTATGCTAATACCTACATATTATGTTTCACGTCTATGAATGTGCTTCATTGTGCTCAATGGATGCAATATTTAAAATGTCATCTTTGGGATCTGGAGTGGACCGCATTCAGAATGATTGCATTTCTTTGAATATATGAATCATGTACAACCTTGAATTAAGTTTAATATGAAACACAGTTTCAAGAATATTACATTTTTAGATGTTGACATTTATTTTAATCAGTGTTCCTATGTGTATTGTGTATTTTTACAGTGTTACTTCTGGGCCATTTGAAGGCCATGATGAAATATGTTGCCTATTGAATAGGTTGGTCAATTTATTTTCACCTATACGTGGGACATATCATGCATAACAAGCAAGTACCCATTTATTTTGTGGTTTTGTGTTCTCACAAACTAGCATCAGATGAAACATAGATTGTTTGTCTGAGGGAAAAAGATCAATTGATATTCTCTGTGAAATTGATGGTGACCCTTGTCTCTTTTCTTTTTCCGTTTGTCTCCTTACATTTTTTTTAATTGTGCGGTTCAGAATATCAGTAAGCATTGTAAGTGACTAGGATACAAGAATCAGAAACTTGATGAAATGTTGAAAAGAGGACATCCCCTGAGGAATGCCCAACCTAAGTGGTTTTAGAGACAGACACATGTCGAGCTTATTAGTGTGGTATACACAAACTGGATCAAGTGCAATTTACCTGTATGTCCTATTGTGTATTCATATGTATTTTTACTCAGAGTTTTGTGAGTAATGAATATATGTGTCTAATGTTTTGTTTATTGTATTTTTTCCATAAATTGGTGGGTGATCTCTTCACTCGCCCCCTGCGACAGGGGGCGAGTGAAGAGATCATGGAAACAATTTAAAACGGCTCTCGCTTCTGTGGGAAAGCAGGGGGTGGTCCTAGAGTGCATTCCAGCCACACCAGCACACTTCAAGGAGATATGAGTGCAGCACAGAGAAGACAGAAGAAGAAAATGCTGAATGATAAAGTGGCTGTTAAATGAAAACTCTTTCCCTGTTAGCCTATTGAATAAGATTATCTGGGTGACACTGAGTTTAGAAGATTGAGGATCAGAGGAGGAGTAATTAACTTATGTCCTGACGAAGGCCATATGGAAATGATTGAGAAACCCTTACCTAGGATAGGGTTATACTTTGTATTTATGCCGAAATGCAGAGCGTCAACACACCATGATTTTGAACATCCTTTGGTAACAAAAGGGATTGGGATAACTGACACTAAGTATCCTACAGAGATTAACACATGCAAAGAAAGGACTAAAATAGAGGACGGCATACGCTTTGGTGCATAATAAGAACCAATATGAGGTATAACAACCACATAGAAAAATACTGTCCATGATTGAGAGGAAATAGGAAAAACACCATAGTGATCACTCTTTTTGCTTTTGATTTATCAGATAAGAGACTTTCGGAAACGGATCGAACATCTGTAACAATTGTCTTCTGGTCAATAGATAAAATACGAGGTACAAGAGAAAGGACGGTACCTTACACTAACCCGTGATTATTGAAATGATACGATGTACTTTACAATGCAATGTTTCATGTGATTTATGTTTTTAGCAAAAAAAACTCTCCACATAGGAGGTGTCCACGAAATGAATAAATAAACGATAAGTGCTGTATAAAGAAACACTAAGGTATGGGACTATCTTTTGTCTGTCAACACGAGTATCAGCTAATATAAGCTAATATTGGTCTAAAGCTACTAAAAACAAGAGAAGGGGGCAGTCTGTGATTCCTGTATATGTCACTTTCTTCAGCAATGAAATACCTTTAGAGAATTGTTTTAGATTTGTAATACATTTGATAATATAATTTTGAAGTATATGTGCAATAAAATTGTTGATGACATTTTAATGTATTTGTGCTACAATGTCAATTTTTTCAGCATGGAGCAATAAGAAAAAGCATGAGAGTCACTGGAAATATTTAACATGTTCTCCCTATCTCTTCTGTATACAAATATATTCCGCTGACCCCAAGTAGCAGCAATAGGGTTTCACCTTACTGGTGAACAATTTTTTGAGGCTATCATTACCCTGCATTATATTGACATTTATTTTAAAACAGGTCAACTACAGACAACAGTGTATTCAAACCCCTCTGACAGAAATAGTCTTCTGTTGGCTACTAGCTGTCACCCAAGAAGAACTTTGGAAAGTATCCCGCTCAGTAAGTTTCTGAGCTATAAAAGAATAATCAGTAATAGTGTGGAATTTTCTGTGAAATCAAGGAAGCTCAGACAAAAATGTGTAGAAAGGAAATTTCAAGCACCACTTTTCCGTGTGTTAATGGTAGATTCCACTTTCACCGACAAGCTCGCTCTGCAGTAAATCATGGGATCTATCACATAGTAGCATAACAACAACTCTCTTTTTTTATATTTTTTTATATTTTTTTATAATATTCAGTGCAGTCAGACAAAAGGGAGGTCCATACATCTCTGACGGTTTGAGGTTCTCATTGCTATAGGACTTAATTTTTACAGGAGAATATTGCACTTAACGAGAGAGAGTTTATTTTTATTTATTTTCTACAATTGGTTTGCAGTAATGTTGATGGAAATTACTATTCCTTCAATATATATTATATGTTTTACTGGTATTCTAAAGAAGTCGGTTTCATTACAAAATGGCCGCCACCTTTATTCACTATTCTCCTCCTATTCTCACGTAACCATAGCAATTTGAAACAACTTAGCTACTTGCTAAGTAATGCGCGTCCTTGCGGTCTCACTCAGTCCTGTGATCGTTCCGAAGAGGAAAGGTATGAATGAGCATTCGTGTCAAGTTCTTTTGTTCAGCCCGAATATTCTATAGGCTAACAGATGTCATACACGTATATTTACAGAGCGTTCTGATGAGTGCTAGTTTTATGCACGTACACAAGACATCACGCAGGGAGATTCTTCAGTCAGCTCTTTTCATGCACCGTTTTAATAAAAGGGAAACCAGGTCAGTTTGTATTGCAATAAGCTTGTAACGATCATGGAAACGTTCTTTTTTAGAGTAATGATTCATTTCCGTTCATATTGCTTTTTTCTTCTTTCTTTTTTCCAATGGTGATGTACAACTTGTAATTGCTGCGTTTTCCTGCAATTTATCCGTATGTACATATCTCTTACCTTATACACAATGCATGATTATGTATGGCTGTTTTCTCTGCTCTATGACATACATACACTTATGTAATGGACAAAAAATGGTGTAAATAACGCTGGAATCCATGTGACATACTAATATTATGCGTGAAATTGATATATACAATGTGGGTCAATACTGTTTGATCTCAATGTTGTTTTACAATGGTGATGTCATTATGCTGTATTTGTGTTATGATGACCCTTACTAGGCCCTGATGAAGGAAGTAGTATTTCGAAATGCATTGGCCACCCCCTATAGGCACCTGCATGAACAGAGTTTTATTTACCTCACTATATTTTGAATTAAAGCTAACTACAAGAAAAAGATTCGTAGTGCATATAATTCTTAAACTTTTGGGACTCAAATCCATTACTAACTAAAGGAATCCACTATTTAGTGGGCATAGGAGTGCAGCCCACACCGCTGGCTTCACAGCCAAGGTCTTCGAATATAGAAAGGAAATATACCACAGATGTTATGAATATTGCTGAATGTATTGCACACAATTTCACACATGAATCTTTGCTCACTAGACAATTTTCCAAAAATGTTGTAGAGTTGATTTATATAAGAGCCTGTTCGTTAGAGAGTATGAAGATAAATAAAATAATTAAAAAGAGTTGGGGATTTTTTAACTAGATGCCATTTTGAGACAAATGTTTCTTAAACCCCCAATATTCATGTACAGAACAAGTAAATGTTTGTCAGAACACTTAGTGAAGGCTGAATTCACCTCTCACATATAACACAAAAGATTAGGACTAGGGACAAGACCATGCAATAATTGTTATCACTATGGTAAAATAATTAAGGGTATGTGTATCAATCATCCCTACAATGGTAAAAGATTTGCGCTAGCTCGTTCGGCCACCTGTAACTCCACAAATGTGGTACATGGGTTAAAGTGTCCTTGTGGCATTATTTACTTTGGCATGATAACATGTAAAGGCCAAGACTTGATGGACATAGCATAAGTCCAATGTACGCCTGAAAATGAAATGTTACCAGTTTCCGCACATTTCAACAAAGCACAACACAATATAGTAAAGATGCAATTTGTGATTCTCAAACAGATTGTGATCACTAAAAGGGCAGGTAACGTCAACACATTATTGTTACAGAAAGAAATGTACTGGACAGACAAGCTTGGCACAGTGGTTTCCCGAGAGGCATGAACATTGAATGGGTTTTGACATGTTTTCTTGAAATATTTTTTCATTTGATCATAGATTGAAGGTGTGATAAAATATGATCCTAGAATTGTTTATTCTATTCCAATTGATTGCAGATCTATAACCAACAAATAATGTAATTTGTGCAATACATTTGTGAACCTCAATAACTCTAAAATTCAAAGCCTTTTCATTATTGGTGTCTACCACGTAAGTTAATACCTTATGATGTTCTAAAAATCATATTGTTAATTCTATTGATATATTAGTGGCCATTCCATGCATCTAGTGAGTTTTTTTAATAACTTTTTTGATGATGTTTGATTAGTGCAAACATTTTTCGTTATCTTTACACTGTGATGAACATGTTTCTAAATATTGTGAAATTATTACGGTATTTGATAATTCTACTCTTCTGTAGTAATTCCCAATATGGCCACGAGTTACGTCTCAATGCATGATGTCACTAATGTGGTGACGCACATGACATCCCACACGGGTGCCATTTTTTCAATTAAAAAGATTGAGCATATTGCATGATGCTGGTTCTCCATCATGTTGTGCCTCGATACGCCTCTTTTTCTAACCATCAAGGTAAGCCTTAATATAGTATATTGTGGTTTTTAATTTGTTTTTTACCTTTCATTTGAGTACAGAGAGTTAATATGATCTCACAAACTCTTTGTAGGATTTGATCCCACTGGTCACCTAAAAAGGGTTGAAGAAATTAATTAATTGAAGTCTGAAACACTTGATTTACGTTTCTACTAAGGGTAAGACTTTATTAATTTATTTATTAGATTTGGTAATACGGGTGTCATGGCATAGTTTACAAGAAGACTTATCAGCCTATTAGTTACTAGAATGCATGTTATAGATTTACAAGAAGATTTATCAGCTTACTTGTTACAAAAGTACATGTTATAGGTTACAACAATACTTTATGGACTTTATGGCAATCATTGAAAATCAGTTGAAACGAGGGTCATACAGTAAACCAATAGTGTGATTAATACTTTGTGAGGTTTGTGATGACAATATAGACAGGGGGAAGTATGCAGCATGGGTAGACAGGTGTGTGATACAGAAGTTGGGCCAGGGCCTGGGGAGAGTGTAAGGGAGAAAGTCCATACATAGTGCAGCAGGGGGGTTAGAATCTATTAAAAAGACAGGTTTTATTAGTTTCTTAAAGTGTATGTGTGAGGGTTCATTGCTTATGTTGGAGGGTAGAGAGTTCCAGATTCTAGGCGCTGCTACTGAGAGGCTGGAATTGCTTGTTATGGCGTTCTTGAAGCAGGGGATGTGTAGGAGTGTGTTGCAGTTGGATCTATGGGCTCTGGTTGCTACTTTGTGCATGAGACATTGATTGAGGCATGGGGGGCATTGAGTGTGACACACTTCTGAGTGATGGTGAGTGTTTTGTGGAGTATTCTGACTTGGATCTGTAGCCAGTGTGCTTCTCTCCTGTGTTGCGATATGTGTTCCCTATTGGTGATTCCCAAGGCCAATCTAAGGGCTTTGTTCTGTAATGGTTGCATTTTGGTCATGTTTTTCTTTGTGGTAAATAGTAGTAGGATGTTACAGTAATCTAACTTGGACATAATGAGGGCTCTTGCTAGGGTAAATCAATTTTGAGGAGTCAGGAAGGGCCGACTGAGGGCACCTGTATCCTGTAACCATATCCTTGAGCGCCCATATACCCATGGGTCTGGCGCGCTATACAAATAAAAAAACAAACAAACAAACAAATAATATTTTTTGCTTTGTGTGCAGTGGAAGAGGCCAGTGTGTTAATGTGCTTACTGTTAGTGAGGTTGGAATCTTGGTACACGCCTAGGGTTTTGACTTGTTTTAAGATGGTAATAGGGATGCCATCTATGACTATGGATGTGTACTCTTGAGGTAGTTTATTCAAGCGCAAAGGAACACGTACAATGAGAATCTCAGTTTTTTCTCTGTTAAGGCAGCGGCAGATTGTTGCCATCCATTTCTGGATGATGGAGTAGATGTTATTCACTAGGATGGTGTCCTGCTCTAGGGTGCCCGAGATTAGGATAAGTAATTGTGTATCATCAGCAAAGTTAGTGTAAATTACTCCCAAGGCATCTAATGCTGCAAAGAGGAGTTTAGTATAGGCGTTGTATAGTGTCAGTGAGAGGCAGGACCCTTGTGGGACAACTAGAGGGACTGTTATAGGATCTGCTGCTTCATTTCCCCTGGCTACTCTGGAGGTACAGGCTGACAAAATTGATTTGATCCAGGAGGTAGCATCATTAGAGAAATGGACATTTTGTGAGAGTGTTGAAACTAGTTTATCATGGTCCACCAGGTCAAATGAGGTGGATAGATAAGGTACTAATAGTATGCACAGTTTGCCTGAATCTCTGATGGCATCCATCTGATTTTTTAGATCCAAAAAGGCTGCATCAGAGCTGTGTCTGGGACAGAAGCCAGATTGTCTCCTACTAGGGGTTGCTCTCTAGTTGGGTTTGAACTTGGTTATAGGCTTTTTTGTCTATACATTTGAGGAGGAAGGGCACAGTGGTGATGGGTCTATAGTTGGTCGGTTTGGCTGGGTCTAATTTGGGTTTTTTGAGGAGAGGCAAGACCCATGCTTCTTTTATTTTAGTGTGAATTGAGTTGGAGGTGAAAGAGGCATTCATGAAGTTGGTTATAATGGGTGCCAGGGTAGGGGCACAGGCCTTAACTAACTTAGCTGGGAAGCTGTCGTCTTTACAGTTAGATGGTTTGAGCGAGGCTGTGGTTGAGAGTACTTGGGCTGGGGTAACTGAGGAGAAATGGAATTGGGGTACTGTGTCAGGATTGTCTGTTTTTACCAAAGGGATAGGTTCAGCGGTGTGAGCCTGAATTTTTTTTTGCATGGTAATTCTGTCTTGCAGTCATGTGATTTTGGATGCCAGGGTGTTTTGAATAGTGGTGCACCAGGCTTTGCTCACTGTAGTTGGGCTTGATAGTAGGACAGGTGTTAATAGTTCTCTGATGATTGTGAATAGTTCTTTGCTGTTTGAGGCGGCACTGGCGATACGTGAATTAAGTGAGTTAGCCTTTTGGGAGATCACTGAGAGTTTGTAGGTTTTAGCTAGGGATTGGAGTTCTTTACTGGATTCACTAGTAGGTTTTCTTCTGCAGAGGTGATCTAGCACTCTTTGTTTACTTCTGAGTTCAATGGGTTCCTTATTGAACCATGGGTTACTTCGTGTGACTCTTGGCAGTTCCAACCTACATGGGGCTACTTCATCAATGGCTGTTTTCAGGCTCATGTGATAGAATAGTGATACGCTTTTCGGGTTTGGGTTTGCTAGAGGCTGTGAGTTGAGTAACTTGTTGAGGATGGGGGTCAGATTTTCTGGGGTAAGTTTGCAGGAGTTTCTCACCATTGTAGGGATCGGAGGCATTGAAGGTATCTTATGGTCATTGTCCATAGATATATTGATTTGAATAATGGGTGGTCTGTCCGGGATATTTTAAAGGGTGTCTTCTAAGGTGACTGTTGTATTCAATGTTAGTATCCAATCTAGGATTCTAACTTTTATATGCATTGGGATATTTACAATTTGGGTGAATTGCATTTCAAGAAGTGCGTTGTGGAAGGCAGTGGCTTTGTGGTTATTTGTTTCATTGAAGCCTAAATTAATTTCTCCTAAGAGAATTAATTTCGTATTGGGTTTAATAAGAGGGGTAAGGAGTAGTGGGATGTCTATGTCAGGGTTGCTGGAAGTGCTTGGTGCTCTATATACTATAAGACAATTTATGGTAGTTTTGGGGTTGGTGGATAGTTAGAGGGCTAGGAGCTCATAGCCTGCTAGTGCTTCTAGTTTACATTCTCTGAACTGCAGGGACATTTTGGCAATGATAGCTACACCTCCTTCGGTGGCCTCTAAGCAGTCGGATCTGAGGATGTTATAATCATTTGGGATCGCTAGTGTGAGTAATGGACCTGATGTTGGATGGAACCAGGTTTCTGTCATTATTAAGAAGTCTAGTTGTGCGTCTAGTATTAAATCATGCACGTCAATGAAATGTGCGCCTAGGGATCTTACATTCAATATGGTGCCTGTAAGGGGAGGTTTAGTTGCAGGTATGTGGGGTGCAATGGACAGAGGCTTGGGGTGGGCTATACTGTCTTGAGTTGTAATGTGGAGAGCCCTGAGAGTGTTGGGTTGTACAGTGGTGGCATTGTTGTGGGTGGAAGGAGTAGTGTGTGCTTGCACTTGGCTGTTTGAGTGCGCCCCTGTGCTTACATTAATATGTAGGGGGTGCAAACTAGTCTTGGTCTTGCTTGGGAGGGGGCAGAGGTGGAATGATCTAGCTCTCCTTAGTGAATCTAGTATGGGTCCGGTGGGTAGGATCTCTGTAATGTGTGTCCTTGCACGGATTGTGACCGGCGCAAAGCACCTGTAATGGGTACTGAAGTTATGATTTTGTGCATGCTATTGTTGGTGATGGGGGGAAATGCTAGTATGGTGGGCAAAACAGGTGTAGGGCAGGGGAGGGGATGGTGTCTTGGGCAATAAATGCATGTTAGGCCTGTGCCTAGATGGAGGAAGGTACTCTTAGCACATGGTTTGGTGCTCATGGTGCTAGTATCCTGGTGAGTGGAGTTGATGAGGTGGGGTGGCTGTGTGCGTGAGGCACCACAGCTAATGCAGTGAAATGAATTGTAGGCTGAGTAGGCTAGCATGAGGAGTGCTAGCATGGCAATCTGTGTTGATCTGGCGGTTTTGGCACTTGAGGTAGTCATGTGCTGTGGGCTACCAATGGGGTCCAGAAAGGCGAGACTACTCACAGGCGTTAACAATAGGGTGCGGATGAATTTGGTAATTTTCTGAGGGAGCATACCAAGCTATGTAGATGGGTATGGTGGTATGCTAAAGGCGAGCGTTGAGTATATGAGCATACAACAACATTGGTTCAGTTGGTGAATGTGGTTGGGTGTCTACAGTGCTAGCATTCTATGCATTTCTGGCCTATAATGAAGATGAGCATTTTACAATGTGTACATAAATGAAAAGTGTTTTCTGATCAGGTAACATGTCATTTGGTGGTTGCAGACAGTATACCAATATGCGGTATGTTCATAGCAGGAAGTACAGTTTTGTAAATACAGTTTTATTTAGGAATTCAGTAATGCATTATAACTATTTGCAGATGTGAGGACAGTAGACAGCGTGTTCGCTACAGGTAATACATTCAGTGCGCACCGGCCGTGTTTCCATAAAACTCAGACGATAGGTCGGGCGGTCTGATACTGAGTGACTGCTGGTGCTAAGCCTATATTCTTGTGCGGCTGTGCTAGGATCATTATTGAGGCACTGAACACATGTGTGGGATAACGAGTCAGGTAGCGTACGCTTACTGGTGTGCAGCAGATTCGGCTGCTGCAGAATGGTTCAGATGTTTTGTACGGCGCGAGGAATGGTTTCAGGTAGGGTAGAACACAGTGAAGATAGGGTTCTGGCAGGAGGGATGGTTTTGGGCAGAACTTCCTGGTGATGGCGTTTGGCAGTTCTGGACAGGCACAGACAGGTAAGGCCTTATTCTACAGGGCCTTTGTTGTATGTTGCCGGGTTCTGCCTCTGGTCGCCCACAATAGGCTAAATAGCCTCTCCTACACTGGTTGCTAGGCAACCAATAACAACAAAATAAATGACCATCGGGTGGCAGCCATCTTATGTATCAGAGCCATGGAGTACACGCTCCATGTGGAGAAGGATTTCTGCGATGGTCAGAGCAGAAAAATTGAAAGTGCAAACAAACAGCGCTTTCAGTGAGAAGAGGGCATCAGTGGCGGCTCTCGTGTCGTGAAGTCGCTCGATGAGGAGGCACCTAAGTAACGCTGCCACTGGAGCTCGGGTGCTGCTTTAGAGGTAAAGCTGCTCCTCCAGCTATGGTGGGGGCATAAGGGCTCCTGCCCAGGTGAGGGTGTCTGTAGAATGAGGCATGGACAGATGATGCCTTATTCTATGGGAACTTTGTCGTATGGGGCTGGCTTCTGCCTCTGGTCGCCCACAATAGTCTAATAGTCTAAAGCTGCTCATGCGTAGGGGCTCCTGCCCAGGTGAGGGTGTCTGTAGAATGTAGAATTAAGTATATACTATGTTGCAGTATTAATTCCTGTTGGCTACAACAACTAAAATATTCTTAATATTTGTTCTCAGCTATTAGATATTGATCCTCTTAACAATATTTTAATAGAATAAGGTTAGTACTCATTACATTTCTGGATATTATTATAAAGAATAGCAAGCAAACAGTTTGTATCTAATCTCTGAATGCTCCGAAAGTATTTGTAAGGGTTGGTCTGATCAAAGTGCCTTTGGGTTTTCCATTTGGTTAAATTTGTTTTTTTGATGTTAGACTTAGTGATATACCATCTATGCTTTGCTGCAGGGTTGTGGCCCTAGCCTTTTGATTGCTTTGTCTACCTACTTTCAGCACATGTCCAACCTTCGGATAGACACCAACTAGTTTACAACTTTGATGCAATGTGTCCATCCATATCTCAGACATGTACAATCCTGGTGTGCATTTATTTGTATGTTTATGTTGTGATTTATATAGAGAGACCCTAGCTGTGAGGAAAAAGATCATTGAACAACAAAGGAAAACAGTAATGGAGTTCAGTAATATGTATACTTTTAGGAGGAAAGACAATTATTAAGAGTTAACATTGAAGTGTATGGAGAGGGGATACAGAGGGTACAGGCAATGGAAACAGGGTAGTGTGATGAATCCTGCCGAGTCATCACTGAACCCCAGCCTATGATCTCCGTCCATTTGGCCAGGGGAAGGCAGCCACTACCTAATCCTAGCCCCGGGCGTGGTAACGTGAGGGAGGATCACATGGGAGGAGATGGCTGTCAGGGGGAAGTGGTGACTCCTTTGGGAGAAACACAGAATACATCTTCTTTTGGGGGTCCCATAATTCCCAAATACCTTATGGCGTGTTGTCAGCGCACAAGTCCCTCCCATAAACTACCCAAATAACATGCTATGAAAAGTAATCTAAACAGAATAAGGTTTGTACCTCAGGGGTTCAGGATTAAATATTCCATCCTTTAATTGTCATGATTCTGTTTTAGCTAGAGGTCCCAAACAAATATTAAAACACACACTTTTTACACCATTCTCTAACTCTGAAAACTCTCAGTTCATAAAGCAATCCAAAATAACTAAATATCAAAGGACCAACACCACTATGGACTTCAGGATCTATAATGCCTATGGTACTGGTACAAGGAAGAGTGGCTCACAGTTAGTAAGGATCAAAGGTGCTATTGACGAGAATGTGCGGTATAGTTGTTGTGGAGCAGAACACCTGAGTGGGACTTTTAAATTCATGAATGATTTGCAGCTGAAGAAAGATGCGGAAGTCCAAAGTCCTGGGATTGCCGCAGAAGCAGAAGGAAGAACACCAGCTGATGTTGATTTGAGAAGTGAAACTGTGGGACATTGCAGAGTGGGCACAGCAGGGAGTGTCATCGGGAAGAGATGCATAGCCGAAGGGAACATATTATCCCAATCCGACATGTGGTGCTTCGGTGTGCGAGAGGACATGGAGGATGAACGGAGCAGGCAGAGCTCTGGAGAAGGGCTGTGCAATCTGCTGAAGTTATGCTGGAGCTGGCAACAGAGCAGACAGGGCACAGGAGGTCAGCCGCAGCAGCAGACAGTGAGGCGGAGATGCCAAAGAAAGCCATTGAGTTGGCCTGAAGCTAAAGGTGACCCGGGGACACTCCATGCATTTGACAGTAAATCATTTGGAATACCGAACAAATAAAATACAGAAGCGACAAGGACGTAACTCCCCTTTTATGGAATACCAACTGGGGAAACCTGTTACCCGCATTGCCAACAGCCCAGGGGCTGTACAGAAGCAGTTCTGAGGCGATAAAGGCATAGTTCCCCTTTTGTGGGAAGCCAACTTGTGGAAATCTGTAACCCACATTTCCAATAGCTAAAGCACTACCAAGAAGCAGTAAAGAGACAACTTGGGCGCAATTCTCCTTTCTTGAGTTTCCAGGTTGGGGAAACCTATAGCCCACATTTCCAAGAGTCAAGAAACTATAAAAAGAGGCAGCCACTGTTCAGCCCTCCTTAGATAAGACACTGGTGTAGAGAATCCTGGAACAAATAGTGCCACTAAGATCAATTGCAGTTGTAGGTGTTTTTGTCAGTCCGAGTAAACCAGGAAAGGATCAATAGTAGTTAGTATTGGCAGGCGAGTGTACCAGGAAAGACGAATATGTTTTGAAGAAGTGTGTTTGTGGGGTGGAAAGAACATGTTAACTCTATTATTATTTTGACAAACTGTTTCATCATCACAGGTAGTTGCTGTGCTAACCTGACAAATGTATTCCATTGGAAGAATTAGTGTGATATGCTAATAATTGCTTTACATCCTGAGGAGAACAATTGCCTTGGTGTATGAACCTTTGTTTTGTGAGAAAGATATTTGACTTACCAAGAACAATATTGTGGAAGACACCAATTGCTTTGATTTTTGAGTAAGTGTTTTTGAATGAGATATTTACTTTACCAAGTGGAAGGGCGAGGTTAAACGAAAATACATTTTGTGTTGAACTGAACAGGACTTCATTGAAATGTTTCCAAGGGTATTCCTGAATTGATCCAGGGGAATGGAGCCCAACACTGTTCACAAGGAGTAATTTCTGAGTTTGAACTTTTACACTGATTTGTTGAAGTGAATACAGTCCAATATTTCTTGTATACTTTTCTTATGTGTATTATTGTGAGGGTCAGAGACTTTTTGGACACTAGGTCATTCTACTTTAGTTTTATTTTCCTAAATAGGGACATCCTTGTAAGGATAGGGAAAGATAAGTGCTTATCTAACCCCTTTTTAATGAATGGCTAATTTTGAGATTACTATACCTTTGTGTCTGTCTCGTATTTCTGACCCCTCACAGTAGGCAATAGAAAGAAGACCAAGTCTTGGTTCATGTGTTGATAGATCCATGTCTGTGCTTCCATTGCATATATATTCCCATGACTTTCATGTGATCTGACCTTCCAAACTGCAATACTGAAAGCCTGGATCTGTATCATCAATGTCCTCTGTTGGCGTCTTCTGGCATCAAGTCATTAAATATCCCCTACATTTCCCAGCCTTTGTCTATACCAATCCACAGATGGCCCCAAAGGCATCAAATCATTAGCCCTCTCCTCCAACATTTCTTTCACCTATTTCAATGCTAATATTTTCCAGCCGCAAAAAGCAATTTTTAATTAAAGGTATCTTTGCTTATCACCAGGATGCTGCATTTAGTATATGATTTTATTTATACCTAGAATAGTCCATTTGAGCCAAGTCACACATTCCATAGCACCACTTAGTAGACATCACTGGATGTTTACCTCCAGTTCCAAGTCATATCAGCAAGGCATTGTAGTTATGTAAATTAGCCAAAATTGAAGTTTTTTCTCCAGAAAACTGTCTTTGTTGTAAATATATATTTTTAGATATTGAATGAAAATTGTTTTTGGTAAGGAAATAGTTTAGAGTGGTTCATTAGCAATGTGGGTCTTCAATCGTGTATTTGAAATGTTGTGCTATAATTGATGTTTAGTTTGAAGTTGAAGGAGAAAATGATGTCTGTTATTTTGCAGTAGAGAACATCACCCAACCCTACATTTATAGGCGTAGAGTGGGGTAATCGGTTTCTCATTTTTGTCTCATTTTTGTTATATTTAGTCTGTTACTGTTCTCCCGTTTCTGAGAAACCGATCCCCCAATAACAAATCGTAAGGGAGATTAACTTGGTTGAGGTAAATAATTAAATGGCAGAGCTACTTGATATGATATGGCATTTATAATGCACCTATACACAAGTGTTTCAAGGCGTGACGCGGCAAGGGAGGGGGACAGAGGGAGGACAGACAACGATCCTACTAGGCTAGGTGTCATTCAGATCGCGCAAGTGCGTGGGAAGGGGGCATGGACAGTGCAGTACATGGGAATAGATAAACAGTAAGTAAGTAACGGTCAGCATGTGGCAAGTGCATGGGTAAGTGCAGACATCAGGTGTCAAGGGCTGTTAGGGCGACTGTAGGGATACAGAACCAGACCCCAAGTGCTGGGGTTGCCGGGAGGGCAGTGGAGGTGAGTGATAATGGTGGGGGGAGCTGGGCCCAGGATCAGAGGGTGTCCAGGTAGCCAGTGCAGTTCCGGTTGCAGCCAGGAGGTTAGCAGAGGAGAGCAGGAGAAAAAGCAGAAGCAAAGAGAAAGCTTTTGAGGTGCTTTTGGAACTCGAGATGGTTCTCCTCAAGTTTAAGGGAGGCAGGGAGGCTGTTCCAGAGGGAAGCACCAGCCGAAGACAGAGATCTACCACCAACTCGCTGCTTGGAGAAGCGACTGACCTTGAGGGAGTTGGAGGCAGATGAGCGGAGAGCTCGAGAAGGAAGATATTTAGGGAGAGAGAGTTGAAGATATTGATGCCCCAGGCCCCAGAAGGCCTTGTGGATGATGCAGAGGGTTTTTAACTTAATCCTCGCAGCCACTGGGAGCCATTGCAGAGATTTCAGTCCTGGAGAGATACAATCCCTGGGCTTGAGGCCAAGGACAAGTCTTGCAGTCCTGTTCTGGATAAGTTGCAGAGGGTGGAGAGTAGAAGCAGGCAGATTTAGAAAGAGACTGTTGCAATAGTCCAGCCTAGAGAGAACCAGAGCTCTGGAGACAGTGAGCGTCTGCCTCTGGGGGAAGTAGAGGAAAGGAAGAATACCTCTGAGGAGGTGCAGCTGGTAGCGTGACTTCTTAGATGAGTCAGAGATGTGAGGGGAGAAGGAGAGTGGGGAGTTGAAGATGACCCCAAGGTTTTTTGCTTTGCAGGTTGGAGCCGGAAGATGGCCAAGAGAGGCGGGCCAGAGAGCTGTAGGAAAGGAGGGAGCGGTTGTGCCAATGAGGAGAATCTCAGTCTTACTGGAATTAAGGCATAGGTCATTGGCGGCACACCACTCCTGCATAGCAGACAGACAGTCCGAGATGAGGGAAGGAGAGGAGGTGGGCGAGAGTATCCTGTAGATGAGCTGTGTGTCATCATCAGATCACTGAAAGTTGGGGTACAGAGCAACGATGCAGTGGGCAATGAGTATCAGGTATTTATTTAATCAACCCAAGATAGACATTTTGCAAGGCTGTCAGGACAATTACATACCTGGATCATCAGTGCAGTACAGTCCTGACAGCCTTGTGGTTGGAGCATTGGGTCATATTTTCCAAACAACAAGAAATATATGGTGGGTTTCAAAAGGTTTGAAAAAAGACATTTAACCTGAAATGTGAAAGTAAAATAGCCCATTTGAGCCAAGTCACACATTCCACAATACAACCTAATATCCATTGTTGGAGGTTTACCTCCAATTACAAGCCACATCAGAAAGGCAGTGGTGTTGTGAAGTTGCTCTGGGTGTTCCTTATCTTACTGGATGGGATGGCTGCCAATGAGGAGGAAGTCACTCTGAAATGCAAACTATGCACAATGATTGCCAAACAGTATACTAAAGGTGAGTTGTGCATTGTGAACCACGGACATGTAGGCACAAGAAATGGTTGCATGGTTTCAATATTCATAATGCATTCAAATAAGCTTTTACTTACCCTGTTTGCAGAGTACTGCAGACACAGCATTGAGTAGAGACAGCATTGAGTAGGCTGCTGGTCACGTGAACAGGTCCTGAAACTCAGTTGCTCTGTCCACCACCTACTTAATCAGTCCTCCTTAAGCATCCTCATCACTGGTGCCCTCAAAAAAGGACAACAAACACAAGGACCTGACCTATTTGTGCCTGTTCGGGCATGATAGGCCTGACCCACTCTCCTGCATTTCACCTGCAAACGTATCTCTACTACTGCTACTCAATAGAAGACATCACCATGTATCTCTGCCCTCCAAAGCCCATTCCTACTCTCATTTGGGTTTGAATGGCCAAGTGCCCTGGGCAGCCCCGGCAAACTACCCTAATGAACCATATAAATATTGCCCTTGCTCCCATCCAACACCCACAGACCACATACAAACACCCTCTAATGTTGATCAATGCTCGCTCAGGATCTCTCACGTTGCAGAGATAGCTGATCTCAACTTGTACAAAAACCTTGATGCCCTGTCCATCACTGAAACATGGTTTACCCCATCCTATCCAATGTTTTCAACAGTCTCCTACCACAAGGCTACTGAATCCAACAGGCCGACAAGTCAGGGCAGGAGTCGGAGTGGCAATCAACCGGAGGAGCGATTCGCCATGTTCCATCATAACCTCTCCCAGAACAAGCTCTTTTGAATCACTCACCTGTCGGTTCCCTCTATTGCACTAGGAATCCATCACCTTCCAACTCATCTACAGACCATCTCAAAGGAGTGACTCTGTCATTGAATATTTCTCCAACTAACACTCCTGTGCCAAATTAGCACATTCTAATAATGTCTTTCTAAGTAATTTTAATGTCCCTGAATCTCAGGCTTATTCTCACATTCAAAGCACGCTTTTCGCACTGACCGCTTCCATGGACCGTAAGCAAGTTTTGCTCTCCGCCACGCACAACGTAGGCAACACCCTAGGCTTAGGGCCTCATTACGAGGTGGGCGGAATGGATTTACCAGCACGGGTAATGGTGCCGGTAAACCCATTCCGCCCTATTGCGAGGTTCCCTTGCGGGACCCTCTCAGAACGTCTGGTCAGACCAGACGTTCTTTGCGGGTCCCGCAAGGGGACCAGGGAGCTAATAACCAGCCTGTTATTAATGAGACCATTATTAGCTCCATCCCCATTCCCATTGAGCCCTATAGCGGCTCAATGGGAATGGGGATGGGTTTTTTGAATGAGTAATTACCGGGTCCTCCAAGGGCGAATGACCCAGTAATTCCTCATTCAAGGAACCCGGACACGATTTTGGAGGCAGCCATGGCGCTAATAGCACCATGGCTACCTCCAAACTCGTAATGAGGCCCTTAGTCTTTACATCACCCCCCTCCATAACCTTTGCAACCCTATCCCACTTGACTGGTCTGACCAATTTGGCACTCGATTATAAGTCTTCAACTCGACTACGGCCCAAAAATGTCAGCCTAATTGCCCCCTCACTCAACGCTGTTCATTCAAAACCTTCCCGGTCAATGAGCTTGAAGAAAAATGTGCATGCTTCCCCACCACAGGGAATCCTCAGCCCACCTGGAATTTTTCAGAAACTCTGCCATGAAACTGGCAGAAACTCATGCCCACCTAAATCCAGTTGGGCTAGGACCAAACCATGCACCTCATGGTGCACCGCTGAGCGAGCCTCCAACAAACGCTCAATCAGAGCCCCAGAGAAACAGTGACACAAAAAAATATATCCCAGGAGATTTCATCGACCTCATCCATAAGGTTCTGTTTACGGAGGCCAGTGCTGCTTACTACTCAACTACTATTGAGGCAGCCTTGAATAGGAGCAAAGCCACCCTTGAAGTAGTAAAGCATTGTACCAAACCCTCACATGACCCCGAGGTACTAGCAACTGAGGATAAATGCTATGGAATCAACACGTTTCTTATTGGAAAAATTGACAAAATCAGAGACACCATTGATTCAACCTCTTACACCATTTGCATCCCCTGCATCCACACATGCACACTGCCCATCTGGAATGAATTCCCTCTCTCCCATGGATTTCTTAATAATGATTGCCTCCCTCAAACCTACTTCTTACTCTGATGATATAATCCCAGCCTCCATCATTAAACAATTTGACGGGCCTGGCACTCAATGCCTCCACAGCATCATAAATGCCTCCCTCATAGAAGGGTCATTCCCAGACACACTCAAGACTGGTCTCATACAAACTCTTTTGAAGAAACCGACCATATGTCATGATGACTTGGCCAACTACAGGCCCATTATGAACTCCCTGTTTATTAGCAAAATGCCAGAAAATGTATTTGCTTCACAACTACTCGCCAGATTGATCAACTGCACCTCCTAAATGACTATCAGTCAGGGTTCCAACCCAAGTGCAGCATCGAGAAGCCACCATCAAGGTGGTGGATGATGCCCCCAAACCCTTGATAAGGGTGACTCAAGCCTCCTCCCTCTCCTTGACATCTCAGCTGCATTCAATACTATCGTATATTGCATCCTTCTCTCGCTCCTTACTGACAGGATGCGATTATCTGGAACTGTCCTGAATAGGTGTATGTCAAACCTCTCAGGCAGACACCAGGCTTTCCAGATGAACTTGTTGCATACTAACTGCTCCATCCTCTCGCCAATCCTTTTTAACTTTTACATGGACCCTCTGGACACTCTCCTCAAAGATTCCAATATAACCATCCATCAATACACAGATAATACTCAGTCATACATGAGAATAAATAGCGTTCACGACATAATTAATTTCTGCAATTACCTAGCCATCATCAAGACCTGGATGTCAACCGCATACCTCAAACTAAACCCATCCAAGACTGAATTCATCCTCATCAGTCCATCCGCTAAAAAATAACTTGTCCAAAAATGGCTCAATGAAATGCGGCTAAAAAGATTTGATCCACATCTTTCAGACTCAGCCAAATCCTTAGGCTTCACCATTGACAGCAGCCTGTCCTTCAAGAAACACATAACCAAGAAGACCCAAATAGCTTGCTTCAGAATATCTACCCTTTGAAAAATCAAACCCTTCATCATGTTGCAATACTTCCGGGGAGTAGTGCAGGCCTTGGTTGTCTCGCACTTCGATGGGGGAAATGCTCTCCTGACAGGTTCCCAGCTGTTTACTTGGCTCCTCTGAAAGCAGTCTACCATGCAGCAGCACATCTTATTATAGGAGCATGTTAATTTGACTGAATCACCCCCATCCTACGCAAACTACATTGGTTTTCACTCCAACCAGAATACTGTTGAAGACTGCATGTATCATCTATAAAGCAGCCACAGTAGAACATCAGCGTACCTGGTGGCTATGCTCCACATATTTGCTGGCAGATGCTGCTCGCGAAGCAAATCGACGAACCGGCTTGGATCACAACTCCTGCACAAAGAGAGGACCAGCAAACAATCCTTTCCTTGTCATGCACCCAACCTCTGGAAATCGATCCCGCTGTCAGTTCGGAATGACCCCACAAATCTCCAATATCACAAATCTCTCAAAACATGACTCTTTCAACAACCTGACTGAGTACTCATTCCAATAAACACATATACCGATGCACAGACCTCACAGTACTGCACTGCTGTTAAAAGAAGCCAGTCCAATTGCAAGCTACACATACTCAGTACAGTGCTCCGCTGAAATCGAGTTAGGTCCGCGCTTTAAAAAAGAAGACCATTTTTTTAAATACCCTCATTAGGTAGGGTCACACCTTCACATTTCTGGATGGACACACTATAATAAGAAGCCCTCGGTACACCATTTCTTCCACCCTCTGACCAGGCCAAAGCTCCATTACTGTCCACCCACACTATGGCAGTGGCACCATCCGCCAACAGGGCCATGGTGTTGGCACCACAACCATCCAGCTTTTTTGGAAGTGATGATAGCCTTATGGGTATGGCAATATTTTAGCAGTCACAGAGGCACTGACTAATGTGTCATGAGACACTTAGTGTCTGTATTGTTTATTTGTCAGGGGATCTAACCCCGCTGCAGTGAAGAATACGGTAGAGTGGAACATGCCCCAGAACCATTCTACCTTCTTGTAGGGTACTGGGCATTGGGAAACGTGAGAGGAAAAAAGGGCACACACAGAGGTTTGACTGTCCCTGGATGCAGAGGAGTAGTAGGGGGTGCAACATGTTTTTGTCAAAACATTTGTTTTAAGGATACACATACAATGCATGTCAAGAACATAGTATGATAAGAAATAATAGCATTGTAACAATTTGTATGCAAGTCAGAATTTGATGATTTGAGTGATTGAACCGAAAAGATATTGTTGTATTGATGCTATAAAGATCCTGGGAATACAATAACGTTTTTATGGATAAAGCGGGGAAGGGCGAGGAAGACATGTAAAAGATACAAAAACAGAAGTGAAGGAGAGGGGAGGGATAAAAAGAGGCAAAGGAGGGATGGGGTTATGGTAATGATTCATCAATTATCTTGAGATTATCTTAAAGCAGCATGACTATCTGAGGCAAGAAAACCAAAAGACATACCCAATTTCAATGCATATTTGAGATACAGTATCAGTGTTGAAGCATTGCAGCGCTCAATCCCATGTATATAACATATGGAGTTGCACTGTATTTTATGGCTAATGAATTCAGATTGTTTCCAATGCGAAGTGATTCCCTGGACTGCAATCATAATGAAGAGATCAAATAAACTAGATGTATGGGAATTTAAATGTTGAAGAGGACAACACCCAAAAATAGAATCTTAAAATTAAAGGGTTCATTTAGTTTACAAACACATTTACCAATACACCACACATTGTCCCAAAAATCTTCAACACATTTACATTTGGCAAACATGTGTTTAAAAAATATCTGTAACCATCTTAACAGTTCCAACATTTATTATCTACAGTTATCTTACACTTAAAAAGGTTAGCAGGAATGAAAAAAGGTCTATGATAGAAATAGAAGATAGTTTGGGTCAAATTAGCAGCAACAGTTATGGTACAAGTCTTTTTCCAAAAGGGTGCAAGCTGTAATCTTCTAAAGTGGTCAAGCAATCTTGTTGCCATTCTTGTTTTTCCATTGAGGGTTCGGAATGGGGTCATTGATATGTTTTTTTTTATAGAAGTGCGAGGCAGAAAACTGATGGTTATACATATGCTTATGTCTAATGTCAGTAGTTTGTCCAGAGGGTTGTAGCGGGAGCTGCAATTCTCTGTAATAGCATTAATTAATAATGATTATTGGTAATAAAACGATTGAGGAATGAGGAATTCCGATTTGAATTTATTAAAGGCTAGCGGTATACCTTGCTTGAAAAGTTGAGGAACAAATTTGATTCCCTTGAGAACCCAATTTTTCCAGAAGGTGACTTTGCCATTAATTCTTATTAGCTTGTTAAACCATATAGGTTGTTGAAAGAACTCGGATGAATTTGGAGAGATAATATGCCTCAGGATCTGTTTGGCAGTTTATTGCACATTATAGTATTTGGTAAATCTGTTGTTTGAATGAAACGCTTTACTGTCAGCAAGAGAGAAAGGGCTAACCATATTACTTTCCACACTAACCCATGTGGGGACTCAAAATTGTTCACTTTGACAAAACCAATATTGCACTTGTTTTAATATGAAGGTGCAATGACAATTGGCATAATCTGGAAACCCTACCCCTCCAGAGATAACTTATCTTTAATTTATTGAGAGACTTCCTATGGTTTTTCTTTCCCCATAGAAAATTAGTAAGGCATGAATCAAAATCTTTAAAGAATTTACTGGGAATAGGGATTGGGAGCATTAATAAAACATACAAAATAATCAGGGAGATCATCATTTTGATGGACTGAAGATGACCCCACCAGAATATAAATAATGGGGACCATGACTCTATAATGGTTTTGATTTTGATCAAGATACTGTTGGTCTTATCTTTAATGATATCTTTAATTGATGAAGACATACCATACTCTTGGACCTGCTGTTTGTTACAGTAAATATTTAAGGGGAGATTTGTCCATATTTAATTTGTATCCTGGGTCTAAAGAGAAATGTGGTACTATGTTGAGTACATTTTGCAAACTTGTCTCTGGGTTCTTAAGGAATAGAAGAACGTTGTGCACATAGGCAGCTAATTTCATGTTTTTATCTCCAAATGTTATTCCATGAATACCAGGATGTAGTCTGATAGTTTCTATAAAAGGTTCAAGGGCTAAGATTAATAACAAAGGGGAACAAGGACATCCATGTTGCGTGCCTTGCCCTAAAGGAAAAAAAAGGAAAATATCTAACCATTAATAAAAATAAAAGTTTGGGAGTTAGAGTAGAGAATTTTAATCATGGATATACAAGTTTCATGCAACCCATGCCAGCACAGCGCGTCAAATAGGTAATCCCGCTCAACCCTATCAAACGCCTTTTCGGCATCTAAGGGACAACTGCATAAGGGTCCATTGAGTGGGTAGTGATTTTCAAAGCATTCAGAAACATTCTAATATTGGATGCCAATACTCTTTCCTTAACATATCCAACCTGGTATTGTTTAATTAGGTTGGGCATAAAGGGGGGGGGGGAGCTATTTGCTATAATTTTTGCAAACATTTTACAGTTGATATTAATTAGGGAAATTGGTCTTTAACTGTGTGGTAATTCTGGATCTTTATTAGGTTTCAGGAAAGCTTGGAGCATAGCTTCAGTAAAGGTGCCTTCTGATATAAAATTAGAGATAAAATAAGCAAAAGGTTCTAACAATGTGGGTGATTTGAAGTGTGCATACAAATCTATTGAAAACCCATGAAGTCACTACGATTCTGCTTCTTTCTTTTTAATTTTGAGATACGATGCTAGGGATTTACTTATCATATTAGAGAAATTATATATCTTTGATTTGTATTTGACCAGATTATCGCAATAATAGTCAGATGTAAGTTTATTGTATTTAATGCTTAACTGTAATATGCCAGACTGGATTTCCCGAGAGGGATTGGTGAAAATTGTTTTTCAAGACTTTTCAGTTTACGTACATTTTCTTCAGATTCTTGCATCAAATATTTCTTGTTTTGCTACAAAGGAGATTATTTCTCCTCTGAGTAAAGTTTTATAACAGTCTCAATTATTGGGGATAGATGTGTGTGGAATTTCGTTAGAAATGAAGTCAATTTTTCATCTTTTAGTAGGGCCGAATTAAATCTCCATCTATTTGAGTTAAAAGCAGGGTTGGTATCTCTTAATTTAATATGGACCGGGACATAGTCTGACAGGGATATACAGTCAATATCAGACTCAATTTGGTTAGCAAATATAGATTTAGTTAGGAAAATATAATCTATTCTGCAGAAAGAGTCACGGGGAAAGGAATAAAAAGTGTAGTTCATGTCTGATCGATGATGTAGTTGCAAGGAATCATTAAGACCCATTTCTGAGATAAAGTTTAGAAATTGCTTGTGGGATTTTGAATGTTTAAAATGAACCTTGGCTTTTCTGCAAGAAACGGATCCACTATTTTGTTGCAATCTCCAAATACAATCACATTTTGTATATTTGAGTGGAGCAAATGTTCTTTAAGTGTCTTCCAGAAGGTAGGATCTGGTGCATTAGGTCTATATACATATAGAATTTAATAATGTGTGGAGTTAAAGAAGATATTCAAGAGGATCCAGCTGCCTGAGCTATTCTGAACTTATGATCTTACAATCAAACTTTTTATTCACTAATATAATGACACAATTGCTCTTGCCAATTGCTGCACTGGCAAACACTTTGTCTACCCAAAACTTCTTATGTTTGGCTGCTTCTTCACATGAAAGGTGGGACTCTTGTATCTATTTAGTCTATTTAGATTAGTGAGTAACTTTTGCCTCTTAATGGGATTGTGGAGACCTTTAACGTTCCAAGATGATAAGTTTATAGACATACTAAAGCAAAGGTGTAAAATATATACCTAAAATAAAACATTGGTTCAGACTTTGGGGAGTATGCCTGAATACATTTCCATTCAAATATTATACTAATTTTAATTATTATGTACAATACATTACCCTTTGGGAGAGACCAAGAGAGATACACATGTGGAGAGGGGTGACAAACAACAACACGAAAAAGAGTGAACATTGACAATGACATTTAATATACCAAAACAAAATGGCTAACAGGATACAGCCAAAAAATGGCATGTTGAAAAAAGGAAAGAATTATGAGGGCTGGTTGCCCAAACGAGATTACGCCAGTCAGGGCTCCACTCTCGCACACATCTTATTTGAGAAGTCAAAGAAATTAAATTAGAGTAACCTTTATGGTATTGTTAGAGGAGGAAGGACCCACAGTGTCCATAATTTCCGACCTTTGTGAAGGAATAAAATGCTTCAGATATTCTGGATTGTCAAAAGAAGTAGTATGGCAATTAATAAGAGTAACCTTTTTGGTTGCAGGATGTACCATTCCATATCTGGCATTGGTTTGTTTTAGTGCAGGACTTAACAGCAGAAGTTATTTTCTCCTAGCAGCCGTTGAGTTTGCAACATTTTGGGATATGAAGATGTTGTGTCCATTCCAGGTTAGGTGCTTGACGAGCTTTGCTTTTTGCATTATAAGCTGGGCGTGTTTGAACTCCAAGACAGCAAAAATAAGAGTTCTGGTAGAGTTTCTGGTGTTGGCTTGAGAGTGAAGAGGTCCAATTCTGTGCGCACACTGGATATTGAGTTGTAGTCAAGAGGATAGATCCAATAACTTGGTGAGCATGGTGACAGGGAATAGGCTAGTGTCTTTTCCTTCAATTCCTTCAGGAAGGCCAACAATACGTAGGTTGTTTCTCCTGTTTCTGTTTTCCAAATTTTCAGAGTGTTTCTGGAGAGATTTAACTGTGTTTTCCAGGGTTGCAAATCTGATAGTGATGTCTTCTACATCGTTGACACTGTTCTCCACCTCAGATATCCTCGAGTCAGAAGCTGACAATGTTTTCATCTAAGAGTTGCAGCTTATTATAGGTTGCTTTCATAAATGGTTTTAAGGTCAGATAGCACAGCGAGTAGAGCGCTCACTTTGACATCCGTGCAGAGCCTGCCAACGCAGGGTCAAATCCCGGCTGGGTCAAACTCAGTCTTTCATCCTTCCAAGGTCGATAAATGAGCAGCACACATGGTGGGTTATAATAAGCATAGCTCAGATGCCAGAGGGTTCATAGCGCTATATAAATGCACATTATTTATTAAGGCTCTGATTTAAGTTAACATGGCAAGCATGGCAGGGTCCATAGCTTCTTCATGGGTTGGCAAATCACTTTTGGGCCTCTTTAAATTGGTAGAGTCTTTACTAGGATTTTTCTTAGTCGTGGCCATAATATATAGTGGAGCGGTCTAGATGTTATTGAGTTATCAGGTTTTGAACTGGCCCGATAGAGCACTTTTTGCTGACAAAAAGTTCAGCAGACGTCTGGAGAAAATACACTTTTTATGTAGCTTGGTGTGGTTTTCTCTTGGAAAGTTAGTCGGAATATGTGATAGTAATTAATTCAAAATGTTTTTACAGAACCTTTTTAGCTCTTCAAAAATCACAAAATCACAAAAATAAGATCAAAACATGTAGGACCGTTGTGTTCTATAAGAGCATGAAGGTGTATCTGTAGGTTTATAGTCATTTAGTCTAATGTCAAAATGTCGAAAGTCATAATCTCGAGGAAAAAAAAATCGAAAACAAAAAAGTAGAATTGTTTTTTAATTACATTTTTTATTCGAAATGGGGGGTTCCCCCAACCCCCCTTCTTTATTTTTTTTTTGTTTTACCCTTTTTTTTATTCCCGGACCCCAAAAAAATATATATAAATAAAAAAATTAAAAAATTGACTTTTTTATATTATGACTTTCGACATTATTCATTCGATATTTTGACTGCACACCATATCTGTAGTGCTGAAGTTCATATTTACAGCAGCGCATTACCTTTAAGTTAAGCGGGTTGCGTGGAAAAAACTTCCATAGACTTAGCGGTACTCACGTTGTACGACAGGCTGGCCAGCTGACCGGAAATTCCACTGTGCATTAACAATTTTTTATTTTTTTTTATTTATAGTGTTATAACCATATATTCAAAGAAGAACAACAACAAATATACACAATTCATGACTTTTAACACTCTATACTGAGACATACAATGAATGATACAATCATAAAGAAATCAATGAACGAAAACAACAAAGAAAAGGAAAATGAAAAGGTGAAAAAAGAAAGAAAAGAAAAACAAGAGATGACATTATTTACTCTCCCAAACTAAAAGCCTACCCACTAAAAGGCAGGTATGTTTATCGTAAAATCAACCAATTCATAAAATCAAATTGTTTTGCAATTTTAAATCTGTCCTGCCTAAGCCTAACTCGTTTAAAACAGCCACTACTTTGAAGGTCAGGAGTGTTGCATTACCACATGGTAATCTTTCCCAAAAATCCTCGGAATTCAACCACCTCACATCATGCACACATTTCTGAAATCTAAACACTGTCAGTGCCCATGTACCTAGACATATTGAGAGTAGATGATATCGAGACTGGGTTACCTTATCGTTACACTTATCACAGATAATAGTTGGATACTCCTCATTATATCTTATCGACAGAATTTCCCGCGAGAAGTAGATTTAATCTAAATAGCATGAAGGAGTATGTGTAGTGCTGAAGTTCACATATACAGCAGCGCATTACCTTTAAGTTGCCGGGTTGCGTGGAAACAAACTTCCATATACTTAGCGGTACTCAAGCTGTATTACAGCCAGGCCAGCTGACAGGAAATTCCACTGCGCATTAACTATGACGCTCTGTCTCATAGGCCTTGCCTCTCCGCTTCTTCCACACTTCGGGCCGTTAAATCGCCAAACTCTTTCAGGCACCTCAACACATCATGTCGTCTTCCGGAGGTGTTCCACATTTATTTTAAGTGAGTCAGGTGACATCTTTGAGTTTAAAAGATGTTTAAAAGGGTGCGGAGTGAGGAGCTGAGAATTAGCCCACCATCCCTTATGGTGCCAAGCCCCCCCCCCGCTCCCAGTGGGTGCAACTTTAATTGTGTGAGGGGGCCACAGTGTGAAAAATTTGCAAAGCCTCCTACAAACGTTCTTTTCTGTGTAAATAATTGCAGACATATCTAACACTAAAAGTTGCACCACTGTTTGCAGTGTTCAAACATTTGTTTTAAAAAGTTGAAATGGAGAGTTAAGGAGTTAATCTGCGTACAAGAAGCTAAAGTGGAATCAAGCTAAACTGGCTCACTTTGACATCTATGCAGAGCCTGCTGACGCAGGTTCGAATCCCGGCGGAGCCAAACTCAGCCTTTCATCCTTGCGAGGTTGATAAATGAGCACCACACACCGTGGGTAACAATAAGCAGCACTCAGATACCTGAGGGTTCGTAGCGCTATATAAATGCTAAATTATTATTATTAATAAATGTAAGGGTCCTAATTTCATTGACTTCTATAGTTGGTCTGTGATACCACAAGGTTGCAATATTGCAACCTCTAATACTGTTGTAATATCAGCTGAAAGTAAAAAGTTATTTTCTTACATGAATCCACCTGTCCTGGCAACTTGGCAAGTTACATACGCAGCATATAAAGCATATGCAGTGAGAAATGAGCCACTTGTGTTTTTTTTTTAGTCTCCTGTCTTGAGTGGAAGAATGAGAAATGTGTATTTAAAATGGTGGAAACGTATTGCCAATGTGTCAAACCACTTTTTAATCCAATTAGCCCAGCTGGATACAGAAGGAGCCAACAACGTAACACTTTCAAGAGGACATGAGGTGACAATTATAAAACACCTGTTAATCTATTACGGCTGCTCTACATGAAACATACTTACTTCAGCACATTTTCCCTTTTCGTCATTCATGGAGCTAATTGTGTGATTTGTGAAGCACCTGTTTAGATGGTGGCTATTGGGGACGTGTGAAAGAAAGCAGTTCTTGTTGTTCAAAATAAAAACACATCACATCAAATTATTGCAGTTGAAAATCATTGGAATATAAAATTGATGATGTTGCCTGAACATGTATGGCTGTCTCGTGTATGTGATAAGGAGCATACAAGATGCTGCTCCGAAAAAACAGCTGTGCTTCAGCCCAGGGTGATTGTTAGTGGGCACTCAACATTACATGCTATCAGCTGTGGATTATCACGAGCTGGAGTACCCTGGACATGCGGATGTCCACAGCTCTGGCTTAACATGAAAAAGTCAACAAATGGTCACATTTCAAATGTTGGAATATGTCTCTAAGAGCATTACTCTGTGTTTAGCATTGCTGGGGAATCTGATAGTGGCAGCACACACTCTTATGATATCCCAAGTTAAGTGCCTAACTATGTCCCATCTTTTTCAAGCTATGCAGTTTGCTTGTACTGAGTGCACGTATCAAGATGTGTTGTTCATTTTCCTCTATGGCAAGCTTTCCAGGACAAACAAGTAAAACATATTCAATTACACTCATCTGGATATTGAGGTGGTGGTGATGGTGGCGTGATTGACACTCATTGACATCATACTCTTCCAAATCCTTTAGGCTGTATTTGAATGATCATGTGGAAAGGTTGTTGTGTATCTTTGTCTTTCGCACCTGTCTCTATAATTGTGGTATTTTCCTCCTTCTCATCAGTATCACTGGCTTTCAAAGTCATTTGTTGTGACCTGAACTCGGATGGTTCACCTTTATCTTGGACTTCATTATCATAATCATTATTCTCAAACTTGTCAGTAGATGTTTGTGGTGGTGTAGAGGGAATCAGGAACTTTGCATACCCTGTACCTCTGTGATGCACGCTGTGTCTCTTGAAGCATCATTACATACAATATGCAACCCTTTTCACCCTTCTTCCCCCAGACAAAATGGGCTGAACAGCCCCCTCCTTCTTCAGCCGAACATGTAATAATGTGTCTTGTACATCAGTGATGTGTGGCCGGATGCAGATTCAATACTGTCTATTTACCAAGCACACTTCTGGCACTCTGGATGGGCACAGCATCTGCTGCGGTGAATATAAAATGGAGTCTAGCCACATGTCTCCCCCCAAGTGTTGCTACACAAAATGGTCTCTTCTCCTCCCTAGAGGGCATGCCTGTTGTGAACTCGGTTGCAACCACTGAATGTAATCTGCTCCCACCACCAAAGAATTCTAAGACTATTTCTTGGCAACTTGTATTTTCTAACGTCCACCACAAAAAGATGACACCTTCAGTAAGGGCCACTGAATGCATGTTTCAGTCTCTCCCCCAAACAGTTATGTGATTTTCTCCTCAATCCCTAGTCAATGACAAAACATAACATATGTGTATTTCATTCAATGTGGTCACTGATTTTCTCATCTGTGAGAAGTAGGAGTGGTATTACCCAAATTGACCTTTTACAATTGACCTTTTGTCCTAATTGACCTAATTATAGTGGTCCTAATTGACCTTCTACACAATTGACCTTTATATTATTTTAGTTATTGTATATATGTATTGGGTTGGTTTTGGATTATAAATAATATAAGGGGATTGGGTGGGGATGTTGCCAGGGGGTTTTGGATTAGGTGATGGGGGGCAGGGCTTTCCCCCGCATATACATCCTAATTGACCTTTTAAATTAGGTCAATTCTCCTGACGTCAATTGTGAAAAGGTCAATTAGTATACAACCCGAGGAGTAGCATAGTCACAAAACGATGCCCTATCTTACTTCCATATATTTTAATTTTCCCCCAACTAAATCCTATTTTAAGTCTATTTTAATGTTGTGCAGCTCCCTTAGCTGAATCCTGTAAACCTTCTACCTCTCACTCTAATGCAGCCTATTCCCTCAACTCTTCTAGCCATCTCCTGCCTCTGCTTGACAGAGTGATCCTAGATAGTAACCTTAAATGTTTACTGCATAACATTTTAGCCACAACTCACCAAAACATTTTACCTGAACCCTGGTTAAAGTTCCCAAAAGCTTGATTCTGCCTAATTGCCTAACATTCAGGAGATTCACTATTTTAGCGAATCCATTCACCCAAACCTATGGCCTGATTCATGGAAATTTTTGCACGGTGCAAAGTGACTTTGCGCTACCAACACACACCCTGTTTCACTGAGCGGTGCAAAGTGTATTTTTGCAGTGCAACCTGACTTTGCACCACTTTTTCACCAATGAAAAGTCACTTTGCACTGCAGAAATAAACTGTGCACCGCTCTGTGAATCAGGGTGTTTGTTAACATTGCAAAGTCACTTTGCACCATGCTAAAAAATCTATGAATGAGGCCCTTAATCTTGAAATCCATCATTGTTCTTTTGTTTGTAAAGGGTGATGGGTCCTCATGGCCTTGACATGATTGAGTTTTTGTCTAAAAGTTGCCAGTACTTGAAGGGGAAGGCACACACATATATATATATATATATATATATTTTTTTTTTAAAACAATTCAAATTTCACGATGTTTGTACGGGCCTTGAAGGCAACAATCGCCCACTTTTCCGCAGACCTAGGCACACGTACGCACATGGACAGTCAACATTTTAGTCTGAATGAGCATACGTTTCTATGTACGCTAACATGTATGTATTGGGCCTCATTAGGAGTATGGCGGTAGGGAAACAACGGCACCGGTATCGCTACCGGCACCGTTGCTACCGTACTGCCATACTAGGACTTCTGCTCGCGGGTGCCCTTGCAGCCACCTGGTCTGACCAGGGTGCCGTACCGGCACCCGCAAGCAGAACATGATAGTAGCAACGGTACCTTTATAAACGGTACCGCTGCTACCATCCTCCCCATTCCCATTTGAGCCCTGTAAGGGCTCAAATGGTTATGGGGATGTACCAGCTCCGGCACCCGCACAAGGGGAATTACCGGGTCCACAGAGGTTGGAATGACCCGGTGATTCCCCTTTCGTGGGTGCCGGAGCCGAATGCGAGTTTGAGGGCTACCGCCAACCTCGTAATGAGGCACAATTGTATTCAAAGTTCTCGATAAAAAATACATCAGACAATATTAGTATAAATGGTAGCTTGCGCTCCCGTGGACACCCACTGAAAGGTTTGCCAAAAAATGTTTGCATTTGGGCTAATTTGCTTAGCCAGAATGCTTTGCCCAGCTGGCTCTGAACTGGCGGTGGACTTCCAGTGATGGCTACTGGGTGGTGCTGTGGCCTTCCACTTTCACGGGCCATAAAACAGAAAGACAATTGTACATCTATAAACAGGCGGACTTCAAAATATGCATCTCTCAGTGACGCAGACTAATGTATTTGATCCTCTCGGTCAACACTTTGATTTAGTCAATAAAACTATGAACGACTAAAAATGCAGGCCTTTTTTTCCCTTGGAAAGAAGTGCTTGCCAGTCCACTAGGCTTGTTTAGTTTTTGCAACCTCCGTTAAATCCAGGAGCCGATTACTTCCCTAAATAAAGTTGCAGGCCTGCCTTTGAAGTGCCCGGGGAAGGTCGCTGCCCATCCAGGGCTGGGAAGCCAGCCACGGCGTGCGAGGAATGGCGCAGCCACGGCTGGCTTCTCAGAAGGCTGACTCATGGCGCTGGCACACGCGCTCTCGATGAAAGGGTAAACATCTTTAAGCGGTGTCAGTTTTTCCTTCAAAGGTGGAATATGTAGAGGGTTCATACAGAGTGGAGCGCGTGCGAGGCAGACACCGCAGGCAGGAAAAGTCACCCATCGAGACTCTCGGTGGGTCACGAAAGAGAGGCCTTCATTATTGGAAAGGGGGCAAGTGGTAGAACTGTAACAAACAAGTATTGCATCTGTGCCCTGTCGGGACAGAGTAGCTAGGAAGGGAGCAATGGGCAAAACATGTTTCAAAGGTTGCAGCCAATTTAGTTGAAAGAGATTTCAGTTTAGCTGTAACTTTTATTTAATGGTAAAGTGGAGAAGTGTGCTTTAACTTTACAAAGACCAGTTGGTGAACATGGTTGCAAAAAGTAGTACAGAACTGTGGAAGTAGTTAAACTCGCTCCTCAACGTTCCCGCTCATTTCGACCACTGGACGGAACCTGCCCTTCCTTCTTCCTACAGACGACACGAAAAAGAATACATCCAATGTTTTATATTCCACGTTTTCTTTCTAATAAAGACATTGTCAGAAAGACAGCTGGCTGTTTGATTGATGGGTTATACTCGCATGCATGTCCTTCTTAATGACAACTTTTGATCAGGTATGGCAGGCCTGTTTTAACAATAGATTTCCATCTGATTGACCTGTCTCTGGTATATTAGGCATTTCACTCACTATTGTTGCACAACATTTGAGTTTCTGTGACTTGCTTGCGGATCTTACATCATTTCCTGGCTTCTTGCGTCATTGTTCCTCCTGTACTTTCTCTGTACCTCTTCCCATAGCACTTTGTCACAATTGCATGGTGGTATTGAATACTAAAAAAAATAAACAAAAAAAACAATAAATACAAATAGAATACGTATAAAAATAACAACTTGCACTAACAGTTGGCAAACGTTAGATATTCTGAACATTCTCTTCCTTGGGATAGATTTGACTCGACAAAGGGTAGTGCAGGCTCCTAGAGGCCACAGGGGTGCGTTTGGAAATCAAGGCACACATGCATATACATGCATATATGCATGCGCCTAGACAAGCTCCAGTGCTTCTTTGAGTAGCTAGCTTTTGCCACTAATATGTCAATGTGTATGGCAAGTCATCTTCTGAACAACCATTGCTTGAGGACCAATAGTTGTCTTGTCTTGCAAGATGACTGCTGAGCCACACGTCTTTGTAGGATTCCAAGCACAAATACCAAGTGCATATTTAATATTAGTACCCGGGGGGAAGGGGATGTGGCAGGCTCTCAGCCAATGAAAAGGCTTGGAACGGGGGAATTACCAGCAGTAATCCCCCGCTACAAGCCGCCTCACGGCTAGAGGCCGTCATCTTCCCCCACTGGGAAATGAGGCAAGTGTGGTCTCCTCCCTCCTCCACCATCCACAGAATTCCCTCTCTGCACCCCACCCCACTTACATTCTTTTCAGTCCATTTCAGGAGCGGACACACTATTCTGTCCCCAGCAAATCTGCTCCCGATCTGCGACAGGCCATCATGGAAAGAAAGAAGGGACTACCCAAAGTCCCTTCCTCCTTTCCTTGGTAGCCATTTTTTTGTTTACTTTTTTTTAATGAGCACCATGAGATGAGAGAAGGGACTACGTGTAGTGGCTTCTCATGTTTCCATGGTGGGCATTTTTTTTTGTTTACTTTTATCTATTTTTTCAATGGCCGCCATGGAATGGGAAAAAAATACTTTGTTTTCAATTCCATGGTGGACAGTCTTTTACAGTTTATGGGCCAGGTACTAATAGCAATAAGCCCCTTGCATGCAAGGGCATTGCCTCTTCAGTTAATGCCCTGGGGCCTTTGGTAAGGCCCTCGTAAACCATGGGCCACAGGGCATTACCTGAAGTGGTAATGCCCCACCCTGCGCGGGGCTTATTGCTCAATTAGCACATAGAAGTTCTTATTGACATCCTCCAGACCAATCAGAATGTTCGGAGTGCATTCAATAACTATTGGTATTGACTGCATTCTGCATTTTCAGACTTCAAATGGCGAAAAGGAAATAGCAATGCAACTTCCAGGTATGATTTCATTTAACAAGGCACTCCCCCTCTATGAGAGTATCTTTCCCCCCCCACTGCAACACCCAATTCACAGCACCAAAGAGAAAGATACACCATGCAAACGGTTTCACATTGTTATACAGAAACCGTTTTAAAAAAAAAAAAAATACACCAATAACATTCATTTCAAATGCCTAACTTGTAAAGACCCTTTAAAAAATGTATATATTACTAAATAATATCACATTTATTAATTTAATAATTACTTACATGGTTTGGGTATTTATTTAGGAAACATCAATGCCATTTTCAAGTAAAATATCTTTAAACAAAACACTCCAACCTGAACCCCTTAAGTGCCAAGGACGAGTATGCTCGTCCTTTGTGCATAGACTTGCATAATAGCCTGGCAGTTAAGTGAAATCTAAAACATGGACCAATGAGTTCACTTTTGTAGGGAAAAACTCTTAACTCCAACATTGCAGCTACGGCAAGATCGTTCTAATACTGTTCATGTTCAACCTAGTTTACAATTTAAATGCTTACCTTATAACTACAACATAGTTATTTAAATATTACCAAATAAAACGATTTGTAATTCACTGACACGTTTTGTGTGGATGATTAATAAACTAATAATTTCAATTCAACACCACCACTCCCAAACCTGTATGGGAGGGAGCACTGTGGGCTAAGAGCCTTGTGGACCTCATTATTGGTCATTATCAACTGGGAGAACTACCCTTTTGCAACGTTTTGCCCTCAGTTTTAATGCAACCATACCTAGGAAGGGAGCCATTATCTCGCAATAACTCCTCCCTCAATCTATAGGGCTGTACTACCTTACTAGGCAGGTGCGCCAAAAACTGAAATGGACAAGAATATGGGCTGTACCGATTGGTAATGGCCAGCATTCTGAACATTCTGATGGATGATCACACATGGACCTCCCGCTCCGCTGACGCTCCTCTCTCCCGCCTCATATTTCATATACCACAGAAAAATGTCCTTTCTCACAGTCTTCCTCATCGTTGTTTGACTTCCAGTCCTTGTTCTCGGTCTTCCTCTTCGTTGTTTGATTTCCATTTTCTGGGGCACTGTCTTGACATTTAAAAAACGGGTCTCTTTTTAAGCTCCCTTTTCCTCTTTTTAATGGCGCTCTTTTTGGATTTGTTTGCGAGTTTTATTTATTTTTTATCAACAGCTGTGCTTCTCTCTTAAACGTGCCGTTGTTAATGTGAGACATAGTTCCCAAGAGGACAGTCCATTCCAGCCTACAATAACACAGTGCTGCCTCCGTTAAGGGCCCGTGCTGCACTCGAGCCCTGATCTCATGGGGTTGGCCCGGGACTGGCTAAAACGGCCATCTCTGCCGCATTTTATCAACTCATTATGCAAGGTGGATGTTCACTGGCACAATTTCTAATTTGGATGACGCTTGAACATAGTCCTTCAGGTCCATGGTTTCAAACTTTGTTTCAGTCGATAAAATAAGTACTCGCAAGCTGGGTAACAATATTGTCTATTAAGGTCATGTCTCGAGAGAACTTTGTTTTGTGGTGTGCGCTATTTAAATAGGGATTTGCATTATAATTAATTATTCATAATAATTGGTTATTTATAACGCACTTAATACTCAGAGGTTTCTAAGCGCGGACCCGGGGATCGAACCAGTGTTTCTCCGCGTGTTGCATTTGAGCTATCCTCCCGGGACTAAACCCGGGCAAAAAATAATAAGGATGTGGGTCTACTGTTGAAACAGGTGCACTTTAGAACTGTAAACATATTTTGAGTAATAACCATGTGTTGCATTTCATATGTAATACCAAATTCTAGTGATGGAAAAAGTTGAACTCCAAAAGGAAACTTACTCTGGTCTTGAAAGGGGCATACTTTTTCACATACTCTAGGTGCAACAAGGGCTATATTCTCCCCAGCATTGATTGAACTTATTTACTTACTAGTAGCAAATGCGTCCACCTTCGTTTTTACATTTTTATTATATTACCATGTTTATTCCCCACCCCCCAAATTACTTCTGTATAGTGAAGGAAAGGTGAGCACTCTTTTTCACCAATTGTAGCCTTCGGTTTTTTAAGAGCTGGAGGCACTTTCCCCAATGGTCCAGGGCACATCTTCCACAGCCTCCAACATTTAACAAAGTTTCAATTTGAGATGCAGAATTGCTAGACGTATCCCAGCCTGCGCTCTTTTTTCCTGTTATTTTCTGCTACCCATAAGGGAAACATTCATGTTTCATTTGTGCAACAGCCTGCATCGTGTCCCCCTGACAGTGGGAGCCTGAGAATTAACCCACAAATTAACATCAAATGCTCTCCCACATTAAACAGTAGCAGAGATAGTTTTGAAACATCTGTTTGGCAGGTAACCAAGGTAACCACGTTTTGTTAGCTGCTCCTTCTGGGAATTACCCCAGGAAAGTGTTCTTAACTTTGGTGGATACTGCATCCCACTCAAAGCAATAGTCGGCCAGGCAAGTTAAGGGAGCGGCAGGACTGAATCTGAAAATCAGACATCTGGATATGGAAACTGGTGCTGCGAATGCCAGTGCTACAACAATCCACTCCTCTGGGTAGTAAAATAACCATGAGGGGTAAACACATCAAACAGCAGTGGAAATGGCTCCAACGACAATATTGCTTGAAAATCTGTAGTTGCCACTGACAGTACAATCCCTTCTGGGCTGTTTAAAAAAAAAAAGTACTAAACCAGAAGTAACTGCTACTCGAATTAAATGCCGGGTTCGATGCGCAAAGATGTAGGTTATGATGTCAGAACGGGGATTCATACTGCACTGGTAGTGTTCCTTCAATGTCTTTTATGGTCAATGACAACGCCAGTAGCTGGAATGAATGTGTTCCACTGGCAGTATTTCTACAGTTTCTATTGGTGGCACTTAAAATATTGGTGGCACTTAACACCAGCAATAATACAATACAAGTGGCAGTAATATGCAATTACAACAAGTGATACAATGTTTGAAGGCATTTTCTAAGCACCATATCCCTGCAGCAGTTACTCGGCGCTCGCACTTCAGAAATCTACATTTTCAATGATTGTTGGAAAATGATGAGCAGAGCAGCTGACATGCACAGGGATGCCATTTTATCACCATTCAGAATCCTGCTACTATAACTGAAAAGAATAAGTGGACAAGAGCTAGCAAGAGAATACTGACTGTCTCCTCAGTTACAATCATTGACAGAGACATGTCTTTACTACTTTGAAGACGTGGTCCGCAATAATCCTCTTCTTATCCAATTGTCTGCTTGGATCATTCAATTCAGAAGCAAAACATCACTCTGATTACCACCTTAGTAGCAAGCGTGTATTTGGTGAACAATTGCTCAAATTCAATAAACTTAAGTTAAGCAAAGAAGGGGAAAGGAATAGATTGAAGATTGAGGCCAAAGCGTGACATCCTTGGGGAACTCCATATTATATGGCATTTAGTGGTGAACATATAGGGTCAGACTGACCGATTTCCAGCTCCACTTCCAAACATCTTTCATCTTTCAGCAACCCATTGATTTCAGAAGCCTGCTAAAAATAACACTGGCAGGCCCTATACAGCACAATGTTTGAAAATATTGTATGAAAGAGATAGCTCACAAAGATCTCAGGAGGGCATGCTTTGGGCAGGGAGGGGCCGGTAGTGTGTGGTAAAGGCCATAGGGATTAGCCTGGACCTGGATAGTCTGTGTGTGGGTACATAACCAAACAATGTCTATAGGTTGTGGACCCTCCTCACATTCAATCTCCCTCCTTTCTGTACTCCATTGCAAGCGTTTCATCTTATAGTGAGGGCTAAAGCCCACCTAATGCCCAAAACTAAAAAGGCAAGGGTGGACTACTGTGCCAGGAACCACAACATGATCAGAAAGCACCAGGGCAGCAAACTTGTCATCACCTACAATTCTCCCATTCAAAAGAGGGGCTCACAGTCAACAACAGGGATAGAAAAAGAAACAATTCATGATAGATTGTAAAACCCTATTATCGTCAACATTTTTTATGTAGTGTATTAGATAAATAAATCAATACACATATTTGTAACCATCTGAATAAATAATTCAAACAAAGCTGCAATAAAGAAGTCTTAAAATGATGTTAATATTTTGAAATCACATAGGAATATGTAATTCTAATTGTTTTCCAATGGCAATTGTGAACTCAAAATACGATTCACTGATAATTCCTCTTGGGCCACCTGGTATTCCATTAGCAAGATGGGTTAAATATCAACCTCAATTGTAGGCAGAAAACTCCAAAGAGTTGTCATTCAAGCTCTTGACAGAATAGGGCCTGGTTTACAAAATCGTTTTCCAATTGTAAAATCCCACGGGGAAACTTCTTTTCAAATTGTTTTGTAATCAGGCCCATAGGCAGAAAAGTGAATCACTTAGACAACTACAACACTGAAGAGTTGTCAGTTCTCAGCTCTGTGTTTAAATACACATGCTTGCAAACACACACAAACACACATTTTGTCAATGGGGACCACCACAGAGTCAATCAAGACACCATTTTCGGATTAGATAACCTATCGTACACTACAACCAGCAGTGTCTTCTCTTTTGGGAAGAACCTGGACATATCTCTAAGTTTCAAAAGGAATTTGGAGGATGCAGCACTCTCTGATGGCCAGTAGCAGTTTATCGACATCAAAGGAAACAAGTCATATCTTGATAGCCTCACAATTTGAAGCAATTGAAGATGTAATATCTGCAATATCTTTCAAGGTAAATTGGCAGCTAGTAATATAATGATAATGAAGTGTTATTTATATAGCGCCTTTATCCAAAGCGCTTTAAAGAGAACATATTTGCATACAATATCACCCAACCGAAATTGTACTAATTTGTCGACCTCGGAAGGATGAAACCCGCTGAGCTGTCATACTGGCATAGACATGCCTGTGGAATTTCGGCCTTTGCTATTTTTTGTAACAGGGCGAACCACTGGGGTTTAGCTATCAATTTTTATGGCCAGGTCTCTTATAGAATAATTATAGGTATCCCTTTGAAAGAATCCTCCTAGATCATTCTATTAGTTTATCAAATATTCCTGTGCTATTTGATGACAAGCACTTAAATAACTCCCTTTGTCTCATGGTGTTAGGTCAGTGATTATGCTGCCAAAGACTTGCCTTGTTGCATCTCATTTATTTATTGCATTTCTAGAGCACACAAAAAGCCAAAGACATCAAGATGCTGTGAGCATAGAGGCATGGTTACAGATACGTAAAAGTCAGGTATGTTATTTATCATATTTTTATTATTTATGTGTTGTTTTGGTTTATTTATAAATCTTTACAATTCATAAACAAATACAAAAGCATTATTTTTCATTTTCATACAAAATTTCGAAAAAAGATTCACATAACATTACATTTGCACTTCTAAAATTAAAAAGAAATACCTATAAAACCTCGCCGTAAGGAACCCAAAACACAAAAATTACGAAAGATCACAGATGTTTTTCAGAAAGGCTATTACCCGTATAATCAACCTGCTTGAATATGCGTGCATCATACTATGCCATAACCATTCTCTGTTCACACAAGCAGTTGAATGCACAAATTGCGCAAAATATTCAATTCTATGGACCATAAGCGCAGGACAGACCAATAAAATGTGTTGACGTGTTTCTTGAACATCCTCCTTTTTGCAAAACAACACCATTTCCAACACACTTCTATCTTTCTTATGAGCCTAATTTGATTTGTCAACATTACGTTCATTCTGCAACGCATCTCCGTTCCGAAATTCGTTCCGAATTATCCTGGAGGGATATTTCCAAAAATAGCACTCCATTTCGGGAAAGAATTTCCACGGAAAGAGTAGATCTGATTGTACAATTTCGAACTAGACACATTTACAGTGTCTGACCAATCGCTACCTTTTATAATTTGCTTAATCTTATTTGGTTTGTTAATCAAAGTAGTACAGGCAATGCCCTATTTGCCAAGTAGCTTTTACGCCTCTGTGGGCAATTTCTGCATGAACAACCAAGATGATGCATTACCCGCGTATAGATACAAGTCATTTTCCCGGGACATTATGCATTTTCTCCATAATAGGAGTCTTTTTCCCACTCACTAGAGAGTGAATCGATTGAAGCCCAAGTTCATATCGAATCACTTCTATTAGTATACATTTCGGTAGAAAATACAGTATTGCCCTCCATAGTTTACCTTCCAAAACCTTTAAGTACTCCATCAATTCTGTGGCAAAAAATTCAAGACCGCATAGGACCTTTGGCAACACTTTCTTCATGTAAAATTCCTTCACAGCTTTCATAGTAAATTTCCCAAACTTCTTTTCAATCAGCCACATTTGCCTCACTGCTACTTCAATTTTAACATTCAACTGTACTTTCGTAAAAGAATGAGAACCAGAGCCAGAGAAACAATAACCTAATATTTAAACGCATGTTGAGATTTTATATGTTTACCCTCACCCTCGCAATACCATGTACAAGCGTTCTCAGCATTGCGTTGCTTACCCATACCAATAATGACAGTTTTTGATGGATTCATCTTTAGCTGTAGTTGGAAATTTCATTTTTCAAATTCTTTGATAAGATGCTGTAAACCAACCTTTGTGTTGTCCAGTAATAAAAATTCATCAGCATATGCGAGCCACGATATACGCACATTACTGTGTTTTAGAGTTACCAAATCTTTGTTACTTAGGGCTTTCTCAGCACCACTTATATACAAATTAAACATTGTAGGTGCAAACATGCATCCTTGACGTAGACCATTGTAAATAGAAATCTCAGGATATAACAGTCCCATCCGAATTTAGACGAACTATTAGCTTTGTATCCATATAAAGATTAATAACAATGTCTAAAAGGGGAGTCGGTATACCCAATGCTCTCATTTTATTCCACAGAGTCGGTCCGTCTACCAAGTCAAAGGCCATACTCAGGTCCATTGAAGCAACAAACGTGGATCTCTCACCATCGCTCATTGCTTGACTTTGTAAACAACGTAATATAAGCCTGCCACAATCAGTCCCACAATGTTTCTTGAAGTCAATTTGTTTTACATCTAGTATATGGTTGTTCTGAATCCACTCTTGGATGTTGACCAGAACCATTGAAGCAAACATTTTAGATTTGGGATCTGCAATGGCTATAGGCCTGTAGCTTGAGGGGCTCATACTGAACCCTTTTTGAAAATTGGTAAAACGATCGATACTCTCCATGATTCTGGTATACATTTAGTTAACAGAACATCATTAAATAGAATACATAGTATTCTGGCCCAGTATAATGGATTAAGTTTCAGCATTTTGTTCGAAAGATTATTGGGTCCTGGAGCCCCTGAAGTTTTAGATTTTTCAATGAGTGCTCTCACTTTCTCAACTGTATTCACAATAGACCACAATTCTATAGTTACCACTGAAAGTGTGTATCTAGTTGCCCCATCTTTATAGATATTAGAAAAGTGAACCACCCAAGCTACCCCTGAAATGAGGTTCAAGGCCAACACTTTCTGGGAACATTTGGTACTATTAATGAGTTTCCAAAATGTTTGCTGAGTTGTTATCCTTTAATGATTTCAACATCAGTTCCCCCGTCTAGTTGAGCAGTTCTACTTGTATGGCTGACCAGCCAATTGTTATATCGCTGTTTAATTTTTTCATCATTTTTAGTGTATCTGGATCATGTTTACCCTGTTTGCGAATTCTCCTTAATTCTTTCTGCATTAGGGTTTTGTGTTTGTATACCTCGATGTCACTACAATGTCTATTGGCTTTCTTATGACTAACTGGAGCATTCCTGTCCAAAGTGTTAATATCAGAATTGATATAGGATTCAAAATTCTTCACTGAGTATCTTTTTATATGTTGAGACAGGGTGGACCCATTGTATTCCTTTATAATTGTCGAGGTGAATCTCTTAGATTTAGAAAAAGACCATTTGATTTGGTTTCTACTGGGGTTAATTGCGATATCTTCAGTATAGAAACTCTGACTCACACAACAACTCTTACACTCCATTTCAATACACAACATACAGTGATCGCTCTCATGTACTGTTTTTACTTTGAAATTAGAAATAGTATTACTCAGTTCTGGAGACCAATATAATCAAGTATTGAAGTCAGACTCCTTGCATTGCAGATGTAATGATCATTGTGTAACAGTTCCAAACCCCACAGTTCATCAGAATGTGACCAAAGATTCCCTCTTAACTTGTGGTTCCCTGCCCTGGCTGTATATATATATTCTTGTTTGAGTAAAGAATATCCCCACATCCTTGTCCACCATGCAATTGGCATTCAAATCCCCTGCACCAATGATTTGCCCTCCTAGGTTGTCATTTAACCACACATCAATCTTTTCCCCTAAAATTAGCAACTCATTCTCCAACTGCCCGTCCGTGAATGCAAGTGAGTTCCAGTAAATATTGGCAATGAGGAGCAGATAGCCTTCATCACCCCCCCACCTTGAAAGTGACCACCAAGACTGCGCATTATTCCAACCCCCCTTTTTTTTAATGAATTGGATTCCTTATAAGCCAACAGCGGCCCACCTTTCGGTTGTCCCTTACCACCTCCACTCACACAGATTTCATCCACCACATAGTTGTCCCAACATCACTTTTCACATGCCCACTGTAAGTGACTTCAATCTAGCAATCCAACTAAGTCAATGCCTGGTCTGGGATGCCCAATGGAAGCCCTTATTTATATATTTTTATGACAAGTTCATAAATCTGGATGATGAACCCTTATATAACGCCCCTCTCTTTGAATCCTCCTGACCTCACTGAGCCAAGAAGTAGGTTTGTTTTGCAAATTAAAAGGTTTATTGGAAATTAAACAATATATATCACACCTTTATGAATAAATTAATATTTGATAGCATACTTATGAATATAATGTTGATCAACAATGGGTAATGTCACAGTATCACAATTCTTTAATTACTTAGGAGTTGGTATAGAAAGGATAAGGTAGCAGTGAATACTTTTATGGTTTCAAGGAAAAGCAATGATGGAAAGAATGCAGCACAGAAATAAACTGATATGGTTTCAACAATAGATAAGATGATAATTTTTTTCTTTATGACAACTCACTCCCCCCTATGCAATATGAAGAGATGGAAATGAGGGCACACAGGTTTTCAGGAATACAATCAAAAGCAGTTCAGTTCCCCCCTAGCAGGCTTGGAGCAACCGGTATGCTTTTAAACAGTCAAAAATACTTTTACATGTGATTTGCAATGAAGTGAAAATATGTTAAAAATTATTTTAATTTCCTATAGGAGATTCAGGGTAGGTGACAGCTACTTTGAATGAGTTCAGGTTAACACTAGCAATGATTCAGGAATGATTATCAGAGTGAAAACGAATTTCTACAGTGGAAAGCAAGAAGCATCTATTTTTACAAGTGGTGAAATGGAGTCAAATTGCAGTTGGGATGTCGTTCTGGGTTTGTTGGAAAGCTCATGTTCTTAGCTTTAAAATCTCGCTTCTAGCACGTATGGTTCAAAAGATACGGACGTTTTTGTGGAGGTAGATTTTCAGAAATAATGTCAAGTTTTCAGAATGACATGTGGCATTTTTACAGGTTTGAAATCACAGAATGGACAAACAATTCTAAATGCAGTTCTAGGCAGGTTGAATGGATGGAATAAGATTACTTTAAACTAAGAGATTGGTTCCGCACAGTCCTGGCTGGATACTCACTCCTAATTTTGAACCGGAATGGGCCTTGGACTGCACTCTCGCCACGGGATGGTCTCTGCCACTGGTTCTGCTCACAGCGTGGCCTCTAGTCTGGGTCTGGGACTGCACAGCGGTCTGGTCTGGGTCTCTGGTTCTGGCAAAGGTTCATGGCAAAGCAGAAACAGCACAGCCCGGCTGCTCTATTCTGATGTGCCCCTTGGAAGTCTGGGGTAAAATCAGTTTGCAAGATTGGAAGGTCAGCTGAGAAGAGTTCAGCTTGCAGTAGGCCCTCTGCTTCAAAGTTCTGGAATCTGGAGTCTGGTTTTCTTGTGCAGAGCGTCCCACCAATGTTCAGGTGATGAGTGAATCTGGAAGTCCCCCACTAAGGCTTGCTATCCTTACTTATAGCAGAAATTGCATCACCAAAATGGGTGTGTGCGTGGGCATAACTAAGCCTGCCTCTCACAACTTATCATTGGCCAAGTTCTCCTCTCTCCCTTGATTGGGGGAAGGAAATGAAGTGTCACCGTGATGAGGTATGTTTATGGGTCAGAGAATCCTCCATTTGTCACTTTGCACACAAATCTATTTTCGATTCAAATGCATATTTATCTATGTACAATTTTTCTAATATTATATGTCCAGTTAACATATTTTCTGTAGCGCCAAACCATCCAATCCCTGTCTTTGTAAGATGTTGTGTCCACTTCTGACAGAATTCTGCCCTTTTCATCCAGAACACAATATCAACATTTTTCCAGAATTTACACAAATGTGCGCAAGGAATATGGGCATCAGATGATGAAGTGTCAGATTTTTAACGTACAGACATTTGGAGTAACACCCTATTTTCCGCTACTACCCCCCCGGAACATACCACAGAGTCCTAACACCTCTTAAAATGTGCACAGAAAAATCACAGGAATAATGATATTATGTATATAATTTTGACAATTTTGTACTATGAATTATCCGTCTTTTTAAAATTATGCTCTGGCCCAGATGGGTGTGGTTAAGTCCCAATGCACATGGGGGAATTTCTTGTTTGTCCCCGCCTCCAAGCTCAGCTAGCTCACAGAGGCAGTGCCCCTCCCAGTTCCTTCCAAGAGGAAACCATTTACGACCTTCTGATTTAGTAATTGCTTTGAGCCAAGGGAAGTTCATTGTTCTGTTTCCCTGCAGTCCCAGGTACCCCTCCCCTGATTCAATCAAAGAGGTGTAATCTCCTTTTGGTAGAGGCAGCAGAAGGCAGGCCAGGCCTGTGAATGCAGTTGTTGGGCAAGTTTCAACTCCTGTCGGGTGTAGTTGACGGGCAGAATTCAATCCCTTTAAGCCAGGCTTCAACCAAATGTCACTTTTGTTCCAATTTTTCTTCATTCAAATCAAACTTAAAATTTGTACACATGCAGCTAGAATGCTGATTCTAAGTTCAAAACTATGACATTTAAACAGTTGCAACCTATGTGACACTCAAAAGTAGGTCACTCATTTATTTTAAACATTTCGATTTTAGTGGCTTTAAATCCAATTTCACTTAAGCTGCTGACATCCACAGATCAGCCAGTTTTGTTATGAACATGATTTTAGGCTCTTCATCTTTCCAGATTTTCTATGCACACAAGACTTCATTCTACCAGATGTCTGCTGGTGTTCAGTAAGATTTTTTAATATCTTGCAATGTTTGAAATAGGCCTTTTGAGCTTGCATTCAGAGAAACAAAGGTGATTTCAAAGTGCTTTTTGAGCTAACAGGCACTGCTGTTTTTCCTTTGGCACCACGTTTCACTCATGGCGCTTCTGGCCCATCACGCTCGCACTGGTGGGTGGCAGGTCAGGCGAACATTTTGGTGTGCGCAAAAACTGCGCAGTTTTCCTGGATTCTGGCGCAAATGTGGGCTTTTTGGCCATCTTGGATTTTCTAAGCCCACAGCACCAAATGTTGCAGCATAATAACTCGAACATGGGTCAATACACCTGACACCACGTCTCCCGGAGTAGGATGAAGCCAAACTTTGTTAGCTTATCAGTCAAACTCTTGTTATTTAGTAAGTGAAAACACCCCCTCAAGTTCCAATTTACTATCCAACAATAAGCCTGTGTGCTAAAGGGGTTTCCCCAGTTGTTTCAGTGTGTTTATAGATTCTCTCAACGAGAGAGCCAACCATCTCCAATCCTGGTTATCTGTGTTGTCTCTACCTTTGGTGTATTCATATCCAGTCTTTACCTCGTAAGACACTTCCGGACCCTTCCTGTTCCCAGGACCCTGTAAATTGACTGGAGGCTCTGGATTTTTAAATGGAAAAAGATCAAATCCTCTACATTGCAAGTTTTCCACCTTTTCTAAACTTGTGAATGAAGTCCACAAGCATTATGTCTGCAGAGGATATTAGACTCAATTCGGGTATGGATGAAAATAGTGAAAGAATGAATGGTCTATTCAATGGCTGCCCCCCTCCCATAAACATTGAGCATAGTATGAGACCTGGAATATCCGGATAAACAGGTTTTCTTAGGTTGTTATCTGAAGAACGTACCATGATTCATCTCTTTCTCCACCACCCTCTTGTAAATGGGCTACGGGTATATTCACATTAGAGTTGACTTCCAACCCAAAGGTCAACCCAGAGCTAAAATGCCTCCCCTGCGTGTCTGTATTCCTCACTGAATTGATTTGATCATGGCTTTCAGCCAACACCTTCTGAGCTGTTCTAATCATAGTGTCTTCACTCATGGTTCTACCTGCAGGTGTATTATTTTCTCGCCCTTTCATATCAGTGCTCACCACCATTACAGTTGGTTCTTTTTCTGTGTTCGTCGCCAGTAAAAATTGACCCTGGCTTTCAGCCAACACCTTCTGAACAGCACAAATCAAGGCATCTTCACTCATGCAACTCCCTGTAGATATATTATTCTCTGACTCGTTCATATCCATGTTGACATTCATTTTACCAACATTCAAATACTGTTTATGGTTATTGTCCATAACTAGGATTTTGTTGGTAAAGGGATTAGTGTTTACTTTAGAAGTCTCCTTTTGACCCAAACCTTGGTTGACTGTAGAGGTCTGCGTTCTAACACTAGGGACCTCCTGTTCCAAATTAATTTTGAAGGACGAGGATCCAATAGCTGCATTTTGATCATTGGTTTGAGACCCAGTTTGATCTTTACTCCGTTTCTCACTCTTCTCCAGGGTGTGAAGCTCCTTCCTAGTGTCGTTTGCAGGATTTTTAAAAATCTCAAAGATATCATGCAACCCGTTTTCCAACGATTTTAGTTGCCAAACAATACTGGCCGGATCTCTTTTCTTTTTCAATATATCCATCAGCTGATCCTCAGCTTCTAAATATTCGCTTTGAATAGCTTGCTCAATGGAGTTTGAATTCTGATCCTCAGCTTCTAAATATTCGCTTTGAGTAGCTTGATCAATGAAGTTTGAATTCTGCAATTGCCCCTTCGTCTCTAAACCAGCATACTTTTATCGAGGAATCAATAGCTTCTGCGGGTGGTGTTAATAAGGCCATTGCAGCCCTTCTTTCCTCCTCGATCATATTTTTGAACCCATAATCTCCCAAAAATGTTCTTGATGATTTATTTTTAAGTTCCAACTTTTTATTTTGTTTTATCTTCTTTTTTTCTTGTTTGTTGGTGGCTTTTTTATTGATTTTCACAGTATGCTTGGTTGGCGATTCCGGAGGTGCCAAAAGTGGGCCTTCAGAATCGCCCTGCCTTTTTGGTATCACAAAGTATCACTTTCGGTTAGGGAGTCAGCATTAGTTTGACCATCATTTCCAATCACAGTCGGCTCCCGCATTTCCACATTGCCCTGCTGAAACCCCCAGGAGCCCCATTGGGAAGTAGACATTAAGGCATTGACAAGCCTGGAGGGCAGCATGGCAGAGTCATCAGCTATTTTTGTTAGGGTTTCAGTATGTTTGCGTAATTCTGCAAGAATAAGTCTATTGAAAATGGCCAACATCATTGATATGTCACCCTCCATACCCCCCCCTAATCTTTTCATCGTCACCATCCCTCAGCGACTAAACAGGTATAGAATTGTCAGAGAGAAAGATTACTGGTGTATCAATGAAAGATCTGTCTTTGATAAAATTGCTTATCAGATAACAGGCAGGCGGAGACAATGATCTCCTCACTGCTTCTCAAAGCGGACAAACAGTCCTGGGTGCACTGCAAGAGCTCCTCCTCCTCTGCACCTGGGACGGGAAGGGGGAGCACCGCAGCCCATGCCAGTCTGGCCCGCCACTTGTTAACTGCAGCGAAAAAATCGGCCCCTGGCTCCTTCCTCAGCAGAGGAATTTTGTTTCGCTTCATGATCCGTTACACTTTCCTATGTTGTTGAATCTATTTCTCAGTGTCAGTAAGATATAAAATACAGATGCGGTACCTGTAGAGTAAATCGTTAACTCAGAATCAAATAGATCAATAACACAAAAGATCACTACCAAACCTTGCGAAATTCGTGTTACGGCCCCCTGGAGCCCTGACACCCAAATAGCCAAACAGCCACAGCATACTTGAATGCACTTTCGTTGCACGCGGTGTGTGTGTGCCCGGAGTTCTTATAGGTAATCCCAGCAACTTGAAATGGCCCATGGGCGTGGCAAGAAAAGCTATTGTCGTAACAGGGGGCCGGGCTAAAGGAAAGGAAAAAGTAAAGCTGCATTCAGTGTTCAATACTGTCTTTTGAAGTACACACAGGGTACTACGTACAGAGTTCCTTTAAACAGAAATAGTTACTTTTAAGACTCCAGGAAAATCACTCCGTGCTTCGGCTGCAGTCAAGCTTCCTCTTGCAGACAGCACAATTCCAATAAGGGCAGACCAACAAAGACCAACGGAGCAACGGCACACAGAGCCCCCAGCTAAACAGCCACAGCACACTTGTATGCACTTCCGGTGCGCGCACGGTGCATGTGCCCGGAGTTCTTATAGGCAATCCCAACCAATTGAAATGGCCCGTGGGCGTGGCAAGAAAAGCTATTCTCGTAACAGGGGGCCGGGTTTTAAGACTCCAGGAAAATCACTCCATGCTTCGGCTGCAGTCAAGATTCCTCTTGCAGATGGCACAATTCCAATAAGGGCAGACCAATGAAGGCCAACGGAGCAACGGCACAGAGAGCTCCCAGCCAAACAGCCAGAGCACACTTGCATGCACTTCAGGTATTTACATTGGGTTCCAAGTTAGATCACTTCAGTTAAACAGAAAAGTTTTGATGTATTTTTCTGAAAATAGAGTCCTCCATTCTGAGGTGGGGTGGGAGGGTGTTCCAGGTGGGGTGGCAGTGGTTTATGTGGGGAAGCTGGTTCCTCCTGCTCTGGTTCTTCTGAGCGTACGTGTGTGCTGGAGGTTGGCATAGGCAGTTCTGGCGGGTCTAGGAGAAGTTGGTCTGGTGATTTGCTCTTAGATATATTGGGGAGCAGTGCTATTGATGCAGCAGTGGGTGAGGTAAGAATTTTGAATGAGATACAGTACTTCACAGCCAGCCAGTGCGCATTTCTCCTGGCTTGAGAGCTGTGATCTGATTTATTTAGGCCCAGGGCAGCACAGACATCATTGCTTTGAACAGCTTATAGTTTATGTAGGTTACCATTGGAGGTGCCAGAGAGGAGAGAGTTGCAGTAGTCTAAATTGGACCAGATGGTGGCTCCGGCAATATTGATGCAATTGACGGTGGAGAGGTACGAGCGACAGCCTTTGATGTGTTTGGCGGTATACGCTGATGAGGAGACGATGGATTGAATATGCTTGGTGAGTGAGAGAGTAGAGTCCAAGTGGACGCCCAAGGTTTTGACTACTTAGGAGACCGGAACAGTGTATTTGTCAATGGTGAAGTGGGAATATTCTGGTTATAGGGTAGGTAGGTGGGCTGGATTGCTGAGAAGGAGGAGCTCAGTTTTATCATCATTCAGACAAAGCCCAAGGGTCACCATCCAGGACTGGAAAGAGTCATAGATGCAATTATTTTGGCGGTGCCTTGGTGATGGATGCCAGTGAGGGGGGTGAGGATCTGGGTGTTGTCAGCGTTATTGGTATATTTGATTTGGTGGGGATTGAGGAGGTCAAAGAGGGGCTTGGTAAAGACATTGCATAGGCATGTGTTTTGCAATGTCGGCATAGGTGGCTAGGGGCCAATGAGAGGTCGTGCGTATAGGCGCGCATTTGCACGATGCTAGAGTAGGTTGCTGGGGGCCAGTGGGGAGTTGTGCGCATAGGTGGGCATTTTTTAATGCTAGCGTAGGTGGCTGGGGGCCAGTGGGAAGTCGTGCGCGTAGGTGGTCATTGCACGATGCTGCCGTAGTTGACTGGGTGGGCAGTTGGACGCATAGGCGGGGGCTAGCGTATGTGGGTAGGGAGAGCAGTTTGGCATCAGGGGTGGGCACGAGAGGGGTGGTGGGGTTTAGGGGGATTGTTAGGGGATGGGGTTGGATGAGCAAAGTGCAATATAGGCAGATGAAGAGTAGCAAGCTAGCGCATAGGGGTTTACCTTGAGCTTTGTGCGGGTAGTAGGCAGGTGTGAGCACCGGGGATGACTAAGGGCCTGGGGTGGTCAGGCTGGATAAGATGACCATTTCGGCAGGCTGAATGGATGCCAGTGTAGTCGTGAGGATTAAGGAGTGCGCCATGCACCTTTGGCGCAAAACACCTACAGCGAAAAATACCACACCCTTGGCCTGCACAGGCTTTGCCTCAGTGGGTTTGGTAGGCCGGTTTTAAAGGCAGGAATGTGGCAAGGATTGAGGCATAGAGTGTGTGGCATAGTGGTAGCGAGCGTCGATCGGGCAGTGTTACCTGGGGACCTGCGGCACACAACATTGCACCCTTGGCCTGCGCAGGCTTTGCTGGAAAGGGTTCGGTAGGCTGGTTTAAAGGCAGGAAAGTGTCAAGCGTCGAGGTGTAGGGTGCGTGGCGCAGTGCAGACCAGTCTGAGGTGCTCTATTTTGCGACAGCTATTCTTAAAATGTGTTTATGTTTCATTTCATGTTCAGCACTTCTCTTTTGTTGTAATGCTTGTCGGATCTATGTGATCACTGCGCTGCCCATAACTGCGACGGCCAAAATGCCGACGCCAGTTACTGCGCGGCACAGTGATCATATATATCACTGTGCCCGCTTCCCCGGCCTGATTTTCCCTTGTTACCCCCCACCCCCACCACCCCAATTTACCGTTCACGGTGGCACACTTCTGTGTGTGCCGCCTGCACCCTGCTATCCCTGTGGCATCATCTCATCCCACTAACGTGGGTTAGAGCTGACGCCGCAGGATGCTTTATATTTTTCTTTCTTGTCCCCCGCTTACCATAATGGTAAGCGGGGGACACACCCGCAACCCCTGACTCCCGTTACGGCGCTCAAGCAGAGTGGGGGACACCCCCACAACCCCTGCTCTGCTTGGGCACAGTAAATGTCGCCCTCATTTTGTGCGCCCCCAAAGTCGCAGTAACTGCGGGGGCGCACAAATGAGGGTGACATTTTTGTACGATTCCATGTTTGTCTATTGTAATTACTGGGTTTACAATGATTCTCCGTGGTCACAGGATTCCTTGATGCTGCCCTTCATAATACGATAGTGATATCCCCATTTACTCATTCCTCCTTCCCTCTCCCGTATTTCTCCCCATGCCATCATCTATGCATCTTATCCCCTACCCCACCCATTTGCTATCCTCAGTAAGTGCTCACAAGCATTTGAAATGTATGTGACATTCTACAAAACATAAATAAAGTACCATCATGTTTTCCATCCCCAGGTTCGGTCCTTGAAATGTAGGAGATGCCTATAGAAGAAGACAGGATGTGGCTCCTACAATCTGTACTTCTCTACCTTCACATCCAAGACTCAACCTCGCATTGCTTAGGGCCTGTATGTTCATCTTGAATTTCCATAAGGAATAATTGTAGGCTACGCCCCATCTCATACTTAATTAAACACACAGAAAATAACTAAACATCAACCTCTTTACATACACTACCCCACATCTAACCCACTCTTCTCCTGTAATGCCGCGCTTTACCCTGCTACACCCACTGGTGAGAACTCTAACTCTAAGCCAACTCTTCACCCCCCTTCTTTGTTATTCTTTTCACTCTATACCACCCATACATGCATCGGCAACCTGTGAAACCCAAAGTATATCCCCTTTTTTAAAACATGTTTGCTATGTAAAGAACTTGGATGCTCCTTGAGTCCACGTCTGCGCTACATAATTACCCCAATAAAATAAAGATAATACATTAATGAAGCAGCCATAAGTGGGTGCCTTCAGAAAAGATGCCAATTTGAAGACAGGGATTCAGACCCCAATATCAAGTATTGTGGATGGTTGTCTAGTTCAGGAACGTAAGCCCTGGTCTCTGTTATGGGGCAAGCTAGCACTTCACAAGTGAGATTTCTGGCAGGAACAACTCAGACTTTCATCCTTCCGTGGTCAATATCATTAAATTGAGCAATACTAACAGCTATTATTACAGAGATGAGAAGCAATGGGAATTTGCCATGAAACAGTATATAAACCCTGAAATATGATGACGCAATCAAGAATGTAAATTAGGGGCCCTATAACCAGAGCACTCATGTATCTTTAAATATAAGTTAAAAAAAAATGAATGGATAAACTCATTGCTATCATAACACATCACAAAGGTAAACATAGCAAATTCTGACTCGTCCAGGGTGAGAGCATGGCATATTTCCTTCATTGATGGGAACTTTCATTCTGGTTATTCGATGTTTAGCTCAGACTCCAATGCTCACTCATAGAGAACTTCAAGCTGCCACTGTAACTTAATCCCGATGGCTCCCAGATCATTATCCAGTTAGAAAAAAGACTCTGAAAATGTACACAACATGTCATCCTGTCCTGGAGGAATCCTCTGTGGATGGCACCCTAGCAGCATCTTCCCAAGTCTACCCTAAGTAGTGTGGTTACATGTGATTTTATCGAATCCAAAATAACCAATCCAATTACAACTAATACCAAAATAATGAATTCCCCAATAACAAATTCCTTTTTTGGTCTTTTTGTGGGGGTTCCCCCCAAAGCCCCACTTTTGTGTTCCTAATACCTTTTCACCAGCCGCAAAACCACTATTCCCACTCCCAACCCCTTTTTTAAATTTTTAGTTTTTTGTTTACAAATGTGTTATTTTGGAATTCGTTATTTTAGATTTATTGTAATTGGATTAGTTATTTTGTGATTCGACATAATCACTGCATACAAAGTAGTGTTATTCAGCATTACCATCATGTCACACCCAACTCTGACTTATTTGGGGCTATTTAACCCTCTGGTATGCAGGTTGTGTGTCACAGCCCTATAGCTCCTGGTACTTCACAACCCTATAGCGCCTGGTACTTTAGACTGTCTTTGCTGATTGCTGTTGAGTGACCATCAACAGGGCTTGCAACCTGGCATTACCCAGTAGATATGACCTATCTCTGACGATTCTAAACAATCAACGTTACCTCATGCCCACCCCAGGGACATTGAGTCAGACTTAAACTGGTATAGTATTAATGTTTTTACATTTTTTTATTTAGTGTGTTTTAGTGTATACACACTTTTCACAACTTACAACAAATCACAAAGTACAACATGTACATAGTGCAAACATGTACGATTCCATCAAAGTAGGTAGTGTCCATATGACTGTTGAAAATGGTAGCATGTCCATAACTTATATAACAAACAAAAAAGAAACTGTCTTCTAAAATTCATGCACATCCCTCAGATGTAACAGTAGATGTGCGAATAAAGTCCTGACGCTGATAGCAGCCATTTGACTTAAAATTCACTCAATAAAAAGGTTGATACTATCCACAATTTGGCTACTCACACTACATGCATGGACCTATTTATACTCCAAGTTAAGCCACCGAGAGGCGGGAGGGTATCAAACATGTTGCCCCTACAAAATATAAGTTCTTAATACCTCTCATTCTTTTTCTTCCAGAATCGTCTCAATTATGTACCATAAATTAATAATGTCCAAGGTCAATGAAATGTTAGCTCCAGCTAAGCTCCATTGCCAAAAAGCATCAGGTGTGATACTTTCTAATTTCCATACTAACTTCCCCAAGCTATTAATGTACCCCAGAATGAATGCATGGCACAAAGTTAATACATGTCAGTTAGTACATCAACTCACTATGGCTTTTACATAATCAGCAAGTTCTTAGTTCTTTCTGTATGTCCTTCCACAACCCATGTCACTGTTAAGGTTGAACGTTTTCCCATTCTAAGCAATGCATAAGTTCTTCTATGCTTCGGAGAGGAAATTGTATAAGGTACTTCTGCGGGGAGACAAATGTATACTATAATTTAGCAAATATTTTATAGTTTTTTAATCCAGGTATGTACTGGTGAGAGGGGATCCAATCAAATTCTATCGTTTTGCTTTCAAATTCTTTTTTCAAGTATACACATCTTTGCTACAATCAGGCAACCAATCAATGTCTCTGAAATACTCCTTGTTGATAGGTCAATATTCTTGAAAATGCGAGCCATCCTGATCACGTAGGTGTTTAGCTAGAAGGTTAAGCAGTGGGCAGACTGGCTTCATCAAAATGTTAATATACAGCAGAACCCTTTTTATGCATACGTTAGCATCAATGGATGTAAGACCCAACTCAAGCCTGATTGCTTCCATTGGTTTACGGGACGGGATTCCAAATATATATTTCCAGATTTTGTCTTCCCTAGGAGGCCCCAAGACCATGCATAATTGCTGTGCGACTTTGCTTGTAAACCAATACTATCCCGTGCAAGCTAATCCCGGCATTTTGTTTTGTAAAATGCTTGAGAGTAGACATCATACTGATAGCTGTCCTATTTTTTACATTCTTCAATTCCTGATACTCTGGGTTAGCTGATATAACCTGACCTAGGTAAAAGTACCAGGGCACCCGCCCCATCTTTCCCTGCCCCATGATTACATTAGAGGGATTATCCATTCTAGAGCATTTGCATATATACTTTGTTTTCCCAAAGTTGATATAAAGGTTATTGTTTTATGCGTACTCACAAAGCTTGAGGGTGCTGTACTTTAAACCTAATAGTGTATGATCAAATAACACCACGTCGTATGCGTACGCTATCAATCGAATATGATTAGATCCTACATTGGAGGGAAAATGGTTTCCTTCAGCCAATGAGTCAGCTAAATCCCTCAGGTATACATATAAGGTATAAGGTATAACAGCATGGGGGGCATGACGCATCCTTGTTCCATTCATAAACTTGTAGGGATTTCTTCCATTAAATCCCCTATGCTTTTCATCCATACCCGTGTGCTGGTTTCAGTGTGCAGCTGTATTATCATGGCCTGTAAGGCCTGAGGTACTCCTTTGTTTTTCCTCTTTCCCCATAGCTTGTGCCGATTGATAGCATCAAATGCAGAGGTGAAGTCTATGTACAAGATGTAGAGAGGAGGAGTGTTGGTCTTTCTGGCACACTGGCCCGCATTACGACCCTGGCGGTAAGTAGCGGCCATTACCGGCATGGCACAAATAACGTGTCCGTGCTGGCCAGAGACCGCTAAAAGTGGCATATTACGAGTTCTCGGGCACGAGCATTGCGCCATACCGGTAATGGAATCACCACCATGCCGCTAAAGGGCGTAAAATCCCACTTACCGGCATCGTATGCCGTGCAAATAGCACCTCCGCCACCCTAGCCATCGACAATAGCGGTGACCGTAAATAAGCAGATCCGGAAGTAGCGTCACCGCACAGGAACGGGAAAGAGCACGGCGGCCATCTTTAAAAAGACAATCCATTGCCATCCTCTGTTACCAGTAGACACCTGACCCCCACAACTTCCACAAACCTCCTACACCACCCCTTTGACATCACGATGCCTAAAGTTTTGAAAAAGAGCGGAGATCGGCTGCGCCAGGAGTGCTTTTCAAGGGAGGAGCTAACAATGTTAGCCGAAACACTCCAAGAGCATGCTGATGTTGTGTTCTCCACGGAGATGACCAGACCGGCGCTGCAGAGAAAAAAGACAATATGGGCCATGGTCGCCCAGAGGGTCAGTGCCGTTGGCACAACACCCCGCACTGCCGAACAATGCCGCAAGCAGAGGGACAATCTACGTCTCTGCGTCAGAAGCATACTGGCGGCAAATCGGAATCTCAGCATGGCGACTGGTGGAGGTGCTGAGTCGCCCCTTAAACTACAGCCGTGGGAGGAGATATATGCCGCCACCATAAGCACAGAGAGCATTGAGGGAGTTGGGGACATGGAGAGAGGAGCCCCAACATCAGGCGATGCAGGTAGGTGCCTCAAGTCCAACTATGCCAATCTCACCACGATGATGTCCAGATGATTGGGAAGTGCAATGATGCATACCAGGGTCCACCGGACATATTAGCACAAGACTGCCTACAGGCAGTGCTGACCCCCACCTTGTACACATGCATACTGCTCCCCGTTTCTGTAGCTACCCACATGCCTCCATGCATCAACCACCTAAGAGTGAGACTACAGTGTATGTCACTGCCTCCAATGTGAACCATCCAGCAATCAAAATGAATGCAGCCATCACAATGCCTACTCAATGCCCGTAGACCCACCACTAAACCTCTCCCTCCTTTGGTCCACCACAGGCTCCCATTCGGACAGCGCCGAGGATGACACAGGTGCAACCACTGCCAAGAGGGCCAGGGCCGAAGAGGCACAACACCGTCCCTCCACCTCAGGGGGAACAAGGAAACCCCAACAACAGGAAAAGTCCCACAGCACAGCACAGGGCACGGCACCGATGGCTACCAAGTCCACCACTTCGGCACCACCGGCATCCACCATCTGCCCAGTGTTGTCCACCGAAGGCAGTGGATCCGCAGAAAGCAGCACCATCAGTGAAACTGCTGCCACCGCAGCGATCTCCGACAACGAGGAAGGGGATGTTGATAATGTTGTGAGTCCCCCCACTGGTCCCCTGCATTCCCCCTACCTGTCCCCGTGCAGCCAGCATGACGACATCATACAGGGGTTATCTCCTGGAAACTCTTTGCGGTTACTCCCAGCCCAACCGCACATGTGCAGGAGGGCAGCAGTATAATGGACACGCCACAACCATCAGCCACAGGCCACAACACCCAAGAGGCAATGCAGGAAATCATTACGCGCCAATAGCAACTTACAGCCCTGTTGACACAGCATGTCACAGAATGCACCAGCACTAGGGATGAAATGCGTGATTGTGCTGCTACTCTTAGGTCTGCTATCGAGTCCAGTTCTAAGGACATTTGTGCTGAACTGGCCGCGGTGTGGCACGTACTTTCTGAGTTAGTACAAACAATGCGGGACATGCGTCCAAGTGAGCAACCCAGTTCTTCTTCGGCTGCCAATTCAACCAGAACCAGCCCTGTGCGCAGATCGGGCAGGAACCTGTGGCGTTCCAACAGGGGTGCACCAGGTGCTGGGAGCGGGGGATGCCAATAGGCGCAGTCTTGTGAACTGGTGCCACATGATGCACTTGTGCACAGTCATCCACACCATGTTTTGGGGAGTAGAGGGGGGAGGAGGGAGTGGGTGTGCTGGGGAGTAGAGGGGGGAGGGCGAGTGGGTGTGTGGGCTGGTGGGTGTGTTCACTTAGATTTACCTTTTCAATACACTTTTTGGTTATGCAGAAATCACATGTGTGGACATTGTGTATTGCGTACGTGTGTTTTATTGGTTAACAGTCTACAGTGTCCATGTCCCTGACACACCCAGTGCCCCAAGTGCCATCTCCATGTGACACCCCCCCATCCATGTGTGCTAGAAGATTTGGTTGATCAGAGTCCGACGCATGTCACATCCCTCCTGTGCATCGCTTCCTCCCTGAGGTGCTGCCCCATCCCCACCCTCGTCATCCTCTTCGTCAGGTGGTTGCTGTTCTGCGTCAGGGGGCAAGGGCACATTCCGTCTGATGCACATATTGTGTAGCATGACACATGCCATGATGATCTTTGCCACCTTCTCATGGCGGCACAGGAGTGCCCCACCAGACCTGCTGAGGCAGCAAAACCGTGCCTTTAAGAGGCCAAATGTCTGCTCAATCACCACACGGGTTCGTGCATGGGCACGATTATAGTCCTCCTCGTGCCTGTTCTGTGGGTTCCGGACTGGGGTAGGGAGCCACCACTTCAAGGGTTAGCCTGCATCACCTGCATGTGGGCAACAATGTATGTGTAAGTCAACTCATCATGTTTGACCTCATTAAGTGACACCATGGCATGCATTTATTTCTTCATCTCAACCCCACTTCCATGCATGAATGGAGTCACACGATGTGACTGCTATGTGTGTATTCCTCTAATGGACTGTTTTGCATGTCATCGATTGGTGTGCGCTGGGGGTTCCAGTGGCTTGTGAGTGCACATGCACTGTGTCAGTCCATGACCGTTGTTTCTGTGATCTTGCAGATGTCCAGTTATTTGTATGCTTTCATCCTGGCAACGTTGATGTCAGCACGCCCTTCGCACTTTTACCGGCACCGTTGATTACGGTGCCACTATTAGCGCTATCTCAGGTCATAATCGGCCGTAGCAGTAAGCGATGACGGTAATCCTTTACCGGCATCGTTTTTCACTTACCGCCAGGGTCGTAATGAGGGCCACTGTATTAGGGAATTTAGCATTAAGATGCTATGAGTGGTAGCACTCCTTGCTTGGAAACCTGTCTGGCATTTACTAAGGATACCCTTAACCCATGTATTAAGTTCTTTAAAGTTCTTTAAGAATAACGGTGGAGAGGATTTTACTTGGCACATCTAGTAATGCAAGTAAGCAGTAGCTAGCTGAATTTTTACGGGCAGCTTTTGAAAACTGCCACAATTATGACCTTTTTCCATAAGGCAGGCATCGCATTATTATCTAGTATTGTTTTAAATCATTCGTAAAAAAATCTGCATCTTGTTTTACTATTACATTATCTAATTCACTGGGCCCAGTGTCTCGTGAGGGTTTTGGGTGACCTATTAATTCTTGTATGTACTCTATATCCATTTCTAAATCAGGAGGACCACCTAAGGCCTCACTAGGGCTTTCTTTAGTGTCATCACTATATTCTTCCTTAATATACTCTTTCTAAGTGTTAGCGTCAATCGTATTAGTAATAACATTAGATTCTCAACCTCTTAAGTCATTGAGATATCCCCAGAATTTTCTATAATCCCCCAACCTCAGCATTTTAAACACTTTTGCCATTGTGTATTCTGTGTGGACTCTTTGTATCGCTTAGTCCAATTGCGATATTTTTTTACTTGTTGTCTAACCTGGCTTTATGAACATCATATCTTCCTTCTCTATTGATTTTCCTAATCCGCTGTCTCAGTTGCCATTTAGCCCCTTATAAATGTGGGTCATAAATCACTTGCGCCTTTTGCTCAATATGACAGTATTTACCCCAATTCCGCATGAACCCCTCGGTTAAATAACGTACCCAATGAACTATAGTTTCAGGGAACAGAGCTGTCCTAACTTCCAGGCCCTCTATATCTCGCAGACTTTGATGAATCTAGTAATTGCTCACCAATTTCGTTCTCTCCACCCTAATCTATTTTGTCCTTGGTTATTCTCTAAATCCCCAGTTCTACGCTCAATAGAGCCTTCTAACCTCAGAGCGAATTTCCAATTAATCATGGATGGTCACGGCAGTCATTAAACTGAATGTTCACATGTTGAGGCTGCTGAACCACCATGTTACTAGCAAATAGTCGAGGATAGGTTATTTCCAGCTCTCCAGGGAAACTGATGCTCTAGATCTCCATTCATCCTATCATTGAGCATTATCATGCTCCAGTCACCCATACTTTCAAGCCGACATTTACCTTGATATTGTAGTAATGCTGAACAGTGAGAGAGATTTCTTCTCTGATAATAGTGACACTTTAATTCTTTATGGGAGTTTTGAAATTCATATGTCATTCCTTTTAATACAAAGCAGTGGCGTTCAATGCCACTTTTTACACATATCTTTCTGTTCAATTAGTTTAGTCACTAGAGAGCTGCCACAGAATGAGGTTTCCTCTTGAGACCATCCCTTAAATGAGATCCAGCGCTTGCAGGTTGGTCTAGCAAGTGAGCCGTCACAATTAGGATTGAGACCCAGGGAAGACAACAACTCCCAGCTTTCCCCTTTCATTGCTGCTGCCTCAACCTATCAGATGGTTCACGAAGCAAAACTGTCCAGCACTCCCCAGAGAGTGATACTGATGGGCAATGGTGGGCTCAGAGGTGGTTACAGGACAGCAGAAAGTTTGAAGGGGCTAGGGTGGGAATTGCCTGTTGGTTGACATCACAAACACATTGCTAGGGCGGGACTGAGGGGGCTATAGCCCCTGGTCTTTTAGTTGTAGCCCCAGATAAAAGCTCAGGGGCTATATCCAAAAGACAAGCTAGCCCCGAGCACCGGCATTCCCAACATTAGCGTAGCCCTAGATCTTTTCTCGACCTAGCAACACCCCCGGTTGATGGCAGAATGGGATGGAAGTGGTTGGGGAATACTGCTGGTCTAAACGTCATAGCAAGTAGGGCTTTTGCGTCTGGGGTTTGTAGTGGAGTTGTGAAGGAGAAGAATAGCACAGCTGACTCCTGTGTGATTGTACTCCCCTGCTACATACATTTGTATCCTATAGGGGCCTCCCAAGCAGCTACCACGAATACAGTTTAGGGGAAACGAGAGACAGCAACATTGGGGGATGGGATGCCCACAGGAAGGGTTGGAAAACGATTGCTTCAAGGCACCCCAAGTAATACACGCTCATGTTCGGATTTTTAAAATTTTGTCAAAGAACCAATCACATTTTTTTCTCTGTGAAGTGACAGTACAGGGCGATTCCGAAAGTGCTGACAAGTACCTTAAGAATGTTTGATATGCAATAACTCTGACTGGAAGCCCCGGTTTACTGGCAGTCCGGCCGCCATTTTAATATGACGGTGTAAGAAAGACTTGAAACAGAACGCTTTACAGGGCATTGGCAGAATCATGTCACCTTGCCATTACGCACACTATTCAGACAGCATGTTGTTTTGCTTCGTTGATACAGAAACGTTCCTCTTAGAATAAACTCATTTCCATAGCAAGGACATAGACATGTGAAATATGCGCAGTTTATAAAAGTTAGTGGTCTCAAAAGACATATTCAGACTCTCCTCCCCCGCCCCCAAGAAGCACTTAGGTGCAGATTTCACTCAACACGAAATGCAGAAAAATTGGCATGAATACAACATCTTCATTTCTCGTAAACCAAAGAACCACCACTGTCTATCAAACGTTAGCCAGGTGAAGGGTTTCAGCCAATGAAATCACTCATTCTTATTGCCTTTCCTCCTAGCAACTCAGCGGAAAAAAGAGAAGAAAAAAAACTAAATTTAAGTATTCCAAAGTGGGAGAGAAAAACATAAGAAAATGAGAAAACCATTTTGTAAACATTTGGAACCTTTCTAAAAACGCTTTAATAAAACATTTGTTTTGGGTGAGGCCCAAACATAAAACATAAATACAAACTTTGCAAAAGCAAACACGGCGTGCAAATTAATCATTCATAAAATGGCGCTGTCTCTCACTTCCAGACTTGCTGACCCGAGCCAAGAGTGCAGGGCACAAACGATGTTTAAAACCTGACCTGGAAACCTGTGGTCATGGTGCGTTACTTCTGTGATGTCTCTCTGCTTGAGTGGGCCTGCCAAGTTCCAGCTGCGATTCATTGGGTAGAATGTCCTATTGACACATGTGGGTTTGTGGACTGACGGTTAGGCGAGGCGTGCTAAGGTGAGTGCCGGTCTCTTTTCACTGTTTAGATAATCATAGTAGCACCCTGCCGGTCAGTACGGTCACACTATATGCATTCTCAAAGCAGAGCGAGGTAGGTACTTTGGGGTCTCTTTTGTGAGGCCTTGTATGGGCTAACAATTTATTCCAAAACCATGTAAAGTCAATCTTCAACGTTACAAAGACGACAAAAAAACATCTGGCTCAAATCCCACGCAGTACCACGTGTGTAATAAACGCAGGGCTACATCTGTCAGGGGCAACGCCCTCGCCTTGGAAGCAAGACGACACAGAGCAACACATGTTCGATCCTCGCATCCGCGCCTAGAAACCTCTGGGTATTAGGCACGTTATAAATAACCTATCATATCATATCATTACCCAATACAATGAAATATGTTTAAGGGTTCAACATAAATCCCATAATGCAGTCACACAAAAATGCTTTTATCGACCAAGGGCACAGCTCTATGCATTGAGGATAAATGTCAGGATTACTTCAATATTCCTAGTACAGCTCCTCCTCTTCCCAATACCTACTTCATGAAGAAGGCTCCACCTTCCCACCAGCTTTTTTCCAACCCCTTTTCTCTTTCTTTCACCAACTGCACACAACTGTAATTTCTCCCATAAGCCTTGCTGTCCATACCCAATCATCAGTAAAACATACCAACTCTGGGCGGGAGTGGTGAGTTTACACGCTGGGACAAGGATAGGTAGGACTAGGAGTAATGAAGATTAGCGGTAAGTAATTGGGGCATTACCTCCTTGTCCCTATTTCTTCTCTCATTCCTTATTTATTTTTATTTATTTGAATTTATAAAGCGCACCAATGGCCCTGGGGCATTGTGGCGCTGTTACAGAATGACTTGCTTAGGAATCAAGGAATAGTGATATGAAACAGTCAGGCATTAGTACAGTCGAGCAGTAGTAATAACAATTACATGGTAATGAGATTGTACAGTCAGGCAGTAGTACAGTCAGTCAATGGTAATACAGTTACAGGACATATCTCACATGTCTTAGGCTCAGCAGTTACTAGGGAGGCTGATTGTGCTTAGGGCAGGGCTAGTTAAAGAGCTTGGTTTTGAGCGCTCTGCGGAACACTGTGAGGGAATTCTCTTTCCTAAGAGAGGGCGGTAACACATTCCAATTCTTAGGTGCTTGGAATGGAAAACTAGTGCCTCCTGCTTTGGATCTTTTAAAAGCTGGGACAGCAAGCTGATTGCAGTGCTGGCCCCCTTGGGCCTGTTTGATGTGGCACAGTGGATTGTTTCTGATAAGTAGGGATGAGCTGTGTGTGAGAGGCACTGGGAGCCAGTGTGTTTCCGGTCTAGCGTGGGAGTTATGCTCTCTTCTGGGAATGCTTAGGGCCGCTCTGAGGATGTTGTTTTGGGTGATTTGAAGTTTGTTCATGTTTCTGGATGATGTGCCTAGAAGCAAGACATTGCAATAGTCCAACTTGGCTCGAACGGGGCTCTGGCTATGGAGAGGCAGTTTTTGGAGGAGAGGTATGGTTTGACAGCATTTATGATCTTGGTCGTAAGTGCAGCCGATGAGGAGATGGCATTGACTTGCTTTGTCACTGTGTCATAGAAAGGGTGGAATTTAGGTATACTCCAAGTGTTTTGGCAGCCGCTGAGGCAGTGATTTTTGGTATTGTCAATGTTGAAAGATCCGTATTGGCTGTCAAGTTTGTTAAAAATTTGTTTGGGACCTACCAATAGAATTTCAGTTTTGTCTCCATTGAGACACAGACCATTTTCCGCCATCCAGGCCTGGAATAGGGCATAGATTTTGATGCGTGTGGCAGCATCCTGTTTGTAAAAACCGGAAAGGAGAGTAGAACTTGAGTATCATCAACAAAGTTGGTATATGCTATGCCGTGATTGTCTAGGTCATTGAAGAGTGGTTGAGGAAAGTTGTTGTACAATGCAGGCGAAGTACAGTAACCCTGAGGCACTCCGCAGTGGATGGGGGTTGGGACTGCAGAGGCCTGGTCAGAGAATGCTCTCATAAGTCTTCCTTTCGAGGAAATAGGTGATCCAGGATGTGGCTTGCGATCTACAAGATCGAAAGCTGCAGACAGGTCTAGGAGCAGGAGCAGTGCTGGCTTCCCTGTGTCCATTTCTTTTTCTATTTGGATTTTCAGGGTGAGTAGGGCAGTCTCTGTACCGTGACGTGGACGGAAACCCGATTGCCTCTTACCCAGGATGTTGTTATCTTCCAGAAAGTGTTGGATTTGTAAGTCGGCAGCTTTGTCTAATATCTTTAGCAAACATGGAACGTTGGTTATGGGTCTGTAGTCATTCATTAGGTCTGGATCAAGTGAGTTTTATTTTAGCAATGGTCGAACCCAAGACTCCTTGAGGGAGGTGGGGGTCGATGCCTGAGGAGAGTGAAGCATTGATTAAAGCTTTGAGAAACGGGCATAGTGGATCTGCACAGTCTTTTATAAGGGCAGCAGGGCAGATATCACCCTTGCAGGAGGAAGGCTTGACAGGTTTCATAATGGCTAGAACTTTCGTCTCTGTTACTTCTCTGAAGGCAAAGGACTTCCTGTCTTTTTGCCCAGGTAAGGATCTTAGGCAGAGGGAAGGTTGGCTTTGGGCAGGGTGTTAAGGTGGGAGTTTATTTTTTTCCTGGAGGGTGTTTATTTTTCTTAGCATGGCAGTTTGGATTTTGTTGCACCAGATTTAATCTTTCACAGTTTCCTGAGTGTTAGTTGGTGATGCGGCCAGCTTCTTGAATATTGAAAACAGTTCTTTTGACTCAGATTTTGCATTCAAGATTCTAGAGTTGTAGGATGAGGATTTAGCTAAGGTAATTTCCTTTTTATATTGTGTGGTGAGTGCTTTGTAGGCCTCTAGAGTACAGTCTATAGGACAGATTTGCCATTTGGTGAGCGCAGATCACTTCAAGGATCTTAGTTCTAGTAGTTCTTGAGTAAACCAAGAGTTGGAGTGTTTCTTTGTTTTGTCTTTTTTACTCTCTAGTGGTGCAATGGCATCTACTGCTGTTCTGATAGTGGTGTTGTATAGATCTATCAGAGCCATGGGGTCCTTGGAGAAAGGGGGCTTCAGGGCTGAGGCAGCCTCTAGGAGCAGAAGGATCCTTTCTTTGGTGAGGAGCCGAGAGGATCTGGCCAGAGCTGGGGGTACAGGTTTACTGGATTTGGATACAATTCTGGTGGGGATGTAGAAGTGTATGAGGTGGTGGTCGGTCCATAGGTGGGGGTGTTGTTACTGATATCAACATAAGAGTTGTGGTCAGCTATCCAGTCCAGTATGCAACCTTTCTCGTGAGTTGGGTCAGGGACTCTTTGGATGAAGCACATGTCATGGAGTGCTTTAGCAAGGGCTTTTCTCTGTTTGTCTTTTGGATCTATGAGGCCTTGGTTAAAGTCGCCCAAGAGGACGCCTTTATTGTTGTTTTTTAGATTGTCCTCTAATTGGAGAAGATTGGCTTGGAAGTCTAGTAGAGGTCTGGGTGGGGGGGCGGTAGATGGTGTGGATGGTGATAGTATAGTTAAGTGATAGGGAGAGTTTAACAGATAAACCCTCAGTGTGGTCATCTAATGAGGAGTTGGTTTGTCTGATGGTAAGGGAGTCTTTGACGATGAGGGCCACACCTTACATCGTGAAGTCTACCAAAAACCATTATGATGAGACTGATCAGAAAACAGAAAGGGATAGAGATGGTACCCACCCAGTAATTTATTAATCTCCAGTCTGTAATTGCGTGCCTCCTGAAGAACAGCTTGATAATACTGCTGGTCCACATAAAGCAGAAGATGAAGACAATAATGTTGAACAAACGTGAAAGGGGAAGCCCATGTCACAGTTTAAGAGAAATCCTAAATTGAGGGTCCTTTTGCTTCCACCCATAAGGCTGCCACCCCTCTGGCTGATCTGCCATACATGCCAGATGGACCATGAGCCCCTCAAAGAGAATAGCCCAAAACAAATTTCTCTTAAACCATCTGGCAATTGACATTTCTATTGCCTTTTTCCAAGAGGTGGAGGCAGCTTTGGGTGCCAGTGTGGACGGGTGGGGGGGTGGGTGGCAATAGCTCCGAAAGGGCATCAAGATTTCTAAACGATTCATGGGTAAGCAAGTCCTCGCGGGATGGTGAATATTTTCAGTGGCAGGTTCTAGAGTGTTCCTCAAATTAGTGAAGACTATTAAGCATAGCGAGGGAACCCCCAAAAATTAAAAGGGTTTGCGGGTTTCTGCCTGAGATTTTCTTTTAAAGTAATTTGCTGAATTTTGCATCAACATTTGTGGAAAAAATTAGGTAAAAGCGATATACAATTTACAGTTGGTTCTCTAGGGTAACACATGACCAAATCAAGCAGATACTATTTCACCAAAAGAACACTACATAGGAGCACTTTATAGCATTTTCATAAGGCTGCAGCCATAACCTATCTGTGCCAGTAATGGTCACTTTAAATAATATGCATGATGCGCTTCGGCATTTTAAGTGACCATTACAGGCAGGTTGTGGCAGCAGCTTCATACATGGGATTTAAAGTGACCAGTGCAGCAAGAGATAGGACAACCTATATATGCCACTTTAAGTCCAGAGGCAGCTGGTGAATTCTTTTATAGGAGCAGTGTAAATATTTCCTCAAATACGCCAGAGAGACTGAGCATAGAGAGGGTGCCCGAACCAACGTAGGGATGTGGGGGTGTTTTCCGCCCCTTGGAGATTTTTAAAACAAAATATTGGTTTAAAATGGTGTGTTATGCAGCACACTTTCTATTCAAAACTGGGTAAAAAGTCAGACAGTATGCAAGTCACAAACAGTAGATACAAGAATTTACCAACACATTTTCATGATAACTCCATCCACAATATGTGCCAGTATAAAAACCATGTTCACTATGTTCATACTGGCTGTGCCTATATTATTCCATGCTGGTTGCACACAATAATTCCTTTATAAGAACATACTCCTGTTTGCTTTGCACATAATGTCAGTAATCATACTATAAGAACATGTGTCTACACTGGCTCTGCCTATACATGGCACTACTCCCACATAAGAACATACTCCTGCTGGCTTTGCTTTTAAAAATGTAATTCCACAATATGGAAACATGTTCACACTGGCTGCACAATGTAGTCTAGTTACGTGAAAACACTGATCGTGCTTACTTTATGATAGATGCCCAGAATACGATGCCATGCCACATTAAGAAAGAGCTATGCTGGCTGCACCCGCAAATTGCAAAGTACAGCGAAGTAGTAACACTTAACATGCTTGTTTAATCATAGATATCCAGTAACACACTGTCATGGCACAGTAAGAAAGGGCTGGACTGGCTACCTTAAAATTATAGTCTAGCCAAGTAATAAAACATATTGTGCTTGGTTTATCATGCCTTTCAGGTAAAAAAAAAAAAAGAAAAAAAAGATAAATCATGACACAGTAAGAAATAGATAGACTGGCTGCCTAGCCAAGTAGTAACACTTAATATGCTTGCTTTATCATAGATATCCAGTAAACAATGTCATGCCATAGTAAGAAAGGGCTAGTCTGGCTGCCCCAAAATGCCAGTCTAGCCATGTAATAACAAATCATCATTTCTTTTATCGACCGACAGTTGATAAGAGAAAAGATTTTGTTTTTACTGGGCATCTGTGATGGATGCCCAGTAAAAAATGTGCTGTTGCACACCACCAGCTGCTCCCCGCCAAACACAAACACTCAAGCACTCACTCATTCACAGAACACATTCACTCTCCCATTCCATTCACACACAGCATTCACTCACTCATTCAGATGCAAACCATGCATCCTACACTAACTGAGTCACACACACACTACATGCAATATTTAATTCTTACCTGCATGCATTCCAGAATGATCCTCAAGCAGCCTCGCCGCGTGCTCCAGAAAGCTTCTGGCGCCTGTGCAGCATGAACAGGAACCAGGAGGTCAAGCGCTTTTGGTTCCTGCACAGGCATGCATGAGCTGAAGTGCTAATGATCCAGCGCCCAACCCATTTATATGTGTGGGGTGATGCATTAGCTCTCTCTTGCACATACATTGCAGTGTCCCATCCTGCATCCCCAAAGGGCCATGCAAAGCTGGAGAAGCAAAATGCCCCAGGGCTTGCATGGCCCATTCGGCAAGCATAGTTGGGGTACGAACTGTCAAAGGGAAAACACATTTCCCCTTGATAGTTCAAGCAGACCCAGGAGCACTCCCTCAGCTGCAACAGGCAGCTGAGGGAGGGATACTGGGCAGGTGCCACTCTGTCATGATGAGCGAAGGCTGGGGAGGGGCAACGCCCCCATTTTATCAAGCAATTCAGCTGAACTGTACCTTTTTGGGGTGGGATTTGCCTATGGTTTTCCCTTTTGTAATGGCTTGGCAGGTGAAGAACAATGGTCTGGAGGGTTGCCCAGAGCAATGACAGAAGTTAAGATTTATTCTAAACCTTCCAGCCCTCACCTCTTTTGATTTGTTTTAGTCAACCCAAGTCAGACTGGTATGCCCAGACGTGGGTCCCATGCCTGCTGGGCATAGAGACCCAAGCTACTCATCACTGATGAGGCACAATTATGCCGAAACATGTTTGGGGATGATTGTGGTCTCGTGCATAAGGGATGTGACCAAGCAGTAAGGACTGGACTGCCCCTTTTGGGGTGGGACCAAGCCTGATTTGCATATGGTCTTTTGCCTTATGTAATGGATTCTCAGGCAAAGAACAATGGTCTGGAGATTGCCCAGTACAATGCCAGGGGTTAAGATTCATTCTAAACCTTCAAGTAATCACATCTTTTGTTTTGCTTCAGTCACCCTGAGCCGAACGTGTGGGCCCAGGCGTGGGTCCCTTGCCTGCTGGGCCTAGAGACCCAAGCTACTCATCTTTGATGAGGCACAACAAGGCTGAAACATGTCTGGGGATTCTTGTGGTCTCGTGCAGATGGGATGTGACCAAGAAATTTGGGCTGGACATCCCCTTTTGGGGTGGGACCAAGCCTGTTTTGCTTATGTTCTTTCCCCTTTTGCAATGGCTTGGCAGGCGTGGAACAATGGTCTGGAGGGTTGCGCAGAGCAATGCCAGAGGTTAAGATTCATTCTAAACCTTCCAGACATCACATCTTCTGTTTTGTCAACGCCCCCTCACCCATCATGGGTGAGCAACCCCTGGTTAAATCACTCTCATATAATTTAAAGTGTCAATTACTGGCATAGATAGGTTGTGGCAGCAGCTTCAAGCTTTTGATTTAAATTGACCATTATTGGCATAGATTGGAAAGCTGTCTATGCCGTAATGGTTACTTTAAATCACCTGCATGAGAATACTGACACACAGCAGTCTCTGCCAGGGATTTACATTTACCAATTATGTATGGTTGGTCACTGTAAATCCCTTTCACAGATGCTACAAACACATGCACACACACACACGACCAGACTCTCAGTGATACCAATATACACATGCATACATACATACATGACGAGCTACTCACACAGCTAGTCCTGCACACACACTCACACACAAAATTCATTACATTCAAACACACACATACATACATTCAAATGCATACATTTCAAATACATATATATAAATACATACTTTCAATACATACATACATGCATAAAAATACATACATACATACAAATATATTCATACATAAATACAGGCAGCTTATGTCTTCTTCTAGCCAGGGCAGGCAGGAACACGACGAGGCAGCAGTCAGCATGCTGAATGTAGGTGTCCGTGGCGATGGTGCTCCCCAGAAGGTTGTGAATCACTGACGTGGTTGCAGTGGCAACCCTGTAAGTGGTGCACTGCACCACACAGGCCGGCATGCAACTCATAGAGTTTTTTTTAATTAAACATTATTTTAAAACACTGTGAGTGGGCGCCATTCTGTGTGGTGCAGCGTGCCACTCCTAGGGTGTTGTTATGGGTTTTTTTTTATCGGGTCTGGCGCTCATTCAGAGTGCCAGCACTGCATGATGCTAGGGGTTTACCGGGCACCCAGAGGGTGCCAGTTTGGATGGCCACCCGCTTTTGTCTTGGCTACGCCACTGCTTTCCCCCTACCTAACAGGGTGATGAACAGATTGTTTGATTTCCATTAAAGATAGGTAAGCAACACCTGTTGATCATGTAGATGAGCTATAGGAGAAGATTCCAACTCCAACAGACCTGATGGAAGAGAAGGAATCCTGCAATCCTCCCTGTGCAAGTTCATTCTGGGGCACTGGAGAACTCGATCTTGTGTCCGTTTTCTACAATGTCCAGCATCCAAATGTCCTTACATGACTCTCTCCACTGGTGACAATAGAGACACAGCCTTACCCCATCTGGGATCAGATGAATAGTCTGGTTCGGTTTATTTAGCTCCTTCATGGCTTCTGGAGGGTGTCTGTGGTTTCCCTTCAGGAGTGGCTTCCTTTGGCCTACACTCTCCGATGCCAATATTTATTAGGCAGAGTAGATCAGAATGAGCTGCAATGGCCCTTCAGCCCCATCAGCCTTCTGCTCCAGCTCCACACCAAACAACATGGTGCCCTCAAATCGAAAGGTGCTGTGCCACTGTCTTTTTTGCCCCATCCTTTGTCTAATCCCTCACAAGAATATATATCCATGCCGCCACCACCATGCCCATAGTGAGAGTGGCTGCCAAACCCCAATCGCATGTGAGGTCTGATAACATCTCTTCCTTCATATGCATGCCCACAAAGAGGTCAGAGCAACCTTTCAAAGCTTCCAATCCATCTCACAGATTCTGGAAATCATTAATCGACTCTTTGATGTATAGGAGACATAAGTGGAAGACCATAGTGACAAATGTGCCCTAGCAAAATTCTTCTTCTTCAGGGGGCATCCACATTCCATACCATATGATCATGAACAGCCATCTCTTCTGGTATCATTGAAGGCCTCCCCATCAGACTGAAAAGCAGAGACTCCACTTAAGGTGTCAATGGCAACTTCTTGGCCTCCAGTGTCAATGGTTAGAGTTTGACACATCAAGCGTGGAAGATATCATTTCTCTGGGTCACTCTGTTCCCTTACCAGCGGCTGAGATAGTGACCAATCCCCAACATTACCGTCTTCTCAAAATCCTTGCCATTCCTCGTGAATTACAGTACTTGAGTCAAAATCAGATGTGTGTATGGAAGGTTTAAGACAAATCTATGCCAGGTCAAAACCTTCCACTTCCTTTTGACTCCTTCCTGTTTTACAAGAAAGGATGGACGCAACAGTAACCAATCATCCAGGTAAAAGGGATTGTTGTTCCTTTTTCATGCAACAACCCCACCAATAGCCCAGAACATTGGTAAACATTCTGGGAACCGAGCAAAGACCAACGGGAAGCACCCTGAATATAAATTGCTTTGGACTCACTGCAAACCTGAGGTACTGTGGATGAGACCCAGAAAAATGGCAATGTGACAGTAGGAATCCAGCAGGTTTAGATAGTCCCCTTGACCTACCAAGGTGAAAACCATCTCGAAGTTCTCCATCTTGAATTTGAGGACTTCCACAAACTTGTTGGCTCCCTTTAAATTCAAAACCAACAAAGACCCTTGATTATTTTAGCACAAGAAACACCAGCCCTGCTCCTGCTCCTCCAGAGGAACCTGGCATGTAACCATCTTCTAGAGGAAGACTTAAACCTGACATAGGAAGCCCACTCTCATATCTGCCTACATGGGCAATGTGATCCACACCATGCAAGTCCGTGCTGGGGCACTGGAGAACTCTACCTTGTACCCGTTCCCTATGATGATGTAGGGGACTAGGCGGAAGGGAGGAGCCCTCAAAGATTTTTACGACCACATTGCTGTATGCGTTTTAGATGTAGCGCACACACAGGAGTAAAACACCATCTTAGATAGCAGCGGACATATTGAAATTGCAGATTTAGGCCATGAACATGAGAAAAAAATGAGTGCATGAAGGAGTAGATTGCATCCTGGGCACGGATGAGAAAGGCCAAAGCCACATTTATGTGTTTATTTATATAGCACACCTAACCCAAAGGTATCTCGGCACAAGTTTACAGGTTACACAATGTGATACAGAAGTTTCTTTGCATGTAGCAAGATTAAATGTTTGATAAGGGAAGCAGATTATAATGCATCAAGATATGATATGATATGGCATTTAGAACGCACCTATACACAAGTGTTTCAAGACGCAACGAGGCAAGGGGGGGGAACAGAGGGAAGACTGACAACGATCTTACTAGGCTGGTGACATAGAGATTGCGCAAGTTCAGGGAGTGGGGAAAGGGAAAGTGTGAGGGGAAGAGGAGGGGGCAGTGCAATACATAGGATAACAGAAAAATAAATAATAAATACAAATATAAATAAATAAATACTATAAATAAGAAGTGCAGCCAAGTGATGGCAAGTATAGGGGTAAATGCAGACATCAGGTGCAAGGTGCTGGTAGGGGGCTGTAGAGCTACAGAATCAGCCCCTGAGTGCAAGGTGTTGCCAGGGGGCAGTCCGGGTGTGCAACTGGTGGGAGAGAACCTGAGAACAGAGGGTAGCCAGCTGGCCAGTGCAATTACAGTTTCAGTCAGTAGGTCAACAGGGGAGAGGGGGAATGTAAGTAGCAGAAGCAAAGAGGAAGGTCTTAAGGTGCTTCCAGAACCGGAGATGGTTCTCCTCAATTTTCAGGGAGTCAGGGAGCCTGTTCCAGAGGGAAGACCCAGCCAAAGAAAGAGATCTGCCACCAACTTGTTGCTTGGAGAAGCGACTGACCCTGAGGGAGTTGGAGGCGGATGAGCGAAGGGCTTGTGAAGGAAGATATTTAGGAAGAGAGAGTTGAAGGTATTGAGGCCCCAGGCACCAGAAGGCCTTGTGGACAATGCATAGGGTTTTGAACGTAATCCTCGCAACCACTGGGAGCCAGTGTAGAGATTTCAGTCCTGGATCCCTGGGCTTGAGGCCAAGGACAAGTCTCACAGTCCTGTTTTGGATGAGTTACAGAGGGTAGAGAGTAGAGGCAGGAACATTTAGAAAGAGGCTGTTTCAGTAGTCCAGCCTAGAGAGAACCAGAGCTCTGGAGACACTGAGCTTCTGGGGGAAGGAGAGGAAAGGGAGAATACCTCAGAGGAGGTGCAGCTGGTAGTGTGACTTCTTAGAGATGTCAGAGATGTGAGGAGAGAAGGAGAGTGTGGAGTCGAAGATGACCCTAAGGATTTTAGCCTCACAGAATGGAGCAGGAAGAGGTCCAAGAGAGGCCGGCCAGAGAGCGACAGGAAAGAAGGAAGTGTGTCTGCCGATGAGGAGAATCTCAGTCTTACTGGCATTAAGGCAGAGATCCTTGGAGGTACACCACTTCTGGATAGCAGACAGACAGTCAGAAATGAGAGAAGGAGAAGAGGTGACTGAAGGAAGCCTGAAATTGAGCTCTGTGTCATCCACATAGTTCTGAAAGTTGGGGCAGAGAGTGGCAATGCGGTGTGCAAGAAGTGCCAGGTATAGGTTGAACAGCCAGGGAGAGAGGTTGGACCCCTGGGGAACACCAGAGGTAGAGACAGAGATAGAGGAGAGGAAGGACCCACGTTGGACATGGAAGGGTTGATCGGAGAGGAAAGAAGTCAGCCAAGCCAGGGCATGATCGGTGATACCCAGGTTATCACGGAGACGGTTGAGCAGGCATGGTTGACCGTGTCAAAGGCAGGAGAGAGATCGAGTAAGATGAGGACACGGGGTGTTAGAATCAAGGTTAGAGAGCAGGTCTTCACAGATGTTCAGGAGAGCAGTTTCCGTGCTTCTGGCAGCTCTGAAGCCAAACTGTTGGCCATGGAGACAACTGAGAGATTCAGTGTGGAGATTAAGCTGGGAGATGGCCAGTTTTTCCAGGAGTTTGCCCAGAAAAGGAGTGATGGAGATTGGGCAATAGTTAGCCAGACAGGACGGGTTGGCAGAGGGCTTATTAAGATGAGGGTGCACAAGGGAGTGCTTCAGGGGGCAAGGGAAGACTACAGTGGTGAAGGAGTGGTTGCAGATGTCAGCCAGAGCAGGAGCCAGGGTGTCAATGTGGTCCTTGATAGTTTTGGAGGAACGGGGTGAACCTGTTTTGATGAGACTTTCATAGATCAGACTTGTCGAGAAACCTTGACTGAGGAGAACAGAGGCAAGGCAGAGAAGGAGGGAGGAGAGGTGGCCGAAGAAGAGCCAGAAGTAGCATGGGGAGAGGAAGAGAGAGATGACAGGAGGTCCTGAGTTTTAGAGATGAAATGAGAAGCCAGAGCCGTGCAGAGGGCCTGGGAGGGGACAGGAGAGGTAGCGACTGCAGCCGGATTGGCCAGTTCCTTGCAGATTTTAAAGAGTTCAGCCGAGGTGTTAGATGCCGCCGAGATGTGGGAATGGATGTGAGTTCTCTTCTTGGCGCAGACAGAGAGCCGGTATTGCCTTTGGAGCAGTCGGCAGGCCAGTTTGTCAGAGGATGTACAGGAAGCACGCAATTTCCTCTCAGACACCCTGCACTTGTGTTTAAAGATGAGGAGGTCTGAGTCATACCAGGAGTTGCACTCGGTTTTGGGCTTCAAGCGGATCCACATGACAGGGGCAAGAACATCAAGATTATCAGATATAGCAGAGTGGAGCATAGAAAGGGCTGTGTCAGGGTGTGAGTCAGCCAAAGGGGGAGGTGGAGGTGAGAAAGTGGCAGCAAAAGCCTCAACTGACACACGCATCATGGCTCGGATAACCGAGAAGGTGGGGGGCAGTGTTGGAGGTGGCTTGGCCTCAGGGGTACAGAGGGTGAGGTGGGAGGAAAGGAGAACGTGATCACTACAGAAGAGAGGAGTGGTGATAGGTATAGAAAGGGGAAGGTCTGAAGAAATCAGAACATCCAGAGTGTGCCCTGCAGAGTGAGTCAGGCCAGAGGGGAGAATAGAGAGTGAGAGAGAGTAGCAAAGGCCACGAAAGAGTCTAGAGGATAATACAGTTACAGTGAAGGGGGAAGGGGTACAATTGCAATGCATAACATACAACAGTTACAATGATGGGGGTACAGAAGGTTCCTGACATATTCCAGTGTGGCAAAAAATGTGAAACATTATCAGGCTGAACTTATTCGCAAACGCCACCGTATGGTCACATGTGGGTTAGTGTTCAACAGGAGAAAACAGACTCATTTTTGTTCCTGTGGAAACAGCCATGTTTTCAGTTTTTTGCGGAAGGCCCAGAAGGCTGGCTCAACTCTTAGGTCTGAAGGCAAGGCATTCCAAAATTTGGAAGCTAGGACTGGAAAGATCATATCCCCTGATTTTTCGAGTTTGTATCTGGGTATCATATCACTAGTTGGTTGACCTGCGAGGCTCTGGTGGGGCTGTTGGATTGGTTCTTAGTGAACTTACTATTTAGATATTTGGGGGCTTTATTCGACAGGCACTTGTGAGTTAGTGAGAGCGTTTTGAAGGCGATTCTATCCTTCACTGGAAGCCAATGAGCCTTTTGTCTAGCAGGGCTGATATGGTTGGCTCTAGGGATGTTGAGTGCCGCTCTTAGTGTGTTATTCTGTAACACTTGCAGTTTATTTAGATGGTGGCTGCTTATTCCGATGTATAGGGCATTGCAGTAGCCTAATCTCGATAATATGAGGGCTCTGGCCAGGGTGATGCAACAGTCAGGAGAGAGGAATGGCTTACACGCGGTAATGAGTTTAGTGGTATAGGCCACCTTGGATGCTGTGGCATTGATTTGTTTGGTTAGTGAGAGGGCCGAGCCAAGTTAGTTCCCTAAAGTTTTAACTTCTTTTGAAACTTTAATGGTAATGTTATCAATAACTAAAGATTTGGATTGTTCAGGTAATTTATTTAGTCGGTTTTCGGAACGTATCAATAGTATCTCAGTTTTGTCGTCATTCAGACAGAGGCCAGGAATTACCATGCATACCTGTATAGTTTGATGTATATCATTCAATAGTTTGGTATCAGTATCATAGGAAGCTGTGATGGGGATGAGAATTCATGTGTCATCTGCATAGTTAGTGTAGGTGACACCCAGACTGTCAAGGTGGTCAAATAGCGGCTTTATAAAAATGTTATACAAACTAGGGAAGACGCAAGATCCCTAAGGTACTCCAAACAGAACTGGTGATGGGTCAGCCGTTGCTGTAGGGGCGAACACCCTTATTGTTCTATTGGAGAAGAAGGATTGAATCCAGGATGTGGCTTTAGCAGAAAAGTGTGCCGCTGAAGGGAGGTGATTGCACAGGATGTTATGGCTAACCAAGTCAAAGGCCGCAGGTAGATCTAGTAGTAGAAGAAGAGCTATGTTACCTTTGTCCTTTAATTTATCTATTTGTATTTTAAGATCTATGAGAGCTGATTCAGTACCGTGACCTGGTCTGAAACCTGACTGGTGAAAGCTCAAGAGATTGTTGGATTCAACCCTTCTTTGTCCTAAAAGTTGCCGACCTTTGCCCCTAGAGAGGGATTTGCCCTGAGAGGCCACAGGAGGGGGACTGAGCGCTTTGCAAGATGCAATCCGACGAGAGGCAGGGCCCGAGCCTCCAACCCCCACCAGACCCCACTCCAAGTTATAGCACACAAGTGCCCTAATCCCAAGGGAATCCCCTTTTCCCTATTTTGTTTTTTATCACAAAGATAACATTATAACAAGCTTTTTTCCTTGTTTGTTGAAATGCCAATTAGTTTTACATGGCCACCATTGCAGGAACTTTCACTGGTAGGACTTTGCAATGAAATGGGTTTCAGTGAAATGTGTGGATGTTTGAAAGTCAGGTGAGTCTGACTTTGGCCTGATAAGTGCACCTGGCCTTAATCGCGCTCTTTATTAGATTTTGCATAGCTCCCAATGAGTACAGCATGACAAAGTATAATGTAAATCAAATGTATGTCAAGAGTGTTTCCCAGAACACAAAAGATGCCAAGGTGTTTATACAGGATTTTTCATTCTCCCAGGGAGGTTCGCAGTGGTAATGGCTTCCGATGCCTGTTTTCTGTGACTGACGTTCCTGTTTTCCCTGGTTAATACATAATTTAGGTGTATAAAGTATGTTTATGTTCTAATTGCGACCTAATTGGTTTCTTTAATAAACTATACCTCATTGACATATTATTCATAGCTGTGTTTTCTCGTTTGTGAAAGCTGGCTAGAGAGTGGCAGCTGGAGGCATATTAAGCACATTAGTTCATTAGGAAAGTGTGATTAAAAAATGAGAAAAAAACAACAACATTGGCACGGAACTAGTGTAGTCATTGGGAACAATATAATCAGCCTTCTACCAATCTGAGGTCATGTCACAGCAAAAACGGCCCAAGTGTTTGTCCTGCTGCTAAGACGATATGGCATTAGCACCATAGTTAATGTCATCCTGGTGCAAACATCCATTGAAATAAAATATATTTGCACCAGGAAAATGTTTGGCATATTACTGATACCTCACACACTTGCACTGGTGCCAGGTTCCTGCAGGTTCCTCCATGAGTTCCCAGGGAGACATCATTTTGACCCCCATGGAAGAAAAAAAACAGGCAGGACAGAGCTGGTTCCTAAAAGGAATTCGAAAGCCTGTTTTACGTGTTTCAATTGTTTAATCTTCAGAGGTTTTATGCTTAATTTCCCTTTGGGTTCTGGAGCTTAAGTGCACTATGTCCTACCTGAGCTGCAATTAGCCAACTAAATCATAAAATGAGCCTTCTGAGACCCCATCATAGTTCCAACAGGCCCTCCCACACCCTCACTAGACCATCCGATCCTGAAATAGAGACCCTACTAAGAGGGATGTCATTTCACCAAAATGTCAGGAGTACTAGAAGGGACCTCACTCACCCGTTGACATTATAGGTAAGTGCCATCACATGACGTTTAACCTTAATTACATGATAGGAAATGCTGTCCCATTGCATGAGACTTCACCCATATAATAGCGAATCACATACATTATTTAAAACAAAGGAATAAAATAACAAAAAAAGTTTCTGAATTAGGTGAATGTGTTTTTTGTTTGTTTTTCCAACCATTACCCACTGTACTGGCTTGATATGCCCTGGTTGCAGTCATGGTATGCCATTGAAAAACCCTGCAGAACACTCGTAGATGAGCGGCACTGCCTCCATCTATCAGTTTAACATTACATGGATAGGGGCGGGCATTTTATACCAGTTAAAGCTTCACACCTTAGGCCATTTATTGCCACACATCACAGGTGCATGGTCATCACATGCAAGGTACATCCTCCCATGCCCACATACTTCCATTATATGTCAAGTTTGCCTCCTCTGCATAGGTACAGCAGGAGCCTCTGATCTTAGGGAGACGTGCCTCAGTGCTACACGATTGTTGAAGCTTGTACGCACAGTGCCACCAAGTTAACATGTAACAGACTTTATATTTAGATAATTATAAAACATTATTTATTTACCACTGCACAATGGAACCTTCCACTTCTAAGTGATGTAATAATAGGTGTTGTTGCTATCTAGTTGAATTGCATCTGCCTTGGATGATGACGTTGTGATGTCCAATCATGTGACTTCAGGCTACGCACTTTTCTTTGAGGCAAGCACTTAACTCACTGAACTATCTCCTCTTCTGCTGTGGTAATCCAAACTGTTTGCTCTTTTTTTATGTTTAGCCTTGTTCCTCAAGTTTAAAAATTGTTAATCAATATTTGTAATGATATCCTTTTAAAGTGATTTGTCTTTTTCTGGAACATGCACACTTAAAGTGATATTAAATAGGACAAAATGATACACATCTCAGGTTCCCATGTCAGGTGTGAAGAGTGTTGTTAATTCTTTTAGGTTTTCTTTTCAGGTATATGAGAAATATACAACTACAAGTGGGACAAAAGAAGATTAATTTGCTAGTACTAATAAAATCATCTTCCAAATTCCAGTAGATGGATAGTGAAGCCATTCATTGAGTGAGTGAACCTATTCCATGAAAAGAAAAATGCCCCACCATCAACTTAAGACAGAAACAATGCACTGGAGACAATTCTGAGTCCTAGAGATTCAGTCTGTTCCAAATTGAAGACGTTTCAGAATGTGAGTTTGCTTTCAAATCATACACATTTTGAACAAAGCAGCATGTTATAACATGTAGCATTCGATGCAAAATAAGGATTGTTTTTAAAAAAGCGATGTTAGATCTTACTGTTTTTTTCTCTATAATAAACTGGGGGACTCCCAGAGACAGACATTTCTAACTTCCCCCAACAGTGCCTATTTGAGCGGTGCTAGCAGATGCACAGGCGGGTGTAGCAGTAGCAAGAAGGTTACCAGGAGAAGCAGCTGCTGCCTCTGGCTTGCCCCACATCTCGTCCATGCCTAATATATCCACTAACATATAAATAGGGTGTGGCCCTCCACACAAATAAGGCAGGAGACAGAGGGTGAAGTAATCAGGTTTATTCGCACTGAATCAATAGGGCTTCGGCCTGCTCCCCAGCAATCCAAGCAAGGTCCTCAGGACTATATTCCCCCAATAGCCATCAAGTTGATTGTCATTATTGCTGCTCCATTGGTGGAGGGGTTTGTTTCCTAAAGGTGCATGTCTTTTGCAGCTGGCTTGTCTCGGAATTACTTTCTGCCCTCTCTTTCACTCTTGCTCTACAGATTTTGGTCCGTCATTGATTGCTGCAGGTGACACATACTTTGCTATTTGCAGAGCAAGGGCCATTTACGTGATTTACTATTCCACACTTGAAGCATTCCGACGTATTGCCTGGCCTTCTGTGGTTGATGGTCGCCCACCTTCTAAAGGCTTAAGAACAGTTACGCATGATGGGAGTAGTGTATGTGCATACCAAATTAGACTTGTGCTACACCTACCATCAAGTCCCTCTTCAACTGGATTCTCGAGACTATATCACTTTCCAAATGCCCCAAGACCTACACAGATGTATCTCCATACCCTTTGGTCTAGCCTCTATGTGATCAGTCATCCACAGGGGCATGCGTGACTAGCGAGGTGGTGTAGCTGGCATGGCATGCTTCCATGAGGATGTATTGGTCTATTGTGAGTAGAGAGAAAAGAGACTTGATGTCAAAGAGGGAGAAGTGCACATTTTTCCGATATAAGGTGGTGTATCTGTGGAAGAGTTCATAGGCTCAAGGTATCGCATCTAAGGTAACCAAGTGGAGGTTATAGAAGTCGCTTCTTATCCCTCAAACTCAGATAAGCACAGGTCAATTGTCGGTTTAGTAAAATTCTGTTCAACATTTGTACAACCTATTGCCACGCTTATGAGGCCTATTACCAGTATTATACAAAAGGAGGTCTGGTTGAATGGGGAGAAGAGCAGAAGTTTTGTTTGTTTGTTTGTTTGTTTTATTATTTGTAGTGCGCGCCAGACCCAGGGGTATCAGGGTGCAGAGAAGAAGGCAGATACATGAATGCTTTCCGCTTAAGTTAGGTTACACATTAAGTTACATAGTAGCATAGAAAAGAAACATTTACGGAGAAGGTATAGTAAAAGACAATATGTCTGCGGAGGCTAACAAAAAGAGTGGACTATACAACGTTACAGAATTTGCAGATTGGTGATTCAGACATATAAAGGCTATAGGATACTAATGTACAGTACATGATAAGGAGAAGTGCAGAGTAAAGACAATAAGGCAGTGGCTAAAGCGCATTAGTTGGCATTTTCATGCTCATTGTCATTAGTGGTCTTAGAAGTGCAGTGTTAGTGAGGTTAAGCAGCAAACAGCCTCAGCTCTTGTCCTGTGTCCCTTCTACAACAAATGCCCATGTGTTCTCAAATTGGATGCCAGTACCTAGAGCCTGGGGGGCATCCTGTTACAGGGGAGAAAGGGGACAGAAAATCACATAGCATATGTCTCTCACGTGTTGAATGCAATGTAGCTTAATTACTGTGTGATCAAGAAAGAGACCAGGGCACGGCTATGGGGTATGTAGAAATCTCAACAGTTCGTATGGGGTGGGAACTTTGACTTGCATGCTGATCATAAGCCGTTAGTTGGACTCCTCTCAAAATTCCACAAGAGACACATCTCTTATGTATTGATTAGGTTTGTGGCCAGTCTCCAAGAGGATTATTTCACAGCTGTGTTTCTTCTGGTGAAGTATAATGTAGTGGCTGACATGTTCTCTTTTAGTTGTCAATACCTTTGAAGTGATTGTCCAGGTGAGAAGTCACAGCTTATGCTCTGAGCATGAATGGGACATACAGATTGCCACGTCTCCCTCTCGCTCACAAGCAAACATATTTGCGCACACTTTTTTCTATGAACCTTACCATATGGCAAGACAAACTCTGGCTAGCCTTAACACTTCTTGCAAATGTTTCCTCAATATCGGGGGCATACTCTGTGGGAACCAACCTAGATATTTTGGATCTTCTCCCTCTTACTGGGGTCCATCTACCTTGGCCACCCACTCAAGATACCAGGTGCAACCATCGCTGGTCACCAATGAGTTATCACCTACATGTAAGTCTTCATGGTGCAGTAGTTCCAGAGGCATTCCTGAACTGCCCCTTCTCAATTCCTCCCACTCACTATGGTTCTTAGGACGGGCTGCATAAAGGCTCTTTTAAAAAATGTTATCCAGCTGTTGCTCGGTGGATGATGCACTGACGTTTTGATGTTTTGGACCCTACACTGTTCCAGGAACTCTTCAATCTTGTTTGAACAGTACTGCACCCCATCATCTGTAACCAGGAACCTGGGACATCAATCCCTCCCATAGACAGCATTCAACAAGGGTCTGGCCCTGGATGCTGTTAGGGCAGCTACTAATCACACATCCATCCACTTACTGAAATAATCATCAAGGACAATACATATTGTCTTCCTACTGGCAGGCTCCAAATGGGTCCCGCAAACGTAATCCATTACAGTTCCTGTTGCACAGGGTGGTTGTACAGGCCTTGAGCAGAAGATGGCAGGTCGCAGCTGACCTGACTGAGGAGAACAAATGCATCGAAATGATATTGAACTCCACTGAGGGGGGCCACGAAACCTCACGAATCTATGAAGCCCTTTTATGGGGTACGACCAGGGGAGACCTCAAATGTAGGAGTAGGTGGAAAACTGAACTGGGCCTCGTTTTTGAAGACAAATATTGGGGTGACATAACCCACTATCATAAGAAGGTCTCCAGGAACGCCTGTTTACAGCTCATTCAATTGTATATCACCAATAGAGCGTACCTCACACCGGAAGCCATATCGAGATTCACGGGAGCTGGAACCCAGTCAGGCCCCAAATGCAGTGAACCTAGGGCGGGAATGACTCACATGTTCTGGGGCTGCCCAGTAATCAGGGAGTTCTGGTCACAAGTGAGGGACAGAGTGGCTGGCGCAGACATTTTAGTTGAGGTGGACGAGCCTATGGCCTGCATCCTTGGCAAATACAGGCGAAACAGGAAGAACAAACCCCTATCCAAGCTCACTGACCTTATTTACATTACAGCCAAAAGATGTATTGCCATGCGGTGGAAAAGCCCCAGGGGTCCACATATGCCCCTATGGTGGGGTGACCTCACGAAGTGGATCATAGCAGAAACCGCGGCATGGGAAAGGGCTATTCATGTGCAAAGACTGGATACCAGCGAGGAACTACACCGCTGGGTGGCCCTGACGGTGCCCTTGCTCCACCCTGAGGCAGATGATACGGAGCGGAGTGGAGGGAGTTGCCCGGATACGGGCACGAACTAGAGAGGAACAGTGAACTAACCATGGTCTTGGGGGGAATGGGGGAAGAGAGTGGGGTGGGGTTTTGGGTTGTTTTCTTGATATGCTTAACCAATCGCCAATGATGCCTTTCTGTATTTGTTGTTTATTTCTTGTTACGAAACCAATAAAAATATTTAAAAAAAAAAAATCCTTGTCACCAGTTGTTGATCGTGACCCTCCTCACAGATGAGAAAGGTGATAGAAGGGCCACAATCAGGTTTATTGCCCATAGGCAAGGCCCATCCTCCCTCCTGCTTCTCTTCTCACCAAATGCCAGAAGAAAGACCTTTGAGGACGGAAGCTTCCGTGTCATAGAATAACAAACTGTGACATCACAGGCATCTGCTCTGGCCATGCATGAAACACACGGGATGCCACACAAGCTCTCACACATGTTCCCCTATTTTACTTTTCCTCTGCTTCTTGGCTTCCTCATCACTACTGAGAGATCATGTTGCGACATACTTGCTGTATAACATGATATAGCTCAAAATCAATCATGGTTCTTCTTTCCCTTTCAAGATTCCACTTCCCCTCTCTCCTCTTCCCCTTATGTGCTTCGAAGTGGCTTTATGGCAAAATAGGAACTGCAAAAGCTGTCAATATAGTGTGATAACAGAGTGAGAAGTTACTGTTATATGTCATTTGATGACCTCTCATTGGACATTTTGATGGTTTCTTATCACTTGGGGAAGTATGGGTGTGACAGTTTCAATGGCTCTGGGTTTTGGGGGTGGGGGGTAGCCGCACATGCACCACTTTTATTGCATTAAGTTCAAACAAATTTCAATAATTGAAAGAAACATATTTCAGGTGCTCCTGTGTTAAACAGACTGGACCCTGGTATTTTAGTAAATCCATGACAGAAAAGGGAGATGGACTCACAGCTGACAAAAACACCCAGCACTCCAAGTAAGGGAGGCAAACCCTTTTTTTTCAACTTATTTCATAGCTATTCTCATCATCTTCAACTTATAATCGGACAATTTTCAATTAACTCCAAAACTTGTTCCATTTTCGAACACAAGGAATGAGAACGAGTTATTCTTCAACACATTTTGATCCTACTTTGGATCATCATCAGGAGGAAATGTTTCTATTAAAAAACTAAACGGAAAACTTATAACAATATAACCCTTACAAATCAATAAGCCAAGAACATTAACGATTAACCTTTAAGATGTACCTCAAAGTGTCATGTTCCCCTCAGACATGTCGTTAATGCTTCGAAGACAAACAGAGTGAATGGGCCTCATTACGACTTTGGAGGCAGCCATGCCCCTAAAAAGGGCATGGCTGCCTCCAAAAGGGTGTCCGGTTCCAGGTTCCCTGAATGGAGAATTACGGGGCCATTCCGAGTTTGGAGGGCCCGGTAAGTCCTCCCTCAGGGAACCCAGGCATGGACCTTCCCCATTCCCATTTGAGCCCCCATAGGGCTCAATGGGAATGGGCGCGGGAGCTAACAACGGGCCGATTACGACCGGCCCGTTGTTAGCTCCCTGGTCCCCTCGCGGGACCCGGTAAGGACGTTTGGTAAAACCAGACGTCCACATAGGGTTCCGAGAGGGAAACTCGTAATGTTGCGGAATGGGTTTAACGGGTCCACCATCATTAGCGGCACCCGTTAACCCATCCCGCAATACTTATAATGATGCCCAATGACTTGATATATTACATTGCCGTTTCCAAAGTAGATATTTCTATGATACTTGCTACACTTAATTCCAGATGTAGTCCTATGTCTTTACCTATTAATCAAAGCCAATGCCCACACTAGGACAGCCTAAGCAGTATGAAAGCAAATCAACCATCATATACAATGTCAAAAAGTTAAATGCAAAGTCCATTGCCTACTGCTACAAAATATATGCATGCACAGGGATAATATTTAACAATACACACACACACACACACCACACGCAAGCACACATGCACGCACGCACGCCCCCACGCATGCACGCACGCACGCACAATAAAAAATAAAAACAGGAAGAAACACATTGTTATACAGTTTAGAAAAGTTTTTAAAAAAACACAGTGTGCAATGTTCACACAAAAAACGACAAGTTGCAGAATTCATTTATACCAAATGGAAATACAGAATTTAAATAATGAATCAAAAAAGCTTCATGCTATAATAGCGTCCCTTCTAGATCACCCACTCATCCTGAAATAATCACCACTTCATGAATTTGAAATACCATTTGATTCACTTGGTGTCCTGCTTCCGTAAAATGTCAAGCAACACTAGATTTTTGATTATTCGTTCGCACATTGAACTTGTGTTCAGTCCACTTCTCTTTTGCTTTTCTCATACTCCAGCCCACACAATATTTTCCACAGGGACATGTCATAGTCTAGAGCACAATCACAAGTACCAAAGTTTTGTATCTTGAGTCTCTTACCAGGATATAGATGCACAATGATCTGTTACTGCAATGGTTGCATTGTACACAATGATCGGGCCCGTTGGTATGTTACTGCAATGGTTGCATTGTACACAATGATCGGGCCCGTTGGTATGTTACTGCAATGGTTGCATTGTACACAATGATCGGGCCCGTTGGTATGTTACTGCAATGGTTGCATTGTACACAATGATCGGGCCCGTTGGTATGTTACTGCAATGGTTGCATTGTACACAATGATCGGGCCCGTTGATATGTTACAGGAAAAGTTCACATTTTCCAATTTGCCAATGTTTGTTGTTTTTCTTTAATTGGTCTAATAGTACACATTATCACTGGTACAACATTTCTTTTATTATTTTAAGCAAAAATCGGATGGTCCTTTAAAATGGTATATAAACTTAATTCTGATTAAAACATTTCCCAACGTTTCGATTTAATGCATTTCATTTTGGTACTTAGAAACGAGTATTTTGAAACATATATCAAATCTGGATGATGCTTTTCTTATTTTCATTATTTTCTTTAAGTAATTCCTTTCAAGACAATTAATCAACCTTTGCTCAAGCCTTTACAATCTCCTGTTACTCATACCCCCACTCACAAAACCTCTCCTTTGTTTCTTCAATTATGTGTTACAAATATTAGGATCACTCACTATGCGTTTCACTCTATTAATTTTACTCAGTGGTAATCCCTGTAATGTAGGTGATGGATGGAAACTCCCTTGATGCAACCGCTTATTCTGGTCTGTCATATTTGCGGAATAATTTTGTGATCATTTTAAGATACAAAACATCAATCTTCACATCCAAAAACGAAATGCCAGGTATTCCAATATTACATGTAAATTGTAACAGTTGATTACTGCAATTGAATTATTAAAAAAAACAAGCAGTTCCTGTAAAGTACCGGGCCATCTGGGTATCTGTACCACTTTTTGATGGGTCCAGACAAGGTTTATTGTGGTAGAAAGTAGTCCATCCCAAGCTTATACATACATAAATTGGAGTATGATGGGATCATGGTGGGTGTGGTCTTTCCCAATATTTCGTAATATGTTGCATTGTTGGGGAACCAGGCCAGAGAAAACACAAGCAGGTTGACTAGTTTTTCCCTACGCGTGATTCATTTATTCAATTGTAGCTGTCAGTGGCACTGTTGTCAAACTATAGTTGTGGATTCTTCTGCAGTGCTATTGGAAGGGCATGAATACGCAATTACTAGTGGTAAAAGCTGTTTTTTATTGGTAAAGCTTAGCAACATAGTAGGTGCTCTAGGGTTCCTTGTCTTGTTATCCGACACATTAGATTACATGTATCTTGTAAGTTTAGGGCCACCTTCATGCTGCATAGCCACCACTTGGTAAGCCCCCAGAGCAAGCATATTCACTCTCCCTTGTTAGCTGCCATTGATACTGTATTTGAAGAATTACGGCAAAGCGAATGATCCCCCATATGGGACGAATAGAGGGGTTCCAAACCCACTACACAGAAGTCCAGAAAGCATTATGGCAGGTCTCTGAAGTTGCATGCTGCAAAGGGAGGAGGAATGGTGCACTCATCATTCTTTCATGAGGGGATGGACAGATTTAAGCTGAGTCAGTACCGCACAAGTGCTCTCCTGGATTTAGTATTATTGAGGAATGAGTCTCCTTAGGGTATGCCAATAGCGCTCCTCTGGGCAGGATACAGAGAACTTCCATTCAGCACTGAAGACCAGAGCCAGATTCTGCATACAAAGATATAAGAGCGACCACCTCAGACACCGTAACTAAAGGAGTAATGTGGACACCATGATTCTCGAGGTGGGTGTGTGAGAGAAGGAGACCAAAGAAGCACGTCCTGGAGCCTCAGGGTCTGACTCTGCCAGGCTGTTGAGTCATACTCTGTATATGGAAATAGAGGACACCTTTCTGGTGTGCAGTGAGTGTAGAGCGCTTTGGCATGGGTGATCCATAGGAACGTAAAAAGAGGGTGCAGAACTCTCTTGTGCAGTACTGCAGATCTGAACAGTTTTATGACCAAGCTGGACACGGACATGTAGTTTGCATAACATAGCTGTGTTATTTCACTTCCCTATGTCCTTCTGTGCCACTTTCTTGTGATGCTCTGTCCTCTTTCCCCATGTGCCCCTTCCCCTGCACAGTTTGAGTGCTTCCTATGTTAGTTCCCATTGATGCCAATTTTCACATTCTTTCTAATGTGCAAAATTATCAAAATACGGCACTTGGGATGTTTACTATATCTAGTGCATATAGCCGTTATATAAAAAGCACTAAAAAAACAACTTGAAAAGTATATCGACTACTTCCTCCAATCAGTGATACAATCTACAGAAAGGTAGATTAAAGATAAACGTGAGTTTGTCACAATTATTGTGAGACAAGTGAACTACAAAGAGGGCAATATTTTTTTCACATTACACATTCAAAGTTTATATGCCTGGATTCCTTATGTTGAGGTCACTAAACCATTGAAACTGTTTCTTTCAACAAGATGACCTGAAAATTAAAACAGAAGTCCTGACTCAATTATTTCAAATTGTTCTCTTTTATATTTCTTAACATTTGTAAAAATGATTTACACATAAGGTACTTTGAGTCCAGCTGATACATATTTTAGTTAGGCAAGTTTTATACAACCATGGCATTTTGAGTAATAGCTCAATGAAATATATAACAAATTGTTGCTTTTCTACCTAGATGAAAGTTTGCTTTGCATCAAACCAATTAAGCCAATATGTGCAATGGATCAATAATATATATTAAAGAATTCAGTTTAATTTACAACCTTATCAGGCATCCATCTTTAAAAAAAATATGGGTACGACATTTTGCAAGTGGTGATCATTCACTAACATTACATGATTACAAATGTACCATAGAGCTACGTTTTATACTTAACATAGAAGTCTTAGAGCTCATCGATCTTGGAGTAGCTTTGAAAAATCTCTAAGAACCATTTCACAATAGATGATAACAATTGTGTGCCTTACAAGATGCTAATGTTTATATTGCAAATAAACCTAGAATGGACCTGCTGACACAAAAAAAGAGAACCTGTTATCATAATTAGCACACATCTTAGATTTCTCTAATCAGATTAAAAGAATAAAAAACACTGCTTGTCAAAAAGCCATAATTGCATGTGACCCTCCTTGGTAAACAGATTGTTTCAAAACCACCAATGTGCACATATCAGGTGAGCAATATTGTACAGAACTTGCTTCTTAAAATGTACTGCTGAAGCTTAGAGAAAAAGTTATTTATACAGATCCAAAAAACGTGTTGTCCTGCCTTAACTATCAACACTGCAACATCCTCATCAAAGCTAACTATACTCACCATACATACAGTGATTAAAACATAGAAAAAAATATATAAACTACATGATTATGCTGAATGTGAAACAGAAACATTGGCATTTGCATTAAGATGCACATGTATCATATATTATGTTGTGTCAACTAGCCAAAAAGCTGAAATTGGATTAAACAAATACCACTGCAGTCAGGGAAACGAGGAGTAGCATGGAGAACCGCAATGCAATCATGTGATTGCATAATATTAAATGGGATAACGGTTGGTGATACACCAGGAAAGGCTACTTGGCCTGGAAAAAATTCAGAGGCAATTCTAGATTATGTCTCTGTCTCGTCTAATATGTCAAGGATTATTAGAAAATTAGAAGTAAGAACTACGAATTCCAGTGATCATAACCCAGTAAAGTTAACATGTACCAATTTGACTGATAAAAAGAAACAACAATTTTACGGTCATTCTTTGGTAATTAATCCAGGCAGAAACAGGTTAAAAATGCAACCTGCAACAATTCCAATTCTGACTAGTAAATTAATGACTACAATAACAGAACTACAACAGAAAAGTCTGTTGCAGACAATTGATTATGTACTGATGCTCAAAAATGTTCAAACCACTTCTAAGATAGGTTGTACCAAACCGATAATGTCACATTGTCATGTATATGACAGGGTAATTGTTTTAAAGAAAAGAATATTAAGAAAAACTCTTAGACAACTAAACAAAAGTAATTTAACAACTAAATTAATTGAGAGTCGTAACATTGAACAACAATATCACAACTGGCTAATAATGGATAAAAAACAATGTTAAACCAAGATTCCCAACAAATGCTAATGACCGTTTGCAAAAGAAATACGGCTGGTACTTGGGCATTGATAAATGAAATGGAGATCCTGCAAGACGCTTTAACATCAAATCCGATCCCGTAAAGCCAATGGTGGTGCTATTATAAACAACTGCAAGACTCAGTCACCACAACTTTCAGTAGGCCTACTGGGAGAAGAGAAGGTCAAGGCCTCTTAGACATTGATATAACAAAATTGGAAATCATCCTTAGAAAATTAAGAAACTCGAAAGCCCTGGGCCCGTATGGGCTGACCAATGGGGGAACTAAAAAGTGAGCCAGAAGAATGGGCTCCATTTTTACATCAATTGTATAAATATGTCTTAAAATCTAGAAGAGTCCCAAAATCCTGGAAGGAAAGTGTAGTGGTCCCGATTTTTAAAAAGGGACTAAGAACTAACCCGGAAAACTATAGGCCCATAGCATTATTGGACGTGGCAGGAAAATCTTTGCCTCCATACTGCTAAAAGCCTTAATTGAATGGGCAGAATCATGGTCACAGAGAACAATGGCAATCGGGTTTTGTAAAGGGGAGGGGAACCCCTTTGAATATCTTTATATTAAATTAACTCAACGTTAGAATGTTAAGAAATAATGATGTGAAATTCTGCATGGCCTTTATCTACCTATATAAGGCCTTTGACAAGATTAAAATGCCAGATTTATGGACAAAACTAACACATTGGAACTTTCCGGAAGTAATCCTTGATAATATTAAAGATCTGCATGAAGACACTTCAGTGAAAGTGAGACTAAATAAAGGAGGTTTGCTCCCAGAGAACATAGCTACTAACATCGGGCTGAAGCAAGGATGCCCACTGGCGCCTGAATTATACAACCTTTTCATATCTGATATTGAGGATGCCTTCTCACTGTCGAGAATTTTCCCACCAAAGATAGCGGATTTGCCAGTGGGGAGACTAATATATGCCAACGACATAGTTCTGATCGATCAGATGCCCATAGGACTGCAACATCAACTGACAGCACTTCAGAACTATATGGACGCTAATAATATGACAATTAACCCTGAAAATCGAGAATCTTAAGATTTGGCAAACCAAGTAGGAGCAAAGAGATGAAGTAGTTTGGATGGATTCTAAAAAATAAAAACATTTTGAAGTCTCCTCTTTCACCTATTTGGGTGTTTGTGTTAACAATGATAGAAATGAGGCCCCAAGAATCATTGATCTCAAAAACAAGGTAAAAAACTGGCAGGTCAAGCAAAAATCCTTTTAAGACGATTCTGCAGATTCTCCCTGAAACCGTTGGTAGCTTTTTACAGAGCTAAAGTCGTATTGATCCTGACCTATGGTGCGGAAACCTCTTTCCTTCGAACTGCTAAAATATGGCCATTATTAGAAGGAATATTTTGGAGGACGGTACTTCAATTGCCCAAAACTTTTCCCATTCAAATAATTCGAAGAGAGTTAGCATTAACATCACTGAAAGCAATATCAGAGTGGAAAATCATCTCTTTTTTTCGAAAATGTCTAGAAGAATCTTCAACGGGTGGTTTTAAAGTTCTGAAAAAGCCATGGAAGAACACACTGAGAATATATTAACTTAATGGGTAACAACGTGCCAGGCTATACTAGAAAATTTGAATGAATCCAAAGAATCCTTATCTATAAATCCAGATCAGGTGAAGACATTTTTTTGTTTGTTTACGATTCGATTCAAACGCACAAAGAAATATATAAATATCATGGATACGAAGATTTTTGGTCTGACCCTCATAAGCTGAACAGACTGCCAAAGTATTTGATGCTCTTTCCAAACTGGTTCCTGTGAACTTTTTATCTGAGATTCATCTTAACCTCTTACCCTGCAGAGACAATAATTACAGGAACATAGGCAAGGACAATCCTAAGCACTCTTGATTGTGCCAGGACTTAAATGTTGTAGAATCTTTGAAACATTTGACACTTGAATGCCCGAGTCTTAGAAATGAAAGACAGCTCTACTTGGGCGATATTTGGAAGGACAACCATCTGAGAGAGATTGATTTATGGTTGAGAATTCTGCTAGAAGGGGAAGAAATGTCCATTAACGTAGCAGTGACAAAATTTGTATCAGTTATTTTTAAGAAAATCGATGCTATAACTGGGCAAGTTTAAGGGAAAAAGGAATTTCAGACTTTTAAAAATGTTAAAAACTCTAAATGTGTCAATTCCTGGAATGTGGCCATCATAGTTAGGATCACGAGAAACAATGATGGGGCATTTGTTATAAGCTCTTTTTGGTTTGCGCTGAGGTATTCTGTATTAAGGAGAAGTACTTGTTATGTATGCCCTGAGTGTGGTCCGATGCTCTGTTTTGCCTCTTTTTTCCTTTTTTTGTTGTTGTTATCTTAGTGATTTTGGAAGTGTATTGGAATAATGTATTAACTTATTAGCCAAAGGCTTACATTTTTGTAAACCAAAGTGCTAACAATAAAAAAAGGAGGAAATACCTTCACCAGAATCTGCAACCACACAGGTAGCAGGTGCGCATATCGTGTTACAGAAATTGTACACTGGCTTCTAATGTAATTGGGGCACATTAGGAAGCGAGTTACCAGCACTCCAAGATCTGCATAACTCTTCTGCCCTTACAGATGATGCTGATAAAGTAATGTGGACACAATGTTTCATTTCCTGGGCTTTTAAAACAGTACAGCAAAAGAAAAGAGGTGATGGCTGGAAGGTTTTGAATTAAACGTAAACTCTGGCATTGCTTTGCGCACTCCAACAGACCATCGTTCTTTGTTTTCTGTGGGGTGCATTTGAAAGCCCCAAGCAGAAGTCCCTTCCACATGAATGGCAGGCATTTAAACCCTGCAACAAAAATGGCCTGGCTTTTACTTTTGCCTTTCACATGAATGATAGGCATTTAAAAACTGCAACAAAACGCCCTGGCTTTTGCTTTTCTTTTATGTAAAATTAAAGAACCATGTGACGAGAGGCCTACCTATCAATCTCAATGGCCAAGCTGCATTGTGCTTTACAAAAGAAGGAGGAATTAAAGAATCCTGTAACATGGAAAACAGGATTTTTCAACACTGAAATCCAAAACGTCCTGCACATGTGTTTGCAAATAAAAGCTTTAAAAAGCCAAAATGGGGAAAATATCACTGCTCACACAAAAATGTCAGGAACACAAAACATCATGTGTGGGCTGACCAAAGCAATGTATATTATGTTTCACCCACCAAACTCCAGTGACATTTGAAGAGACACTTACTTCAGGAAAAACCTGTTTCAAAATTCAGTATGCTCCAGACACATACTGACTACGGAAGCAAGGAATTCAAGATAACGCCATCCTTGGCTGGAGCATGACTAAAAGGTTTGAATCCTTGTTGCACCCACTTCAAAGAGCACACACACTAACTTCAAAGAGACTCATAAAAACCTCTGGTCACAGGCTGGTGGCAGGGGGATGAAGCAGCCATCCCATTTGCTGAACAGGAACACCCAAAGTTAATTTAAAAGAGTATTTCATTTTAGGCATTTTGCGCAGGATCCATACAGTGGATTGATTTCATTTTTATACCATTTTTCATGTAATTTCCAAGCGGTTTGGGGGGTATACATGGCATCTACCTGTGACTCTGGGAACTGTAATGGCCAGTTAGACTAGGTTCCTGGCTGATCTGAACATGTTACAAATGTGAGAGTTGGTGAAAAGGTGGAACATGAAATTAGGAATATGCTTAATAACTTACATATTCATAACTGTTGTACATTTTATGAAAACAACAAACATGTGGCACATGGCCATGCTACATCATACGGATATGGTGGTTGGCTTATCTAATTCCCCATGATCAGCTAAAACAGAAAATATGTTTTGTATGGCAGTGGCTGGCCCAATTATGAAGTTGTGATACATAACTAGTATTTGCCAAAAAAGTTTAAAGTAAAATAAAGGATGATGACAAATGGGAAAAGACAGATGTTGCTCCAAACCCCTAAACCAATGCTGACTGGGGGCAGAGAGAGAGAGGGTAACTGTGAAATCCTAGTGCCAGGGATTATTGAAGGGTACTTCCCCTAGATTGTAAACATTGGTGATGTAATTTCTGCTATATAAGGGGGACTGCACTATGACACAAAATAAAAATGGGGAGACAGAAAAAGGAGGACAGAGAGAAGGCTGCTGAAACTTACCATCTTGGAGAGTGGAGTGATAAGATCCCTGCCCAGAGTGTCCTGAGATGCAGCTGGCTTCCCTGAAGCAGAAATTACCCCAGCCCTACATTGCATAAGCCCTTATGGGAAAAATGGATTTTCCCCTACTTTGCTGGCTCCCCATATTGTTTCAGTGGACACCACCCCAAAACCGATTTGTCCCCCATATTCCTACTCCCTGCCAATTGATGTTTGGGGTTTGAGTGTCACAGGGTGAGTGCTTAACATTAAGGCTAACATTTTGTGTTGAATTGGTTTTGTCTTGCTTTGTCATTTAAAAAGGAAGTAGTTTCACAGTACATCTTAACCTGGTTGCCTTCCAAAAGTCTTTGTATTTGTGTTACCTGGCTGGCGTGTGCTGTGTGATAAACCGTGACACTTCCAAGCCATTACAAAAGGGGAAATACCATATGCAAATCGCGCTTAGCCCCTCCCTAAAAGTGGCAGTACAGCCTGAACTGCTTGGTCACATCCCTTCTGCAAGGAACAAATACATCCCCAAACACGTCACAGCCTTGTTGGGCCTCATCAATGAGGAGTAGTTTGGGTATCTAGGCCCAAAAGGCACGACACCCACATCTGGGCACACCGGTCCCACTCGGGGTGACTACAGCAAAACAACAGATGTGATGGATGGAAGGTTATGAATTAATTTTAACCTCTGGCATTGCTCTGGGCTACTCTCCAGACCATCATTCTTTGGTTGCCAAGACATTACAAAAGGGGAAAGACAGTATGAAAATCCGACTTCGTCCCACCTCAAAAGGGGCAGTCCAGCACAAACTACTTGGTCACATCCTTTCTGCATGAGACCACAAGCAACCCCAGACATGTTTCAGCCTTGTTGTGCCTCATCAGTGATGAGTAGCATGGGTCTCTAGGCCATGCAGGCACAGGACCCATTTCTGGGCAGACCCGTCCCACTCTAGGTGACTACAGCAAAACAAAAGAGGGGATGGCTGGAAGGTTTCTAATGATTCTTAACCTCTGTCATTGCTCTGGGCAACACTCCAGACCATCGTACTTCTGCTGCCAAGCCATTACAAAAGGGGAAAGACCATACGCAAATCAGGATAGGCCCAACCCAAAGCCACTCTTCACCAAATTCATGTCACACTGATAGCAACTGCAGTGACTGTCTACGCCAAAGGAAAATCACTCTGATATCAAGTGAAGTACCTCACTTTGCCAAATAAATGTCACTCAGACAGCAACTGCAGTACCTTTCTTCACCGAAGTAATGTCACACTGATAGGATAGGACTTACAGTACTTCACACTGATAGCAACAGAATTACCTTGCTTCAACAAAGAAATGTCACACTGATAGCAACTGTGATACCCCTTCACCAAATAAAGATCACAATGGGAGCAACTGAGTACCTCTCTTGACCAAAGAAATGTTGCAGTGAATGCAAATGTTGCACCTCGCTTCACAAAAGAAATGTCACACTGATAGCAACTACAGTACTCACCAAAGAAGTGTCACTCTGATAGCAAGTGAAGTACCTTTCTTCGCTAAAGACATGTTACTCTGACAGAAAGTGAAGTACCTCTTTTGCCAAAGAAATGTCACTGACAGCAACTGCAGTGTGTCTCTTCAAAAACGAAATGGCACACCAAAGAAAGCTCACACTGATAGCTCCAGCAGTACCTCTCTTCACCAAAACATGTCATACTGATGGCAACAACATCACCTGCCTTCACCAAAGAAAGGTCACTCTGATAGCAAGTGAAGTACCTCTCTTCACTGAAGAAATGCCACACGGATATCAACTTCAGTAATTCACACTGTAGCAACAGCCACACCTTTATTCACCAAAGAAATGTCACTCTGAAACAAAGTGAAGTACCTGTTTTACCAAATAAATGTCACTCTGTTAGCAACTTCAGTATTTCTCTTCAACAAAGAAATGTCACACTGATACCAACTGTGATACATCTCTTCACCAAAGAAAAGTCACACTGATAGCAAATGCAGTACCTCTTTTAACCAAATAGATGTTACACTGATAGCAACATCCGTACATCTCTTTGCCACAGAAATGTCCCTTTGAAAAAAAGCAAAGTACCTCTCTTGCCAAAGAAATGTCACTCTGACAACAACTGCAGTATCCTTCCTCAACAAAGAAATGTCACACTGATAGCAACTGTGATACATCTCTTCACCAAAGAAATGCCACACTGATTGCAAATGCTATACCTCTCTTCACCAAAGAAATATCACACGGGTAGCAACAGGAGTAAATCCCTTCAACAATGACATGTATGGTAGCAGCAGCAGTAACTCTCTTAATCAAAACAATGTCACACTGATTGCAAGTGAAGTAGCTCTCCTTACCAAAGAAATGTCACACTGATTGCACATGCTGTACTTCTCTTCACCAACGAAATCTCACACTGATAGCAAATGCAGTACTTATCTTCACCAATTAAATGTCACACTGATAGCAGTAGCAGTAACTCTCTTAATCAAATAAATATCACACAGATAGCAAGGGTAGTACCTTTCGTCAGCAAATAAATGTCACAATGATAGCAACTGCAATATGTCTCTTTGCTTAAGAAATATCACTATAATCGTAAGTGCAGTACATTTTTCCAACGAAGACCCATCATAGTTGTAATGAATCCACTTTAAAATCAGCAATATGTCACCCTCCTGGCAGGACACCTCGGCTTGAAATCAACCCCAGAAGTGCACTTGGTATGTTCTAGCCATTCCTAAAATTGCATATTAATACAGGAACACTTTCCTGGAGCGCAATCTTTCCGGTTGACATAACAATCAATCAATAGATAAATAAATAAAAAAGGCCAGACATACTGGCTTAGCCACTGCTTGCATGGCATCACACCTACCCCGTAGCACCCTCCGAGCCCTTCCTTTAGGTTTAAATACGCAGCATACTAGGTGTTATGCAATAGAACTCCCAAGACATCCAGAGCCCTTTGCGCCTCTCTCAGATGTGGCGCACAAACACATTTCCAAATATGCAACATGGTATGTATGTATTAATTTATGTAAGGTTTCCCAGAGCACGCGCTGGCCGCCACCCCATAAACATTCCGCAGATAGAGCCTGAGTTGTTAAGACCCCTGATCATCTCGCTCAGGGTTTTTACGTGGAGGTTTTACGTGTTCATTCATTTCACAGTCCGGTTGCTGTTTGGGTCAGGTGGCCCATAACACCTTTATTGCGACGTTTGCACACTCCCCAAGTTAGCCATGAAACCGGCTATCATTTGCACTTGTGCACTGTCGAATCTGCATGTTCTCGGTCTGTCATTACAAACCGACATATGAAACGATTGGTTGCTGATCACCAGGACACATTGAACAATCGGTTGCTGATTGGCAAGCGTCGCTTGAATAGCTGCTTCTTTATTTGTATTGGTCCCGGATAAAGAGATTTACACTCAATTCTATGTTCATAACTGATCACTTTTCTTTCAAAGGGGCGTCATTATGAGTGGGGATACCCTTCTTCATTTATTTTGCAAACAGTCTTCTCTTAATCCTGGTAGAATCTTGATTTAACCAGTTAAATAGGACATCTGACGGATCTGTTTGATGATTTGCAGGTTCTTAGAAATCTAACACACTTTTATGAAGACATGTTAACACAACTCAAGTTGCACCTTACAGCTCCTAGTCAAAGTGTCATAGTTTTTATGTTTTTACCTAATAGAATTTTTCTTTTTTTCCCTAAAACATACGTAGTCCAAAAACCCATAGACTACCACTCGATTCATTAGAAACCATTTGCAACAGGTTCAAGAGGAATTTCTACACAAATTGTCCTTACCTGACTCTGGTACTTGCCAGTGTCTGAGATATAGTCCATGTCAAGCTTCAACTTCTACCCCCCTCACAGTTCTCAGCAAGCTTCTGACATATAGCTCTCACAAGGCTTTCAGTTTTCTCTCCTTCTGTTGCTCTTGTCTCTGCCAGCGTCTGAGATGTAGCCCTCAGGTGGATTTCAGGTCTCTCGTGTTCTCGCAACTGTTCGCTGACAGTGTCTGAGATATAGCCGTAGGCCTATTTTTATGTTCCCTCCCCATCTGAAGTTGCCAGTTCTTGAGATAGTGCTTTCGACAAGCGTTCAGTTCTCTTGTGTTCTCTTAACGTGGTGCCATTGTTTAAGACATAACCCTCAACAGATTTTCAATTCTCGCTTGTTCTTTTAACCTGGTGTCTACCAGTGTCTGAGATATAGCCCTCAGGAGATTTTCAGTTCTCTCTTCTACTCTGGATATGATCTCTGCCAGTATCTGAGGTATAGCCCTCAGCAGGTTTTTCATTTTCTCTCCCCTGGTGGATGTCTCTGCCACTGTTTGAGATATTGCCCTTAGAATAGTTTTAGTTCTCCCTTCTCTGGATCTGATTTCTGCCGGTGTCTGAGATATAGCCCACATCAGGTTTTTTCTTTTTTCTCCCTTGGAGCTGGGCTGTGCCATTGTTTGAGATATAGCCCTGGGCAGATTGACAGTTCTCTCTTTTTTCTGGATCTGATATTTACTAGTGTCTGAGATATGGCGCTAACAGGTGTGTCGTTTCTTTCTTCTCTAGAGCTGGTATCTGATAGTTTCTGAAATATAGTGAGCACAAGATTTTCAATGATCTTATCTGCAAAGCTTCCTATCCTCGTTCAGGACAATGTGCCTGCCAAAATTTTGTTGGGAAATGACTTAGTAAAGATGGGGTTATTTTTTTTTTCTTCAAATTTACATATTTATTAAATTTTAAAACAAATACAACACAAGGTATACAATCAATACACAAACATACATAAAAGCCAGGATCTTCACATTTATGAATGGAAAGCATAATAAACAGAATTGCATTAACCTAGGAAGACTACAATCTTATAAATTCAAAAATCTACCCCAGATTTGATCAAACAAGTTCATTTTCTTATGCTTGTACAAAATCAATCTCTCCATTCTAGATACTTGTCTTAAATCATCCATCCATACTAAATATGTTGGTCTAACATCACATTTCCATTTCCTCAAAATAATTTTCTTGGCAGAATTTGATGCTCTGAAAAACCAACATTTCTGTGGAAAAGAGAGATCATCCACCATGTCATCCTCTCCTAAAATTACAGTTGGATAATCAAAGTCCAGATGTACCAGAAGAACTTCATTCATCTTTTTAGTGAACCCTCTCCAGAAAGATCTTAGTTCATAACAATCCCAAATCAAATGCTGAAAGGAACCATCTGCATGTTTGCACTTCCAACAGGTACTTGAATCTGTCAAACCTCTTGCATGCAATCTTTGTGGGGTCCAGAAAACTCTGTTAAGAATTTTGATCTGTCTACACCTTTCTCCTAGACTCAAGGATGTCAGAGCCACATTTTTACACAAATTTCTCCATCTGTCTTCCGACATCTCAGAGTTTAATATGTCTGACCATTTTGATAGTAATTCATAGTTTGGATCTTTATACTGTTCAAGATTCTTGTACACTTTCGAAGCCATGCCACCTTCATCATTTACATTCTCTCAGCCATACATGCCACCTCTGGCACCCATCCGGAATCTTGTGCACCAGAGCTTTTTTCAGTTACCTATATTCTCCCAAAGTGCAATCTCTTAGATCTTTAATTACCTTCAGTCTCTTAAAGCTGATCCATTTTCCTTCTTCAAAAAGATCCTCCAGCCACTGTACACCTCCTAGTAACCAATCTGGCGAAAACAGAGGTTTCCCTTTCAACGTAATGTCTGGATTTAGCCAGAGCGAAGTAAACCCGTCCTCTGAAATGTCTTTGACACTCCTGTTCCAATGATTCTTCCAGCATGAGCTCACAAAAGCCGTTGGTGGTGATGATTTATATCCCATTCCATCCACTGTTGACAGACTTGCTCTGGGGGAGAGAGGTGAAGCTCTACTTGTTTCTGCCATAGTCCACACATCTGATGATTGTTCTATAAAAGGCACCAAGTGGCGAGCCCCAGATGCCAAATGATAATTTTCAAAATCCGGGACCCCCAGACCACCACCAAGTTGCAGTTTCCATAGTTTTAGACGCGGTTGTTTCCCCTCCTATAGGAAGGACTGGACAAAGTTTTCCATTTTCTTCAAATAAAATGTTTTAAGTTGCAAAGGAATCATGCTTAAAACATAGTTTACTCTTGGAGTCATCGTCATTTTGATTGCATGCACTCTCCCCCATAGACTTAATCGCAACTCACTCCAACTTTTAAAGTCTGACTCCATTTTTTGGATAACATGTATAATGTTCACTTCCATCATTTTAGCTACATATTTAGTCAGCCAAACTCCAAGGTAGTGCATCTTGTCTACACCAATGAAAGGCATAATTCTGTAATGTCAAGGTCGAGCAGGAACTGGATGCTGGCAGTGCCTCGGATTTTGACCAATTGATTTTATAACCAGATACTTTGTGAAAAATGTCTATCTGATTAATTAGTCCCGGGATTGAGGAATTCACATTCTGTACAACCAGCAACATATCAACTGCATAAAGCCAGATTTTTTTTACATGCTTCTCCATAAAAAATACCTTCAATTGCCCTGTCATCTCATATCTTCACAGCCAATAATTCCATTGCAAGGACAACTAAAATGGGTGACAGGGGGCAACCTTGTATTGGCCCCCTTTCAAGTTCAAATTTGTCTGAGACCAAACCATTAGTGTTCACACTGGCTATAGGTAACGTATGTAATAGCCTTATACAATCAATCATGATTTTCTCAAATCTGATACCTTCCAAGGCTTCCAGAAGATATTTCCATTTTATCCGATCAAAAGCTTTTTCCGCATCCAGTGACAACACCACCACTTCTTCCATATGGTCTGTACTTTCAAATAAAGTCAACAAAAGTCTCCTCATTTTATCCGAGGCATGCCTCCCTTTAACAAATCCCGTCTGACTCTTGTCAATTATATCAGATATCGAGTCCTCTATTCTCAGAGCCAAAGCTTTCGCAAAAATGTTACTGTCTATGTTCAATAAGATTATTGGCCGATAGCTGCTCGTTTTAACTGGAGATTTCCCTTCTTTCAGAAAAATAGATATCAATGCATGCCTCATAGTCTCTGGAAGACGACCTTCCTGTAAAGATGAATGCAACATAGCCAATATAAGCTGAAAAATGTACTCCGGGAACATTTTGTACAGTTCTGCCGGTAAGCCATCCGGGCCCAGACATTTCCCTGAATTCAGTGCACTAGCAGCAGACTTGAGTTCCTCCACATTCAAATCTTTCTTTAGGGAATCAATGTACTGTGACTTTATTCTTTTCAAATGGCAACCATCAACACATTTCTTCACTTCCTCCTGAGTTATATGAACCTCTGAAGAGTATAAATTTGAGTAATAATCCCTGAAAGTATCATTAATTTCTGGAGGATCGAAGGATACATTTGCATCTTTCTTTTCAATAGCCTTAATCATTCTTTCATTCTCCAAAGACCTTAATCAATGAGCCAGCAGCCTATCACATTTTTCTCCCTTCTCATAGTATGTGCATTTTGTCCTAAATAATAGTCTCTCAGTCTTTGACATAAGCAGGTCATCTAGCTTCTCCTTTTTTTGTTGTTGCAGGAAACCAATTGAGCTCATTGAGAAGTTCAGGTTGTTCTCTTTTTCAAGATTTTCTATTTCCTCAGTCAGTTTAACAATCTCTATGTCCTTCTCTTTTTTCTTTTTGCTCGACATCCCTATCAACATTCCTCTCATGTAGGCCTCAAAGGCTTCCCATACATATTCTTCTTTCACTTCACCTGTCCAATTTTGATCCACAAAAAACCTTGCTTCTTTTACAATTTTATCCACAACATCATTATCATCAAGAAACGTGACGTTCATCTTCCAATGGTTTGACTTAGGTAAAGGGAAAGTAAGTTTCATTTCCAAAAAGATCGGTGCATGGTCAGAAATAACAATGGCTTTAATATCACCCCCTTTATAGGACTGTGTACACAAACCAGAAGTCAAGAAGAGATCAATCCGTGAATACACTTTTGTCTTGCTGAATAGAATGTATATTGTCTAGTTGCTGGGTTCTGTAATCTCCACACATCTGACAGACTCCAATCATTCATACATTTCTTCAAGGCCTCTCTTTTTAAGTTATTAGCATTGTCCACATTTTTTCCACCCTTATCCATACACGGATCCAATGTAACATTAAAGTCTCCCCCTACTGTAACATTGGGTACATTTACATTTTGCATGAAGTGAGCAAGGGAGGTATAAAAACTTCCATCCCCACCATTAGGAGCATATATATTGCAAATACAGTAGGCAACATTTTGGATTTTCATATTAACACAAATAACTCTACCATGTAGATCTTTTTCATATTTCATTTCTGTAATCGGAAGATTCTTCCTAATCAAAATGCAAACCCCTCTAGAACTAGAAGTAAAGGATGAACAATAGACGTTACCAACCCATTTCTTTTTCCACTTATCAACATCCACCTCCAGCAAATGTGTCTCCTGTAACATTATGACATCTGCCCCCAATTCCTGTAATCTCTGCAAAATCATGTTCCTCTTATTAGCGCAGTTAGCCCCATTAACATTCCAATAGACCACTCTCAAACTCCTTTAACAATACAAAGCCATTAGAGAACAGTCGCACAACCCTCCTGTGAAAGATCCTGGCAATACAAGGGCAAGTAAACTCCAAAACAAAAATATAAAGGTACAAAAAGAAAAACACAAAAAATAAAAAAGGTAAAAAAAACTCCTTTGATTTACACAACCCAAACCTCTGGAATTTCCCTTCCACAATCTCATAGAACGGGACTGTCCCGCCCCCTCCCAAATATTCCAATCCATACCATAGATGCCACTATTCTAATCCAATATTTATCTATAAAACCCCAACATTTCATTTAGTGTTACTCCCAATCCCCCATTAATCCAAAAGTACATATTCACTAAAAACATCTAAATGTAAGATCCCATCAGTATTACTAACCAACCTAACCAAAATCCCAGAACCCTGGTTATGACCAATAGCAACTCAAATTTCAGTCACCCTTTCATCCATCATCAAACATAACCCTATCCCCTATTCCTTATTCCATCACCCTGAGTGAGACTCTTAGTCCTCAGCTGTCGTTAGACACATTGCAGTAAATAGGCATTAATACATAGCTCATGTGACCCCTGGTAAGTAACACCTGCACCATCTCCATAACACCCCTCTATATCCTGCATACCCACCAGATCTCAAGGAAAAGTATTCCATAGTTACAAAGCCATCCATTAATTCCCAACCTTTATGTCCAATTGATGAAACAGAGTACAATTGGTTTTGCATGGATCAGTATATGGTATAACACACACAATTTGACACCTACTAATTGTGAAAGGTACATTCGAATATACCACCGACTTGTACATTTACATTTTCATGGTGCACAAGAGATTGCCAAGTTACAAACATCAGTCCTAAAACTTGGCACACAAATCTGCAAACAAATGACAACAAGGGCCCAAAGTCTTAACTATATGGGATTGAATTGACGGCAGGACTCACCAAACACAGGTCATGTGTACCCACTAAGCAGAATGTGTGCCAAGAGTCCACAGATTATGAAATATGAGTAATAACACATGGGGGCAGAATGAGTACACATACCTGCATCCGACTGCGCAGGCTCGGTGTTGTCCCAGTCGTAGCAAATCCTGCAATGCCTAACCAAATGCTGAATCCCAGTAAACACAACTCCCAAACATGGCTCATTCGTGTACTGCAGCAGTATTCAAACTGTGGGGCAATACCATACAATACAATACAATAGACTATACAGATGACTAAAAGTGTGCATGTCACCGAAATGTTGCACCTAAGTGCCCAAGTAGAAGCCGCGCAATAGTTCTTAACAGGACCCTCTGATCTCTCCACATTACCTGCATTGAGTCCCAACAGCCCCAGAGCATGCATATAGGGCATGTCCATCGTTGTGGCCCATACCCCGCTGGTGATGTATCGAATACCCTGCACCCCCTGTCCCCCAGTTAACCAACTCCTCGAACTCCTTGCTGCAATTGAACACATAGGGCCTCATTACGACCCTGGCGCTAAGTGAAAAACGATGGCGGTAAAAGATTGCCGCCATGGTTTTCTGCTAGGTCCGATTATGACCCCTGACCGTTAACTACGATGCCATTAGCGGCATCGTAGTTAACGCTGCCGCTAACTGCACCAAGGACGCGCGCACGCGGCATCCCACACCGTAATCACCGCCATGGCGAAAAGGTATGCGAATGCCGACCCAAGCGGACATGCACCTAACGCCATCACCCAGCCCGTAAAGTACCTTACCGCCATGGCGCTAATAACGCCATCGCGAACCAACCGTAAAGGGCCTTGTGCAGTGAATCCAGCTGCCACAGGTGCACAGAATCAGCACAGGTGGAGGCAATACAGACTCAGGAAGTAGAAAAAGAGCACACCCAACCCCTTCCCAGACCCAGTCACACTCCACAATGATACCAATAGGACTAGCAATGTTGGGGCTGGAGGACCTGATAGCAATGCAAGTGCCACAACTTCAACCACAACAACAACAACAGGCTGCACAGAGGAGACGCAGGAGGAGAAGGAGGGCAAGGCAGGGCCAGCAAAAAAAAGCACAGCCTGTGCCACCACGGAGGCAGCCGCCAATCCCACGCATCAGAGCCAGTCCATTCAACCTCACCGCTGAGCAGATCCACACCCTGTACCGACTGGACCGGGACACCATCACCACCATTGTGGACATGATACACAACGACATTGTCAGCATGATTGAAACACCCACCGCCATCCCCCGCTACTGAAGGTAGTGTCCGTGCTCCTCTTCCTGGCCACAGGCACCTACCAGCACACAGTGGGGCACTTGCATGGCATATCACAACCATTATTCTCACGTACACTGATCCAAGTGCTCGATGCCCTCCTCAAGCACACAGACGACCACATCTCATTGCCACGGTCTGCCCAGGAGATTGCTAACACCAAAGTGGGTTTCCATGCACTAGCTGGCATACCTGGTTGCATTGGTGCCATCGACTGCACCCATGTGGAATTGGTGGTCCCACATGCCATGGAGGTACCGTACCGCAACCGTAAACTATTTCACTCAATCAACGTGCAAATGCTCTGTGACTCCAACAGGATCTTCACACATTGTTGTGCCCGATTCCCCGGATCAACCCATGATTCAATGGTCCCGAGGAACTCCACAATACCACGCTACATGGAGCGACATGCAGGCCCAAGATCCTGGCTACTCAGTGAGTCTAATGTCATGACCATGGAAATGCAAAGTGGGTAGGTGATCGATGTACCAATGCATACTTCACCTGGCAGAAAGGGGGGGTGATGCATACTTCACCTGGCTGCGACTAGCAGTAGCCAGGCCATACCCTGAGGCAGCACTTACGTCATCTGACAACTGTATACATGATGCCTGACCTAAGCAGCCCTAACATGGGAATGAAGGTGTGTCCCAACCATGACACAACCATCTGCAAGTGTATTGTACAAAATGTGACAACATTGACTCCAACGAATAGCAGCTACATGCACCTCACCAAACACCATCTACTGATAGGCCTGTCCCCCATAACTGCGCACAAAGGAGGCACATGACGGACAGGAACACCAATACACCACAACACAGACAGCAAGGCCCACTAACTGTCCACATTGACATCAGTATTGTTCACTGGGGTCATAATGTGCCAGACATCAATGTTGCAATCATGTGAGCGTTGACCTCACAGGACACGTGCCAGGTCACCTAAAATACAGCCTGAACGGACACAGTGGATGTGCACTCACAAGGCACTTGTCACCCCTTCATTGTGACTTGGCATGCAAAACAGTACATGGAAGCCATGAACATATACCAGTTGCATAGTGTGAATCCATTAGTGCGACTAAAAGTGGTGCAAAGTAACAGTCTAATGCAAGGCATGGCGTCACGTCATGTTCAGTAATCATTCTCATCCCTGACACATACATTGTTGTCCACTTACAGGTGATGCAGGCTATCCCCTGAAGAGGTGGCTCATTACACCAGTCCGGAACCCACAGAACCAGCATGAGGAGGACTCCAACCGTGCCCATGCACGTACCCATGTGGTGATTGAGCGGGCATTTGGCCTACTGAAGGTACGATTCCGCTGCCTCTGCAGGTCTGGCGGGGCACTCCTGTACCGCCATGAGAAGGTTGCGAAGATTGTCATGGCATGTGTCATGCTACACAATATGTGCGTCAGATGAAATGTGCCCCTGCCCCCTGACGCAGAACTGCAACCACCTGGCGATGAGGATGATGAGGGTGGGGATGGTGCAGCACCTCAAGGAGGCAGCGATGCACAGGAGGGGCGTGAAATGCGTCAGAATCTCATTGACCAATGCTTCTAGCACACACGTCGTGTGCGTGTGACATGGAGAGGGCACTCGGGCCAATGTGTGTGTCTTCAAAATGCACACTGTGGACTATTCAACAATAAAGCACACATACGCAATGAGCAATGTCCACACATATGATTTGTGCAAAACGAAAAAGTGTATTGTGATTTCAAAAAGGAATGACACCCCCTCCACCCTCCCACCTCCCCCTTGAACACCCCAACACACCCCCTCCACCCTCCCACCTCCCCCTGAACACCCCAACACACCCCCTCCACCCTCCCACCTCCCCCCTGAACACCCCAACACACCCCCTCCACCCTCCCACCTCCCCCCTGAACACCCCAACACACCCCCTCCACCCTCCCACCTCCCCCCTGAACACCCCAACACACCCCCTCCACCCTCTCACCCTCCACCCTCCCACCTCCCCCCTGGAATCCCTATGAAGGTGTGGTACTGTCTGTGCAGCAGTGTGTGAAGGAGTCCTGCTCAACTGTCCAGCCACTACTGACAGTCCCCTCCCCTGGCCCCCGAGGCACCCCTGCTGCGCAGATTCCTCCCAGATCTGCGGATGGGGCTGCTCTGTGCCGAGCTGGTTGATGAGGAGGGTCCTGGCTGCACGATTGGACGCGTGTCCCTAATGGCCTGTACTAGTTCTGTGAGGACGTGCCGCACAGCAGCGAGCTCTGTACAGATGTCCTTTGTGGAGGACTCAATGGCAGCCGTGACTCGGTCCGCGCTTCTCTCCATGTCAACCCTTGCACCCCCACACTCTGCTATGTGTTAATTAAGGAGGGTGGATAGCTGCTGCTGGCGGGTGAATATCTCTTGCAGGGTCTGCTGGTTGTGCTGGCTCATGGCCATGTCCATTGGGCTGCTCGCCTCAGGCTGCGGGGATGGGGTGGCTGGCCAATCCTCGGCCTCCGAATGCCCCTGTGTGGTATCCGCCTGCAGGGGGCTTAGGGATGTGTGGGGGGAATGTGGGTGGGCAGTGGGGCTTCCATCATCGATGTCCTCGATGCTCCCTGCCTCACTGTCTGAGGAAGCTGCTATGGCAGCAATTTCCCCCAGGGTGCTGCTCGCAGCGGAGCCTGTCCCTTCGGTGGGCACAATTGTTGACGTGTGCGGTGCTGCTGCTGCGTGTCCGATGACTGTTGTGGTGGCTGTCACTGACCTGGCCTCTTCCCCTGGCAGGGTTTGTGGCTGCTGGTGTGTTTTTCCAGGGACTGCTGAGGTGGAGGCTTGCGGCCTTGCCACTGTTGTCCTGGCCCTCTTGGTGGCTCTGGAGGCAGTGGTGTCCTCATCTTGGAGGTCTGAATCAGAGCCTGTGGTGGAGCAAAGGTGGGATACTGTTATTGATGGGTCTGCGGACATTGGCCGTGCATTGTGACGAGTGACATCTTAACAGTAGGTACATGCAGAACATTTCTGGCAGGAGCATACAGGTTTTGTGCCTTAGTGTGGAAGTTGCATGGTGGTATGTGGGTGCCAGCAGTTAAGGTGTGCATGCTGCATCTGTGCAGGGTGTATTCGGGATGTGTCTGTGGGCATTCTCCTGCCGATGTGTTGCATATGCACTATGGGTCAACATGGTACTTCACATGATTGAACTTTGTTGCTTTTAGCATGGCTTGATTTGGCCACCTACCTGCATCTCCAGATGTCGGGGCTCCTCTCTCCATCCCTCCGACTCCTTCGATGCTCTCCATCCCAATGGTGGAGGCACATATTTCTTCCCATGCCTGAAGCTTGATGGGGGATTCTGATCCACCCCCAGTTGCCGTCCCCAGGTTACGGTTTGCTGAGAGTATGCTCCGGACCCGTAGCCTCAGATCGTCCCAGCGCTTTCTGCACTGCTGTGCAGTGCGGGGTACGGCCCCCACCGCACTGACACGCTGTGCCACCAAGGCCCATATGGCCTTCTTTTGGACTATTGCCGGCCTGGTCATCTGCGATGAAAATACTACTGCAGCATTGTCCTGCAGTGTCTCGGCAAGCATGGTGAGCTCCTCACGTGTAAAGCGGTCCTGGCGCTGCCGGTCGCATGCCTTCTTCACAACTTTCGGCATTATCGGGTGGATAATAGGGTGGGTGATGGGTTTGGAAAGGTTTCAGGGTCGGATCTGGCATGGTTGGGGAGGATGGCAATGGATTGTGTTTTTAAAGATGGCCGCCGTGCTCCTTCCCGTTCCGCCGCGATGACGCTACTTCCGCTTCCGCTTAATTGTGGTCACCGCTAAATACGGTAACCGCTAATTACGGTCACCGCTAATTGCGGTCACCGCTATGATGGGTGGCGGTAGTGCACCATGCGCAGCGTACGATGCCGGTAGGGGCCATTTTGGGGTCTTTTACGGCATCGCGTTCTTTGCATTACCACCATGGCGTAATGCACGTGCGCAATGGGTCGGAATGTGCCGCACTTTACGCCATCCGGCCATGGCGTAAACGTTAATTACGCCATGGCGGTAATGTTCGGTACTTACCGCCAGAGTCGTGATGAGGCCCATAGACACTTGCCTACAAAATCATTGTCTCCGCCCCATTACTGTGCTACATCCACTGGCTACATATAAAATCAGCACACCCCTGAAATACTAGGTACTGGCCATGTAAGAGGAAGTGTGTCCCAATGGGCGGTCGTCACAACAGTAAAATTAGTACTTGACCATGCAATAAGTTTATTACAACGCCCCTGTTCTGCTTCGCCCCCTTTACCTCTAATGATTTCCACTATCACCAGATCAATACGGGGGGTAGTCATTGTTGTATCATTCTTGGACATTCATCATAGACCTTAACATTCTCTCTGCATTTTTGTCTGTTCAAAATCCCAAAGGTTGCATACAATAAAACATGTTATTATAGAGTACAGCATGTCTGACTAATGAAGGAACATAGGAAACCCTTGCATTTCAAAATGAAATACGTGTATCGTTGTAAAAGACACATGTAACAATCTTTCAAACATGGACAGGGCTATCAAATCATGTCACCTGGGGGAAACACGTTTGCTAATAAAACACATATAACAGCAACTAATATCACAGGCATAATCACTGCAACCAAATTGATTCAGGTGAACAATCACGTTACTCTTTGTGAAGTAGCGCACAGTAACAGTTAAGGCGTTCATTCACGGTCCACATAGTGCAAATGGGAGCACAACATGCAGTTCCCCACAGACACACAATTCACTTTTTATTGGCACACACAACACCGTGGTCTGTCAGAAACAAGAACACAAGTGCGACAACATTCGACCGAGTCCTGCAACACTTGCCAGAAGCACATGCATCATTTTAGCAAACGAACAGCGAAACAAAGGTCGCGCGTGTGCATGTGTCCCAAACCAAGGCTTGAGGACAAGAGTTCTAGTAGAATGCTGCATGCTATGTTGATGTCAGCGTGCACGCAAAGAGGATACGAATGCCGCACCCGCTTTATTTCCTCCGCTACACCCTATGCTGCCTCAAATTGTCAAAACACGGGGACGTTACTTATTAAACATGTGGTCTCCCGGACAATCACTTGGCACCTCCACACCCCCACCTCCACGCCCCCACCTCCACACCCTTTGTCACATTAATGCGCACCCCTGTCCCGGACAGGGAGGGAGTGGGTGGTGCTGGGCCATGGCCCGGTGGATTCATTCTCTTGTATCCACACCGTTTTCCGCGCCATTGCCTGTCCCGTCATCCGGTTTGCATATGTGCAGGAAAAGGCACCCCAGAGTCCATTTGGCGCCCTCTGAAGGCACGCAGTTGTTGGGGGCTGCTCCGGGTCACCGGGCAGCCCCGTGTTCGGGTCGGGTGGCACCCGACACCACACGGTGAAGTGCGGCGATCACGCCGCGGGATGTAGGGTGGGGGTTCATCCCACCCGCTCCGGGACACCGGAGCTCCCCACAGGGCCGGCTGGCAACCGGCTCACCGCGGCCCCGGCTCTGGGGGCACCCAGGCCGGGGTCGCATCCCCAACCCGCCTCACATGGCTGGGGGACCCACAGGGACGGCGTTGCCCGGCAGGGGCACCGTCCGGACGGCGTTGCCCGGCAGGGGCACCGTCCTCAAGCTGGGCCCCGACCTTGGGCCCAGCACACGTGGCGAGGCACCCCCCGGCACCAACACAACACACACACGCGGAGTCAGGTTCACTCGTGACTGCCGAGCCAGAAGCGGCTCGGACCTTTTATTAGGTTGGTCACATGGGTAACCATGTGACCACACAACTCCGTGGAATGTACCATGGCCCCTCACAGGGGTGCCATGCAACACTCCTCCTTTTTCATAACAAAATGCAAAACTCCAAAATCCAACCATAACTACCACTACTACTACTGGAGCCACTCTACTACTTTACACACCCTCTATTAACCTGGGTGAGTGGCTCTCATGTCCCTGAACGGCACCAGTGAGGGCTACTGGCACCACATAACATTACCCACTAACCGGGCCATTTTAAGCAAGTCCGTTTCTGCCGGCTCACAGTCTTCCGGGGAATGTTACTCATGATGTCCATCTTCCTTATGGAGTCGCCAGAAACCAGCTTGCACCCTCACCAGCGTTCATTTAGGACAGTTACAACACGATCACCCAAAACACCGGCAAAGCCGCACCTGGGGAGGCCCAGGGGCCACATCGGCCAAGTTCCACTTGTATGGGGGCAAACCTCATGGCCGGATGGCAGAACCCGCTTCCTTCGCGTTGTTGCATCCGCAGCCGCCACCACCCCTCTTGAGAGAGAGGCAACCCACTTGGTGGGCGGTACCCGCCCCTCTCCTGGACCGGGGCCACCTCAGCTGTGCGGTGGCCCCCCACACCTCTTTTCTTTCCTTTGCGGCGCCCATCGCCGCAGCCAATTCTTATGGGGGGGGGCAGGCTCACTCCATATGAGGCCGACGCCGCTCAACTCATGGTGGTCATGAACGCGGCTACCTCTCCCTCCTCTCTGATGCCGGGGAGAGGTCCACGATGGGGGAGGGGCGCAGCCACCCACGCGGCCGATGCCGCGGGCTTCTTCCGTCTCCCTCGGGGGACGGGCGGGCCGCTCGCCCACCATGTTTTCCTTGCGGGCCCAGCTGGTGTTGGGCCCGCCTCCTTCTCTTTTCCCGCGGCGATGTCAGCCGCACCAACGCTCCTTGGGGAGGGGAACCGGCATCCTCCCTCCTGCAGCGATGTTAGCCGCTCCTCGTTGCGGCCGACGCCGGGGCACCCTCCCTCCCGACGGGGAAAGCGGCAGCCCCCGCGTTCTTCACCGCGGCGCGGGCCGCACACTTCTCCCCCCTCTCGCGGCCGACGCCGCAGAAACTTCTCTCCCCCACGGGGATAGGGGGGAAAGTCGTCTCCGCTCCTCCACATCGCGGGCCCAGATGGAGATGGGCCCGCACCATATCTTCTTCGGGGCACGCGGGGCCCCTCGCCTCGTCGCCATTGTTGGGGGCTGCTCCGGGTCACCGGGCAGCCCCGTGTTCGGGTCGGGTGGCACCCGACACCACACGGTGAAGTGCGGCGATCACGCCGCGGGATGTAGGGTGGGGGTTCATCCCACCCGCTCCGGGACACCGGAGCTCCCCACAGGGCCGGCTGGCAACCGGCTCACCGCGGCCCCGGCTCTGGGGGCACCCAGGCCGGGGTCGCATCCCCAACCCGCCTCACATGGCTGGGGGACCCACAGGGACGGCGTTGCCCGGCAGGGGCACCGTCCGGACGGCGTTGCCCGGCAGGGGCACCGTCCTCAAGCTGGGCCCCGACCTTGGGCCCAGCACACGTGGCGAGGCACCCCCCGGCACCAACACAACACACACACGCGGAGTCAGGTTCACTCGTGACTGCCGAGCCAGAAGCGGCTCGGACCTTTTATTAGGTTGGTCACATGGGTAACCATGTGACCACACAACTCCGTGGAATGTACCATGGCCCCTCACAGGGGTGCCATGCAACAGCAGTGTAGCGGAAATCAGACATGTGGCGACTCTTCACTGTACACGCATACAGAGTCGGGTGAGAGGGGCTCCTTGGTCATAACTGGGCCTGCTCCTGTCTTTACTCTTCCAGCCCCCCTCTGCTTCGTTATAGTTTTCGGCCCTGCGGTCCCTCCCAGCTCGTGATTGCACAGCTGCACCTCCAATTACTGCACTCATTTGTTGTCCCGGCCCGTCCGAGACCGCTAAGGCACCCTTCCATGGAACACATGGCATGACATAATAGTAAACAGCCATTTTGATTATAAACGCCTGGCAATCACCCACACGACCGGCTTTCTGAAACGCGAGAAGGGGGCCACACCCAGGGCCTCATTCACAGGGCCTTTTATTCATTCAACGTATCATTAAGTCACATAGTCATACAATCCAATATGTAAGAGAAAGGCACCCTCCTATGTTGACGGCCGTATGCACACCGTCATACGTCAGCCGTCCGCTTCGAAACCAATCAAAGGAACCCGTACCCGGAATATGGAGAACAATGACTAACGGAAAGAATCAAAGTTGTGTTTTGTGGTTTATATTTAAATACATCAATCTTTTAACAATCGAAATCATCCCTTAACGCTATATAAATAAAGATATTCGGAACAACATTCCAATTATGCATGCACAATACCAACTCATTGGTTACATTAAAAGAATGCACCTGCGAATACTTTCCACGTGCACTTAGGCTTGAGCTACGAGAACAACCGTTAAAAACGGCCGTACCTAAGACGTACATAAGCCATCAATAGATACAATATATTTAAATATTTAAATATAATAAAAATGTCATGCACACACTAGAACAAATAAAACAACATTATATGAACATTTAAAATAAGTAAAAACCATGACACTCATAATATCCCAGCATTAAGGAGAAATGTTATCCATTCCACGTTTCTCCACAGACAACTAGCGCTCTGCTTCTATAGGATTATCAGTGCTTTTTATCCCTTCCTCAAAAAAGATCTTTAGGGTTGCTGGCTTGACTAAAATGGTTTTAATTCCTTTTTCCTGCGCAATATTTTTTGCTTGTTTAAAGGCTCTGTGCAAATCCACAATTTCCTTGGGAAAGTCTGGGTAGATGGCCACACAGTCTCCATTCAGTAAAAGTTTTCCTTTTTCTCTCGCCATCTTCAGAATCCTTTCTTTCACACTCACTTTTGTTAAAACCAAGATGATTTGTCTGGGTTTATTTTCCTGGAAGAGTTTACCCACTCTATACGAGTTTAAAATATTTTTCCCCAATACATCCGCCAAGACTCTTTTAACCCTGGTATTAATGTCTTTATCCAAGTCCTGGTTTTCTCTCACTCCCAGCAAGGGGTTAATTTCTGATGGATTACCCCTGACTGCTGCTACAGTCACCAGGTTACAGGTCGCACAGGGTATGACTGACAGTCAGTTAACCAAGCCAAAGGGGAAACCTAAGGTTAAGAGGAAGAGGAAGAAGACCACCTCTGTGAAGGGGGCTTCTTCTCTTCCAGCTGTTTCAGCAGCACCCATTGTAGTTCCAGCTCCTGAGCGACTAGGCCCAGTGGTGACCATAGGCTCAACTACTGAGGGAAAAGAGTCAGAGGACCCTTCTCAGGGAGAGGTACTCACCGCAGAGGATCACCCAGACCTCCAATGCTTGTTTGCTGAGGACGGGTCCTCTAGGGCAGATTTCATTAAGGATCAAAGAGAGAGTGCTACTCTCTTGAGGGTCTAAGGAACAGGTCCAGGCCCAGACACAAGGTGAAGTGCCTAGGTCTTTTAAGATTCATGGGGATGGTGAGCTCCTTTACAGTGAGCCCACTGAGCCTGAACCTCGTGCAGTCAAAAGGTTTGTTGTACCCAATGTGTACAGGCCCTTCCTGTCTCAGTTGGCCCATGAGGTGTCTTTAGCTGATCATCTTGGTATTAAGAAGACCAAGAAAAGGTGTTCAGCCCACTTTTATTGGCTCAGGATGGGAGTAGAAGTGGAAGTCAACTGCAAGAACTGTCCCACTTGGCAGTTGTCTGGCAAGACTGGAGGCAGTGTCATTGCCCCAGTGCAGTCTTTGCTAGTGGTTGGAACACCATTTTGAGAGGGTGGGCATCAACAGTGGTGGTCCCTTAGACCCTCCAAGATCAGGTGGACACAGGTTCATACTGGTACTGGTAGATCATGCCACCAGGTACAGTGAGGCTATACCCCTTTGAGCCATAACTGCCAAAGTGGTTGCCAAGGCTCTCCTGGACATTTTCACCAGAGTTGGTTTTCCTAAAGAGGTGATTTTTGACAGAGGAACTAACTTCATGTCTAGTTATATGCAAGTTATGTGGATAGAACAGAGTGTAACTTGCAGGTTCTCCACCTCCTACCATCCTCAGACCAATGGTCTGGTTTAGAGATTTAACAAGACTTTCAAGGGCATGTTGGATGCTTTGGAAGAGCCCCTAGGGAGGAAAGGGGATCTCTTCCTGCCATACCTGTTGTTTACCTGTGGAGAGGTTCCTCAAGAGGGTGTTGGTTTCAGTCCCTTTCAGCCCCTCTATGGGCATTCAGTGAGGGGGGCCCTTACCTTAGTAATATATGGTTTGGAAGCCACCCCTCCAGGTCCTGCCAAGCAAGTGGAGGACTATGGCATAGGCCTCAGAAGGAGGATGGCACCAATGATGGGCCAGACAGCAGCACATCTTAAGGCAAGCCAAGAATTGAACAAGTGATGGCATTATCTTAAGGCTTCACAAGTGAACTGGGCTCCTGGTCAAGAGATCCTTGTGATGGAGCCTACCAAGCCTCAAGCTTTGGATAATAAGTGAACTGGCCCCTTCAGGTTACTCTCCAAGATGGGTGAAGTAAACTACCTCGTTGACATGGGCATTCCTGGGGTAGCCCCACAAGTCTGCTATGTCAACAGGCCCAAGCCATTCCATAGAAGAAGAGACATCTCATGCCTCTTGCTAGCTTCAGGGCATAGAAGGATGAAAGTGAGCCCACTTCCTGATTTGCTGCATAGCAAACCTCAGGGTGGCTCTGTGGAGGGTGTGCAACTCTCTCCAGATCTGACACCAGAGGAGCAGATGACCTCCAGGGCTTTGCTCCATCAGTTTGTCCCTCTGCTCTCACTTACACCATGGTGTAGGCAAGATATTGACACTGGTGACAGTGCACCTGTCAAAAGCAGATGCTTCAGGATATCAGACACTGTTAAGAGCCACATCCAGGCACAGGTCGCCAAGACGTTGGACTTGGGTGTAATTGAACCCTCAGCCAGCCCATGTTCCAGCCTAGTAGTCCTTGTCGCCAAGGCAAGTTCCCAGGTAGTTAACAAGGATTGGAGGCTCTGTGTGTGCTAAAAAGAAGGCAATGCAGTCACCAAGACTGATGCACACCCATATACCAGGGCTGATGAGTTTGTAGACAAGAAAGGTGCTGCCAAGTTTTTGAGCACCTTTCACCTCAAATCGGGCTCTTGGCAAACTAGCTCTGACTGATCAGGACACAGAAAAACAGCTTTCTCAACTCCAGAAGGGCTTTACCAGTTTAGGGTTATGCCTTTTGGGTTGAAGAATGCCCCTGCCACCTCCCAAAGGTCAGTCAATCATGCTCTCAGTGGACTGGAGGCATTTTGTGTGGCCAACTTGGATGACTTTGCTGTCTACAGTTCTACCGGGAAAACCATTTGACACACTTGGATAAGGTGTTGTGTTGCAGGCCATGAAAAGGGCCAACCTCACTGTCAAGGCAACCAAGTGCCAGATATCAGAAGGGAAGGTTAACTACCTTGGTCATGGGGTAGGAGGGTGTTAAATCCAACCTCTCCATAGTAAAGTATAAGCGGAACAAGACTGTGAGTATCCCTCTACTCAAACCTAGGTGAGTGCTTTTTTGGGCTTAACTGGGTACAACAGAAACTTCATGGCAGACTATGGCTCCATAGCTGTAGCTATGACAGCTCTGGCATCACACAAAAAGCCCAGAAGGTTAATTGGAGTGAACACTTTTAAAGGACCTTAGATGGTTTGAAGGAAAGTATGTTCAGGGCACCTGTCTTGTGTAGCCCTGACTACAGCAAACTCTTTATTGTTATAACTGATGCCCGCGAGACTGGAATTGGAGATATCTTGTCCCAGTTAAATGACAGAGGGAGACAACACCACATAGTTTTAATCTGTAGGTAACTCAAGGGTAGGGAACTTAGGTGGGCCACTGTTGAAAAGGAGTGTTTTAGTATAATTTGGGCATTTGAGACCTTACCTTACAGGGTCTGACTTCAAGGTCTAAACTGACCATAAACCCTTAAAGTGGCTTATGCAAATGAAGGGTGAAAGCCCCAAACTGCTTCAGTGGTCCATTAACCAGCAAGGGCTAGCCTTCACCATTGAGAAGAGGTCATGGAATGACAATGCAGATGGCCTTACAAGAGGGTATGTTGACTGTCTGGATGAGGGTAACAATCTTGTGAGAGATCAGTTGCCTTAACCTCAGTCTAGGTGGGCAGAATGTGGTACTGGAATTGCCTTTTGATGGGATTGGGCCTCCTAGTCCTTCTCCAACCTCTTATCACTGTATGTTTTAATGTTTCCTGCAACTGAGGACCAGCCTGGACCTCGAGCAATGCAGCTGTCATGGTTTCCTTTTGGTGAACAACACCCATGGGATACCCTTATGGCAACCATGTGTGGGGGTACCCTTATGTGTGTTTCTGGGCACCTTTGTGTGGTCCACAGAGCAAGGTATGTGCTGGTGGCAGCTGCTTGCTGACTTGGCAGTGGCTATGAGTATCCTCCATGTTTGGGACACCTAGGCACTGCCATAGAATACAACGGATCCCTGAACAAATGCAATGTGGCCACTGTCGCCTCTTGGTTTCTATTGAATTTTATCTTGTTTCCAAAAGTCCTGGGAAGCCCTGGCTCAGCCCCTTCCCCCTGACTGGGTGTTGGGTGGAAATACCATATATGGCTCTGGGGCTGCCCCCTGTCAGACTGACTGAAGCCTTCCCAAGAACTCTTGTTGTGGGTACACCCTTGGGGTGGGACCTGTGTGAATGGAGCTGGGAGCCAACTCACATTTTGTGTTGTGGGTGCCTGGTTTCTGTGTGTAACACGATGCCTGAGACAACCCTGACTGAAACTGGTATGAATGCATTGTAGTGCTCTAAAAGGCTGGGTACATTCTGTGTTCTGGGTGTCTGGGTGGAGTGAGTGGCCTAAATGTCTGTGAGCCTGATTGGCTGCCTGCCTGAAAGAATGCCCTTCTGTGTGAGTGGTTGAATGAGCCTGGCTTGGCCTGAGATAATGGGGAACACGTGTATAACTAGGGTCCCTGTACTCAACAATTTGCTCAGAAGCTGAAGTCGAAACCAAAGCTGATCCATGGAGTCCAACTGGAGGAGGAAGATTGCGGCTGCTACTCTTCACTGAAATCCAAAGGCTGCTGTGCCACTCCAAGGACTAATCCGAGGGAGAATCTTGCTAGGAGACCTCTCCCGAGCTACAAGGGACCATCATGCAATGTGCTACTCTACATCAGAAGTACCCTGGAAGCCAGTCCTGTGTGCCTGCCAGACAAAGATTGGGTCTTTGTGAATCCTGGAGAGGTGTGCCTGGACAGCTTGAGACAAAGAAATCCATTGGTCTCACCCAGGGTCCAGAGGAGGGTTTGTTACTGCTGGAAGCCCATTGCAGTGTAGCACCCAGACAAGGGTTATGCAGGAATAGTGCTACTTCACACCTGGAGCTGCAAAAGTTCCAACCTGCTGAAGAATACTTCAAGGGACATCTTGCCATCATCACTGACCACTTTTTCACACCAGAGAAGGTCCAGAATTGCTGAGTGCAAAAGAAGGTCTACCAGTTGGATTCCTGAAACCAGAATCCAACGAAGATGTCTGGAGGGTCCAGACTTGGTGAAGGTCTGTGGTCCACTCCAGAGGTGTAGTTCGGGTCACCAGAAACCATCGAGTGTCCGTGCTGTGGCTGCAGAAGTGAAGAACTGAAAGGTAGAAAAGCGTGAAATTCTGCAACCCGTCAACAAATGTAACGTCTGCAACCATCACTGCCAGAAGTTATCAAAGTTCCCCATGGGTCTTTGATGATACTCTCATCTGCCAAAATGTTTCAGGAGCCCACACCAAGTTTCATCTTCCCAGCACTCCTACAGTCTGAGAAATTGTCGACCAACGGAGAGCACTGCAAAGAGTAAAACTGCTGCACTTCATATAGACTTTGGTTCAGTTTTTGTTCTTGGACTCAACATTCCAGTGGCTCTTTCTTCCAAATGGGGTCCATCCTCAAAGGGAATCATCTGACTTCACCTGTCAAGGCATCAAAGGTACTGTAACGAAGAAGCAAATCTTCCAGCCTCAGGAGTCGCCAAGGGGTCTCAGAATCATTGTGGATCATGTTCTCCTGTGGCTTCTCGGGTACTTTGGGGTGGTAGAACCTTTAAAAAGAAAGCAGAGCATTATTGAACATTTTTGGACTGGACTGTAAAAGACAAGATAAGTTACTCCCTAACTTTTCCATTACAGGTTGCCTAGGTGGTGGGGGATCCTCACATATAATTGTTTATCTAGTATAAAGAAAGCATTCTGCTACAGTTCACAACAAAAATGTCTTTCCTCCCTAATCTATCCTGTTACACCTGCAGTTCGTGCATTTAAGTATTGTGTGATACCATGTAGAGTGTATATATTTGGCATTCTTTGAATAGAACTGCCTGAGTACAAAGTGTTATTATTTATATGTATATAGTTTACTGAACCTTATTTTACGTAAAGAACCTGTGTTATCACATAACATAATGTGTGGACATTCCCTTTTGGGGGCCTGGGAACTCACTGCACTTAAGAACCAGCCTGCATCACCTCCTATCATTTAGAAAACTTTGACTAGGGTGCTCTGCCCCAAACCTATAGAGGGCAGAAGTACAGATACATGTTCAAGTTCCATGTGTTAATATCTCCACAAAAATATTTCGATACAAAAATACGGCCATATTTTTGCAGCAATATTGAGGTATGAACCCTGCGGGGGACACCCCCTCAACCCAGCATTATTTTTAAATGCGCTGGGGACACCCTTGCAACCCGCGCTCCCACAAATTATCCTGCCAAAAATATTGCCTATAGCGTTCCCGACGACCATATATATGGCGATATTTTTGGTAGGGATAATATTACCTGACACCCCTCCAGTCTTTACACTACCAAATTATAGTATTGAAGCAACTACTACTTCTGAACCTACCCAAGTGCAGTATTCAATCAACTAATAAAAGAGTAATTCAACACTTCATGCACCCCTATTGCACCCATTACCCACATACTATAGTATTGAAGCAACTAATTCACAAGTAATTCAATATGTCTTGCACCCATAGTGCATTGAGAACAATGCCAACTATAGCATTGAAGCTACTAACACAAGAATAGGTATTTTTTTTTAAATTAATTGATTTAGCTGATTTCTCAACTTTTCAATTTTTACAAAAACTTTTATAAAAGTTTCATAAGATTACTTAAGATTACATAAAATTCTTAATTCATCACAAAGTGTATAGAACGTCCAAAGCACAGTTATGCTAATCACGACATTTAAGCATTAAACTTTTAAACATTTTAAACACAATGGCCCTCATTACGACCCTGGCGGAAATCGAAAAACGATGGCGGAAATGCAATACCGCCATCGAATACCGCTCGGTGCGATTATGACCCGTCACCGTAAAGTACGATGCCATTAGCGACACCGTAGTGAACGCCAACGCTAACTGCACCAAGTACGCGCGCGCGCGCCATGCCAAACCGTAAATACCACCATGGCGCAACGGTACGCGAATTCCGACCCTAGCGGACATGTACCTAACGCCATCAAGCACGGCGGAAAGTAACATTCCGCCATGGTGAGAAGTACGGCATCGCGAATCAACCGTAAACGGCCCCACTGAGTGCCTGTACACCGCTCCCTGGCCACATTGTACAACTCCCCGTAGGTGCAATGAAGTCACAATGCAACCAGTGAAATGTACAAGTCACCCATGCATGCCAACGAACAAAAGAATCTCAAGAGGGGCCAATGGGAGCTGCAGGGCACAGATGGCACGAATACAGAAGCCATTCCAATGGACATGACCTCAGTCTCCCACCAAGAAACGCACGCAAACACAGGCACCTGTGACCAGCAATATTCCGAAAATCACATCATTCCACCAGTCCACCTGGCTGACCGGCATCTGTTACACAAAACCTAATCCCCCGCCCCTGAGCATGACATCATTCAAACAGTCATATTGGCAGCCCTCATCCCTGACCTCACTGGGCTTCGTAGGCAAACGCGCCCAGCACAGTACCACGCAACTATACTCCGAAGCTGGAACACAATGCAGATCTCCTCACAATACATCGCTCCCCAAACAGGAATATGCCACATCACTTGCAGAGAAGAACGCTACACGGCCCATATCAGAATAGAAATTTAATGCACAACAAATTCACCAAGCCCATACAGCCATTAGGCCATGAACTCCAAAACACATTTCACCATTGTGGGCTGCATCCGCAAGAAATGACCAGCTACTTCTTGTGTGACGCCCTGTTCCTTCATGGTACACAGGGCCACATTCTCGTATGAAAAGGCAACATGGAAGCGCACAGAACCGCAGGGCCGTCCCAATGGGGAGGCACTAGTCCAGCTGAAAGGCCGAAATGTTGCTCCGAGCCACTAGTACTGCGTAAGGGCATGTGGCCCATTGGCGATCGTCCCATAAGATCGTAATGCTGCTCCACTGATTAACACGAAGCAGCAGGTGTCGGGAGTAAAAGCCATCTGCAGGAGTGGCATACAGATGGCAGTGGCAAAAGGGGAGGAGATACCTGTCAACCAAAAGAAAAGAAAAAGAATAGAATGGCCATCAGAACTACATTCGAACAACTCACTTCAATGATCACACTAAATCCACAGCCATATGCATGCTAGCCCACTCCAAAGGATCATCACCACCCAAAAACCACTTGCGACTCATAACTATCTATATCGAGGTGAAAACACCATCACAAACGAGTGTACCTGTGCATGCGTCTGTGAAAACAGAATCCATCAGATGGGATTGGTAACGTGCATGGACACAAGTGTCTGAAGGCGCGTCGAGACAGGGAGGGCTCAACAAGGCCAGATAGACGATGGTCCCACTATGGCAGCCCTGCATCACATAGCGCAGGGGAGGCGGACAGATTCCAAGAAGCCCTGTACATGGCAAACACTGTATCAAATCATCTGTCCATGCATCCATTCATCATTCCCTCATCCCGTAATGATAACACCTGTTTCCATACTCACATAACATGTGAGAATTCCATTGAGTCTGTGCGTTATGCAGCCTGCAAAATCCACTGTGCCCCAGCCCGTAATTCCAGTGTTGTGAAGTAACATGTATTTGGGAACGTCCGGCCTCATCGTCCACTTCGCTATTGCGCATCCCAAACTATTCATAGCAATAATTGCATCCTCGCCATGGCCCCTGTCCCAAGGACATTGAACAATAGAACGTTATATTTGCAGTCAGACCTGTGGGCATCTCCTCGCCGCTAGCTGATAACCGAAAGCGCCGCCCTTCGAATTCCTCATTTGCAACATCACGTTGAAAAGGCATCTGTGGCCGCTTGAAATCACAAATTAATCCATCGAGTGCGGCTGTGTGTGAAAATGGCAACTGCCTTCACTCACAAATGGGACGCCCCGCCCGTCGTTGCAACTCGGTACAGTGATGCATGAGGGTCCACCGTTACTCGAGTACTACGTTCCACTGACCCTTCACAAGTCTGTTCGCGACTGCTAAGATAGTATGTGAAACAATGGGACCATAGCCGAATGAACATATCAACCAATTTTACACGGCCATCGGGTACAAATACATGATTGTAATAGCAAGATGCCATTCCTCGAATTGCAGCGTTGTGTGCGGGACGTGCTCGGCCAAAGGGGAGAGCAGCTTGCACAGGTGGAATGAATCACCACAGGTGGAGGCCATACAGCCTGAAAACACATAAATTGCACACCCAGTCTCCTCCCACAACCACACCCACTCCGAAATGCTACCGGCAGGACTAGCTATGTTGGCCCTGGGGGACCTGATAGCACTGCAAGTACTCCAACTTCAAGAAGAAGACGAACACCAACTACAACCGGCCGCACGGAGGAGACGCAGGAGGAGGAGGAGGGCAAGGCAGGGCCAGCAAGGGCCGCCAGCACAGCCACTACCACCACGCAGGCAGCCCGCAATCCCACGCCTCCGAGCACATCCGTTCAACCTCACTGATGAGCAGATCCACACCCTCTACCGTTTGGACCGGGACACCATAGCCGCCATTGTGGACATGACACAGGCTGACCTTGTCAGCATGATAGATAGCCCAACCGCCATCCCACCCCTACTGAAGGTGGTGTCTGTACTCCACTTCCTGGCCACAGGCACCTACCAGCACACAGTCGGACAGTTGCATGGCATTTCTCAGCCACTGTTCTCACGGACACTATTGCAAGTGCTCGATGCCCTCCTGCAGCACGCAGACGACTACATCTCTCTACCACGCTCGGAGCAGGAAATTACCAACACAAAAGTGGGATTGCATGCACTTGGCGGCATACCGGGTTGTCTTGGTGCCATCGACTGCACCCATGTGGAATTGGTCGTCCCACATGCCATGGAGGCCCAGTACCGCAACCGAAAACAATTTCATTCTCTGAATGTACAAATGGTGTGTGACTCCAACAGGATCATTACACATTGTTGTGCCCGATTCCCTGGATCAACCCATGATTCTATGGTCTTGAGGAACTCAACAATACCACGCTACATGGAGCGACACGCAGGGTACAGATCCTGGCTACTCGGTGAGTCTCATTTCATGCATGATGATGTGGGGTATGTGATGCGGCAATGACCTGGCAGGAAGGGGGGGGGGTGCGTACGTAGCAATGGCATTCCACATAATTCGTTTATCGTCCACATACAGGTGATGCCGGATATCCACTGAAGAGATGGCTCCTCACACCAGTCCGGAACCCACGGGACCAGCATGAGGAGGACTACAACCATGCCCACTCACGTACCCGTGTAGTCATTGAACAGGCATTCGGCCTACTGAAGACTGGCGGGGCACTCCTGTACCGCCATGAGAAGGTTGCAAAGATGGTGATGGCATGTGTCATGCTACACAACATGTGCGTACGTAGAAATGTGCCCATGCCCCCTGACGCAGAACTGCAACCACCTGAAGATGGTCATGATGAGGGTGGGGATGTGGCAGCACCTCAAGGAGTCCGCGAGGCACAGGAGGGCCGTGACATTCGTCAGCATCTCATTGATGCATGCTTCTAGCACTCACGCCTAGTGGCTGATACATGGACACGGGACTCGTGGCACTGTGTGTGTCTGGTACATGCACAATATGGACTGTACGCCTATGATGGCCTAGTACACAAAGATCATTGTCCACACATCTCATTGGTTGATCGTGCATTGTTTATGGCATATGTGATATCATGTTGAACACCCTATCGACCCGCCACCCAAGTGAGCCCAACACACCCCCTCCACCCTCCTACCTCCCCCCGAACACCAGTGTTCAAAGATGCACATTGTCAGTGGGCAGTCGCTATTGCATGCCCCCTCTGCGGGTATCAGGGGCACCCCTGCCTGTGGAGCGCAGGTTCCTCCCAGATCTACGTTGGGGACTGCCCTGGACGGAACTTGCAACGGATGATGTCTCTGCCTGCTCACGTCCATGCATGTCCCTAAGGGTTTGTGAGAGCTCAGTGAGCACACGGCGCACTGCGGCAAGTTCGGCACATACGTCTTTGGACGTCGCATGCAGTTCCCCCCTCAGGCTCTCGGTGCTTCTCTCCATTTGGACTCTCAGGCTCTCGGTGCTACTCTCCATTTCGACTCTCAGGCTCTCGGTGCTACTCTCCATTTGTGCCCTTAGTGTCTCTGTACTTCTCTCCATTTCTGCCCTGAGTGTCTCAGTTGATGTTTCTATGTCTGCCTTAGTGCCCCCACATTCATCGGCATGGTCCTTGAGGAGCGTGGCCAGTTGCTGCTGTTGCACGATTACCTGGTCGAGGGACTGTTGCCTCTGCTGGGCCATGGCCATTTGCGGTGGTGTCACAGAGTGGCTGGTCGCCTCATGTTGCCCTGCCACAGGGCTTGTGGGGGATGGCCAGTCGTCGTCTTGTGGGTGCCCCTGCGTGGTATCCTCATGGTGTACGGGATGGAACAGACAGGGGGATTGGGACAGGTCATGGATGGATCTGACTTCGACATCCCCGTCTTCTGTGTCGGAGCATGCTGCCATTAATGGGGTGTCACCTATGGTGCTGCTGCCACCAGAGGCAGTGCCTTCTGTGGCATCCATTGGGGGGACCTGTGGTGCTGCTGTTGTGGGCATGCTGGCTGCTGGGGTGCATGTTGATGTTCCCTCCTCTGTGCTGCCACTTGATTTGTGCTGCTGCCGTGTCTTGATGCGTGCAGCTGAGGTGGAGGGTCTTTGGCCGTTGGTCTTGGCCCTCTTTGCAGGTGTGCTGGTAGGGGTGTCCTGAAGCTCGTCGTTTGGATCGGACCCTGTGGTGGAGTAAAGGAGGGCGAGCGTTATTAATGGGTCTGTGGGAATTGGAATGGCAATGTATCACATGCATTGGGGTGGTACCTGAGGGTGATTTGGGTCGGGGCCTTGGAGGTGCTTTCATTTGTGTGTGGAGTGAGGGTGCAGTTGTTTGGCAGCCTGCAGTTAGGGTGTGCCTGCTGCACGTGTAGTGGGTGTTTTAGGGGTTTTTAATTATTTATGTATTTATTGTGAGTTTTAAAGTGCGCTATCAGGCCAATGTGTGTGGACGTTCTCCTGGCCATGTGTTACTGTTGCGCTATGTGGACACATGTGATTCACATGATTGGACATTGTGGATTTGGCATGGTTTTATTTGGGACACCTACCTGATTCTCCGGATGTCTGCACTCCTTTCTCCATCCCTCCGACTCCCTCTATGCTCTCCATTCCTATGGTGGAGGCACAGATTTCTTCCCAGGGGGTCAACTTGATGGGTGATTCCGATCCTCCCCCGGTGGCTGTGGCAATGTTGCGGTTGGCAGAAAGTATGCTACGGACGCGTATCCGCAGGTCGTCCCATCGCTTTCTGCATTGCTGTGGGTTGCGGGGTGCGGTTCCCACCGCACTTACCCGCTGTGCCACCAGGGCCCATATGGCCTTCTTGTTCGCAAGTGCCGTCCTGGTCATTTGCGTGGAGAAGACGGCGGCGGCATTCTCCTGGAGGGTCTCTGTAAGCACGGTGAGTTCCTCACGGGAGAAGTGGACCTGCCGCTTGCGGTCGCACGCTTTCTTCGCTACTTTTCCCATTTTTCTTGGTTTCACTAGGGTGGATGACGGGTTGGGATGTGTCTCAGGGTAGTGTTTTTAGTGGTTGTGTGGATTTTGTGGTTTTATAGGTGTACGGCGTGTTGTTTCCCGTTCCGGGCCCATGTTTTTACTTCCGTTTCCGTATATTTACGGTCACCGTACTTTCCGGTTGGCGCTCACTGCGGTGTCCGCTAAGATGGGTGGCGGTATTGCACCTTGGGCGCCGTACGGCGGCGGTGTGGGCCGTTTTGGGGTCATTTCCGCCATCGCGGACTTTGCACTTCCGCCATGCCGTGGTGCTCGTGCCCGATGGGTCGGAATGGGCCGCACTTTGCTCCATCGTGCAATGGCGGAAACGCTATTTACGCTGTGGCGGTCCGGTCAGTCACTTTCCGCCAGGGTCGTAATGAGGGCCAATGACAGTTATATATGTAAAAATGTGAGTATACAAATGTGCAAATGTGCAAGTAAATGTGCCACAGTTCAGTTCGTCAGATGTTTATAAGCTATCCATTTCCTAGATCTCAGGGAGACTAGGTTTACTTTCTAGATTCAGGGCATTAAGAAAATTAACTGTGGCAATGTATAAACCCATCTGTGCTCTGGTAGCACATATGATATATGAATCAGATAGTTTGCATAGTATCTATTTCTCAAATCACATAAGGCAGGACATTTAATTATGAGAAGTTCAAGTGTCTCTTGACTTGTTGAGTCAAAACAAAATCGACATACATTTTGAGCCTGACTAAGCTGTTTTCTTTGGGCTTGTATATCTCGAGTATACCAAAGATTAAAACGTAGACGCAATATAGCTGTACGTATTTTTGGATTCAGAGCTTTCAGCAAGTAGGTCTCAGTAACCCCCATTTTTTCTATCCAGGAATGCTTGTGCATTAAAATGTTTCTAAGTACAGCAAGCAGAACGAGTATTAATCCAATCTTGTAAAAAGATTTTTTTTTTTACATAATCCGGATTGTTGATCAGGGAGTCAAGAGTAGTTTCAGCTCTGGCAAGTATTAGAATAACATTATTTGTCCAATCTTGGATAAAGCGATGCTTTGATTGAAACATATAATTTGACATTGTTGACAGTAAAGTATTCGTTTTATCATAAATTAAACATTTTCTAAACAATGCACATAATTGCTAGTGATATCTTGCATGTAGGGATGTGAGACCCAACTCATATCTCAACCACGGTCCGGGAGTGCATACAGGAAGTCTCAATGCTTGCCGCCAGAATTTTGATTCAAGTTTTTCAAAGAAAAAGTTTTCAATGAAAACTCTAGTTTCCAGACCATAAAGCAGAGTTGGCGTTATTTTTTGTCGCCAGTATAAAATAGCAGGTAAAATTGAAAATTTACTAAATTTAAACAGTACCATTTTGGTCTGGGATATGGCCGGAATCAATTTATTTACAACTATCAGTTTTTGGGTGTCGGCATTCGGGGCATCATCAAATGCTAGACCTAAGTATGTATAATTTTGCACAATAGCAAGGTCGACACCTTTGATTTTCCAGCTCATCTTATTATACATTGAGATATTTGGTATGTATTGCACAACCTGAGACTTCTTTAAGTTTACAATCAGCGCATTGAGATCAAAATACTGAGTCAGAGCTGTCAAAAGATTTTGGAGACCACTGGGAGTCTTGGATATAAGAACAAGATCATCCGCATTCCAGAGAGCTTGAATAACTACGTTATTTAATTTAGGAGAGTCAGATGACACCTCCTTGAACATCTTCTTGATGTTTTGTGTGAAAAAATTAAATAAGGCAGAGGCCAATAAGCAGCCTTGTTTTAGACCTTTCGACGTATTGATGGACGTAGATAGTAAACCCATTATTGAATGTAGTAAATAAATGATATCGGTCAGGGTAGATGGACATGCTGCTTCAATAAGCTTATTAATGAGCTTGACTCTAGAAACCGAGTCAAATACCGCCTGTAAATCAATAAAAGCAAAATACATTGGTGTTTTGGTGTAATGTGCTTGCTTTTTTAAGGCATTTAATGTAATTAAATTTATTGAAGTTCCCATACCAGAGACAAAGCCCGCTTGATTCGGGTCTCGTTGTTGGGCCTCAAGCGTCCACTGATTGAAACTTCTCAATACAACTCTGCAGAATATTTTACTAGGGGTGTCCAAAAGGGCGATGGGGCGATAGTTGGAAGGGGCCCCTCGATTGCCCTTTTTAAATATTGGAACTATTAGAGATGAACGCCACGATGAAGGTATTGTCTTTGTGTAAAGAATTTGTTGAAAAATCCGGGCTATGGTTAACAGCGCAAGATGGAGCCATGGCATCCTTATTGCCAATCGGAGCAATCTTGAAGGAAATCAAAGATTGAAAGGGACGAGACAGTCTATCAGAGGGCCTAATAGAAGCAACGTTAGGCTTACTTCTATTTGCGAAAAGCGAGCATCCCAGGGGAGTCAGAACACGTTTCTCGAAACTATTCAAATTAGTACCATCAAAGTTCCCCAAGATGCCATTGTTCCAACGGCCAAAGAACAGTGCTCTAAGGGAAGCATAACAAGCAGTTGTCAAAGGTAAAGGATGAATATACCAACCTAGCCCCTTTCCCAATGTTGCGGTAAATGCGAGCAGACCCAACAGTCGGAAGTATTAAAAATGGCATGTGTAGCATTCTTGATAAGTAACACGTTATTGTTGTAATATCTTTGTCTATGTTGGGAGTCTCTAGGAGACAGAGTATGGAAATGCACGAAGGGAGTAGAAACAGTGGGTACATTTTCAGTCGGTAACAAGGTCTCTAATGAATGTACTTCCTCGAGATGCCAAAGGCCTAAATCAGTGACTATTATAAAACCAATTATCATTATAAAAAAAACAGCAATACGTTTTCGAGGCCCAAACAATTTGTCAATTTTTCTGGCCGGTCACACGATCATTTATCAGTCCAGTATGAGCAGTAGCGGTTGCAGGCATGGCAGTCTTCAAACGGAAACCCCAATGTTTTTTGCTGGTGACCTCCAGGTCGAGTGACTTCTTAGTACTTCCACAACCCTAGCCAACAGAATCCCCTTTTTCAAACAATTATTTGGGCCAAAAGCAAGCACTTGATGATTTTTCCTTCCTTCTTCAGATGCACAGCCAAACCGTGCCATAAGTCTATTTCCTTGGACGTAAATTGTACCTTGTTGTCCCTGGTACTGATTGATCCGAGAACAATGTGTCGTTGCTTCCCGTTGGAAGCAGCGTATCAAGAGCAAGTGAAGATGCAAGATCCGGAATGACAGTTTCCGGAAGCAAAACTATTGGAGAGTGTGGAGACAAAATGACCGGTTCCACAGGCCTCACGGGCTCAGAGAGATTCTCTGATGCACTCTCAACGCTATTTACTGCTTCAGGATCGTTGGTTGCAGCGTTAGCGAGGGGTTCTGTTTCTTCTCTATCGTATGGCACTGGGTGAGGAATTCTCTTGACATGTGTCGCGTGGATCCAGTTTTTTCTGCCTGCGACATGCTCCGCCGTCTGGGTGACCAGCAGGACCTGGAAAGGGCCCCGCCACTGATGTGCAAGGCAAGAAGATCGCTCAAATGCCTTTGTTAACACCAAGTCTCCAGGACGAATGCTGTGGCCCGGACCCTCGTATCGCACAGGTAAAGCCTATCGCACCTGGTGATAAATCAAATACAGGTTTTTAGTCTGGCTACAGTAATCTGAAAGAAGTACATTTTCAACATTCCTTAAAGATCGGCATTTCGTAAGGTTCCAGATATTGGCAGGTCTCCCCATTCCCACCTCAAATGGAGAGAGCCCAGTCTTAGTTTGAGGGGTTGTACGCATAGCTAGTAACATGATCGGTAAGGCATCCGGCCATTTTAGTTTGGTGCCGGCACACGTTTTAGCGAGCTTGTTCTTGATGATACCGTTGTGTCTTTCTACTAGTCCTGCACTCTGAGCGTGTCTGGCCGAATGGAACCGTTTGTCGATCTGCAATGCCACACATATCTGCAGAATTACAGCAGCGACAAAATGTGGACCATTGTCCAACCAGATGACTCTTGGTAGCCGAACCTGGGAAAATACTCCTTTAACATGTTTTTTCCAGTAGTCATGGCTGTAGCGTCTTTGACAGGGAAAGCCTCGACCCATTTGCTGAAAGTGCAGATGACAACTAACACATATTTCAAGCTATTACACCGTTCCATTTCAATAAAATCAAAGTGAATAACCTCAAAGGGGACAGAAGGTGGTCCAAAACTCCCCCTCGGAGTTGATGGTCCCTTTCCCACATTGTGCTGTAAACAGATCATGCAGTCTTGATCATAGCGCTGAGCTATTTTAAAGATGTTGTCATTCGCCCAAACATTCTCCAACATTTTTGTAAGCTTCTGGGCACATACATGTGTAGGGCCATGAGCCATGACGACCATCATCATCACGCATGCGTCAGGAAGTAGCCATTTCCCTTCGACTATGTCCACCCAACACCCATCATCATCAAGTTTCCCCAAGCCTCCAGCCCATTTCTTGGACTCTTCTAATGTGGCATAGGCTTGGATATCCCTTACGGAATCAACACCCTAATCCATTGCATAGGCATTTACAGTCTCCCTTGAAACATGCGTTTCTGCAGAGAAATTGGTGGCAGTCTGCTTAGCTATCTGATCAGCGAAAGCATTCCCTTTTCCTATATCATCTATAATCTTTCGATGTGCTGCACATTTCATGACAGCTAACTGAGTAGGGGGCGCAAGCGCTGAGAGCAGTTGTACTATTAGGGAGCCATGCTGAATCTTTGTACCATGTGAAGTTAAGAACCCTCTTTCTGACCAAAGTCTCCCAAAGTTGTGAACCACCCCAAAGGCATACTGACTATCATATATATATATATCATATATATATGTTTACTGTAAGCCCTTCGGAAAGTTCACAAGCTTGGGTCAATGCTATAATCTCTGCGGCCTGCGCAGAGTTATGTGTGATTCTCTTGGTTTCCATGACCATGCTCAATGTAGTGATACCATCCGGGAGTTTGAAGCAGGAGCCATCACAAAACAGCTCCCCTTGTGGATTGTTCAAAGGAGTGTCTTTTAGATCAATTCTACCCTTTGTCTCTTGTTCGGTAGTATACAGACAGTTATGTGTCTCTTCGTCACTGCAAGCAGTACCTTTTGGGAAAGGTAAGAGTTCAGCCGGATTAAGAAAGCAACATCTCTTAATTTGTATGTGGGGAGCGAACAAGATCAATTCATATCTCGTCAACCATGCGGAAGTGAGGTGTTGTGTTTGAGTTCTATTCAGTAGAACATCTACAGAGTGAGGCACCATCAGGGTTAGATCATGGCCTAGGACCATTCCCTCACTCTGTTTTACAGACGCAGCAGCAGCGACAACTCGCAAACATCTTGGCAAAGCGCATGCTACAGGATCAAGGGTGGAAGAAAAGTAACCGCATGGCCTATTCTTTCCTCCATGTTCCTGCGTTAATACAGCCAAAGCACATCCATCACATTCATGCACAAACAACACAAAGGCTTTTTCATAGCTTGGTGTGCCCAAAACCGGTGCCGAGCACAATGCAGTCTTGAGCAGATCAAATGATTGCTGGTGTTCCGTGTTCCACGGCAATGGCGGAGAAATGCCCTTCTTCGTCAAAGCCAACATTGGCTTAATCACTAGTGAGAAGTTTGGGATCCACAACCTACAGTAAGAAGCGATACCTATCAAGGCTCTAACTTCCTTCTGTGTATTTGGGACAGACATGCGAGAAATTAGTTTTATCCTTTCAGGTGTCAATCTACTTCCCTCCTTTGACAGGAGATACCCTAAATAGGCGACCTCCTGAAAACAATATTGAAACTTTTTAAGCAAAGCTTTGTAACCATGTTTAGCCAGATGAATAAGCAATAACACAGTGCACTCCTTACAAGCGCTCTCAGAGTCTGCAGCTAAAAGCAAGTCATCACCATACAGAAGCATTGTACAAGTAGAGGGCAACTCAAGAGTAATAAGCTGTTCTTTAAAAGCCCTACTGTAGATGCTAGGACTTTCCGTGTAACCTTGCAGTGCACGGGTAAAGGTGAACAAGCGTACCCCTAAGGTGAACGCGAACAAGTATCTACTGTCCTTGTGTATAGGAATACTAAAGAAAGCATTCTTCAGATCCACAACACTAAAGTAAGTAGCTGAAGCCGGGATCATGGTTAATATTGTCGTCACATCAGGCACAATTGGAAATTGCGGAGCGACAACCTTATTAATGACACGTAAATCAATTATGAAAAGAAATGGAATTGCATTATCGCCTTTTTTGTACACAGGCAAAATTGGACTATTGCACAAACTACCTGCAATTTCCTCAATCACCCCTTGATGCACAAAATCGGAAACAATGCATTTCAAAGCATGCTAGCCCTCAACTGAAATCTTATATTGTGGAATACGTGGCAGCTTTATTGCATGTTTCAAGACTATTTTGACAGGCTCAATCTGTAAAACGCCAACGTCATTGTCGTCAATTGCCCATAAACACTCTGGTACACCACTGAATTCTGGCGGCAAATGTCTGGTTAAGAATTGTGAGACAGAAAGTTGCTGTGGTGAAATCGTCAAACGCACGCCATCAGAACAATGAATTACCGCATTTAATTCTTTCAACAGATTCACCCCCAGCAAATTCTCTCCACAATTCGAAGTCAAAAGGAATTGATAGTGGTTTGTGAAGGAACCCAAAGAAATAGGTACCGGTGAAGAAACTGGGCAGACAACTGGGGTGCCAGAAAACCCTACAGAAACATTGGTTTGCCCTGACAGTGGAATGTTTGGAACCCGAGAATGATCAATGGAACACTTCTGTGCCCCAGTATCTATCAAGAACAGATGTTTCCTATTTTCCCACTATCATTTCAATGTAGGGACCTTTCTTATTAACGGGAATAGGCGTTGGTGCTAAACCCTGCTTCGGGCAAGCCTAACGAAACAGAATATCGTCAAAAGGAAGTTCTTCAGAGAGATATGCAGCAGAAGGATGATCAAATATGTTTCTAGTATCCACACTCAGAGTCTGATTATCCTGCAAAAAAGGTTGCTGTGGATCCTGTGTAAACTGACCTCTACCAGGGCCCCCTGCACCCAGGCGAACTCTGGATCATCTACCCATATTTCCAAATGTGTTATTTGACCATTGTCGTAGGATCGGCATTGTGTATGCCAATGACTCTCTTGCCGACAATAGGCACACTGGTTAATGTTCACAGGACCCAAGGGCACACTTCCTTGTGGAAGATACTGACCTCTAATCTGCGAACTACCCCCTCTAGGACCTCTAACAATTTGCTGTAATAATACTTTAGTCTTCAAATCACCTTTTCTCTACTTCACTCTTTCCTTTTCATTATCGACACAATTCTCATAGTACTGAGCCATATGCAGTACTTCTGATTGAGACTTCTCCTGCCAAGCACTCTTAGAAGGCTTAATTTGTGACTGGATGTCATGCAGCAACCCACGCACAAATTTGTCCACAAATAATCTTTTCCCAGACTCTGTGCCTAAGTCTTGTCAACTGAAATCCGAGAATACCTGTTCGAACGGATTGAAGAACTCGGTAGCACCCTCAGACTTCCCTTGGACACAGGCCGTAAGCTTGTCCCAAATAATTATCTTTTCGGGAATTATAGTTTTCAATTTCGCAATGATTCTATAAGGTAAAGTTAGTATCACCTGAGGCGGTCTCTCACCAGCTGGCCTTTCTCCATCGAGTCTAATTATGTTAGCCCATGTATCTCCAACCCTGGTACGTCATCTATAGTCCTAACCTGTTTCCATAAATCTACGGGCAGGAGTACAGGAAATAACAGATCAATGTCACCCAAGGTGAATACCGAAGATTGCAAAACAGACTTTATTTATTTATAGAATCCTGTCGGATTTTTCCTAATGTCAGGAATAGATTGTCTAATGGTATTCACTTCCTGTCTTGAGAACGGGACGTGAACAAACAGCGATACATAATGTGCAGAAATGTTCACAGCAACCATACCCGCTGCAGCATTGGCCGCAATCTCAAACTTCGGGACAAATGTCGGAGGAACCTCTCTAATAGGCAACTGAGAAGTGGGCAACTCCGAATGCTTACTAAGCAGCAGAGCCAAGTCGAACGCTAAAGCAGCCGAAGAAGTGTCAAGTGAAAAAGCTCTCTTATAAATACTCAATAACTCTGTGGGACAAAAAATCTTTCTTTTTACACATTCATCCTGCAGGTACTCTACCATTATCTGTATCACTTTCCTCTGCACGTATGGCGTACACTGACTATATGTGTCATATACCTCAACTGGAGTTATCGACATATCTGAGATCCATCTAATCGCATTTTTTGTACAAATTCTTACTTCCTCAGATGTCGATTTAGAAAAGGAAGGAACTGTTTCTGTACATATGTACTATCCTTGTTGTCATCCTCATTCTGTAACCTTTCCAACTCCTTTCTATACTCAAATACCCTCTTGACATGCTCATGTACTTTCTCCACAGTGTCTCTTGAAAACGCGAAAGTGTTCAGATCTCTCACCCCTTGTGGGAGATCGGCATTATTTAATTTGCCCCACATACATAAATCCCTAAACCTTCAATAAAAACATTTTTCTCAGGAAAATTATCCATATTAGAAAGTGTGGCAAAAACATTAGCTCGATCATCTTTTTCCATACAATGCTTAGCCCATGCAATCAAATCACATTTCTTCTCTCGAGGTACAGTATTGCGAGAGACAACCCTTGACCCCGCACCCTGATCGACTACAAGCGGTGCAGGACGACTTGGAAGAGGGGGAACATGGAGGTATTGTCACTGGTGCAATAGGAAGAGGCGGAGGAGCAGTTGGAGGAACAACAACTGGAGGAAAAGGAACAACGGGAGGAGCAGGAGCAACAGGCGGAGCAGGAAGTGCAGGAATAACAGCAGGAAGAGGCAAAGCAGCAGGAAGAGGAACATACGGAGGTGGCGCAGTGGCACCAGGCCTTCGTTCATTTAACAATTTGTCAATAAATTTGTCGGAAACATGAAGGTCTTTAGAAGGATAGATTTTCTGAATGCCAAGTGAGAAAGCCCTATCCATATTCCTAGCCGACTCAGACTGTTTATCTTGGTCATATAACAACGCTTTTTCGGCGTTCGTTTTATGACGTGCACAAGTTTTTCTCCACTCTTAAGCTGCAGTAACGCTTCTTTTTTCCAATTCTGCAAAACATCAAATGCTGCAGGTCTAGCCTTTTTATTTAACAAAATTGACTCTAAATACTCAATACGAGGGATTTCAAAACTATCATTGATTGGCCACTGAAGTTCGGAATCATGTCTGGTTTGTCTGTGCCAAATATCATCAAACACTATACTACCAATGCCATGCTTACAGTACATAGTACAAGCCGGCGATCCCTCCTGTGGTGCCGGAGGGCTAAATTCCAAAGATTGCCTATCACTGCGGAATAACGCCCTGAAGCAGGTAGACAATTTCCCAGGCACATCAAATTATTGGTGTTACCTGGTCAATAATTGTATTTGCAGATACAATGTGCCAAAACTAATTATCAGGATACTTAAGAATCGGGTCACGACTCACCTGATCAATCCTAAGGAGGTCCAATCGGATTTCGAAATTCTTTTCTAACTGATACTACCTCGTGTTTGGTGATTTTGGAAAATCTGCCTGCCTCGATAAGTGGACCCTCATCAAGATGCCGTCTCGGACCACAAGCTCATCGTCCAGGGATCGGGTCGTGCAGCGCTGCTGAGGTGTTGCGTCTCTTTCAGAAAGGGGCCCCGTTTACACCGTCCGATCCCGGACCGATAGCGTGTGTCAACCTTCAACAATCCGGCATCAATCTTGAGGGTCCCTATTCCGCCACCAACTGTGAAAACAAAGAGAAAATATCGAGGCTGAGTACACCAAAAGGAAATACACTGAACACGGGTTACAAAGGAACATACAAAGATCTTTATTTTATACTGAACAGTTTCAAAGGACAAAGCAACTGATAGCTATCGGCCCTCAGTACAACACAGCGAACTCCAGCGTGGTTCGGTGTGCGCAGTGAGTGGGACTGTACATTAGAATAGTCGCACTTTATATACCTTAGAAAACATGATGTTCAACCCTTCTGTAATTTAATATTGGTTAATACATTACGGATCTAGGGTTTGTGCCGAGTTGATACATTCGCCAACAAGCTTCAATGGCAAAAGTATATTTTAGGATTTCTTGTTAAACCTTCTCAAACATCTATACAATGTAGTTTTAACAAGTGTTCTCAGTTCAGTATTTGGACACATTGTTCTTAACATATGTTCGCGGATTAGCTTCATTGGCACAAGTAATCCTCTACACACAGGTCAACGAAGGACAAGGTCTCAGTTCATAACCCTAGCATGTGGCCTGCAGGCAAGTTTGTTTGTTTGTTTGTTTATTTATTTGGTATAGCGTGAAACCAAACCTGAGGGTAGCTGGGCGCTAACATTACATGGAAACTTGAGAACTTAGTTACAGAGTGGTACAGTACACAGTAAAGTTGAAACATATATTTACATACTGTGGGTAAGGAGAAAACAGTGGAGGCAAGTTGTAATAAACAAGGTGGCATACGGGTAATCCTCAGTTGGCATAGTCAAGCGAGCAGATAGTCCAGTCCGGCTAAATGTCATTAGGTCATATCCAGGTAAGGGCCTTGTCCCTGAAGCTCGGGTAGGTTGGGTAGTTCTGAGATTAAGGGCGAGTCTGTTCCAGGTTTGGGCTGCCATGACAGGAAAGCTGGAGCCGCCGGCTGTGCTTTTTTTGAATCTGGGCACCATTAAGGTATATGAGTTAGACATTCTAGTGGGATGGTTTGAAATTCTCTTGATGATTCTATTTGTCAGGTAAGGAGGAGCTATATTGTTAAGACATTTAGAGGTGAGAGAGAGGGTTTTTAGGGTAATCCTGTCCTCAATTTTTAGCCAGTGGATATTTCTTCTGGTGGCCGATATATGATTTCTGGTCGGGATGTTTAAGGCTGCTCTTAGAGCGTTATTTTGGAGGGTTTGCAGTTTATCGAGAATGTATTTGTTCGATCCTGCATATAGAGCATTGCAGTAGTCCAATCTAGATATGATTACTGCATTCGCCAGAGTGATGCAGCTGGGCTCAGATAAGAATGGTCAACAAGCTCGGATCAATTTCCAGGTATATGCTGTGGAGGATGTTAGGGTATTGATTTGCTTCTTGAAGGTGTGTGCTGAGTCGAGATAAACCCCGAGGGTTTTGACTGACGGCATCACTTTGATGACGTTGTTGTCGCTGTTGAATGAGGTATAGTTGGGGTCAAGTTTTTTAAATTGCTGTCTCTGTGCCAAGGATCAGTAGCTCAGTTTTGTCGTCATTCAAGCAGAGGCCGTGGGATGCCATCCATGCCTGAATGAGCAGATCTATCTTGTTTACCAAGGCCGAATCTTCCACAAAGTTGCCCGAAAGGGGGATGAGGATCTGAGTGTCATCTGCGTAGTTAGTGTAGATGACACCCAATCTGTCCAACTTGTCGAATAAGGGCTTGGTAAAGATGTTATACATCATGGGAGATACACAGGATCCTTGGGGAATGCTGCAGGAAACTTATATGGGAACGGCGGCTGCTAGGGGAGAGAAGACTCTCATTGTACGGTTAGCGAGGAAGGATTGCACCCAGGCTATGGCATCACTTGAGAAATGGGCAGCTGAGCTGAGGTGATTGCATAAGACTGCATGATCTACCAGGTCAAAAGCCGCAGAAAGTTCAAGGAGGAGTAGCATAGCTGATTTTTCATTGTCCTTCAACTCGTCAATTTTAGTCTTGAGGTCAATCAAGGCTGTTTCAGTTTGATGAAGGGGCGGAAGCCTGATTGACGAGAGCCTAATAGGTGGTTGGTTTCTAGATACTCCTGGATTTGCAAGTAGGCTACTCTGTCAATGATTTTGAGTAGGAAGGGGATGGTGGTGATGGGTCTGTAGTTTGTCGGTATAGAGGGGTCAAGTGTTTGTTTTTTGAGCAGGGGAAGTACCCAAGATTGTTTTAGGTTGTTGGGTACTAAGTTTGACCTGAAGGAGGCGTTAATGAGTTTGGAGATAAAGGGGGCAAGAACTCTAGCTGCGTCTTTGATAATTTGGGGTGGGCAATTGTCTCCTTTACAGTTAGAGGGTTTTAACGAGAGTATCATTTTTTCTGTCTCTGGTATGGTTATTTGTTTGAAGGTGAAGGGTTGGGAGGTATTTTTCGGCGGGTTGAGTGGTGGCTGTGATTGGGGCGGGGGCTCTTGCAGCTAGGGTAGGGAGGCTTTCTTGTTGGCAATTTTAATTTGGAGGGAGCTAATTTTATCTGCAAGGGCGTTTTGGATATTGGTACACCAGGTCTTGTCTTTGGGGGTATTGTCGATCTGAGGTATGGGTGATTCCATTTCGTGAAGAATGGAGAATAGTTCCTTGGTGTCTGATTTGGCCTTGGATATTCTGTTGTTATAGGTATTCTTTTTGGTGCTAATAATTTCCTTTTTGTAGAGTCTAGAGTGATTGGTTAGCTTAATTTTGTTCTCCTCGGTGGGCGAATGTCGCCAGATTGATTGCAGCTTTCTTTTTTGAATTCTTAATTCTTTCAGTTGTGGTGTGAACCAATTGTTCAGATGAGATAACTGTCTGCCTTTATGGGTTTTGAGTGGGGCAATGGTGTCTAGAGCTTTAGTTATGGTGCTATTGTAGACTTCCACGAGTAATGTGGGGTCTGTGTTGTTGTCTAGATTGTTAAGAGCGGGGAAGAGGTGTGGTAAGAGAAGTTCTGCTGTATTGTCTTTTTTGCTCCTGGTTGAGAGTGGTGGGGCCATAAGTATGGGTTTAGGGCGGATGAGATCAAGTGTGGCAGAGAATGAGATTAAGTAGTGGTCCGTCCATGATTGCGGTGTTGTATTGGTGATACTTATGTTGCAATTCAGGTCAGCAATCCAATCTAAGGTCCTTCCTTTAGAGTGTGTGGGGGTAGCGACTTTTTGTGTTAGGCCATGGTCATTCAGTAATGAGGCTATGGCGAGGGCATGTTTATCGTTGCAGTCATTAAAGCCAAGGTTAAAGTCTCCCAGTAGGAGGGTTTGTGCGTTGTCTTTGGTTTTGTTAGACAGGATGCATGTTAAGTCGTCCTCGAAGGAGCCTAGTGGTCCAGGTGGTCTATAGATCGCGTGGATAGTAAGGGTCCGGTTGCATGATAGGTGGAGTTTGGCCATCAAAAGTTCACAGGACTGATATGGCGGGGTAGTGGTTAGTCTGATTGGTAGGTTGGATTTGTGGATGATGGCTAGGCCACCTCCTCTAGAAATGGGTCTGTCAGCTCTTAATAGCTGGTAATCCTCTGGTACCGCTAGCATGGTCGCAGGGCCTGCGGCCTCTTGGAGCCAGGTTTCTGTTACGACTAGTAGGTCCAAGTTCTCATTAATTAAGGTGTCTGAGATCTCTGTGGCATGAGCTACCATTGATCTGGCATTAATGAGGGTCCCCATTAGTGATAGGGTACTGGTGGGTATGGTATTAGTGAGTTGTTTATTTTTAGTTAGGGTCACTCTTTGAGTAGTCTGGTTGGTTATTGGGAGGGTGGGATGCAGATGGGTAGATTTGGGGTATTGTGAGCATTTACACATTAGTTTGTACACAGAGGTCAAGATGGCCATGTTACATTCGGAATGACACTGTCCACCATTTTAGCTCACAGGGTGACTTTACAGAGAGAACCTAAAATGGCGGATAGACCTAAAATGGCGGTTTACATTAACTCTAAGGTCAAGACCTTGTAACGCGGATTTCTTCGCAAGTGGCTTATAAGCAGCTTGGCGTAGGCCAATACACATATATTCATCATGATAGGAGGCACAATATAATTTCCCGTTCGAAAAGATGAGGCCTCGAGCACTCCGTCCTAAGTTTGTTTCTGGCCGCTCTCACTGGTGGCGTCTTAAGACACTTTTTCAAATATGCTGCTAGTTTAGTCGGCGGTTCCCACTCAGCTGAACATGGGTGAATGAAGGAGTCTGGGTCAAAATCATCCCAGGCTTTCTATTCCATGTATGCAGCTTTCTTTTTCTTAGGAACTCTTTTACGCCCCTCTTCACTAGAGGAAGATATCACCTCCACTTCTTCCTCAGAGCACTAGCTCGGCCAGTCATCTTCCTCATACTCATCTGAGCTCTCCGAGGATACGTCCTGCCACCTGCTCTCTTTCGCTTTTGTTCTCACTTCCTTTCTTTTACATTTCACCTTCTGTGGTGTGCTGGGGGGCGGGGGGTCTTGGCCTCACGTGCTTTATGGACTCTTTTTCTCCCCACTTTCTCTCTATCCTGTCCACTCGCTCCTCTGAGCTCTTCCACTCCTTGAGAAAACTTTAACCAGTTCTCCATGAGAGACAACAGGTGGGACACTTGTCCCAAACTGGCTCCCAATGCCTTCTATATGACTTGCCCCATACTGGACTCATTTTTGGCTGACTTGAGCCCTTCCTTCCTCACTGGAGCTGGACATCTTTTATAGTTTTCTAATCAGAGATAGTTCGTAGAAACAAAGACAAAGGTTTTGTGGGCCTGTTCCTGCCAATACATGTCATAGAGAATGAATGCAGTGAACCAGGAGTGATGGCTATATTTCTGCCAAACAGTTTTCACACATGAATATGCCAGTCAGGTATTATAATTGTATTTTGTACTTAGTGTCCAGTAGGTTGCGCTGTTTTTCTCTGTCAAGCATTATGTGAGACACCTGAGGTTTCATTAAAGACGTATGCTCTGCGTGTGTTGTCTGCTTCACTTATCTTAGCCTTTTATTGTGGTAGGCACACCACTTGATAAGGATCTAATCCTTCAATTTCTAGTCCCCCGTTGCATGAAGCTCACAGACTTGCACCACTGACGGTTGAGGAAGTCTGCACAGTGGCGCGCCGGATCTACAGTCTTCCTGATGTGTCTCTACCGAAGTCCAAGACCGTAATGCCCACTACTTGATGGCCTTGTATTCTGCGGTCCACAGAGCCTCTGCTCTGATGCGACCGATAATAGACTGCGTATGTGCTCTGCCAGTACCATTCACCACGCTGCACTCACACTTACCCTACAATGCTAGCGAAGCCCCAGAAGTACAATAATCACAATTCCTGCACAATAATACTGATAAGCAAATGTGTACTTAACTAGCTGCCCGAGCAGCAAAGAAAGAGAAGGATTTAAGTTTGTGTAAAGTTTGTGTATTGCTGGTGATGGACTATTTGTTAAAGAAAGTCACTGTTGGCGGTCTCCGGTGGCCGCCTCCGTGAGCCCCCCACCCCCGTGCTACAGAGACACAGAGACAGCAGTGTTGTCGGTGTGGGCTCCCCGGTGATTGTGTTGTCACCGGGAACGCCCCCTTTATTTAACAGCGCACGCGACGGAGTGAACGTCACTCCGTCGCGTGCGTACCCTTAAAGGGCCAACGCCACACTCCTCCTTTTCCATAACAACAAATTGGAAACAGGAGTATCTAACTAGCACACATCTACATAACACAAAACTTTGTCAGTTTCCACCAAAAACCCCCATTTATTGACAGCCACCCCGGATCCCCCGTGGGTGCCTGTCCTGGCCTGACCATTAACCCCGGTCAGCCTCGCCGACTCAGTCCGTAATATAGTCAGTGAGACGGGCAGGTTTCCCACGCCCTGTTCTCAGGGGGTACCTCCTGCCACCGTCCCTGGCTGGTGTCCCTGGACCGGGTCCGCCTCAAGCCGGAGATTCCACGGCGGGACCTTCTCCCCCACCTTCATCCAGAGCACCTTCTCCTTCTCGGCTGTCCGGGCTGTCCACTCTGGGGTCGCCGATCTTCCGGAAGAATGAAGCATTCCTGGTTACCGACGACGTTCCATCTGAGGCGGTTACCATCGAACCCTTGACTGCCACCACGTCTAAGGGATCGGGTTCATACGTGAGGGACAGTTTTCCATGTGGGTGGCGATTCCTCACCAGCACCTCATCTCCCAGCGCAATGTGTGGGGGTCTGAGGCCCCTCCGGATATTCTCCATTTGTGTCCTGACCTGTCTGCCCTCTTCGACCTGCTCATTGTCGATGACGGCAGGGTCTCTGCCCCCCACTTCCGGTATGACATCTCTCGGGCACCGCTGGAAGTGTTCTTCCGCCGGGGCCACCCCCGTTGAGGAGTGAGGGGTGGTCCGGTATCCACGCAGGAAGATGTACAAAGCCCTCTGCAGACACTCTCCTTTGCCATGAGCAATCCTGAATACCTTGTTGAGAGTGCGCATCATGCGCTCGGCTTCCCCGTTGGCGCGAGGCCACAGTGGGGTGACCCGCCGGTGTTGAATGCCATACTCCTTTTTGAGCTCGGCAAAGCTCTCGCCTTGTAATGGGGCTCCGTTGTCGGAGCACAGCACAGAGGGGAGGCCATGAGTGGCAAAGATTTTCTCCAACGCCACCACCACGTTCTCAAACGCCACTGAGTCTATGAACTCAACCTCCGGGTACCTAGACCACTCGTCCACCACCACTAGAAAGTGCGTACCTCTCGACGTGGACCCGGAGTCAGCGTGCACCACTTCCCACGGTCGAGTCCCTCGGGGCATTGCTTCAATGGACGGTTCCTTCTGGGCCGGTGCTGCAGCCTGGCACCACACACACGAGGCCACAAACGCTTCCACCTTCCGCTCCAGTTCAGGGAACCACACCTTCTGACGGAGGCGAGCTTTGGTCTTGGGGGCCCCTTGATGACCCTGGTGCGCCAAGGCAATGACCTGTGCTACTTTGGTCTGGGGCACCACGATCCTTTCCCCTCTCAGTAGCAGCCCCGACTCCGAGAATGTTAGTTCCTCTCTCACTCTCCACAATTGCTCGAGGGCAACTCGGGCCTCACATGTCCTTTGTTCCACAGCCTCCAGCACTGTCTTCCAGGTCCCTTTCTGCATGGCTTCCTTCAGGATGGCGAAACATTCATCGCCTCTCGACGCAGCCTCGAGTTCCTCCACCTGCATGGAGTTAGGGGTGGCAGTCTCCACGACCAGGCAGACGTGATCGTCGGCTTCTTCCGCCGATGCCGACTCCTGTGAGTCACCTCTGGGGTGTCGAGATAGGTAGTCCGCCGCATTGCTAGCACCTGAACGATATATCAACGACACTCCATACTCGAGCAGGGCGAGCATCCAGCGCTCAATTCTCACCGGCGGGCGAGATGACGAGCCCGCCATGATCAGCAACAACGGCTTGTGGTCCGTGACCACGGTCACTGGATGCCCCAGAATATAGAGGCGGAAGTGCCGACAGCCCCACAGCACCGCCAGGGCTTCCCTCTCAATTTGGGAATATCGTTGCTCAGTGTCGGAAAGGGCCTTACTGGCGTATGCTATGGGTCGAACCTCCTGGTCTTTCCCCACTTGCGTAAGCACCGCCCCCAGTCCATATGGGCTGGCGTCCACCACGATCTCCGTCTGCAGGCTCGGGTCGAAGAACGCCATGGTGTCATGCGCCGCCAAAGCCCCTCTGATATCGTCAAATGCCGCCTGTTCCAGAGGGCCCCACTGCCAGGTGACATCCTTCTTGGTGAGCGATCTCAGCGGCTCCGAGCGGGACGCGAGATTCCTGATGAAGCGGCCACAGTAAGTGACCATCCCCAAGAAGCTCCTCACCTCTGCAACATTCTCAGGCGGGCGCGCCTCTTTTATGTCCCTCACTTTGCGGGGGTCCGGGGACACCCCATCCGCCTTAAATACGAACCCAAAGAACTCGATCGTTGTCTTCAGAAATTCGCACTTGTCCCTGTGCAGGGTGAGGCCCAGCAAACGTAGCCATTCAAAGGTCTTGGACAGGCGTGAGAGATGCTCCGTCTCTGATTTGGCATACACCAAAATGTCGTCGCTAATGTTAATGACACCATCAAGATCCGCCAATGCTCCTCTTATGATGTTTTGAAAAACCTCCGCTGCGGAGGACACCCCAAAGCTCAGTCTCTTGTATCGATAGAGACCCCGATGTGTGGTAAATGTAGTAATATAGCGGGACTCGGGGTGCAGGACCACCTGATGATAGCCGGATCTCAGGTCGAGCTTGGAAAAGAACTTCGCCCCTTGCAGTTCCGCTATGATGTCATCGATGGTAGGGGTGAGGTGTCGCTCCCTCTTTATGGCCTTATTGGGAAGCCGCATGTCCACACAGATTCTCACGGCATCTGGCTGTTTGGGCTTGCGTGCGATGACGATGGGAGACACCCAGGGGGTGGGGCCTTCAACCTTTTCAATTATGTCCAGCCCCACTAGGTTGTCAAGTTCGCGATCCACCAGATCCCTGAGATGGAAAGGAACCTGTCGGTGTTTCAGCGCCACTGGTTGGATAGATTCGTCGATGTGAAGCCGGACCGGCTCACCCACCAGCTGTCCAATGCCCTCAAACAGGGATCCATGTTTGGCCAGGAGGACCTGAATGTCATCCAAGTACACTGAGTAAGCGAACGTGACGATACCCAGCGCCTCCGCCGCGGCACAGCAGAGCAGGGTGTTGTCGCTCACCGGTGTGACATAGAACCTGGCCCGTATGTATGAGTCACCATATTGCACATCAGCCACGAATACTCCGTCCAGAGGCAAAGGCCGGTCCCCGCCGAAGGCGAATATGCGTGCCTTCGGCGCAGTCAGCGTGGGCGGGGCCTGCATGGTATTATAATGCTGGCGGGCCATTACATTCACGGATGCGCCAGTGTCTACTAGCATCGGCACAGAGTCTCCATTAACCAGCACGTTGCACCTGGGCTGTCTCTTGGAGCGGGACTTCAGCATGCTCACACTGGACATGAAAAATACGTTTTCCTCGTCCTCTTCCTCCTCCTCCTCATCCTGAGGGGCCCCTTCGTCACCCTGGTCTACCTGGGCAACGTTGGACGTCCTTTGGGGCCGGAAGAAGCCGGCTCGAACTGGCCCCCTCGGTACAATCTTGGGGGCTGCAGACCTGCACATTCTGGCGAAGTGGTCAGCGCCTCCGCATCTACCACACTTGACCCCCGTTGCAGGGCATTCCGCGGGGTGCGGGAGATCGTATCCACACTTCAGGCACGAGGCATTCGACCCCGGCGTGCGCGGGCTCTGAGTGTTCATGGGGCGCCTCACCCCGCGGCCTCTTCCGACCGCGCAGATCTCCTCCGTCTTGGCTGGGCGAGTACCAGCTTACATCCTGGTTGCCCGCAATTCCGAGACTTCATGGCACCTTCCCAGTTCTAGGATGCGAGGAAGGGTGATGCCAGGCTCGCGCAATATCTGGCGTCTCAGTTTCCCAGAGCTACACCCCTGAATGAGTTGGTTACGAAGCATGACTTCAGGGTCGTTCCAGGCACATGGCACTGACAATCTCCGCAGCCGCCCAACGAATACATCCAGAGTCTCGTCATCTTTTTGTCGAGCCGTTCCCATGAGAAAACGTTCATAGTCCGCATTGGCCATCGGCAGAAAATGATTGTGGAGTGCCTCCTTCGCCGCCGCAAAAGATCCGTCTACCGGCTGCAGGGACATGAATACCTCGTGCACCGCTGGACCAGCGGAGTACAGGAGAGTGGCCAGCTTGCCGTCGTCACTTGTCTCCATTGTGGCCCTGAAATACATCTCCAGCCTATCCATCCAAATCTTCCACCTCTGTCCCAGGCCTGATGGAGCACCCGAGATATCAAACTCAGGCATTGGCTGTAGGGACCCCGGTGGTTTCGGCAGGGGAGCAGGCGGAGGCGCAGGAGGCACAGCAGCAGCAGCTGCAGGAGCAGCAGCAGCAGCAGCCTGATTCATGGTGGAAAGCGCACAGGCACCCCAAAGGATTGAAAAGAATGGGGCCGCAACTCACCACCAGCCGTGCTCTCCGTGGAAGTGTCACTCCAGCCAGCATGCAGACAATGATGTGTCCAAAAATTGAGTAGAGGATGAGACCCCTAGTGCAAACAGCAGGTTTCCCATGGAGCCTCCATGCCTCTGCTCGGTAATAACAGTGAAAACGTCGAAATTTTCCTCTGGGACCGACATGTGCTGTTTTCAGCGACCATCCGCCGCTGAAATTCCGAAAAATTGTGTCCGGATGGCTCACCGACGCTTCGTTATGAAGCCGTGAGTCTCCGAGGCCTATTGATCAAAATGGCCGCCGGCCGCGTGTGTCGCTTCCTTCTCCGCGGTCGGAGTTCGTCGGAGCGTTCACATACGATCATCTGCGCTCCAGACGAACATCCCCGCCTGTCCCAGGAAGCGATCCGGGCCTCGTCGCCACTGTTGGCGGTCTCCGGTGGCCGCCTCCGTGAGACCCCCACCCCCGTGCTACAGAGACACGGAGACAGCAGTGTTGTCGGTGTGGGCTCCCCGGTGATTGTGTTGTCACCGGGAACGCCCCCTTTATTTAACAGCGCACGCGACGGAGTGAACGTCACTCCGTCGCGTGCGTACCCTTAAAGGGCCAACGCCACACTCACGTGTTGTAAAGGACCAATGCCAATATGAACTACCAGAGACCTAAACTACGTTGGGGATTGTAGTTTTTATTGCTTTGTTGATATATTGTTCATTGTTAAAGTTTGCTGCTTCAGAAAGATAAAGAAGAGGAAAAGCATAATCCAAGCCTCCAGGTCTTGACATGGAATTCAGCGTTTCACACAGCCACAGCACACTTAGTACTTTTCGTGGCACAGTGTTGAAGGTATTAGAGAGAAATCCAGTGCTTCTTGCAATAAAGTACCCTCAAAACCCTCCCAAGCATAGCATTGAAGCAGTCAATTAAATACATTATGAACGGCATTAATAAAAGAGTGCAACGCGTGTCATGCAGTTACAGTACCCTGCACAAATTCCCAAACACAGCATCTAAAGTGTTAATGCGAGATCCATCCACCGCCTCCTGCAGACACGTTCAGCAGCTTCCAGGGCACATTAAGCAGGGATGCCCTGTAAAAAGCGAGCTGGGGTGTTCATGAATCGGGCTCTTTCATTGTAGCATTCTGGCTTCGGTGTAAAGAGGTAGGGTTAAAACCATTAAAGTGTTCTGCATCATTTGCACACGGCTTTCCACAGATTTTCTGTAACCTGCACCTATAAAAGGCCACAATGCACCCAGAGAGCGTTTGCGGGCTTCTCGCTTAATTCTGCCTTTGTTCTGCAGTTACTTGCTGACATAAACCAGAGCGCGAACACCATCGGCCAAGAAAAGGAGGGCGCGAGAAGTCGTGGAGCCATTTCCTCGTACTGAGAACGCCGTCTCAAAACGGTCATACTTCCAAGCGCCGCTCTCTTTAAAGGGAGCAGTATGGAGTAAAACTGTCCAATTGTTGATCTCTGACTAAGAGTCTTGTTTTCTTGAGACCCGTTGACATATTAATGACAATTTCCATTTGGTTTCTGTGGGGTGAATGGACGCCATAGAGGTAGCCCCCATCGCCTCATACATCACTGATATATGTTTAGTACATTGGGACTTTTTCAAGTGGTGAATTGTCCCACCATGCTAAAAAAAATCAATAAAAAAAAAAAATCTTGCTGTTTATTATTTGTTAAAGAGTTTTTTCCCCACAAGGATTCAGACTAAAGTTAGCTCTCAGGGCCTCCAAACACAAGACAGCTACAACAGTGGCATTCTTAGACATACAGGTTATTTTGCTGGGAATTGTAGTGCGCCCCATAGTCATTTGCATGGTTTCCAGACGCTCTGCCGGATATGACGGAGGGGCGAGTTTCCCCGTGCCAACCCTTGCCTTCCAAACAGGGTTGCATGCGCGAATCATTTGGATCAGCCTATTGCAACAACGTTTTATGTGAAGAGTAGAAATGCACGTCCTCTCGTTTGACAAATGGGCTTCTCCTGAATTTGACAAACACAAAGTTGCTTTTGGTGGCCCAGCATTCAGATACAGTTTGTGCAGAACTATGCATTACACTGGGTGGTGCACAGCAGCAGGGTAAGTGTCCAGCTAGGTCTCTGAACGAACTGGATTGATCAAACAAGCGCTCACAATGCCATTAACCGTAATGTTAATGTTAATGTTAAAGGTATTTATATAGCGCACCGTCACCAACGGAGTTGGTCCCCATGCTCTCTGGCGGATCTGTAAACAAGAAGGAGGGTGGTACGTTTAGATGGGTGGAGGGGAGTAGGAGAGTGGGAGAAGTGGTGTGCTGTTGGCGGCTTCAGTTCGGTATAAACCGTGCGCTGAGCTTTTGGTGCGAGTATCGAACCGGCTGAGACCTTGTGTGCTGTTGGTGCTGTTTATGTGTTGTTTGTTTGTTGTTGATGCATTGTGGTAAAGTGCGTGCAGTTTGCTGGGCGAGAGATGGTTGTGTGAGGGTTTGGGTGGGGTGGGTATGCAGATATTTGAACGTTGGGTTAGAGGGGTCTGTATCCTGGCTCCAATACATCTTCTTCCATTTTTTTAGTTGAATTCCTGGGGTTGGGGTTGTTGCTGATTTCGTTTAATGGCCGTCTGAATGTGGTGTGTGATGGCGTGGCACACTCCCAGTTGTATCCTAGTGAGCATTATATAATGTGATTGGTTATGTCTATTTCTTTCCCTCTGGTGTAGGAGCTTATAATGAGTGCATGTATTTACTGCATTGCAATACCTTTGACGCTGACGTTGTTAGATAAGAGGGAGGTACCAATACGAAATAACCACAAAGAATACTCAAAGGAAGGTAAACTACACTTGAACGAGCTTCACTGTAGATATCTAAAGATGGACAAGTGCAGGCCTTTTGGAATACTCAAAAATACCCTGCTCAGACCCTGATTCTCATCAAGGAACAGTGAGCATGCTAATCAGCATGTGTCACTGCACCTTTTCTTGATGCCCAGGCATTACGCTTAATCTAAAGTGGACTTGGGCGCCAGAGCAATGCACGACAGTGTCCTGTCTGCAATCCACCTGTTTTCTCAGATAACAGGCGGATTGAAATCTTGGGAGCATTTTCATTAAATTGCATATTAATCGCAATTTAACGAAAAGTGCTGCCGAGAACACCTCTGAGGGCTCTATTCCCATCGAGGTGCAGTGAGCATGCTAAACAGCATGCTTCACTGCGCGTTTTCCTGACGCCCTGGCACTACGCGTATTCTGAAGTCCTGGGCAACAGCGCAGTGTACGACACAGAAGTGTCATGAACGGTCTGCAATCTGCCTGTTTTTGTAGAAAACAGGCAGATTGCAATCTCAGCAGCAGTTTCCAATCGCAAATTTAATGAAAGTGCTGCTGAGGATATTATATATATCTATATCTATTACTATACATATATATATATATATATATATATATATATATATTAAGTGAAAAAACGTTGTTAAAGGGACGTTATGGTTAAGTTGCGCTACTAAAAACCTATGAAATTCACTAATAAAAAACTTTGTTAAAGGGATGTTATGGTTCAAAGTAAAACCGAAAACCCCCTGAAATTCGCCAGTTATGGTAAGCTAAGCAACTACAATGTGCGCCAACACCGTGCATTGCTAAGACTAACAGACTAACACCCAGGACATCAAAGATGACATCACAAATGTCATTGATGACATCACTGATGACATCACATATCTGACTCCCTCTTTTTTCCTTTACTGACATATCTAGGCCAGTAACAGTCAGGAACTAAAAATTCATATACTCATAATGCATATTGAAGTACTATATTTGTGGAGTTATACTTCAAATATGTTCTTACAGTAATTCATTTGGGGTTCACTCACAGCATATGAGACATATACATAGGGGAAAACACAGGTTTGGAAAACAGCAATGCTTTGTGTGTATAAAGACAATCAGTAAGGTTATCAACGCGTTCTTATAGTTCTGCCTTTTTTATTACTTTACTTTCCTGGATATGCTCATATTTGTATACATTGTATGCAAACTACTCTCCTTAGTGTCGAGTCACATTATATGATAGTTATGCATAGCGAATTAATAGCTTTGAAGCAGAGCAATCATTTCTGTGTATAAAGTTAATCAGTTGGGGTATGAAGATTGTCTGGTAACACTGTTGTTTTACTTCATTTTCCCTGTATATGCTCATATTTGTATGTGTTGTTGTCTACTTGTGTTTTGTTTGAAATAATGCAATTATGTAGTAAGTGTGTTTTATTAGCTAGTTATTAAATGTTGCACAGTAGACAAAACTGTAATAAAAAACATTTATCAATTAACTATTCAACATGGTAAGATTAATAATATTGCACATCCATCATGTATGTTGCACACAATGCCTATGTTTCTACATGAGTAGCTTAGTATACTGGAAAGAACCTGACAATAGAATGGTATTCGTATCAATGCATTACTTAATGCACTACATACCTCATGATATTTATTCCAATAATCCTTCACACTTTTTTTTATCAACATTACCATAAGAATCCCTTGTACAGACTTTTCATGAAAAGTAAATGCACATGTGATGTCATCAGTGATGTCATCTTTGATGTCTTGGGTGTTAATCTTAGCAGTGCACAGTGGTGGCGTGAGTTATAGTTGCTTAGCTTACCATAACTGGTGAATTTCAGGGGTTTTCTGGTATTACTTGGAACCATAACGTCCCTTTAACAAAGTTTTTTTACTGAATTTCCTAGGTTTTTAGTAGCGCAACTTAACCATAACGTCCCTTTAGCAAAGTTGTTTTACTGAATTTCCTAGGTCTTTAGCATTGCAACTTAACTATAACATTCCTGTAACAAAGTTTTTTCACTGAACATACATATATAGATAATGTAAATTTGAAAAATGTTTACTAGGATGCCCTTAGTTTATATACATATAACATAGAACATACTGAACCCCCTAGCTGTGGTAGTGGGTCTGATATCCGCGGACCATGCGGCTGTTGGCGGATGGACTCGGACAACATCAACACTATCGAAAAACTCAAAAAAAAGCAGCACATAAATACATTACATTCAATAATAAATACGAAGAGGAAACTCTATATGTAAGACACAGAAATGTCTGGTACTTTGTAATGCCTGGAAGAACATTTTCCTCGTGATGAAATGAGTGAAAACAGTGACACTAATGGTAGACACTACACTTCCCTATATAAACCAATTATTACCCATTACTTTATGTGTCCTTACCAATTTTATTTTTAAAACACACCATACAGACATTAAAAATAATACAGACACAGAGACCTTAGAAAATCATCCGCAGCAAATGCAGCAAAAAAATTGAGCTATTAAAAGAATAATGCGCTCAGAAATATTATTGTCCCAACTGTTCGGACATGTGCTTCTAATCATACGTTGATTGATCGTACAAACATTTCCTATGCACCACACCGTATTTTTCTTCTTTTTTACACATACGAAATCAGGCACCAGGCCGTGGCCATCTTGTTATAATCTTATCCGTTGCCGCATCGCCCAAGGTGGACTGCTCTGGCGGCACTAATTCATATGCCCCGCCACTGAGCCTGACATCACCAAACCTAGCGATATTCTCTGCCTATCTCTAGGACGTTACTGGACAGCGTAGCCAAACGCACCCAGTCATCACCTACGTGATAATGTTACTTGACGCAGAACCCGGAATATCAACACACATCATCTCACCACACAGTGCGTCCCAATTTTCAATATAAAACCATACTTTTAAAGGAAATAGCAAAACTGTACAATTTGAAAAGTACTTTTATTTCACAATAAATGCTCCGCGAACATCCAGCGATTACCATATTCAAGCAGGTAGGTCATTTTTTCTTCGTTCTCTATGCACAAATGTTTATCATGAGTCACACAGTGTTCCTTTTGGGTATAAGAAGCGCATTGGACGCATTGTGAATCGCAAGGGTTTGGCATCAGCTTGGCGCTAGGCCACCGTAAATGATGTCAGGTTGCTCCTGATCGCTGGTACCATGTAAGGGTATATCGGCCCGTGGCGAGCGTCCCAAAAAAGAGCCACTGTGATGCACCCATTCACGTGTATCTGCAGCTGACAGTTAAAAAAACTGTCAGTTTCTGGAATCGATGACAATCACAGAAAGGCAGGATGTACCTGTTTAAAAAAGATAAAAGAAATGTGTCTTAGTAGCCGATCTTTATTAAAGTTAATCATTTTAACCATTAATTTGGCCCTGAGTTACAACTATTGATAAACACGGACGTGAAAAAAATGGGAACACAGAGAAAACAAAGTGGAAAGTACTGTTCAATTTGTTTCAGAAGTTAGTGCTATGGAGTATGGCCAGCTCGAAATGGGATGCGGAGGCTGACGCTACAATCAGGGAGCAGGCTAAGGCCAAGAAGAACACAAAGCAGAATCATGCATTTGTGGAACCTGAGAGAACCCACTAGTGGACTCCACGCATCTCAATGCTGGACTGCCCATGTGCACAGAATAAAGCCAAGTACACACACAAGTTGTAATTGCGTGTTGTTGCAATATGCCACAAACAACAACCGAGTGCAATGTAAGCCACCAATAATAATCGGCAAATGATAACTTGACTAAGTCGTCTATAAAATCGTCAAAATTAAAACGTACATAATATTCAGCATTTCCATTCTATTGGCGTAACACAGACACTACGTTCAGGTCAACAAATGTTCATAAAATGAAATAACATGTTCCTTTGTCCAGTTTTGGAATGGTAAACCTTATTATATTTAAAATTGTTACATCCCTCCCTTCATGCATTCCTTTCGGAATCCTCCCTTTGTTTCAAGGTAAAAAAAAACGATAGAACCTTGTACTATGTACGATGCATGGGTTTGCTCAGCTCGGAAACAAAAAGTCAACGGTGCTGACCTTCACTCCGAATGGGAGGCAATAGCCCTTCAGACCATACTGGCATTACAAATATTTTAGAAAAACATATGAATTGTTTGCTACCATTCACCAATGCGGGCGACATTTCTACAGATTTATTTTGTTCCTCTTGAGGACTTCGCACTCTCCCAGTGACTCCCACAGCCAGGCCACACCACCTGTCAGCTCAGCCCATCTCCTGTTCACACGGCAAATCACGTAAACATTTTTCAAAGGAGCAAGTCTCAAGCCCTGACAAAATGTGCTCATACGAGAATGTCCGAGCAAATCCTGCTGCAACCCCCTCCAGCCAGGCCACAGTTCCCTGACCCCAATGACTGCAGTTATATATTTGAGGCCTATAATTTGTACACATGTGGTTCTACTATCCCACTTTCGGTCACTAGCGAGATGAACGGTGTTGGGGTCTTGCCACCTTACAAATACAGACACATACTAAATACCTAATAGTAATGCTTTTACGTTATAATGCAGATGGTACCAAAAACAACTGCAAGCTAACTGGATGCACACATGGTAAACCATCACTTGGTAAGAAAACCTTCACAACAGTAGGTATAATCTAACACGCAGGAGCCACAACCAATGCACGTCACTACACTGCATATATAAAAAAGAAGTGTAGAAGGTTCAAATATAATAATACCAACATTACTGTAAAACAGAAAATAAGAAGGCTACATCTTCCTCTCTCCACCTGCTGAGGACAAAAAACAAAACTATTGTTACATATTGCCCTAGGTACTAAACCAGAAGAAATAACCTTGGCATTTGGAGGTATTTTCATAACTTCCTGAACCAAGTGTTCCAAATCTGCCAACAAACTAGGGGCACTGACATACCCCAAATGCAAAGCACCACAGTACAAAAAAACTATGGAATGTTTACCCTGCCCATATCTCCACAAACTTGTACAATTCCCTACACATTGAAACCAGGCACAGTGCTCCACATCACCTCCACTCCTTTAACATCAAATTGTTTGCCACATTTCTACATTTAGCATACTGCTCCAAACCATGCACAACATATCTCCAAGCAACAACACCCTGACTTTCTCCACCTCTGTCATCTTCAATACACACAGCCTCTTTCAACACAAACCACAACGTAAACATCTGATTGGCTGATCCCTACAGTCCCCTTTCCATGCTGCATTTGCTGGGAAACTCAGGATGTGCCACGCCCTGTCTGTGGACAGCCAAAGTGTCCGCAAGCACATAACACTGGGGCAGCCCTTCTACCCTTTCCATTTCAATCTCTGCACCATTTCCTCATTGGCTACTGTTAAGCAGTCACACAATCATTCACCAATCACATCCAAAACCTCTACATCTAACTCTGTCATCACAGATCAGCACTTTAGATGTACTATTGATCACTCTCATTACAATTCGGCTGTCACTGCAACGGACCTACAGCAACAACTACTCTAAAACTCCCCAAGATTTCTACTTGCAGATTCATGCACATCCACATGGATGAACACAGACAACAGGTATGAATATTTTCTACACAGTAGATGTACAGCTCTTCTAGGAATACATATAAACAGAGTAACTGCCACTTACCCTTTATAAACTGTAAAATGAACGTACTGTTACTGTCATTTCTCCCATCTGCTATGATGACGTGTTAATTGCAAACCTGTCTGCTCTCCAAATCTTTGTTTACTCACACAGCTATCTAAAAATGTTGTATTTCATATTAAAAGATGGGAGAAATAACAATATAATTATAAAAAAAGGCTCTCCAGTGTGTTATAAAATTACACGAAGCCAGGATAAGTACATGCATCTTCATTCAAGCACACACACAGACAATATCATTAGAAAGGCTCCCAGCTCAAACAACACCACTGCCTCTATGTGAATCCTTCTGCTTTATTTCCCACACCTTCATAAATGTATACATTGCATGCATTTCTGTACAATCCCTGCTATTTACCCTGTAAAAATAGCAAAAAATGTATATGATAATTTATTGTATCTCTTAACATCCAATAACATAACATTAAAAAAAACAAGTGTGCTCTATACATTTACTATTATACTCAAGTGTAAAACATATTCAACTAACAGATTCTAAATAAAATATACAAGATGCACATAGGCAAAGGAAAGTGCATATGCACACTATGCTCAGTTGTAAGAAAATACTACTACTACTACACAAAACAATGTCTAAATTAACAAAAGTGCTATAAACACACACATTCACTAACTTATTTCTTTAACAATTGCAGTGAAGACCACTCTCCTGAAAAGCAGCAGCGTTTGAAGTGCGAACAAGCACTTAGAAAAAACCTACTCTTTCCATACAAAAAAGTAAGTACAATACTAACATAATATTCTAACTGTTACTCAAACACACTAGCATTTTAGTATTGTAGAACAAAGACGTGTATTAACCTTTTCCCATTAGATGTAGTATAAGTGCTTCCCTTTAAGAGTTGCATACATTATATTGTCATCTGAAGCCCAGTATAGAAACACAAATACCGAATAGCCTTCCCAACTTGATGTAGCTCCCATTCACAATCACACACCTCCACAATCATCCTTACTATCATACCCAGACACTCATGCACAAAGCATGCATACACTGTGCAACATCCCAATCCACACTTTCTTTTTTCTCCAACAGACCGCAAAGAATGCCTACCAAAAACCAACTCTGTAGAAAGTGACGCAGAAGTAGAGCAAATCAAAATAAAGTGTCCAAAATAAGCATCCATCTCTAGCAGATTTTGTACAAACAGTTCAAACAAAACAGCTAATACAGTCATTAAGCGAAACAAAAAAGCTTCCAGTACAGAAACTTTGCCTCCTATATCAAAATGTAAAATGAAACAGAAAGGGATTAACAAGACTTCAGCTACCACTACTACTAACGCTGTACCTATAAATCTTGATATAGTGGCAAGTAACCATACCAAAATAAATATTTCACAAAAAATGTTCCACCACAGAATCCTTCAGAACCTTATAAAAACAGGAGAGAAATCATGCACAACCCTTAAAACCTACCGTAGAAAATTAATATTAGAAGCTCTCATAGACAGTGCAATCCTTCTGGAAAGGAAGTTATTTATTTTAGTTTTAAACAGAATGAAACCACTAACAAATCTAACTACTAAAGTACTATAATTACTTCTCAATAAATGGAATATCCACAAAATAGCTTCTTAAACATCTGTGAAGGTGAATGGAGTCACACCACGACCACAGAACCATATTTTAATGAAGAAGCATATAAACAAACCAAACAAACCCAATTGTCATACATAGCAGTGGACGAGTGTATGAAAAACTTAATAACACCAATATGCAACAAGAAACTCTGCTCATAAAAATATCCCCAGAAAACTCAATATCACCTCTCCATTCTACTGAAGGAAAACATGCAGTCTACAAATGGCTGTGCAAATCAATGTATAACATTGTCAAAAAATCTTTCAAATCTTTACGCCAGTTCCTCAATCAATATGGAAAAAGCAAAGACAAATTGAAAAATGAAACTATGACAAAATATGGATGCCTGTCCAGTACACAAATACACAGGACTACGAAGACATGTATTAGCCTGCATTTCAGGACCTATTTGTAAAAGGCACTTACATCATATCAAAATGATATAAACACATCATTCAACTATAATAAATCTGGTCCATAAACTCTACTATGCTAAAAGTCCTGCTTTAGCACTAGCCAATTTAAATAGCAACCTTCTACCTGGTATAGCCAAACAACTACTCAAAGAAATAGAGCATATCCAGAGAAAATATTTTTGAAGTGAAAGCCACTTACAAAATGCATTAGCTTTACAACAAACTAGCAACTACTGTACAAATAGCAACCTTCTATTACACACATACAAAAAAGAAATACTAAAGTTTGAAAGTACCTCCGCTGAAGTACCAAACCATGTGTGTGTGTTGCCGCACGACTTTTTATAAAAGTAGCACTAAAACTGTAAACATAACATACAAAATAGAAGACAATGAAGAAATGAAGATTCCAAATGGTTCCAATTAGCTCTCTACCTTGTAGCAGAAAACAAATACAAAATTACTGACCCCTTAATACTTTGCAATTACTGCACTGCAAAACTTGACAACAACCAAACACCTTCAAGTGCTATCACACATAACTTGTAATTATTCCCACTACCAAAACCTCTGCAACAACTAAATTTGTATGAGAGCATCATAATTCAAACAGTGCACCCATTTCAAGCAATAATACACCTTCAATCAAAAACAGAAAAATGACCTCCCTCTCAATTAGAGAAAGGCATTTGTGGCAAAGTAGTTTATTTACCATCAGATCTCAAAGAAAATGTACACACTCATACACCACAATCCAAAATGTTTACTTCCAAGAGTATATTATGACACAGTCCTTGTTACAAACTCTACAATCTTAACTGCATAGCCTAGATAAAACTTCATGTACAAACTCTACAATGAAACAGTACATAAACTTTTGGGTTGTGGATATTTGATGGGTGTTTGATTCTATGGTTGTGTTATGCTGCGGTGGTTGTGGCCAGGGCCTAGAGTGTTGGATGCATGGCCTATGGCCTACGGCCTTCAGCCATGCAACCAAGACTTTAGGGCCTGGCCACAACCACCGCAGCATAACACACCTATGCTACCAAACATTTAGACTGTGGTATGCGGGCTGCTTATAGGGGATATTAACTACAATCAATGCTCTACTAACAACCCAAAACCAACATCATAGTAAAGTAAGATAGCTAGTAATGCATTTATTATGCCCGTGCACAGCTTCAAAGACCGCGGACATGGCAAACACAACAGGGGCACCTGCCACCTAAACAAATACATTATTTTACCCATCTCTTACTCCCCAACCCTCCCCAAGCACTCCTGCACACCAACACACTCCCCAAAATTGCATTTTGCCTCTGTTCGCCGCCGCGCTGTCGGCAGATCCAAGATGGCGGACGCATCAAAACAATGTGATGCACTTCACGCCTCACTCCAGCCAATCGGCGAACACATTGCATGTCCGCGGACATGACTCAAGTTGGTCAACCAATCGGTGTCCTGTCCATGGAGCGAATAGGGAAATTTGTCAGTGGAGCGGACATAGATATCACTATTTCTTTTGCCTTATGTTTTGGTCATTTAAAAAAAAAAACTACTGGATGGATGTACACCAAATTAAGAAAAGCATGTTTTCGGGACTAAGCCGCTGATCCTGCCACAAATTTGGTGGCAATCCGTCCAGCGGTTTGAGCTGTAGGTGTGAGCAAAGTGTTTTCCCATTATGTCTATGGAAAAAAAAAACAATATGGGACCCCCCTATAACTTTGCCCCCCCTGGACCAAACCTCACCACACTTTGCTATATTCAGAGTGGGCCGTATACTTTTTCTGCAAAGTTTGGTGAGGATTCGTCCAGGGGCAGCGAAGTTATAAGCCACCCAAAAAGTGCTCTTCCTAATGGATTGGCGACTTAACCATAACTACACGGCCACTACTGTGTATATATATATGTATATATATTTTTATAGGGCATGTGGTAGCGGCCCTGTAGTTACGTTTAAGTTGTTCAACCCATAGGAAGAGCACTTTTTGGGCAGTTTACAACGTCACCCGCATATGAATCCTCTCGAAACTTTGTAAAAAAAAGTATATGGGCCTGTCATATTGATCCTCCGAAGTTTGGTGAGGTTTCGTCAGGTGGGGGGCAAAATTATAGGTGGGTCAAAATGTGTGATTTTTCCCATAGACGCAATGGAACAAAGCATTTGCTCATGCCTACAGCCCCAACTGCTGGACAGATTTTCACCAAATTTGCAGCAGGAGTGACGGATTGGTCCTGAAAGCGTACTTTTGTAAATGTGGTGTAAATCCATATAGTAGGTTTTTAAAATGGCCAAAAAGTAGGTAAAAAAATGTGTAATATCTGGGTTCGGTCTGCGGACTCACTTCCCTTTTCAGTCCGCAGTATAAGGGTAATAGTATGTTTGATGTATGTTGTGATTAAGTGAATGCTTGTAGTAGTTAGATAACTGTTTGCATATTCTAACTACATTGGAGGTTAGAAGATATTTTGTCGTATAAGAATTGAGATGGCACATATTGAACTGCTTTTCAATGAAGGGTGTTTTTCAAGTAGTTAGATGCGTATTGGTGTATTCTAACTAGATTTACTTTCAAAAGTGTTATTGTAGTATTATGGATGTAGTTATATACCTGCGTGCATATTCTAACTGTTAATTGTGTAACAGTTTAGTGATTAAATTTGGGTTGAAGGAATTAAGTAGGCATTTGTTAAATTTGCTTGTAACCTATGTTTTGGAGTAACAGAGGTATTGTTACATTCAAACCAACCACTTCTTTTTTTGGCATATGCAGTGTAGGGCCCTAAAATGGTTGTGGCAACAGTGGGGTATAGTATACCTACTATTGTGAAGGTTTTCTTTCCAAGCGATACTTGGCCATGTGTGAAGCCTGTAAGTTTACAGTTATTATTGGTACCACCTGCATTGTACCTTATGACATATTGGCTATGTGAGTTTATTTATATGGTGGAACGATTGTCTGAATTGATAAAAAGGGAATAATATGCCATGATTTGCATTCTGCAATAGCTGGAGAAATGGAATGGATTCAGGATTTGGTATGAATATATATACAAATCATTCATTAGGGATGTGGTCTTGTGAAACATGGTTGCAGAGAGTTCATGTATGTTTCCACGTGTATGAAAACTGGAAGATTTCATTTATAGGGATGTTTTTGGTTTCCAGTACTTGTAGTAAGGACTTTTGGAATTCTTGTGGATCTTCCTGTGTGTTTATGGTAAATTGTACCATTCCTGCACAGTAGTCCAATGCTCTCCTTATACCTGAGACACAGTAGGTGTTGTCAGGATTATTTGTGGCATTTCTGTGAAGGACGAGCATTTGCAAACACAACTGGTCCAAGCCATGTAAGTAAAACTTTTGAAAAATTGATGGCAATTGAAAGAGATTCATTGTCACATTAGCATAACAGATTACAAATGTTTTGTTTCTGAATTTAAATTGGACCAGAGAGCTCTGTTTGTGGATCATTTGATGGGCCTGCAGATGTTTCTGGAGAAGAGACATTTGTGTGTTTCTATTTTTCTGGTGGATGTGCAGTTGATTTTGTACAAGACAGTTTTGTGGTTGCATTATTTGATGCAGAAGGAGTTAGTCGTTTATTTTTAGTGGTATTGTTCGGAAAGCTGCTACAGATTCTGGTTCTATTATTTGCATTTTAAAAGGTTTCTTTTTTGAGGTACAGGGTACATATGTAGATGAGGTCTTTAGTGCCCGTAGGCTGTTGTATTCCAGGATGCAAGATATATTGTCATTGACTTTGTTTGCATCAAAGTTAAGTAGGAAAAGACCATTGAGGGTACGTAGACATGAAAGTTCTACATAACTCATACCTTCTTTAAACACTCTGTTGCCAGTTTCAATCAATGCTTGATCTAGGGATAGACCTTGTGATTTGTGAATAGTGACAGCATATGCAAGAGATAGAGAAAAGTGTTCTCTGCGTATGTACATGTCTCTGCAAAGAAAGAAACATGCTATTGTCCGGCCAATTCTTTTAACTTTTGCACGTTTGTCAAAGTGGATGTTGATAAAATAAATATCATCATGTGGATATGTTTGGAAGCCAACACCTGTACCAATTACTCCATTGACTAAACCATGTTCTACGCCAAGGTAACGTTTTAGAATTTCTCTGCAGTTTAGAAACAAAGTCAATATTTTCTCCAATACGGCTGTGTTGGAAATAAACTTTTCTAAGCTATTAAGTTGTGCTGTTGCTTGTTGACATATAGGAATTGTCATAGTGTGCACTTCTAGTTTATCTGCGGAGCTGATATGCAGTATGGGTTGCATTTCTTTTTTCAACATTGTCTTGTTGAATTGACTACAGCTTGCAAGGTTTGGCATTAAGGACATATTTTTTTTAGATTTTGTTAAGTTAATTGTTCCATGACATCAGGAGCAGATGTGTTTCGTCCATATAGCTCATAGATTAGTCTACTATTTAAGATGGATTTTGAATTTTTAGTAAGCAGACTAGTTGTAATGCTTTTTAACATGTTAGCATATGTGAGGTCTGCAGACTAGCGCATGTTTTGAGTTAGTTCTCTGTAGTGAAAATGTTGCACAGATTTACATTTCCAATGCTGCCAAGGGTATTGTGGCATTTTATGTATTCTTATGTTTTGAACATAGTTTGACCTTTCACTGGTGTAACTGTAGGACATCTCCAAAAACAATAACATGTTTTCCTCCAAACAGATCTTCATAGTTAGTTTTTAGGACTTCTTGCATTCTGAGATGAATTAAAGCCAATATGAGGTTGGAAACCATGCTTACTTCATCTACCAGGGGCACTTTCATTTGTTTTAGAATTCTGTGTACTTCAATAGTAGCTTCTGCTGATAATTTGTAGTATTCTAATTTGTTCTGGTGTACTACAGGAGGAGTAGTAGTCGGTGTAAAGTTACTCCTCCTATGTTATAGGCAGCTAAACCTTTGGGGGCTGTTACTACAGCCGAAAGGTTGTTGTGTGTTAAATTGTGTAGAAACGTACTGATTATTTTTATTACAAATGTTTTACCAGACCCAGCTTCACCACTTACATACAGGAGCAGTGGTTTATAATTTTTACAGCTACAGGTTTTAGTTTCATGTTTACAACCATATTCAATTTCGTGAGTGACTTCTAGATACATAGTGAGTTTTTCATCATTTAGCTATGATTCCAGAATTGACAAGTCTTTGTCAGATTATTTATATTGAGCATTTGCAAACACAACTGGTCCAAGCCGTGTAAGTAAAACTTTTGAAAAATTGATGGCAATTGAAAGAGATTCATTGTCACATTAGCATAACAAATTACAAATGTTTTGTTTCTGAATTTAAATTGGACGAGAGAGCTCTGTTTGTGGATCATTTGATGGGCCTGCAGATGTTTCTGGAGAAGAGACATTTGTGTGTTTCTATTTTTCTGGTGGATGTGCAGTTGATTTTGTACAAGACAGTTTTGTGGTTGCATTATTTGATGCAGAAGGAGTTAGTCGTTTATTTTTAGTGGTATTGTTCGGAAAGCTGCTACAGAATTTGTTTCTATTATTTGCATTTTAAAAGGTTTCTTTTTTGAGGTACAGGGTACATATGTAGATGGGGTCTATAGTGCCCGTAGGCTGTTGTATTCCAGGATGCAAGATATATCATCATTGACTTTGTTTGCATCAAAGTTAAGTAGGAAAATACCATTGAGGGTACGCAGACATGAAAGTTCTACATAACTCATACCTTCTTTAAACACTCTGTTGCCAGTTTCAATCAACGCTTGATCTTGGGATAGACCTTGTGATTTGTGAATAGTGACAGCATATGCAAGAGATAGAGAAAAGTGTTCTCTGCGTATGTACATGTCTTTGAAAAGAAAGAAACATGCTATTGTCCGGCCAATTCTTTTAACTTTTGCACGTTTGTCAAAGTGGATGTTGATAAAATAAATGTCATCATGTGGATATGTTTGGAAGCCAACAACTGTACCAATTACTCCATTGACTAAACCATGTTCTACGCCAAGGTAACGTTTTAGAATTTCTCTGCAGTTTAGAAACAAAGTCAATATTTTCTCCAATACGGCTGTGTTGGAGATACATTTTTCTAAGCTATTAAGTTGTGCTGTTGCTTGTTGACATATAGGAATTGTCATAGTGTGCACTTCTAGTTTATCTGCGGAGCTGATATGCAGTATGGGTTGCATTTCTTTTTTCAACATTGTCTTGTTGAATTGACTACAGCTTGCAAGGTTTGGCATTAAGGACATATTTTTTTAGATTTTGTTAAGTTAATTGTTCCATGACATCAGGAGCAGATGTGTTTCTTCCATATAGCTCATAGATTAGTCTACTATTTAAGATGGATTTTGAATCTTTAGTAAGCAGACTAGTTGTAATGCTTTTTAACATGTGAGCATATGTGAGGTCTGCAGACTAGCGCATGTTTTGAGTTAGTTCTCTGTAGTGAAAATGTTGCAGAGATTTACATTTCCAATGCTGCCGAGGGTATTGTGGCATTTTATGTGTTCTTATGTTTTGAACATAGGTTGACCTTTCACTGGTGTAACTGTAGGACATCTCCAAAAACAATAACATGTTTTCCTCCAAACAGATCTTCATAGTTAGTTTCTAGGACATCTTGCATTCTGAGATGAATTAAAGCCAATATGAGGTTGGAAACCATGCTTACTTCATCTACCAGGGGCACTTTCATTTGTTTTAGAATTCTGTGTACTTCAATAGTAGCTTCTGCTGATAATTTGTAGTATTCTAATTTGTTCTGGTGTACTACAGGAGGAGTAGTAGTCGGTGTAGAGTTACTCCCCCTATGTTATAGGCAGCTAAACCTTTGGGGGCTGTTACTACAGCCGAAAGGTTTTTGTGTGTTAAGTTGTGTAGAAACGTACTGATTATTTTTATTACAAATGTTTTACCAGACCCAGCTTCACCACTTACATACAGGAGCAGTGCTTTATAATTTTTACAGCTACAGGTTTTAGTTTCATGTTTACAACCATATTCAATTTCGTGAGTGACTTCTAGGTACATAGTGAGTTTTTCATCATTTAGCTATGATTCCAGAATTGACAAGTCTTTGTCAGATTATTTATATTGAGCATTTGCAAACACAACTGGTCCAAGCCGTGTAAGTAAAACTTTTGAAAAAGTTATGGCAATTGAAAGAGATTCATTGTCACATCAGCATAACAAATTACAAATGTTTTGTTTCTGAATTTAAATTGGACCAGAGAGCTCTGTTTGTGGATCATTTGATGGGCCTGCAGATGTTTCTGGAGAAGAGACATTTGTGTGTTTCTATTTTCCTGGCGGATGTGCAGTTGATTTTGTACAAGACAGTTTTGTGGTTGCATTATTTGATGCAGAAGGAGTTAGTCGTTTATTTTTAGTGGTATTGTTCGGAAAGCTGCTACAGAATCTGGGTCTATTATTTGCATTTTAAAAGGTTTCTTTTTTGAGGTACAGGGTACATATGTAGATGGGGTCTATAGTGCCCGTAGGCTGTTGTATTCCAGGATGCAAGATATATCATCATTGACTTTGTTTGCATCAAAGTTAAGTAGGAAAAGACCATTGAGGGTACGCAGACATGAAAGTTGTACATAAGTCATACCTTCTTTAAACACTTTGTTGCCAGTTTCAATCAACGCTTGATCTAGGGATAGACCTTGTGATTTGTGAATAGTGACAGCATATGCAAGATATAGAGAAAAGTGTTCTCTGCGTATGTACATGTCTTTGAAAAGAAAGAAACATGCTATTGTCCGGCCAATTCTTTTAACTTTTGCACGTTTGTCAAAGTGGATGTTGATAAAATAAATGTAATCATGTGGATATGTTTGGAAGCCAACAACTGTACCAATTACTCCATTGACTAAACCATGTTCTATGCCAAGGTAACGTTTTAGAATTTCTCTGCAGTTTAGAAACAAAGTCAATATTTTCTGCAATACGGCTGTGTTGGAGATACATTTTTCTAAGCTATTAAGTTGTGCTGTTGCTTGTTGACATATAGGAATTGTCATAGTGTGCACTTCTAGTTTATCTGCGGAGCTGATATGCAGTATGGGTTGCATTTCTTTTTTCAACATTGTCTTGTTGAATTGACTACAGCTTGCAAGGTTTGGCATTAAGGACATATTTTTTTAGATTTTGTTAAGTTAATTGTTCCATTCCGCCATGGTGAGAAGTACGGCAACGCAAACCAACCGTAAATGGCCCTACTGAGTGCCTGTACACCACTCCCTGGCCACATTGCACAACTCCTCGTAGGTGCAATGAAGTCACACAATGCAACCAGTGAAATGTACAAGTCACCCATGCATGCCAACGAACAAATGAATGTAGGGGCTCCAAGTGCCTTGTGAGTGGCCATCCATATTTGCCATGTCACCATTGCCGTACTGATGCAGCACAGGCATGTGAAGGTTCAAGTACAGCAATATGAACTGAAATATGAGACAACACAACAACAGGACCCCATTGCTTGACACCAGTGTAAGGCAACATTCAAAGCAGTATCCTGAGGGGGACTGCACCAGCCCTGTACTCTTGCCAGTAAACAAACCAACCATCAGCATAAGCATGTACCACACAAGTTGGCAGAGTGACTGAGCAGCCAGGCCCATCTCAAGAGGGGCCAATGGGAGCTGCAGGGCACAGATGGCACGAATACAGAAGCTATTCCAATGGACATGACCTCAGACTCCCTCCAAGAAACGCACGCAAACACAGGCACCTGTGACCAGCCATATTCTGATAATCACATCATTCCACCAATCCACCTGGCTGACCGGCATCTGTTACACAAAAGCTAATCCCCCGCCCCTGAGCATGACATCATAATGGCAGCCCCTATCCCTGACCTCACTGGGCTTCGTAGGCAAACGCGCCCAGTACAGTACCACGCAACTATACTCAGAAGCCGGAACCCAATGCAGATCTTCCCACAATACATCGTTCCACAAATAGGAATATGCTACATTACTTGCAAAGAATAACGCTACACGGTTAATATCATAATAGAAATTTAATGCACAACAAAATCACCAAGCCCATACAGCCATTAGGTCATGAACTCCAAAATATATTTAATTATTGTGGGCTGCATCCGCAATAAATGACCAGCGTCTTCTTGTGTGACGCCCTGTTCCTTCATGGTACACAGGGGCTACATTCACGTTCAAAAAGGCAACATGGAAGCGCCTAGAACCGCAGGGCCGTCCCATTAGGTAGGCACTAGTCCAGCTGAAAGGTCGATATGTTGCTCCTAGCCACTAGTACTGCGTAAGGGCATGTGGCCCATTGGCGATCGTCCCATAAGATCGTAATGGTGCTCCACTGATTAACACGAAGCAGCAGGTGTCGGGAGTAAAAGCCATCTGCAGGAGTGGCATACAGATGGCAGCGGCAAAAGGGGAGGAGATACCTGTCACCCAAATGAAATGAAAAAGAATAGTATGGGCATCAGAACTTCATTTGAATTACTCACTTCAATGATCACACTAAATCTACAGCCATATGCATGCTAGCCCACTCAAAAGGATTATTCCCACCCAAAAATCACTTGCGAATCATAACTATATAAATCGAGGTGAAAACACTATTACAAACGAGTCTTTGTGTGCATGCGTCTGTTAAAACAGAATCCATTAGATGGGATTAGTAACGTGCATAGACACAAGTGTTTGAAGGCGCGTCGAGACAGGGAGGGTTCAACAAGGGCAGATAGACGATGGTCCCACTATGGCAGCTCTCCATCACATAGCGCAGGGGAAGTGGATAGATTCCAAAAAGCCATGTACATGGCAAACTCTCAATTAAATCATCTGTCCATGCATCCATACATCATTCCCTCATCCCGGTATGAAAACGCCTGATTATTTACTCACATAACATGTGAAATTTCCATTGAGTCTGTGCGTAATGCAGTCTGCAAAATCCACTGTGCTCCAGCCCGGAATTCCAGTGTTGTGAAGTAACATGTATTTGGGAACGTCCGGCCTTATCGTCCACTACGCTATTGCGCATCCCATACTATTCATATCAATCATTGCATTCTCGCCATGGCCCCTGTCCGAAGGACATTAAACAATAGAACTTTATATCTGCAGTCAGACCTGTGGGCGTCTCCCCGCCGCTAGCTGAAAACCGAAAGCGCTGTCCTTCGAATTCCTCATTTGCAACATCACGTCGAAAAGGCATCTGTGACCGCTTGAAATCACAAATTCATCCATGTAGTGTGGCAGTGTGTGAAAATGGCAACTGGCTTCACTCACAAATGGGACGCCCCGCCCGTCGGTGAACCTCGGTACAGTGCTGCATGAGGGTCCACCGTTAATCGAGTACTACATTCCACTGACCCTTCACAAGTTTGTTCGCGACTGTAAAGATAGTATGTCAAACAATGGGACCATAGCAGAATGAACATATGAACCAATATTTCACTGCCATCGGGATTAAATACATGATTGTAATAGCAAGATGCCATGCGTCAAATTGCAGCGTTGTGTGCGGGACGTGCTCGCCCAAAGGGGATTGCAGCTTGCACAGGTGGAATGAATCACCACAGGTGGAGGCTATACTGCCTGAAAACACATAAATTGCACACCCAACCCCCTCCCACAACCACACCCACTCCAAAATGCTACCGGCAGGACTAGCGATGTTGGCCCTGGGGGACCTGATAGCACTGCAAGTACTCCAACTTCAAGAAGAAGACGAACACCAACTACTACAACAACCGGCCGCACAGAGGAGACGCAGGAGGAGGAGGAGGGCAAGGCAGGGCCAGCAAGGCCCACCAGCACAGCCACTACCACCACGCAGGCAGCCCGCAATCCCACGCCTCCGAGCTCATCCGTTCAACCTCACTGATGAGCAGATCCACACCCTCTACCGTTTGGACCGGGACACCATAACCGCCATTGTGGACATGACACACGCTGACCTTGTCAGCATGATAGATAGCCCAACCGCCATCCCACCCCTACTGAAGGTGGTGTCTGTACTACACTTCCTGGCCACAGGCACCTACCAGCACACAGTCGGACAGTTGCATGGCATTTCACAGCCACTGTTGTCACGGACACTATTGCAAGTGCTCGATGCCCTCCTGAAGCACGCAGACGACTACATCTCTCTACCACGCTCGGAGCAGGAAATTACGAACACAAAAGTGGCATTCCATGCACTTGCCGGCATACCGGGTTGCATTGGTGCCATCGACTGCACCCATGTGGAATTGGTTGTCCTGCATGCCATGGAGGTCCAGTACCGCAACCGAAAACAATATCATTCTCTTAATGTACAAATGGTGTGTGACTCCAACAGGATCATTACACATTGTTGTGCCCGATTTCCTGGATCAACCCATGATTCTATGGTCTTGAGGAACTCTACAATTCCACGCTACATGGAGCATCATGCAGGGAACAGATCCTGGCTACTCGGTGAGTCTCATTTCATGCATGATGATGTGGGGTATGTGATGCGCCAATGACCTGGCAGGAAGGGGGGGGATGCGTACGTAGCAATGTCATTCCACAAACATCCTTTAATGTCCACATACAGGTGATGCCGGGTATCCACTGAAGAGATGGCTCCTTACACCACTCCGGAACCCACAGAACCAGCATGAGGAGGACTACAACCATGCCCACTCACGTACCCGTGTAGTCATAGAACAGGCATTCGGCCTACTGAAGGCTCGTTTCCGCTGCCTCAGCAGGTCTGGCGGGGCACTCCTGTACCGCCATGAGAAGGTTGCAAAGATGGTCATGGCATGTGTCATGCTACACAACATGTGCGTACGTAGAAATGTGCCCATGCCCCCTGACGCAGAACTGCAAGCACCTGAAGATGGTCATGATGAGGGTGGGGATGTGGCAGCACCTCAAGGAGTCCGCGAGGCACAGGAGGGCCGTGAAATTCGTCAGATTATCATAGATTCATGCTTCTAGCACTCACGCCTGGTGGCTGATACATGGACACGGGACTTGTGGCACTGTGTGTGTCTGGAACATGCACAATATGGACTGTACGCCTATAAAGGCCTCGTACACAAAGATCAATGTCCACACATCTCATTGGATGATTGTGAAATGTTTATAGCATATGTGAAATTATGTTACACACCCCATCGACCCGCCACCCAAGAAAGCCCAACACACCCCCTCCACCCTCCTACCTCCCCCCCGAACACCAGTGTCCAAAGATGCTCATTGTCAGTGGGTAGACGATATTGCAAGCCCCCTCTCCGGGTATCAGGTGCACCCCTGCCTGTGGAGCGCAGGTTCCTCCCAGATCTACGTTGGGGGCTGCCCTGGACGGAACTTGCAACGGATGATGTCTCTGCCTGCTCACGTCCATGCATGTCCCTAAGGGTTTGTGAGAGCTCAGTGAGCACACGGCGCACAGCGGCAAGTTCAGCACATACGTCTTTGGATGTCGCATGCAGTTCCCCCCTCAGGCTCTCGGTGCATCTCTCCATTTGTGCCCTTAGTGTCTCTTTACTTCTCTCCATTTCTGCCCTAAGTGTCTCAGTAGATGTTTCTATGGCTGCCTTAGTACCCCCACATTCATCAGCATGCTCCTTGAGGAGCGTGGCCAGTTGCTGCTGTTGCACGATCACCTGGTCGAGGGACTGTTGCCTCTGCTGGGCCATGCCCATTTGCGGTGGTGTCACAGAGGGGCTGATCACCTCATGTTGCCTTGCCACAGGGCTTGTGGGGGATGGCCAGTCGTCGTCTTGTGGGTGCCCCTGCGTGGTGTCCTCATGGTGTACGGGATGAAACAAACAGGGGGATTGAGACAGGTCATGGATGGATCCTACATCGACAGCACCGTTTTCTGTTTCGGAGCATGCTGCCATTAATGCAGTGTCACCCATGGTGCTGCTGCCACCAGAAGCAGTGCCTTCTGTGGCATCCATTGGGGGGACCTGTGGTGCTGCTGTTGTGGGCATGCTGCCTGCTGGGGTGCCTGTTGAAGTCCCCTCCTGTGTGCTGCCACTTGATTTGTGCTGCTGCCGGGTCTTGATCCGTGCAGCTGAGGTGGAGGGTCTTTGGCTGTTGGTCTTGGCCCTCTTTGCAGGTGTGCTGGTAGGGGTGTCCTGAAGCTCGTCGTTTGAATTGGACCCTGTGTTGGAGTAAAGGAGGGCGAGCGTTATTTATGGGTCTGTGGAAATTGGAATGGCAATGTATCACATGCATTGGGGTGGTACCTGAGGGTGATTTGGGTCAGGGCCTTGGAGGTGGTTTCATTTTTGTGTGGATTGAGGATGCAGTTGTTTTGCAGCCTGCAGTCAGGGTGTGCATGCTGCACGTGTAGAGGGTGTTTTTAGGATTTTTAATTATTTATGTATTTAATGTGACTTTTAAAGTGCGCTATCAGGCCAATGTATGTGGACGTTCTCCTGGACATGTGTTTCTGTTGCACTATGTGGACACATGGTACTTCACATGATTGGACATTGTGGATTTAGCATTGTTTTATTTGGCCCACCTACCTGATTCTTCGGATGTCTGCACTCCTTTCTCCATCCCTCCGACTCCCTCTATACTCTCCATTCCAATGGTGGAGGCACAGATTTCTTCCCAGGGGGTCAACTTGATGGGTGATTCCGATCCTCCCCCGGTAGCTGTGGCAATGTTACGGTTGGCTGATAGTATGCTCCGTACGCGTATCCGCAAGTCGTCCCATCGCTTTCTGCATTGCTGTGGGTTGCGGGGTGCGGTCCCCACCGCACTTACCCGCTGTGCCACCAGGGCCCATATGGCCTTCTTGTTCGCAAGTGCCGTCCTGGTCATTTGCGTCGAGAAGACGACGGCAGCATTCTCCTGGAGGGTCTCTGTGAGCACGGTGAGTTTCGCAACTTTTCCCATTTTTATTGTTTTCACTAGGGTGGCTAACGGGTTGGGATGTGTCTCAGGGTAGGATTTTTAATGGTTGTGTTGGGATTCTGATTTTATAGGTGTACGGCGTGCTGTTTCCCGTTCCGGGCCCATGTTTTTACTTCCGTTTCCGTATATTTACGGTCACCGTATTTTGCGATTACCGCTCATTACGGTGACCGCTATGATGGGTGGCGGAATTGCACCTAGGGCGCCGTACGACGGCGGTGAGGGGCGTTTTGGGGACATTTCCGCCATCGCGGACTTTGCACTTCCGCCATGGCGTAGTGCTCGTGCCCGATGGGTCAGAATTAGCCGCACTTTACTCCGTCGTGCAATGGCGGAAACGCTATTTACGCTATGGCGGTCAGGTCAGTTACTTTCGGCCAGGGTCGTAATGAGGGCCATAGTGAGTTTTTCATCATTTAGCTATGATTCCAGAATTGACAAGTCTTTGTCAGATTATTTATATTGATATGTGATATGTTCTTCCTCAGTCATGGCTATTTCTGCTTCCTTTAGAATAAGTGGTTCTCCAAGTCAGTCATGGCTTCCTGTAAGGGAGGGTTGACTGCCCTCACGTGTGTCTTTGTCTAGTTGAGCTGCAATGTCTTCTTTTTGTTGGCGGTCTTTGTCTAACATTTGTTTGTATTGTTTGAAATTGTCATTTGTTATACTGCTTTCATTTGCTTTGAATGCAGCTTCAAATGAGTCATAGTCACCTCATAATTATTTTCTTTTCTCCAAGGTTTAGAAAGTTGGAGTAGGTGCATGCAATACAGTTCTCTATGCTGTAGAGATTTAAATGATATCTTTATATGATTAATTAGATTTAGTTTGGTGAGTTTCACTAGGCTTCCTTCACAAATTGATACTGAATATTTGCCAGTTGTCTCATTTGGTGTGACATTGTCTTTGTAGGTGTAGTTTTGGGCAATGCTGTACAGACACATGTTTTCAAAAGCAGTTCTTCTGTTTGGGTAGTATGTGTCAATTACATTGTTTTTTAAAATGTCCTTGCTGTGGGATCATCTGCGGCTTTGTTTTCTATCTCTTGGTAGGATTTTAGTACTCTTTTTTTTGGGATAAAGCTGTCCAAGTTTCAGCAAATGTGCTCATATTTGTCATATAAGGCTGTACCTGTTAAACGGTCTGCAGCTTTGTAGCACTTGCATTCTCTATGCGTTTACATTTTTATACCGAAGCAGTACAATTTCTGTGATAGTGTTTTGTCAGATGATATGTCTTTTAGCTCTTTTTTCTCAGCTTTGATGAGATAGGCTGTGACATATATTGCAACTATATTGGGCCTAGTAAGATCATTGACTTGTCCCTCTTTGTTCCCCCCTACCTCGTTGCGCTTTGAAACACTTGTGTATGGGCACGCTATAAATAAAATATCATATCATGTCATATAACTGCAGTGTAATTGTCTGGAATGTATTGAATGTCTATGTTTGCATTCCACAAGAGGGCAATTATTGGATTGTAATCATTGATGTACTTGGATCCTTTGTCCCTTTGAATGTTGTATGTATTTTTAGGGGATTTACCTTTTACACCATGTCTAACAGTAGACATCAAGCTATTTACCTGTCCAATTTTGCAAAGTGGCTTAGTGAAACCAAAGCGACATTTGGTATAGTATTTCACTTTGTTTTTCTATCGACGTCGGCAGTATTTGCCACAGTTATGTTTTTGGAAGTATCACTCTTGTGTATGTAGGTCACTATCTATGTTTCAGAAGGGATGTTGCAGGTAATGTAGTTTTCAATTAACTGCAAAACAGTGGCGTCACTATCATGGCCACATTTTGGAGCATCTTTTAGCCACAAAAGCATATGGATGTGTGGTGCTACTCTGGATTCATATATTTTTCTCCAAAAGAAGTGTTCAATATCTCTGAGTGGAGGGGTAGTATAATTGTAGATGAAGTGCAGCATTGCAATGAAGAGATGGTGAAAGTACCTTGATACATTGACAGGGTCAAGAGAACAGAGTTCTTCTGATGTTTTTATAACTATTACTTCTTTATTTTTGGTTTGCAGTGTGTAAGAAGTTGTGCAAGTCATCCCATGTGTGTTCTGCACAACTTAAAGTAACAATCCATGAGGGTGGGCCTAGGTTCCTCAGCATACAACGTGTACATCAGCATGACATTGGAACCAGTATTCTCCTGTACCACGCATGTTTTCCAAGAGATTTGTGATACTAGACTGCAAAACTTCATCTTTGTCTTTTCTTTTTTTGAAGCAGTTGGGTAGCGGAGATGTTAAAAAAGTAAGAACCTGTTTTTATTGTGTGCAACTCCATAACATAGCATTGCTAGTTCACTTTTGAAGACGAAGTGGGAAATGTGTTCAACATTTTGTCTGAATCTGGGGTCTTCAGAATACATTTGTAAATAGCGTTATTCTGATGTACTAATTTGACTGGACCTTTCAACATATCTTTCTTCTTTTCCTGTAGAAAAGAGTAGAAGAAAAGAACCTGCTTCTACACTTTTTCCCATATGCTCATTGGGGATCCTTGGCTTGATGGATTTGATATTTTTCTAATGCATCATCAATTGTGTCTTCAGAGTATTGTGGGTGAATTATATACTGGTCTAAAATGTTGGCTGCAGTAACAGGATCTACACGTTCATATTGACCAGTTCCTGGTGACTCTTGAAAAGTTTTGGTTTCTCTTAAGTTTTCCTCTATGTTTATATCTTTGTAGTATTCATTGTTTTCTTTCAGATATTTTAGGGCTGGTGTAACTTTGTCTAAGTCAACTAGTTGTTGCCAAATTCATTTGCCTTTTGTTGGCACACCTTTTACTAGTACAATAGAAAATTGATCTATTGGCCGTTTTACTCGTAGAGTTTGCTTATTTTCTGTAAAATGTAATGGTAAATATACAACTTTGCCACTGATGCCCTTTAGTAAGTCGGATGGAGGTAATTTGGGTGATTTAGGTAGATTGCATATCATAGCTTGAAATGTGTGCACTGTTTGTATTATAATGCTGACGTACAAGTTAAGCTGTTGGAGAGCTTTCGTAAGTGGGAAAATGTGTAAGTTATTAGTGCTAGCACGTGATGGCATTTGGTTATTGTCAAGCTTTGTGTTGCAGTACGATCACACTCTTAAGGGGTTACTTATTTTGTATTTAGCTTCTGCTGTTAAATATAAAGCGAATTGGAACCATTGGGATTCTTCATTGTCTTCTATTTTGTAGGCTAGATCTACTATTTTTGTTCTGTTTTTATAAAACGTTCTGCGAGAACATTCACATTTTGGGTCTGGTATTTCAGCAGATGTGTGTTTAAACTTAGCTATTTCTTTTTTGTATGTCTTAATTAGGACGTTGGTGTTTATGAGGATTTTGGTAATGTTTTATAAAGGTACAGAATTTTCTAAGTCACCTTTAGTTCCAACGTATTTATGTTGGATGTGCTCTATTTCTTGAAGCAGTTCTTTGGTTGTTCCATGTAGGAGAATGTTTAAATTTTGCAGTTCTAGAGCAGGACTTTTTGCATAGTATAGTCGATGTACAAGATTTCGTATAGTAGAATGGTGTGTCGCTAACGTTTTGATGTGGTGGAAAGTGTTTTTGCAAGAAGTTCCTTAAATGCAGGTTACTGAATTTTCCCGCTGACCAATGTGGCTGTGCTCTGGGCAGGAGCCTATGGTTTGCAAAGTTTTCATTTTACTTTCGTCTTTTAATTTCACATAGTGATTGAGGAATTGCTGTAAAGATTTAATGGATTGTTGGCATACATTAAACACTGAGTTGCATGTTCATTTGTACACTGGATGGTTTGTTTGGGTGAAAGGAGCGTTTGGTGCAAAGTGTGTTGGGGACTTTTTTCTATAAGGGTTTCTTTTGCATAATGGTTTGTTCCACCATTTCATACCCTCAAACATTATTGTCTACGGTAAATGTTTTTTGTGGTTCTTGTTTATAAGCTTCTTATTTATTTATTTATTTAATTATTTGCATTTTTAAGGCGTTCACACAGCCCACTGGCATCAAGTTGCTTCGTGTCATCTTGCTTCCAAGGCGAACGTGTTGCCACTGATCTATCCTCCCGGATCTTCATTGAAGTATGGTTCTGTGCTGCTTGTGTAAATCCATTTACCATCACAGAAGTTTGAAAAGGTCTCTGTATTGACATGGCACTTGTTTATAAGTACTTTATTTTGTAATTCATTGATTCATTTAGTTAGTGGTTTCATTCTGTTTAAAATCAATATAAACATGTTGCTTCAGTAGAATAGTGCTGTCAATTAGAGCTTTAAGGATTAGTCTCCTGCGGTAGTTTTTATGGGTAGATTGTGACTTTTCAGATGTTTTTATAAGATTGTGAAGAACTCTACGGTGGAACATTTTCTGTAACATCATTTTTTTATTGCTTTACCGTGACTAAGTTAGCACTGGTAGATGGAGGATTAGGTTTGTTTGTAGGTCTGCTTTTATTTGTATACAATTTTATACCGTTTTTGCAAGAGGGGTATTACCTTCTTAAGTTGTGGATGGTTTAGTTTTCGTTAGTGAGGTTACTAGCTCTTTTGTTTTAATGTTTTCATTAAATTGTCTTAGAGGTGGATGACTATATGGGGTACTTTTAGACTTATCTGCTCTACTTTTTCTTTCTTTTCTACGGAGTTGCTGTTTAGTAGGCATTTTGTTGTGTCTGTTCTGAAAAGAGAAAGGTTGTGTTGCAAAGTTGTGTGGTATATATGCATGTATGGTGCATGGGTGTGTGGGTGTGATTATAGAGATGAATAGAGTGATGTTTGATTGTGAGGTGGCATATTAGGTGTGGTTGGGAAGGTTGTGAGCAAAAGGGTGTAGAGAGGTGTGATGGTTTTGGGTTAGTGAGTAAGGTAGTGGTGGTGTCATGGAATCTGTATGGTGATTGTGCTGTTTTGAGGAACAGAGTGGGTGTTACAATGGTGGTGTGTAGATGGGAATAGTAAGAGATTGAATGGTGGAATATAATGGGCTAGAGTGAAAAAATGTTGGTTTGAAAAGTGTAGTCTGGGGTTATATATAGTGAAACTGTGCTGCTATAATTACCTACATATACCTGGTACATTAATGAACTTTGCTGGATGTGAAGGCTAATCGTTTTTCAGTTGTTTATTTCACTGATGTGCTTCTTTCCTGTAATTGTAAAAGAAAGTTAGTGGGGATATGTGGTAATGGTGAAGTACTTTTAGAAAGCATGGTACATATTTATAAAGGAAGGAGATGTGGTGGGGAAAATGTTAATACAATGGATGGACTGTTAAAAATGGTTGCTTTTAGGAGCATTTTCATGAAAGTTAAGAAATGTGTATATGTGCATTTGTGGAAGCTCTGTAACATTTTGGAAAAGAAAAGAAAGGTTGAAGGAAAACATTTGCAATATACTTTTAAATGGAGGTTGGTGTGTGGAATTTTAATATGCTAAAAGTATACGCATACTTGCCAACATGATGCATTCTAATCTGTAGGTGTGTATGCAGTGCTAGATTTTCTGTTTGCATTCTGGGACTTGTAGTTTAGCTTTTACCGTTGTGAAAGTAGGAGTACAAGTCAGGGAATGTAGAGAAAAAAGTAGGACTGCAGAAGCAGCTGAGGATTGGAATGCATCACGTTGGCCAGTATACATATACTCTTAACATATTGACCTTTCACACACCAACTGCCATTTAAAAGTGCACTACAAATCTTTTCCATCAACTTTTCTTCTCTTTTTCTGCGTGCCAATTACAAATGGTGTACAAATCTATGTTATCTGCTTTTATTTTTTCATGAAAAGGTGACACAGTGCTGCTGTAAATGCAGAGATGCATTTTTTTTTATCTTTCTTAAAAATGCTTCCAGAAATATTTTGAAAAGCACAGCATTGTATATGTTTATTTGATGAACATGTCACACTTTCAAATCCTGAAATTTGTCATGTTTTTTTTCTTTGCATTCTGGGACTTGTAGTTTGAGTTTTATAATGGGAGGAGTGGATTTGGAAGTGACAGAATGCAAAGGAAAAAAGAAAGACTTAAGAAGCATCAATACATTGGAATGGGTGATGATGGGATGTATGCATGTGCTGCCAACATATTAAACTGGCAGACACTAAGTGCCATTTAAAAATGGTCTACTGATGTATGTCATGTACTTTCCCCTTATTTTATGAAACACATATGCATTTTTTAACTTTCCTCATAGGGATTGTAAATAGAAACAGTTGGAAGCACAGAGCATTGCAATTGTTTGCTGCTTCATGTGAGCAGGTGAAGAATGCTGGAAAGCATGGCATTTGTTAGAGTGGTTAAAAAAGAGAATATGCTTATTGACAAGCTTATTATCAGGAACCATATATATATTTGTAAAAGAGTTGAAGAGAGTTGAAGACACATTTAAAAAAAAATATAAGCATACCTGTACTATGTTTTGTTAGATGAATCTGGAAATAGAAATCTTGGAGAGCTTCAGAGTACTTTTTGAATGCAGATGTCTTTCATTAACAAGAGATATGTACTCTGAGAGTTCAAGTGTACATCTGAAGAGTTGAAGAGAGATGACAGGTTTAAGTGTGGAGGTTTTGGATGTGATTGGTGGATGGATGTGACTCTTTGGAAGCAACCAATGAGGGAGTGTTGAGAACATGAAAGTGGAAAGGGTATAGGCCCTTGCCACTGTGTTATGGGGCCCACAGACACTTCGGTAGTCTGTGGTCAGCACGTGTCACATCTGGATCGTTCAAGGATGCCTGGCATGGAAAGGGGATTGTGGAGATTAGCCAATCAGGTTTGCTGGCTGAGGAGTAGAGGAAAAGACAGTATTAGGAGTTTTCTTTGCAGGGGTTGTGAGGGCAGTGACAATTGCTATGGCTATGTGTTTGAGAAGGCAGACTGTGTGGATTCTGGGGCACTCTTCAATTCAGTCATTGAAGGTGTATGCTGAAAATCATAGCATCCTTGAAAATATTGGATTGGCAGAAGTGGACGTTTTCTGGCATGACGTTTGTGGCTTAAACTGGCCAATCTTGCTTTCATTCTGTGAGTGTATGACTCACTTTAAATGCCCAGACATTGTGTTTGTGCATTGTTGACAGGACCGTTTGGGGTTTGTGACTCCAGTGTCTTTGCAAGTTGCGCTGAAGGATGTCTTTAAAAACCTAATGCAATTGTTTCCTGCTGCTCAGATTATTTAATAATCGTAAACAAATCAGAGGCGAACATGGAGATATCAAACAAACATTTTCAGTCCTCAAATTGAAGAATCAAGGTAGCTTGTCAATAAATCTGTATCTGTTTTATTATATGCTGCAGGAATGTCATCTTTTGAGAATGATAATATGATCTCCAATGGTGTGAATTATTTTTGTCAAGATGGAGTTCACTTCACAGCAATTTTCCTCTACAATCTTAGGAATGCATTGAAGAGGTTACTGTAAGGAAACTGTGAAGGAAGATGTAGAGTGTACAGTACTACTGTACATAAAAGGAAAAACAATCAAAAGAAAGGTGTTTATTAACAACCTCACTCCCCCCAAAAAAAAAAATTTTCAGAGCTAGAACTAAATATGAAATAACTTAAATTCTGTTTAATGCCCCCCACCCCTCCACCTCTTTGACTGGCTGCAATGGCTGCGGACACCAAAGCGGTCCGTGGATGGCACATGCAACATCTGGGTCTTTTAAGGTTGTCTGCTATGGAAAGGGGACTGCAGGGATTAGCCAATGAGGTGTTTTGGTTGTGGTTTGCAGGAAGAGAGAGTTGTAGGTGTTTTGATTGTTGTGTGTATGAAAGATGGATTTGGCTAGTGCTCCAAAAGCTCACTGTGTGGATGGTGTGAGATCGTTGGGTTAATAATTTGAAAAAGTACCCTGAGTTGTGTGGCATATCTGGTACTATTGGTTTGAGGGAGTGTAGGATTGCTGGTATACAGTGTCTAGGCTAAACTGGGTGAGATTATTATAATCTTGAAACACTATGGCTCACTTTCAATGTCCACATATTATTGTTGTACATTGTGGAGGAAACAGTTTGTGGTATGTTAGCCCACTAGTTTTGCAGGTTGTATTACAATATATGTTCTGAGGCTTAATGGAACTATTTCCATGTGCAAAGGTTATTAAAATACCTCCAAGGGAAATATGGAGATGCCCAAATGTGTTTTCTGCACAACTAGAACAATGCAGGCCCCTTGTAAATAAAGGTGTCTGTGAGGCCCCTTGTAAATAAAGGTGTCTGTGCTTTTTTGAATGGTGTGGGCATGGCATCTTTTGAAAATGAAAACATCCAGATGGATGGTGCAAACCATTTTCTGAGTGATGGAGCACATTTTACTGATTATGGGAATCAGATGTTCCTTGCAAATATTCAAAATGCACTAAGACAGTATATGTGAAAAAGATGTATAGTGCATATGAAAACATTTGTAAGTAGTTTTAGGAAATGAAAATCAGAAAAGCAAAAAAAAATCAAAACAAAAAAAACAAAAAATGCTCTTTTAATAAATTGTTTTAATTAAGTGTGAATCTCCCCACCCCCTTCAATTGGACGATCTGTCTGTGGACACCATGGAAGTCTGGAGATGACATGTGCCACATCCAGGCCTTTTGAGGTTGCCTGGCATGTAAAGGGGTCTGCGCAGACCCCGGACAGTCATGGTATTCACAGACATTGGGGGATCAGCCAGTCAGGTTAATTGGGTCTGGTGTTCAATTACAGAGGGTAGCAGGAGTTTTGTTATTAGGAGTTGTGAGAGGATTAAAAATGGCCATGACAATGTCTTTCAGCAGGCAGAGTGTTTCGATTTTGGGGGACTCTAGGGTCCAGTGGGTGAAGGTGTATGCTGAACATTGTGGAATACCCAAAACTGTTGAATTCCCTGAATTGGAAGTTGTCTGGTCTGCAGCGCGAGACATGAAGTGGGTGGACCTGCTCCCATTTTGTGCAAATATGGTTCAATTGAAACATCCGGACATTATTACCATTTATTGTGGTCAGAATAGTTTGGGGAACGTGACTGGAATATCATTGCAGTTTGCAATGAAGGATACATTGTGAAAGTTGAAGGAAATGTTCCCTAATTCAAACATAATTTTTTCACTCATTGCGCAGAGACAGATGTGGATGTGTTCAAGCTCATTTGGTCCGCAAATTGGAAAATCGAGAGGCAATGGCAATAAAGCTGTGTGTGCTTTTGTTCGAGATGTTGGCATGAGATGGTTTCATAATGAGAATATTAAATCTGATTGGGCCAACATTTTTCGGCGAGATGGAGTACATCTAACTGATAAGGGTAATCAGATTTTTCTAGAAAACATTCAATATGCCTTGAAGCCTTGATATGTGTTAAGACGGATTTCTGAACTCTGTCCTGGTGGCGCAGAAGTTCAGAAGGCCAACCTAATTACTTGGAACAGGGTAACCTCTGGACAAGCCAGACCAATCAAGGTAGCGATCGCGGCGGTCAAGACTAGGTCTCAAGAGGGGTGAGAGTGACTGAAAGCCTGCAGTGAGCACACAAAGCAAGAGCGCTGACAAACTACTCCAAGCAGTTGTTATATCAAAAATAGATACACATTTATTTTAAGGCCTTTAAAATAATGACCGTAGCGAGAAAATCACAATATCACAATATTAAACCAACACATACCATATCAACACAATATATATACAAATACACAGTCGCAAGCGTTTAAAGCACGAAATATGTAGTCCACCTGCCAGGGAAGGAAAACAGGCAGTGCGATAATGCTTTCGACTCAGTTCGCCTTCATAGGCACCTAACTAGATGGAAGTCCGAGCCCTGCGAAGAGTGGAGCCTTGTGCTCAAAGTACCTGCCACGCCGGTGCCGACGGGCACAAGGGGAAGCTCTTCGGAGGAAGTTAGGCGGTTCACGTTAGTGCACAGCAGAAGAAGAACAGGTTCCGCAACTCAAGCGCAGTCTCCACAGCGGGCAGAAGCAGAGCGCGAGCGCGGCAAAAGGGTGCTGTTTTTACACAGCAGGGAAAAGCAATGGGATACTGCAGGAGGGCGACCAGATCCTAGATATACTACTCACCGGTCCCCGAAGCAAGCAGACCCAGGCTTCTCCACGATAGTTTCAGCAGCTGGCAGGTTCAGAAGAGCAGGGAACGCTTTGTAGTCGTGTAGAGCAAAAAGACGTCCCAATCGACGAAACCGGCACAGTTTTGTTGCCGCACAGGACAACGGAGCGGCCGTGTGTATTCGAGCCAAATGAACACTCCTCCCTTCAGACCTGGGGACGCCAAGCGTACGAAGCGTGGGAGAGGGACAAGGACTCGCAATACAACACAACCTGGCGGCGGTTGCAGAGCCAAACTCCTTGGTAAGCTGGTCAGTCAACTGGATGGCCCAGAGACGCTTCCGAAGGCTTACTTGGCAGGAGATGGTTGAAGATGCCGGGAATAGCTGTTCCTGCTATTCCAAAGGTCGAAGCACCAGTACAGGCCTTCTGGTTCGATCAAAGGAGGACAGGGGCTCTCCGGACGACAGCAGTGCAAAGGAGGATTCCTTCAGCGGGTCACCAGCGATTCCTCGGTCCAGCCTCGTAGTTGCAGGATACTTGGCTCCTGTATTCCTTCGTTCGTGAGAACTCAGGAGATCGACTTGGTAGTGGTGTTTCCAGCCCCCTCTTATCCACGGTTCCCTTCGCGCCAAAACGGAGGGGAGCCAATGGGAGATCCGCTCATCAACACACATACCATACATGGACCAATCACGGACCACGGTGGTCCCAGGCATTCACACCACCCTAGACTCTCTGGCACCCAGGATGTGTATTGGGACCAGACATCCCAGCCCACACCCTGGAGGCACACAAACGACATGTAGAAGCCCGCGAAAGCAACCACGTTTCGCGGGAAAGTACATGCCCAAATAAGGAAGGCCCCGGGTCGCCCGACCTGGGGAAGGTGAAGGGAGCAAGACGCTCAGTGGACAGGACAAAGGAGCCTCGCGGCCTGGCCATTTTGGGAGCCAGGCCACCATTTTGGGTTCAGTGCAAAAACGTGCTCAGAACGCCAAAAGGAGCTCAAAATAAACAAAACGATCGCTGCCACCATTCCAGTCCCTGAATGACTTGCACCGATCAAATACCATCCTAAAAGAGTATCTAGGGCCTGTAGAAGGCTAGAGACCCAAGAGAGCTGTAACTTAGCTTACAGTGCCCTCTTGTGTCGTGTTGCACTAAAGCTGCGACACGATAAAAGAAACTACGGGAAACCACGTTCCCCGGTACTGACTGTCTTAAGGGCATGTCAGTTTCCCCGTAAGAAAGGAGCGAAAGCCCAGAGAAGTGCGGCAGAAGGCTGTACTTCTCTGGCAAAGTCAAGAACAAGGTTAAAAACAATAGCAAAAAGTTTAGGGGTTGCCACATGGAAGGAAAATTACCTACAATTACGAAATCTTTCCTAACACTCGCCCCTCCCAGACTATGGACAGGGGGAACTAATCCACCCCTGGATGAGTCTCTTGTTCAGGTCGGTAAAACATTCTGGACAACCCATCAGCATTGCTATTTTGGACACCTGGCCTATGCTCAATAGTGAAGTCGAAGCCTTGTAGACTTATGGGCCACCTAAGCAACTTTGGATTCTCCCCCTTCATGTTCATTAGCCACTTTAACGGCTTATGGTCAGTCTGCACAGTGAAGTGGGTCCCATAGAGGTAGGGCCTCAGCTTCCTTAGGGCCCACACAACAGAGAAACATTCTTTCTCTACCGTGGACCATCTGAGCTCTCTGTCCTTAAGCTGGCGACTAATAAAACCGATAGGGTGTTCCTTACCCTTCTCATCTACTTGTGATAGTACAGCTCCTATCCCGGTGTCAGAGGCATCCGTCTGCACGATAAAAGGTCTTTGATAATCAGGGGCCCTAAGGACAGGGGCCTGGCACAAGGAGTCTTTTAAGCCATTGAAGGCCTTCTCACACTCGTCGGTCCAAGTTACCTTCTTGGGTTTCTTCGGAGTTGTGAGGGCAGTCAGAGGAGCAGCTATGGTGCCATAGTCTGCCACAAAAGTGCGGTAATACCCCGTGAGTCCTAAAAAGGCTCTCACTTGGGTTTGCGTAGTGGGGGTAGGCCAGTCTTGTACTGCTTGTACCTGACTGAGTAGAGGCTGTCTCCTCCCTCCACCTACTTCATGTCCAAGGTAAACCACTGAGCCTTGTCCATTTTGGTGAGGGGCCACTCGGACACCCTCAAAAGAGCTATCTGAAGGACTGCTTGGGAACAGGTCGGGGAGAGGTTCAGACTCCTCTCCCGCAACGTCTGAAGCCAATAGCAGTGCTGCGATTTCGCCGCTTGGGACGAAAGCCTTTAGCCTATTCACGTGAAACACTTTTGGAGCCTGTCCAGGCCTTCCAAGGTCCACTGAATAGTTAACCTCACCCAGGGGCTCCACCACTGGGCAAGGGCCTGACCATTTGTCCTGTAAAGCTCGAGGCCTTATGAGATTCATGATCAGGACTTGCTGACCAAGTGTAAAGTTGATGAGGGAAGCTTTCTGGTCGTACCGATGTTTCACCAGCGCTTGCCCTGCCTTCAATTTATCACTAGCCAAGCCCACCAGAAGTACCATCCGTTTTCTGAGCCCTAGCACATAATCAACTACATTGGTAGTAACAGGGGGAGTGGGCATCTCCCATCCCTCTTTGACGATGGCTAAGGGTCCCCGTACGGGATGACCGAACAGAAGTTCGAAGGGGCTGAAGCCAACACCCTCCTGTGGTACCTCTCGGTAGGCAAACAGTAAGCATGAAACAAGAAGATCCCATTCTCTTCTCTGAGGCTCCTCCAGAGCCCCAATCATGCTCGTTAACGTCCTGTTGAAACGCCCCCCCAGACCATCGGTCTGGGGGCGGTATGCAGAAGAGAACCTGTAGGTGACCCCACATTCTTTCCACATAGCCTGCCTATACTTCGACATAAAGTTGCTGCCATCATCCGACACAACTTCTTTAGGGAAGCCAACCCTAGTAAATCTGCCGAGTAAAGCTTCTGCAACTGACTTGGCAGTTACAGTTTTCAATGGGATGGCCTCAGGATACCTGGTTGCATGGTCGACCAGCACCAGGATAAACCTATTGCCTGAGGATGTTTGCGGGTCAAGGGGACCAACCATGTCGATCCCTACCCTTTCAAATGGTACCCCCACAACTGGGAGCGGTACCAACGGAGCTTGGATTGTCGCGCCAACCTTACCAGACAACTGGCAGGAGGCACAACTCCTGCAGTGACTTTCTACTTGCACCCCCATCTTGGGCCAGTAGAAGTGCATGGATAACCTTTGCTTGGTCCTCTTCATACCAAGGTGACCAGCAAGGGGAACTTCATGCGCCAACTGCAGGAGGAAGGGCCTAACAGCAAGGGGAACCACCAACCTCCTATGGTCTCCTTCTGTAGACTCTGTGGGCTCACTATACAGGAGTCCACCTCCCCAATAAATCCTATGCTTCCCAGGAGGTTCACCCTCAAGCTGGGAGCAGGCCTGTCTCCTTAGGCCTTCCAGAGATGGGCACTCACGTTGGCCTTTACTGAATTCGTCCCTATCAGGACCTCCTTCAACTAACAAGTCTTTTAGTTCAGGATGATCGTTGGGGTCGAATACTTCAGGCATCGCCACCTCCTCGTCAGGCTCGGGCGATTGACCAACTTCCTCCACCGCAGTGGTAGGCGAGCTCGGGGGAATATTCTCTTTCCCCCGTCTTGACTTGTAGACTCCTTTCGCCTTGGGTTTCCCCTTCGGCTGGGGCGGCGTATTGGACTTGGCCAATGCTGCCCGTGCTTGAGACCGTGTGTAGGGTCTTTCGGCAGTGTCTCCTACGAGCCCTAAAGCTCTGAGATCATTACCCAACAAGACCTTTCCCGGGACGTTTCTCTGAATGCTCACTGGAATCCTGACTGCTGTACCATTTAAAGTAAGATTTACAGGGATCACGGGAAACATACGGAGGGGGCCGTCAGCCAACTTAGTGGGCATCAGAGTAGCTCTGGCAACTTCCTCTGAGTCTACCAAGGTAGAATCCACTACAGTGCGACTGCACCCACTATCCCTAAGAGCTGGAGTATCCACTCCATTGATCAGCACACTGTCTTTAAAGTAGTGCTTGGTATTATCCGGAATCCTAGCATAAGCCTCAGCGACTTTAGGCTCCCAGGAACCCAGGGACACTAAAACTACCTCGGCCTCTATTCCGCTGGGAAATGAGTCCGAGGAGAAGGATGCGCCTGTAATCTCTTCTTCCTCGTAGGAGGAGAAGGCCAGATTAGCGGAGTGGACCCCCAAAGGTCTAACCTTACAACGGGGATCCCCCTTCACATGGTCAGTTGCTCCACAAGAAAAACAAGCCCCAGTGGGTCTGTTTACGTAGGGAGGCTTATTGTAACCAGAGTTCTGTTTCGGAGGCGCACCTCCACTACCCTGTGAGTTCTCTTGTGTCTTATCCTTGTTTTTCTTTTTGTGGCCCTTTTGGGAAGAAGATTTAGCAGATTCCCCACCCTCCATATCTTTGGACTTTTTCCCCTCCTCCTGCTTACCAGGATGAGTTTTGTCCTTATGGGACACTCGATGTGACACCCATAAGTCTGCTGCAATGGCCAGCTTCTTAGGATCTATCTCCTTCGAATCGGCCAAATGCTGCTTAAGCTCCGGGGAAGAAGAAGCAAAAATGTGTTCCAGCATGACAAGATTTATCATGCCGTCGAAGGTAGAAACCTTATAGCCTTCGACCCAGCCAGTTAAGTTTTTCAAAGATTCAGCGACATAAGATACCCAAGTACAACCTTCCTTTTTCTTATACTCTCGAAAACGCTTTAAATATTGGGCCGGAGTCTTCCCAAACTTTAAAATGAGAGTTTGCTTTAACATTGCGAAATCGGCTCGCTCAGCCTTCGACATTTCCATGATGGCACTACAGCCAGAATGGGGCAGTCTACTGAGCAACCACGCAATCTTATCAGCATTGTCAACTTCTTGAACTTCGCATGCATACTCAAACGCATTCAGCCAGTCCATAATGTCATTCCTTTCTTCATACACACTGGGCAGATCTTTCGGAAACCGTGGATGAGAGGAAGCCCCAGACCCATGTCCAGGACCCTTGGATCCATTTGCAACCTGAAGCTTGGCCAGTTCCAACTGGTGATCCCTGTCTTTTTGTTTTTCTGCCTGTTCGATTTTTAGTTTGGCTATGCTGAATTCAAGCTCCTGCTGCCTAAACCGCAGCTCTTGCTTCTTGAATTCAAGCATAGCCTCCCCATCAGCACTGGCAGAGGAAACATTAGACATCTCGTCCTCCCTGTCCTCGTGGTCGCGGTGGAACAGTGCGGCGGCAGAACCGTCGGTTCTACCAGTGAGAGCAGCCCCACCACCTTCCGCACTGTCCTCAGAAGTAATAGCGTCAAGCTGTGCTTCTTGCCACGCCACGATTCTTTGGATCATTTCCAATTTCGTGCCTTGAGAGGAAACACCTCTCTCCGCACACATCTTTTTCAATGTTTCTGATTTGGAAGCATTTAAAGTTAACAACGTACTTGTTTCCATACTGTTCGATAGGACTATGGCCTTTTTAAAGTTATATTACAACAATTCACTACGTGTACTGTTTGGAATAACCTGAAATGCCTTAGTTCGAGCGCAACACTGGATACCTTCAGTCGTATCCCACCGCTGTACACCAATTTGTTAAGACGGATTTCTGAACTCTGTCCTGGTGGCGCAGAAGTTCAGAAGGCCAACCTAATTACTTGGAACAGGGTAACCTCTGGACAAGCCAGACCAATCAAGGTAGCGATCGCGGCGGTCAAGACTAGGTCTCAAGAGGGGTGAGGGTGACTGAAAGCCCGCAGTGAGCACACAAAGCAAGAGCGCTGACAAACTACTCCAAGCAGTTGTTATATCAAAAATAGATACACATTTATTTTAAGGCCTTTAAAATAATGACCGTAGCGAGAAAATCACAATATCACAATATTAAACCAACACATACCATATCAACACAATTTATATACAAATACACAGTCGCAAGCGTTTAAAGCACGAAATATGTAGTCCACCTGCCAGGGAAGGAAAACAGGCAGTGCGATAATGCTTTCGACTCAGTTCGCCTTCATAGGCACCTAACTAGATGGAAGTCCGAGCCCTGCGAAGAGTGGAGCCTTGTGCTCAAAGTACCTGCCACGCCGGTGCCGACGGGCACAAGGGGAAGCTCTTCGGAAGAAGTCAGGCGGTTCACGTTAGTGCACAGCAGAAGAAGAACAGGTTCCGCAACTCAAGCGCAGCCTCCACAGCGGGCAGAAGCAGAGCGCGAGCGCGGCAAAAGGGTGCTGTTTTTACACAGCAGGGAAAAGCAATGGGATACTGCAGGAGGGCGACCAGATCCTAGATATACTACTCACCGGTCCCCGAAGCAAGCAGACCCAGGCTTCTCCACGATAGTTTCAGCAGCTGGCAGGTTCAGAAGAGCAGGGAACGCTTTGTAGTCGTGTAGAGCAAAAAGACGTCCCAATCGACGAAACCGGCACAGTTTTGTTGCCGCACAGGACAACGGAGCGGCCGTGTGTATTCGAGCCAAATGAACACTCCTCCCTTCAGACCTGGGGACGCCAAGCGTACGAAGCGTGGGAGAGGGACAAGGACTCGCAATACAACACAACCTGGCGGCGGTTGCAGAGCCAAACTCCTTGGTAAGCTGGTCAGTCAACTGGATGGCCCAGAGACGCTTCCGAAGGCTTACTTGGCAGGAGATGGTTGAAGATGCCGGGAATAGCTGTTCCTGCTATTCCAAAGGTCGAAGCACCAGTACAGGCCTTCTGGTTCGATCAAAGGAGGACAGGGGCTCTCCGGACGACAGCAGTGCAAAGGAGGATTCCTTCAGCGGGTCACCAGCGATTCCTCGGTCCAGCCTCGTAGTTGCAGGATACTTGGCTCCTGTATTCCTTCGTTCGTGAGAACTCAGGAGATCGACCTGGTAGTGGTGTTTCCAGCCCCCTCTTATCCACGGTTCCCTTCGCGCCAAAACGGAGGGGAGCCAATGGGAGATCCGCTCATCAACACACATACCATACGTGGACCAATCACGGACCACGGTGGTCCCAGGCATTCACACCACCCTAGACTCTCTGGCACCCAGGATGTGTATTGGGACCAGACATCCCAGCCCACACCCTGGAGGCACACAAACGACATGTAGAAGCCCGCGAAAGCAACCACGTTTCGCGGGAAAGTACATGCCCAAATAAGGAAGGCCCCGGGTCGCCCGACCTGGGGAAGGTGAAGGGAGCAAGACGCTCAGTGGACAGGACAAAGGAGCCTCGCGGCCTGGCCATTTTGGGAGCCAGGCCACCATTTTGGGTTCAGTGCAAAAACGTGCTCAGAACGCCAAAAGGAGCTCAAAATAAACAAAACGATCGCTGCCACCATTCCAGTCCCTGAATGACTTGCACCGATCAAATACCATCCTAAAAGAGTATCTAGGGCCTGTAGAAGCCTAGAGACCCAAGAGAGCTGTAACTTAGCTTACAGTGCCCTCTTGTGTCGTGTTGCACTAAAGCTGCGACACGATAAAAGAAACTACGGGAAACCACGTTCCCCGGTACTGACTGTCTTAAGGGCATGTCAGTTTCCCCGTAAGAAAGGAGCGAAAGCCCAGAGAAGTGCGGCAGAAGGCTGTACTTCTCTGGCAAAGTCAAGAACAAGGTTAAAAACAATAGCAAAAAGTTTAGGGGTTGCCACATGGAAGGAAAATTACCTACAATTACGAAATCTTTCCTAACACTATGGGACAGTAACAAGACATAATGAAATTCTGTGAAATGTTGTCTTAGTTCAGTTTGCAAAAGCAAACATTTAAAAAAAATATAAAAGCCAAAAACACAAAACATTTTTATGTTAAGAGCCACCCCTTTTTGAACGTGAAAAAATTAAAATGATATCAATTGTCCCATGCCTAGAATGTTTTAGAAGCCTGTGGACTACTGCACTGTCCGTGGACTCTGCAGGCTGCACAGGGGCCTATGACTTTTTTTTCACACTTTTCACACATATTTTAACTGTGAAAGGGGGCTCCTAAAGGAATCTTTTTTTATTTTTTCAATTGTGTATTTGTTTTGTATTTTTTCTTAGGAGCGGCAAGGTTGGCTAGGGAAGGAAGGGAAGGGGCACCAACCACAGGGACGAAGGGGCAGGTGGAGAGATGAAGATGTTGGGCGGTCTTAAAAAGGTAGGTGGCAGTGTTTTCCATGCACCTTGACCGCAGCCTCGAAAGCACTCAGAAACTGCTCCCCCCTACAGATCGGTGTTTCATAGTACCTTCATAGCACTGTGACCCTCGAAAGGTAAGGGTCAATAATGTTCAAGGGTAACTTTTCTGCTGCTGGAAGAACCCTAGATTGGCTGGAAGAGCACTTCCAAACTGTCTGTGGCCAAAGACACCGTTCGTGGACAACGTCATCATGCCACACAGGTGCGGTCACATGACGACATCCATGGCCATCCGAGGCCGTGGTGGCCGTACGCAGACACCCTCCCAGTGGGATTCGCAAGGCATACGCTCTGGATGTTCGTAGAACAGGTGCAGTGTCCGCAGACTAGTTAAAAGTGCATCACATGAAAACAGACATGTCCGTAAAGTCGCGTAATCTGCAGACTCATAATGGAGTTTTAAAAAGAACTAGGAAACATTACAGAGAAGTAAACAAAACATTTATAGTAAAAAATATATTTATTCACGAAAGGGATGTGGTATCGGAATAAATGGTAGAATCAGGAAATTTTGAACAATAATTATGAGGGGAGGAAGGGAGTGAGGTTTCATCAAAGCATCTTTCATTAAAATGTTCCGAATTTGTTGGGGATGATTTCTGGGGGACAGGTGCAAGAAGGACAGTGATAGGGCACATTTTTAATAACATGTTTTTTCACATACTGTACACGTTCTTTCACATCAGTACTAACTTCGCTTAATTTACATGACAGGTTCATGATTTGATTATTTACAGTTGGGGATCAGGCTTCTGTGATTCTGGGGATTGGGTATAATTCAACTGGGGTATGGTTTCTTCATGACAACTATGCACTGTCAGAAAAACAGAAATTATTATTTAAATGTGTGTACAAATTACATTATTTGTTTACATTTAAATAAGTATTGTATACCATTAGACATTTTATCGTCAGTCATTTCTTCTTTTGGGAAGTTCTCCTATAACCATTCAAGTGTGCTTGTCATTTCTGTGAGAACAAAAAAAGGGTTTCTGTCTTATAACACATGCTTATATAATGAAAGCTAATAATAGATAAATAAATACAATGCACTGACTATTTAGTGAGAATGTGTTGTCCAATAAGCACCTGGTGTTTCTCAATCTGTATGCAGAGCTGTTGTGAGGAGATAATATGAAGTGTACAGTTATGGTTTATGATTGGTGCATTCCATTGTAATGTGTGTTACATAAAAGAAACTGTATTTTTTAATGTAAGTTTTTGTACAAAAAGATATATTTACATGTTGTAAACATTAGTTGGGATTTTAGGTTTTTTTCTTTGTTGGTTGCTGGGTACATCTTTTTTGGATCTCCTCTATGATTCTGAATCTTGTAAATGCTGGCCAACGTCCACGGACTACGCACTGTCTGTGGACTCAATATTTGACATTTGGGGCGGGGGTGGGAGGCATATAATATAGGAAACTTGTAGCATATTAAAGAGGCACTAGTAAAAGGGACGTTATGGTTAGGTTTTCTTCACTGACAGTCAGCAACTAAACAGTCAAAAGGTACTATATTTGTAGTTCTTGCCCTTCTCATATGGTCTTACACTACTTTCCTTACGGTTCAGTCACATCATTTGATACATATACATAGGGGAAGAAGCAAGCCTGAAACACAGCAATTATTTCTGTGCATGAAGATAATCAGTTACCTAATGACCACTTTCTGGTAATAGTGCTGCTTTCTTCCTTACTTTACTTTCCCTGTGTATGCTCATATTTGTATGTGTTGTGGTCTCTTTATGTTTTGTGTAGTAATACAATCATGTTGTAAGTGAGGCATTGTTAGCTACTTATTACATGTTTACAGAACGCAAAACTCTGAAACAAAAGCATTCATCATTTTACTATCCAACATGGCAAGATTTTGTATATTGCACCTCTATGGTGTATGCTGCAGACAATGCCTATGTTTTTACCCGAGTAGTTTAATGTAATGGAAAGAACTATGTAGTATAATGGTCTTCATAGCAATGCATTGCTTAATGAACTATGTATGTCATGATAGTTCTCCCAATGAACTCTGATAGTTTTCTGCCAACATTATAATGAACATCCCTTGTGGAGGCTTTTCATGACATCTAACTGCACATGGGATGTCATCAATTATATTTGTGATGTCATCTTTGATGTACTGGGTGTTAGTCTTAGCAGTGCATGGTGGTGGCGCGAGTTATGGTTGCTTAGCTTATCATAACTGGCGAATTTCAGGGTTTTTTCGATTTTACTTGTAACCATAACGTCCTTTTAACAATGTTTTTTTACTGAATTTCGTAGGTTTTTATTAGAGCAACTTAACCATAACGTCCCTTTAACAAAGTTTTTTATTGGGCTGCAGTAGTGGCCATGTAGTTGTGGTTAAGTTGCCAAACCGATAGGAAGACTTTTTGTGTGGGTTCTAACTTCACTCCCGCTGGACGAATCCTCACCGAACTTTGCAGAAAAAGTATATGACCCACTCCGAATATTTGCAAGGTTTAGTGAGGTTTGGTCAGGGGGGGGGGCAAAGTTATAGTGGGGTCCCAATTTTTTTTTTTTTCTCATAGACTGAATGGAGAAAAAATGTGTGGCAGGAGCGGCAGCTTGGTCCTGAGAGTGTGATTTTGTAAGTTTGGTGGAAATCCGTCCAGTAGTTCATTTTAAAATGACCAAAAAGCAGGTCCCAAAAAATTAGTGATATCTATGTCCGCTCTGCAGACACACTTCCCTGTTCGCTCCACGGACAGGGCACCGATTGGCTTAGAGGGAAAACATCGGACGCGCCCGCTGATTGGATGGTATAAAGTGCATTAGATTTTTCGAAATGCCTGCCATCTTGCCTTCGCGGACAGCGGCCGGTGTCCGCTGACATCACAGTAAAAACACAACATTGCACTTGTCAAACGTATCAAATAATCTCTGGGGAGGTGAGGGGTGATGAGGATGGGATGGAATATGGCTGCAAGAAGCAAAAAAAAGGTGTTTCTCACCGCAAAAGTCCGCAAACAGTCTGGATGTTCGTGGGCAGTCCTGTGAAGTTCGTGAACACCTCTGCATTACAGGGCTGGTGAAAAGCAGTTTTTGGATGGCTTATAACTTTGGCGCCACTTAATGAAACTGCGTGCAATCCTATTCCTGACCTGATTCAGAATGAGTTTGCAAAGTTTGGTGGGATTCTGTCAAGGGGAGTGCAACTGAGGGGGGGGTCCGAAAATAATGTAAAGGTTTATAAATCAGGTGCAATTTGATGAATCTACACTTATTTTGGCAAACTGATAATAGATCTAGATATAAATGTTTTTGCAACGTTTGGTGGTATTTTGTCAAGAGGGGCACAATTAGAGGGGGGGTCCCAAAATATTGTAAAGGCTTATAAACGTGGTGCCATTTGACAGATCTACACAAAGGTTTGCAAAAAGATTATAGATCTAGATATAAATGTTTTCGTAAAGTCTGAATGGATTTTGTTTTTTGACAAGTGTCATAATCTAGGTACAAAAAATAGTGATATACCTTTGGTGACTGAAGTGTAGCCTGTGGCCATGGGCAGTGGCCAGTTTTTCCGGGTTATGGAATAAGGTCATGATCCGGACAATCAGGCTACTGGCCATGACCACGAGGGATAACACATGGGGTTAAAGTGGCCATGTCCACCTGGGCTGTCTTTGTGGTAAAGCTATTCGAAATTGGGATAGGTTTGAAAGGGAAGAAAAATGTGCTTGTGGTAATATGGTCATAGGGTTCTCTTTTCGCCTTCTGCAGGCTGCCATGGAAAGTGAAGAGGGGCCCTGTGCGGAACACTGCCTTCCCTTTCCTTGGTTGCCATCTTGGAAAAGGATTTTCCTTCCTACACCGGGATGCTGCAGGCATCCCGGTGTAGGATATAAATCCTTTTTTTAGCACCCTGAGTTCCCAATTTGGGAACCTAGGGTGCTACTGGCCTTCATCCCCCATTACAGGGGCTGGAATGGGGCGATAATGGTCAGGGGACCTCGTTATCCACTCACGATTCGCTTGGGCTGAAAACGTGGGCTTCCTGGCCAGTATCCACTGTTCCATCCCTGGAACGGGGGATAAACGCCACAATATATCCATTAGCATAACACAAAATGCAAATGGAAATGTTGGAAAATCTTATTGAGTCTATGTACTTTACTGAGAAATATAAAGTAGATGGAGTCTATACATTTATGTTTAGTTCTATTTTATTAACTGTGAAAGTTGGTTCCTAAAGGAACATTTCTTTTATTGGTTTTGGATGCATTTTCTTTTTTGGCAGGAGAGCTTAGAACGAAAGGTGGGGAGGTAAATGAGGGAGGAGGCACCAAACGCTAATATGGAGGGGCAGGTGTACAGGGGAAAATAGTGCGCGTGCTTGTGTTATTTCTAGGGTAGGAGGCAGTGCTTCTCATGCTCCTTGATTACAGCAGTGGTGGTGTCTCTTGGGAGGAGAGATGGCATTAGCTGATTCCATTTTAAGATAGATAGCAGTTTTGCTAAAAGTATGTACTGTGTACTAGATTGTTAATGGACGAGTAGGAATAGGTGTTGGAGCTGTGCAAGGGAAATTTTGAAGTGAAAGTTCCTAGATCAGTAGAAAATGCAGTTCTGAACTGTCGCGACGCACAGATCTTATCGTGAAGTGCGGACGTGTTCTCAGACACGTCATCATGACATGCGCCAGCGTATGGTCATGTGGCACTGTTCGGAAGGTCCGCAGTGAAGTCAGATGTTCGTAAACATTATGGTTAAGTTGCACTAATAAAAACCTATGAAATTCAATAAAAAAACTTAGTTAAGGGGATGTTATGGTTAAATTGCACTAATGAAAACCTATGGAATTCAATGAAAAAAATTGTTAAGGGGACATTATGGTTAAGTTGCACTAATAAAAACCTATGGAATTCAATGAAAAAAGTTTGTTAAGGGGGCGTTATGGTTAGGCTGCAGTAATAAAAACCTATGAAATTCAATGAAAAAATGTGTTAAAGGGACATTATGGTTAAATTGCGCTACTAAAAACCTAGCAAATTCTGTGAAAAAACTTTGTTAAAGGGATGTTATGATAAAACCGGAAGACCCCTGAAATTTGCCAGTTGTGGTAAACTGAGCAACCATAATTTGCGCATCCACCGTGCACTGCTAAGATAACACCCATGACATCAAAGCTGACATCACAAATATCATTGATTTTATTTACCATCTGCATCAACACTTCTCTATGTGCATACCAAAAGTGCTGAAAAATCAGCTTGACCACTCCAAATGTTTCTCATATATATATATTCAATGAACATATTTGTTAAAGGGACGTTACAATTAAGTTTCACTAATAAAAATCACTGAAATTCAGTGAAAAACCTTTATTAAAGGGACATTATGGTTACAGGTAAAAATGAAGAAAAAAAATCAAATTCGCAAGTTATGGTAAGCTAAGCAACCATAACTTGAGCCATCACTGTGTACTGCTAAGACTAACACCCAGGACATCAAAGATGACATCACAAATTTAGGCTACTTGTTTTTGTTCACTGGCATATCTAGACCAGGTATTTTTGTTCACTGACAGTTAAAATAAGTGTGTAGCAAGTCTTGAATTGTTAGCTTTTTTTCAATGTTTTACATTACTCAAAACTCTGATAAGGTAGGATTCATCATTTTATTATCCAAAATGACCAGATAAAAAATATTGTACTTCTATGGTGCATGATGCAGCCATTGCCTATGTGTATGTATGATTAGGTTCCTGTATTACCAACAACACCCTGTTTTGTTTAGATGAGTACATTCTTTAATACATTATTTAATACATAAAGTAGTTCATAATGGTCTCCTGATCACCCCTGACATCTTGTTACCAACATTTTAAACACAACCCCTCGTAGGGACGTTTCATCAAAATTAATTTCATATGTGATATCATCAGTGATGACATCAATGATGTTTGTGATGTCCTCTTTGATGTCCTGGGTGTTAGTCTTAGCAGTGCACAGTGGTGGCGCAAGTTATGGTGCTTAGCTTACCATAACTGCCAAATTTCTGGGGGTTTTCGGTTTTATTTGTAACCATAATGTCCCATTAACAAAGATTTTTCACTGAATTTCATGGGTTTTTGTTAGTGCAACTTAATCAAAACGTCCCTTTAACAACGTGTTTTCTGTGAATTTCACAGATGTTTAAGAGTGAAAATGTTTCATGATGTTACATCACTGAATATACGTTATTAATAAATCCTCTTTTAACATATATGAAAGAACTGTAAATCTCCTTTTACAAACATATTTTTTGCAAGGCATGACAACATTTGTCGTTATCAGCGGCGCATGCTGGGGATGCAATAATTGCCTAGGGCATGAAGCTCGACCATGACCCCAGCCCTAACAAACCACCCATTTTATCCACTGCATTTACCCTGCATCCTAGTTCAGTGTCCACTATGCAATCATAATGCGACCAATGGCCAGTGCTCATGGCTAGCAGCCATGGCCAGTCTACACACTGCATGGGGCATGGGCTTCGGCCATGCCGCATTCCCCAATAGGCAAATCAGAGTAAATATTTGTCCATGCCGACGGCCAGTCCCACTGTCCAGGCAGCAAAGTTGTATCACTATTTTTCTACTTACTTGTTTACACTTTGAAAAAAGTAAAACACTAGACAGATTTGCAAAATCATGCTTTCAGGTCCTTGCTGATGCTACACTCGTAAAAAAAAATGTTACACAAAATAGTGAGGTTAGAAATTGTTAGGAGGGGTGGGATATAGAGTTGAAACCAGACCGTGAGAGAAATGAAAAAGAACAATCGAGAAAGCAAGTGAGAGTGAGTTCAATGAAAAGTCAGTGTGCAAGAGAGAGAGAGAGAGACAGAGAGAGAGAGAGAGAGAGAGAGAAAGAGAGAGAGAGAGAGAGAGAGAGAGAGAGAGAGACAGAGACAGAGAGAGAGAGAGATATGCATATATCATTCAGTCGTTTTTAGAAATATTTACAATTACAGAAATTCTTTGATTATTTACATTATTGCTCTCATGATGCATTTTCAGTAACCTTTTCAGGTACTGCAGCATATGCTTGGTTGTTCTTTAACATTTCAGGTGCTACACTATTGTGCACTTTTTGTACATCAGATAGGTGGATCCAGTACCTTAACCCTTTTACTTTTACAGCAAGGGGTGTACAGTAGATCACCTCATAAGGTCTGTGGAATCTGGGTGAATTCCACTTACGCACAAAGCTTCATACATATACTAACTCTCCTGGCATCAGAGGTTTAGCTGGGCTATCTTGAGCTGCAGTGGACGTAACAGTCACATTGTCTGTTGTGAATGGGGGTACAATTTGTTTAGCAATGCATCTCACTGCTCCTGTGAGCTGTGAATTTCTTTAAATTCTTCTCCTAGCATAGTGTCCATTCTGTGTGCATCAGAGATCCTTCTTACTGGTGACAGCAGTGTTTGCATGCATCTGCCAGTTGCTATTTCATGAGGGGACAGGTGGTGGTCCTTGCTTGGCTGAGTGCGCAGTTGGAATAGGGCTAAGGGCAGGCAATAAACACAATTTTTCTTGAGGGAGTTGCATAGTTTTGACAATCTACTCTTCAGAAGGCTGTTTATTTTTTCCACAATTCCATTTGCTTGTGGGTGATAAATCGAGCACATTGTGTGTTTTATTCCTAATAGGGAAATCACTTCTTTGAACAAATTATTAACAAAATGGGTACCATTATCTGACCTTATGACATCACATTTTCCACATCGGGGAAAAACGTCTCTAACCAAGAATTTTGATGCACACTTTGCGTCAAGGTGGGCGCAGGGCCTTGCTTCCACTGATCGAAAAAAGGGACACACCACCACAATCAAGTATCTTGCCCCGTTGCACCTCTCTCCCTAATATGCATAATCAATGTGAAGCTCTCGGAAGGGGCCCACGGGGTGGGGTAATGTTCCTCACAGTGTTTGTAAAGTAATTCCGGAGTTGAATACTTGACAAGTGGTACACTCAACCAACATTTTATTGAGGTGTTCTTGGAGGTTTGACATAAAACAATCTTCCTGAGGATCGGCAGCTATGTATTGTTTTGTGATGTGGGTGGGGAAATGTAAGTGTTCAAATCCTACATGCAGAAATTCTACAGGCATAACAACTTTTCCTTTTGTATCCTGTCTCCACAGAAAATCTGTAGGGGACAGTGTACTCCCTTGTTTGGTCTATAACTCCTGCTCTTGTTGAGATGCTCTTTTTTTGCAACTCCATTATCTGGGCAATGGGGAGGGCATTATAAGCATCTGGTTTTTGTTCTTCTGTTTTACTGGTCAGAATGCATTCTGTACTCATGGGAACTGGAAGGTATGCTGCTTCCTTTGCGGCTGTGTCTGCAGCTGCATTTCCCAAAGAAATGTCATATCAGCTATGAGTGTGTGCCTGGCACTTCACTATAGCTACCACGGAAGGCTGTGCTAATGTTTCAATCTGTTTCTTCAGTAATTCTGCATGTTGTTCTGGGGATCTGTCTGCTCTCCTGAATCCCCTCCTGTTCCACCTAGACTGTCCAGCATGTACTATGATAGTTACGTATGCTGCATCTGAGTATATTTTTACTGCACATCCTTTTGCTGCATAGAGGGCCTCAATTAGTGCCACTAGCTCTGCGGCTTGCACAGAATAGTGAATAGGTAAACATTTTTTAACCAGTATTTCATATTCCCCTTCTTCAATTATTACTACTGCTGCTCCTACATGGTTTTCACCAATTTCTTGGCAAATGGATGCTGATTCATCAACAAAGAATACTTCTCCCTCCTCCAATACATTTACACATCCTTTGGGAATATCATCTCCTTCTCCTTCGTATGTTGCACAATCATGCTCCTGCATATCTTGTACAGTGCCGGGCTCAGTAAGGAAGATAGCTGTGTTTACTGATTTGCATCTTATTACATGAATATTGGGACTGGATATGATCTCATATGCTGATGCTCTTTGTGTGGTGAGAGTGGATTTTGATTTTTCAAGTATGGGGAACAGGAAGTGTTCCACGTGAAGGGTGACAGAGCACCCCGTCATAATTGTTGAGCTCTTTACAATAGCAAAGGTGGCAGCTGCAAGAGCCTGTTTGCAAGCGAAATGACCTTGCATCACTGAATCGAGAGTGCCACTGGTTTTTGTCCCATGGAAGTCTTTTTTTAGTGAGTACAGCTGTCATTAGGGTACCATTCGAATGTGAGAACAAGTAGAACTTGCTCTCATAGTCAGGTGTGGCTAGAACTGGGGCTGTGGAGATCAACATCTTTATGACCTGTCAACAAGGGCCTGGTATAGGCAACATAATCTAGTATCCAGGCCCTGCAGTAATGACATATTCCAAGGAATTTTTGCATATCCTTTACAGTATGGGGTGTGGCTGAGGCATGCACTGTTGCCGCCCTGTCGGGTAATATTCTTTTGCCATCTTTAGAAATCAATTGGCCCAAGTACAGGACCTCAGCCAGACAATACTGCAGTTTCTTTTTGTCTACCTTGTACCCCTTGTGTGCGAGTAGCTTGAGAAGGGTGATGGAATCTTTCCTACAGCTTTCGTCACTGTCACTGCAGACTAGGAGGTCATCTATCTTCATGCAATATTCTGTTAAATATGCTGTGGCTTTCACAATACCCTTGGGGCAAACAACGGTGTTCATATCTCTTTCCTCCCAGCGTAAATAATGTGAGGTATTGTGAACCTTCATCAAGGGCACAGAGAAAAAGGCATTCTTCAGATCCACCACTGTGAAGTGCGTGGCATGTTTTGGAATGCTGCAGAAAATTGAAGCAGGATTAGGAATAAGAGGGAACTCTTTTTGTACAATATCATTAAGTGGGCGAAGATCTTGTATCATACGCCACGCCCCCATTGCTTTTTTGATCGGATAATTTGCTGTGTTACATGGGGATTTGGAGGGGACAATTACCCCTTGTTCTAGGAGGGCACATCATGTTTCCTGAATTCCCTCCTCTGCCTCTCTGGACAGAGGGTACTGTTTAATTCTGGGCAATATTGCTCCTGGTTTCAAGGTGATTTTTACAGGGGTCACTTCTCTCAGCAGGCCTTCATCATGGGGGCTTGTGGTCCACAGGTGAGGCGGTACATTTTTCATATCTGTGTCGTAGAACGGGGTGGTCTGCTGATGACAGTCATGAGGGGGCTTGGCACCTTTCTATACTGTACCATTACTTGACATGGGATGCTTATTTCTAGCACAATTTCCCCACCATTGCTGTTGTTAGTGAGCAAATTCTCATCAGTCAACTTGCGCAGTGGTATGTTTGGATCAATACACAATACAGTGCACCATTCGCACCCATGAGTGTCCATTCCTAATACTACAATTCGTTTAGCAGACACCTGTGCCCCTTCAAGATCCAGGGACAGAATTGTGCCATCAACCATTTCGGGAACAGCTCCGGGCGGAACACAAAATCAGAAGGGCTTGGGTACTGCTGTAACCAGCACCCTGATCCTGTAGATGAACATGTCAGGGTCAACTGGGTTCCTGCTTACCCTCAACTTGTTTTCCATTGTGTTTATTAACAGCATAGCTTTCAGTGAATGATATTGTCATATTGAGCTTGCTGAGCAAATCACGACCCATCAAATTGACAGGTGAATTTTCGTAATAAAGTAGGGGTGTTCACACTGTTTTACCTCCTATTTTGACATCCAAATCTTCTGTAAAGCGAACCGTTAGTACAGCCCCTTAGAATTCTTACATTTTGAGATCTTTGCCAGATAGCGGAAGATCACCTTCACTTATACATGCTTTATCTGCCCCTGAGTCCACCATAAAGATGAACTGTTTGTTTGCTACCTTGGCCCCCACCAGTGGTTCCTCTTCTGGATGTAAGGTAGTCGATAGGACTGGACACACAACTGCTCTTTATGGGCTGTCCTAGACGGGATGGGTGTCTGTCCCCGGACAGGAGAAGATGTTTTCACTGAGCACACATGTTCCTTGTTAAGGTGCAGGTGCACCATTTGCAGTGGTGGCAAAGGGATTCTGGTTTCTTTGGACATGCTGATTGGGGTGTTTTTGTTGTGCTGGCATTGTGTGGGTGGGAAGATGTAATGCACTATAACCGGGTGGAGGTGCTGTGGATTGATGTGAGTGCTATGGGGGTCCTTCATATGTTCCTTGGGGGAGTCCGTATGGGCTTCCTGGGTGTGGGTGGCCATATAGGGGAGGTGCGTATTGGGGCGGTGTATAATAAGGTTGGTTGTATTTATAGTTTCCACCTTGCATGTCACAGCATTCCCGTGAAAAATTACCTCACCTCCTGCATGTCCAGCATTGCTGTTGCTTTCCTCCTCTGGGGCCTGAGACTCTGCATCCCCCTTTTCCCTATATCCTCCTCCCTTTTCTCCCCTTAACCCATCTCATCCTCTTGTGGGCCTTCCTTGCCATTGGGGTCCCATACATGGTTGTTCTCCTTCCCACTTCCCTTGTGTGCTGTCCGTCCACACTGCAACCATTCTTGCCTTTGTGGCTACAGAGACACTCCCATCCTCACCCAACTGATCTTTGGGCAGCACGGCTGTTACTGCCTCAACCTTCACCAGTTTTGTCTGTATGAGTTTTGCTTCTTCGGTTAATCTCCTCTGAACAATTTCTTTTTCTTTTTCTTTGATCCTCCTACAATGGTGCACTACTTTGTCTCTATTACTGGTATCTTATCTGGGCCTTCTGTACTTCCTTGGGTTACCCATTTTTATAATTAAATAAAATACGGAAGTAGACTGGTCCCACACGGTGCCCGTCTCTGCGCGCCACATCTCCTGTATGCAAAGAATGAACTGCTCACCATCTTCCTCCTCCCCCATTGTGCATTGCATTATAGAGTGTAAATCGGGGGTGTTGGGGAAGGTTCTCCACAATGCATCCCATACTTGTACTCGGACATTGTTAAAGCATGCCCACTGCGGACATCAAAAGATTTAATACCTCCTATTGCAAGGGGAACTCCTGCTGTATTTTTCTCAAAAGCATAGATCAATTTTCCTGCGCCCTCCTTGAGTGGGGGGAGGGACTTGAGGAGATTGTCCCAATCCATTTGCGCCCACGGGACATTATGGGGTCGCCCTGCTCCCTTGTGGATCAGAGGCATTTGCAGTTTCGATTTTACCTTTCCACCCTTAGTTCCAGATTCTTTTTTTAGTTTTTGCCATTCTTCCAAGTCTATTTCTTAACCTTCCTTCCCAGGCATCACCCACTGCACTTGCGGTACCCCTCCTACTGCACCCTCATCTGATTCATCAAAATCACTCCACAATTCTTTGTCCCTTAGTGAGGCTACAGTGTCATACCCCAAAATCCCCATTCTCCTTCCCTTTCAACCCACACGTCCCGAACAATATTTCTTAGATTGAAGCCAAATTTGTTGATCAATAAAACATAGTTTAATTACAAGACACATGGGCTGTAATCCATAACATGGCTTTGTCATATGATGCTTATACAACCTCCAACAAGGGAGACCATAATTCAAAAGTATCACTCACCTAACATTAAACACACTAGACTATACAGCAAACATGTAGACGCACATAGACATTCATTATTTGATTGTGCCAGGGTTGCACGAGATTGAAAACAGGTGTGCAGGTGTGCATAGTTAATTTTTACAACACAACAATGAAGGATTTCCTCTGCATCTTTCTTTGCGTAACACAGTCGATTAGATTCAGCCTAATTGGGATGAATTGCTTTTAAGGTCACCCATAGGCATAGTTGATGGGGATTTCAATTTTGAACTGTGAGAGGTCGTGAATGATGTAGATTTTAAGCAGAGGCGGACGTAGAATCTGGCATGTGGTAGATAGCGCTTATGGAGACAAATGCCAACATAGATGAATGTTGAGTTGTGCCTTTAGTGTGTGACAGATCGCTCCGAGACCAAAGTGACAGGCACAACTTTACCGGGTTCACAGACAGCAGGAAAGTACATACGGAAATCAGTACATCACAGTTAGGTCAATTTCATCCCTGGAGAGACAGCCACCAGTCCCCCACTCCCTCAAGATCCAGGTACCAACTGACACCAGGTGGAATCTCCTGGACCCTTGCATCATAATATTCCATATGCAGATTAACACTCAATCATACACATACAGGTGAGGGAAGCAAGGTGTAAAAAACAACACATCTCCCCCCTTTAATAAACACAATACAAAGCGGGAAAGAGAAAGGGCAATAAGCTCATATGGAAGTTGTAAAACTAAAACCGTCAATCAACCTTCTAAAACCCCCACTACCAAGCAAAAGCGTTCCGAGCTAAGTAACTCTCCCAGCTCCAACCGCCATCCCAGTCATGCGAGAGATGATCCCTTGAAGTAACTTATTGCCAGCCTCAGACCGCACAGCACCTACACAACCGTAAGGCTGCTGATATCTTTTATTGTCTTTACTGTAGTTCAATATGGTTTAACCAGAGTACAGACCTTTTGTTATACTCTGGATCAAATGCCACTGGACCAGAAGTTCCCCAGGACTCAATATGAAAGTTGTCGCTAACAACTGCACCACCAAACGCTCAATCATACACATACAGGTGAGGGAAGCAAAGTGTAAAACACAACAAACAACTAAAAATCTATACGTCTCTATTAGAATTGGGATTGTGTTTGGTAAATGGTAGAGCAGTCTCCAATTTCCTGAATGCATCGGGATTGTTACACTTAAAAATAATAGGGGAGAATATGCTATCTATAATTTCTTAAGCCTGGGTAGACACTGGCCATCTACAAAAGATGCGTGTTATCAGTTATCATTAAAGTAAACATTTTCTATTGTCACCCTCCAAGTTGGCGGAGCCAATCGGTAAACTCGGAATGTGCCCTTCATCAGTCTAGGATTGTTTGTACATTACCACAACTAATGAAAGCTCTAAACTCACGCCTTTCTAACAACAGCACTGTCAGGACGACATCCCTTTAGAATTATTGTATTTATATACAACATGCATTTATGGACCCCTTTTTTGCTTAAATGCCTATAGCCATAACATATCTGATCACAGTTGTATATAAACAAGGCTGTTGCCATAGTCCTACAGACTAATGTACTGTCAGAAAAGTCATCCAAAATTACTTACCAATGGTTGCTTGAAGGAGTTGAAACACATGAAATTTTGTCTGATACATACATTGTTTTTTGCCAGGGTTTTGGAATGAATGAACAATAACCAAACAATTACTAACTTACTTCAAAATATATTTTAGGGAAACAATGGGCGATTTATTTACCCTATATGGTCCTGCCAAAGGGGTTCAATTGTGTCAATCATATTAAAATGTGAGCCTATTATTATTTTGTTTCTTGCACTTTATGGAGAAGCTCTGTTTATAATATCCCGAGATTGTAGACTGTTTCAGTTTTCTGTAATACAATCTTACTGTAAAATACACAGATGTATCTATTGAGATTTTTATATTGTATTTGAATCATTGTTCAAATGTGTTTCAAGTATTAACTATAGAAAATCATTTCTGAGCACATTGAAAATAAACTTGTCTTATTACCGCTAACAGGGAATTTGTGGTGGGCCTGGAATCTGGGGACCTACACAGTGTTGCATGCAGACACCAGACCAACATAACAAACGTAATTACAAACCTGTGTAAAACTGCAATTACCTTTGTCTGCTGAACTGCAAAAGGATAACAGTGGATGCTGCCACTACTGGGAAAGGCAGCACAAAGCTTAGGGTCACCCTCAGCCTATGATGGCACCCTGAGGACAATGGAACATGATGATGAGTGATGAGTAGTGTTGTGGGAAGCCAAAATGCAGGCACACATGCAGTTCCTACTTTACTAAATATTCGGGTGGATACAAATGGCAAGTATCAACAGCCTTGGCTGCCAAAGAACACAGCTTCACAAGGTTGTGCATCAGGCAGAGGAAAGCTATGCATATCCCATAAAACACAATACAACATAACATAACCTATATGGAATTGTTAAAAAAAAAAAAACTGAGAAAACGTATTACTCACCGAAGACTTAAGGTTTAAGTAAATTATTGCCCCTGTCTTCAAAACACCCTGGTTCTAGCTTTTGATTCTGAGTACATGTCCTTAAAACCAATGAGGTGGGTCTCCATTTATGCCTTTGCTTGTTCAGTCATCCAACCTTTCTTTGATCATGAAGGCTTGACTCCTGTAACATTTCCTTCCTATCCCTTAAGGTGTGTGAGTGTGTGTGTTTGTGTATGCGTGTGTGTCTGTGTGTGTATGTGTGTGTGTGTGTGTGTGTGTGTGTGACCCACAGGGGCAAGCCCCAACACCTGCGATGTGATGAAAAACCCAAAGTTGGTTTGGGGAGGATCCTCTGGTACTCACATGACCTCTGCCTTAAAGCCACTAAAACAGAGATCCTCCTCATTGGCGCACCTGCACACCTTCACACCTGCACCATCCTTTCCTGTCACTCTCTGGCCAGCCTCCTTTGGCCCTCCCCCTGCTCTCACTTGTAAGGCTAAGAAGCTCACGGTCATCTTTGACTCCACACTTTCCTTTTCTCCTCGCATCTCTGATGTCTCAAAAAAGTCTAACTACCAACTACAACTCCTCAGAGGTATTTTTCCTCTCCTCTCCTTCCCCCAGAAGCTCACTGTCTTCAGAGCTCTGATTCACTCTAGGCTGGACTATTGCAACAGCCTCTTTCTAAATCTGCCTGCAACCACTGTCCGTCCTCTGCAGCTCATCCAGAACAGGACTGCAAGACTTGTTCTTGGTCCCAAGCCCTGGGATTGTATCTCTCCAGCCCTAAAATCTCTACATTGGCTCCCAGTGGCTGCAAGGATTAGATTCAAGGCCCTTTGCATTGTCCACAAGGCTTTCTGGGGCCTGGTTTCACAATGCCTTCAACTCTCCCTCCATAAATACATTCCTACTCAAACTCTTCTCTCCTTCACCTCCAACTCCCTCAGGGTCAGTCGCCCCTCCAAGCAACGAGTAGGGGGTAGATCCCTTTCCTCTGCTGCGGTTTCCCTCTGGAACAGCCTCCCAGCCTCGCTGAAACCTAAGGAGAACCATCTTCGGTTCCGGAAGCACCTCAAGACCATCCTCTTTGCTTCGGTGTCCAGTCAAAGGATCGATTACATTGAGAGTCAATAGGGTCGAAAACCAAGGTTCACATTTTTTTTTATTTATATATTTATTTTTGGGTTTCCGTGTAGGTAAAACAAGTGGTTTTTACCACAAAAACAGGGGTTGGGGGGGACCCCCCCAAAAAAAAAATATTTAAAAAAAAAAATGTTTTCGAACCTTTTGTTTTCCAGACTATTGACTCAAAACTTTTGTCATTCGACCCTGTGCAGTCAATCCTTTAACCTATAACCCTTTGCTTCTGCCTTCGCTCTTTCTCTCCCCTGCTAATCTGTCTGCTTTGGCACTGGGCACCTGGTTACCCTCTGATTTCGGGCCCAGAACCCTGCCCTCCCAGCCACACACCCGCACTGCCTTCTGGCAACAGCTGTACTTGGGTCTGTATCTGCAACCCTACAGTCCCCTTCCAGCACTTATCAGACACTCGTTGTCTACACCGTATTCTCGTACTTACTACCTGCTGGCTGCACTACCTGTTGTTCTATCACGTGTTCCGCACTTTCCACCCCCCCACCCCTTGTACTCTCTCCCGGTCCCTCTCCCCTGCACTTGCAGGTTCTCAATGTCACAGGGCCTAGTAAAATTGTTGTTTTGTCCTCCCTTGTTTCCCCTCCCTTGCCCCTTCACCCTCTGAAACACCTGTGTATGGGCGCGATACAAATACAATATCATATCATATTATATCAAAGGTGGACATGGGGCAGGAAACCACTACATTGACTTTAGTTTGACCACTGGTTCTTCAAAGGATCAATCACAATGCAGACTCCACCAGCACCATAGGCTGTGGCCCTGCAGGCCCATAGAAATAATTTACTGATACTAGGGAGTCAGTGTTTACCACCCTGAATCCCCAGCATGATAACTCTCCCTTGGGGGCAACAGCCCACCAATTAGGAGTTATAGGTCTCGTCGACTCGCCTTTGTGAACTCCACATATGCATTGTATGTGCATGCATTGGCATAATAGATCCACAATGTTGGACCAGCCTGCTATGGGCTGTGTCCACACAGTGAAGCTCAGAGGTAGGTAAGCAGCAAACACAGGGTGCCAGAAGTGATTATCAGATAAATGTACCCCAGGCGGACAAGCTCTATAAAAGCCTTAGTAGAGCTACAGAGTGTTTGAATGTTTGGAGAGGTGGATCTGTGCACAGAGGTGCAGAGTGTGCAGATTATTCAGAGAGCAGAGGGTGCAGAAGGCAGATGTAGCACAGAGAGTTTTAAATGTTTAGAAGATGGGAGAGGTGCAGAAAGAGCTGAATCTGCAGGACAATGTGGAGGTGTAGAGTGATTTTCAGATCAGGGGCAGACGGAGGCACAGAGAGGGGTTTAAGGAAATGAAGATCAAAAAGGGGTAAGAGAGAATGGGAGGGTTGAGGAAGAGAGAGGGAGGGAGAGAGAGAGAGAGAGAGAAAGAGGCAAAACGGCTCTGATGAGAGGACGTGGGAGATCTGCAAAGCAGGGCATGTGTGTAGTAGGAGGAGGGTTGAAGGAGCAGGAGATAAGACAGAAGGACTGTGGAGAGTTCCTTTGTGGAGCAGGGATGGATATAGAAAGTAAGATAACAGTCTACCCATTGGCTGGAGGTAGTGGAATGAGGTACAGGTATGTGGTGTAATGGCCCCAAGGTTTGTCAGCAGCCAGCACATAGTGCAGAAGTGAGACTTAGTTACAGGCTAGTATGCACAAGGGAACATTGAAGTGGCATGGAGCAAAGTATACCTGGTTGGGTGAACCTTGGATCAATATCCAAGAAAAGCGAGGGAAATAGACGCCAGATAGGCACCTCGAGTCCCGCTAACCTACCATATGACAGGGAAACATAGTGGAACTCCATGCAACAGAGCCTGGAGCTTCAACTTGAATATCTGTGACAAATGGTCTGGCCTGCACATGCACTGGTCAATAAGGAAAGACCAACCAGTAACCAGAAATTCATGCTTGGAGTCACTGGGCACCTAGTGACAGTGAGTGACACTAGGGAGAGACCAAGAGAGAACTTTTGAGAATATCTTTCAAAGCAGGAAGACTTTGTTTGCGGTTCTGATCCCTTTTTATATTGCCCAATATTGTATATAGATGCACATAAACAGTTTTACAGAAACCCCAGGCGTTCTGTCCTAATTGGAGTGCATGTGGTGTTGCAACACTACCCAGCTTGACCCTTTGCTTTCAAACTTCTAAACTGATCTCACTGATCTCATGGCTGCCCTTGCTCCTGTCATTAAGAAGAACATAACCCACTGCTTTGAAATGCAATGACGGGTTTGATATGGACTTGGCAGTTTTGATGAAGAATGAAATAGCTCTTGAATGTTTCTGACATATCGACGAGTCCAATAAAGACAGGCTGGCATTCCTTTGAGACTGGAACGCTTATTATGCAACCAAACAAAAAAAACTCAAAAGGCTGCTCTTGACAAAGGAATTGACCATGCAGCTAACAAGCCAAATGAAGTATTCAAGATTTATAAGAATCTGTACTCACCAACTGGATGCACTTCTCAGCCCATCAGCTCCCAAGCTCTGGCATATAGCTCTGGCAGATAGCCTGTTCAACTTCTTTTTTGAAAAGTTTGACTGGATTCAGTCAAAGCGATCAGTCAAAGTTAAAGCGTAGGATGCATCTAGCTCCTCCAGACAAACTGAGAAAAATCTCTACTTTTAGAGTGGTCTCCAAATGAAAAGTCACTATAGATGTCAATCAGATGAGACACTATGAGCAGATAGTCAGATAGTCCCATGTTCTGTCATCATTGTAAAAGACAACCTCGCCAACCTGGTACTGTGTTAGTAATTATATGGAACATCTCTTTAGAAGAGGCCATAATCCCGGGGGAACAAAATAAAATCCAGCCATTTAAGCAAACTACTGCCTGTGGCCTTCAACCATTTAATTGGCTAGATCCTTAAGAAGATGATCATTACGAAACTGTGGGAATGTGAATTCATCAATCTGGATTCCATAATACCAGAGGCTTTCAATCTGCCCTCCTCTTCATAGGGCTGAACCTCTCCAGTCGCTAATAATGACTGTCCGTCTGTCTACAGTTTACTGTAGCTTTTCATACTGTTCACCATGCCAACCATCTTCAATGCCAATTGAAAACATTTGGCATAAAAACCAGTGCACTTGGGTAGACTATGTCTTTCCTTCAGGATGGAGAAGATCTGACTAGATTAGCTCCCCTTATCCCAAAGCAAAGAATGTAGAGCTAAGACTCCATGCTTCAACAATTCTGCAACCCTTGGCCACGTTGATTGCCCCTTTCTCCTGCAACACCCAGACCAACACAGATGACCCAAAGATCACATTCAAGCTGGATAGGAACAGCTCTCTGTCTTCAAATTCAATTACACCCTACTTCTCCTGCGTTTTAAACTGGAAGTCAGTGAACACCTCTTATTCAATCCTGGGAACAATAAACTCATCTAGACATGCTGAGCAATCCTGCCCTGACTTCCTTTAAGCTGTCCCCTTTTGCTGCTTGCTGTTCCTTGATCCCGTGTCAATTGTGACATCGTTCCTTCTCTCTATAGGTCCTCAAATCTGCCAAGCAACCACATTTCCAGCTTCACCTGCTCAAATGAATCTTCCATTTCCTCAATTTCTCTCACAATGTGGAAGCAACAAGGGCTGTGATCCTCTTGTGGATTGATTATTGCAACAGTGTTACCTCAACATCCACAAAACACTCCTCCAACAGGTTTATATCAAGTACGACACAGGACCAGGCTTACCCTAGGACTGATGACTAGAGACCATATCACACTGGCCTTGAAATCCCTCTATTGGATCCCATTGGGGTTTGGGGTCACCTTCAAAACACTTTGTGTCATTCATCAATTGGATCTACTGTGAAACAGCCCCTGCACACTCTCAGAAAAAATATTTCAAGTGTTCTCTCCAACCCCCAGGTTCTTAAGAACTGCTTGTAGCCTGAGGCACCATGGGGCTCAGCTAGTACAGGGCTAAATGCTTGTCCCCTCAGGTAATACCTACAAATAAAGTCACATGCATCAGGGTAAATAAAGTGTTTTGATACATGTGTAGTGTGTTTATTTATTTGTGAATGTCCTGTGTGTGTTTTGTAAGAATCCATCCACCGTACCTTGGGTCTGGTTAGAAAACTCAAGAAACAAAGGAATAGAACTCCCCTGCCCAAGAGTGGGTTGGGCAGGGGAGAAAAACAAATCTAGTAGGATTTTAAAATCAAAACGACAATTAGAAAGGACAGTTGAAGAAAGGAGAGCTAGGAAAAAGAAAGCAGAGGAGAGAGACTTACCTGGGGGTTGCTGCCTCGAACACCCCCCCACACCCGAGGCCCTAAATTCACCAAATTTCATTGGGCCACACTTGGGGAGCCCCCCTATAGACAAAGTCAAGGGGTCGAGCTGATGATATGAGGGGCAGTTTGGTCACTCTGGGGATGTGGAAGGAGTCGGTCGTTCTGGGAGCCCGATTGTATGGACCCAGCAGTATCCAGGGCCCAGACAGCAAGCCATGTGCTGTCTGGGCCAAAGAAGAGCAGCCCAGCCCAGAACATGCTAACCAGCTGTGCCCCTAATGGCCCACCTCTTGGCCAGCGAGGCAGGACCTTCAAAAAAGTCCTGTAGAGGAGGAGTCAAGTACCCCCACCAAAAGCTCTACCCCCATATTGCTTATATGTTGGGAGTTAGAAATTATGACACATGCATTACCAGTGAGGATGCCTATACCGCAAAGAATTCTGGAAACAAGGTATCCACTGAGAAAACAATATATGCATTCACGAAAATATCATGGTCTTTTGGACAAAGTCCCGGACGAAGTGTGAGGAGAATGAGTGAAAAAGAAGACGGGTGACATCATGCGGAGCAAAACTCATGCACCCAGTAAAGATGCACAAGGCAAAAGAACATAAACATTCCAAAATATCTGAAGAGGAGGTGTCGAAGATGAGCAACATTTCGGGCTTGAGATGAAGATGCTCATGCTAAAGAAATGCTGAAGAAAATGCAAAATCAGTTTACAATTGTACAGATGCAGTAACGCAAGTAGACAAAGTGATCTTAAGGCTGGTTACGTAGTGAATAGATTGAGGCGATGCACCAACGTATATACATAGGAATGTATAGAATCTGGATTCAATTGTGATGTCATCTTTGATGTCATGGGTGTTAGTCTTAGCAGTACACAGTGGTGGCGTGAGTTATGGTTGCTTAGCTTACGATAACTGGCCAATGTCTGGGCTTTTTCGGTTTTACTTGTAATAACCATATTATAGATAGGTTGTTATTAGTGCAAAGTAACTATAAGGTCCCTTTAACAACATTTTTTCACTGAATTTGATAGATTTTTAATAGCGCAACTCAACCATAACGTCCCTTTAACAAAGTTTTTTCACTGAATTTGGTAGGTTTTTATTAGCACAACCTAACCATAACGTCCCTTTTTCAAAGGTTTTTAACTGAATTTCATAGGTTTTTACAAAGATACCCTTAATTTGTATAGATGTACCATACAACATATGGAACCCCCTGGACCCTTGCTGATAGCCCCAGGGTCCGCAGACTATGCAACTGTTTGTGAACCTCGGGTAGCATCCAAACTGCGCAAAAGGTCAGGGGTTCTTTTACATTGTTGTACCATGCAGCAAAGCCACTGAACATGAAGAAAGAGCAACACATAAGTGAATTAGAAGGAAAAATTAAGTAGGTCTGCAAACTCTGTACTTCTAAAAGCAACAGAGAAATTGCATAGAGTATGCAACATAATGGAATGCAACAAAAAGAAAAATAACCTGTGCTTCCAACAAGATTACCTCGGTGCTACTTTACATACAAAGAGAACTGTACTACTACGTGGTAAGTACACTACATTTGTTCCTATCACTGCACAGTTTGTTTAGTGTACAATACTAGAAAAAAATATAATTTTAGAAATGGCAAGCACCCTAGAATGACAAAGAGAATTTCCCTCGGGATGGAATGAGTGAAGACAGTAACTCCATTGGTACACAACACAATTTGAAAAGTAAGACAGTTAATATACATTGCTTCACTTATACCCGACAGATATTTTTTTCTTTAACAGTACATACAGGAAATGAAGGAAATGCCTCAGAAGCAGCAGCTCCTCCAAGCGCATGGGCACATAGAAAATGAAACAAACACTGTACAAAATAAACTAGAGAGCCTGGACGCAAAAATGTATCAATTGATAAACACCTTTGCTGACTTATAAGATTTTGTACAGGGAAATATCATGGAAAAACTAAATACCACTGCCCCACCTGCACCTGTATCCCTCCCCCTATCCCAGCCAACCATCTCCAATAATTTCTTGTAAACAAATATGTTACGATAAGCAATAACTCCCTTCCTCCCCTGAAGCCCCACCTGTGGAAAACCCTAATTCCCCTGTGTATGTTTCCATTTCCGCTACACATTTTCTGTCCTAATTCTGTGTATATATCTGTATAATAAATGGCTATGTGTGTAATATTGCTCTATGTGTGTTTTTTTTAAAAAGCCCCGTTATGGGTCCGTGGAGGGTGGTACTGTCCAGGATGTCCGCAATTAATCAAAATGGAGGTGTCCTGCAGACACCATGCTGGTTTGGAACTGCACTAAAAATTTAGTTGTCCGTAGGACTCCGATCCTGTCCGCATGTCTGCAAAGACATGATGTGCCTTTAATTAGTTCGGGGACTCCCACCATGTCCGGCGGACACTGAGGGGCATGTGCATCTCTCCCCCCGAGTCCTACGAACATCCAGCCTGTCCAGCATGTCTGCAAAACAGTGACATACTTTAATTGGTTCAGGGACCCCACCCATTTCTGGCAGACACCTGTGCACATGCGCATCTCATTCCCCGTGTCCTACGGACAACAAGCCTGTCTGGCATGTCTGGAAAGTTGTGACATACTTTTAATTAGTTTGGGGACCCCAACACTGTCCGGCGGACACCTAGGCGCATGCGCATTTTAAACACACCGTCTGTTCAGAACTGTCGGCCACACGTGTGTCACACTTTTAATTTGTTCGAGAGCCCAACAATGCCCGTAGGACACATATGCGCATATGCACAATGGATCCCGCACAACAGGTGTCCTGCGGACAGCCGTCCCATTTGCGGATGTTGATGACATCACCATGTGACCGCACCCACGCTGAGCATAGGCCCTTATTCACGGACAGGGTCTGGGCCCCTGAACAGCAGAAAAGCGCTTTTTTTTAGCAATACATAATGTTTTACTATGGAACTTCACCCTTGCAGAGCTCCCAGACCATGCCCCTGACGATCTGGACACTTTGTGAGCCCAGCTTGGGGTTTGAAGTGTCCGTAGAGTGTGCAACTGTCCGCGAAGCGCTTCCCAGCACCCCTGTAAAAGGCCACACCGCAGTTCTGCTCCTCATTCTGTTTTGGCTGACCAGGACAGAACACTGCTCCAGATTTGTGATTTTGGTTCTTTGTTGAATTGCTTTTTGCTCCTTGCTGGAATTGATTTTGGTCCTGGCTTAATTGCTTTTGGATCCTAGCAGGAATTGATTTTGGCTCCTTTCTAGCGACCAGGACTGCTGAGCACTGCTGCAGGTTACTACTTGGCTGTTTGGCAGATTTCTTCTACTTGGATAATGACATCCATATCTGCCTCTCCAGCTGCCTCTACCTCAGCAGCATACAAACCCCCACCAACACCACCACCACCTCCCCAAGAGTCTCGAGAGGGGAACAGGCATGATGATGCAGAGGAGGAACAAGAGGAAGTAGAGGATGAGGTAGTGAAGTCTTCACTAACAACTCGCAGCATGAGTCTTGGGTGTGGAGGCTTTTTACCACCATTGGGAATAAGCCCAAGGCTAGTGTGGCCAAGGATTGCTGCACTGAGTGTGGCTTCATACTCGGTCGTGGTAAACCTGGGCTATACAGTTATGGGACTACTTTCATGTGGTGACACATAAGTTCCTGTCACAAAGCAGCAGTTCAGAGGGATGTCCCCTTCAAACTGGGTAGTAGGTTGAGTTCCAGTCCTGCATCCTCGACATCTGCTCCTGTCAACACAAGGGACACTCCTGTGGGAGAAAGGATTCCTCAATAGCCTGACGGGCCGTACGCACCGCACTGGATTCTGACCTTTCAATGGTACGTGTTTTGTGTATGTACTGCGACGCAGTACCCTGCAGGGGTGAGCAGTTCTGGAGTGCTTTTGAGGCTGCGGTCCAGGACATGAAGGAAAGTTCCCCCTACCTCCATGAGGCACTCCCAACATCTTCCTCTCTACCTCTGCCCCTTCTGATCCCTGTGGTTGGTGCCCCTTACTTACCCTTCCTACCCCTCCCTCCCTCGTGTGTCATGTTTAAAAAATTCAAAAAAATACACACAACTAAATAATAAAAAATAAAAAGGCTCTATTCAGAGCCACCTTTCACAGTTTAAAAATACAAGTGCCAATGAAATGATGCAGGACCCTGGGCATTCCGAAAGAAGTCAGCGGACAGCAAGATAGTCCGTGGACTCATGAGAAATGTAGTGGGTGATGCCATCAAAAACATTGTTTTTTTTCGGGAGAGAGTGGTGGCTCTGAAATGGGCCTTTTTGGGATATTTTGTTCTTTGTAAAAGGTTTCAAGTGGACAACACCATCTGCAAAAATGCTTCCTTCAGTTGCAAAAAGGGCTGCAGTGCGTTTTGGATATTTTGCAAAAAAAGCTGGTTTCCAGCATCAGTAAGATGGACTCCATCGCTGCAAAAAATGTTGTTGCTACGAAATGTAATATTTACATTGTAGAAAGGAGGACATGGCAACATCTGTCAAAAAGGCGCAAACAGCCTTGTTCACATTGCACTTTGCTTTCTCCATTTGCGGACCAAATGAAGAAGAGCGCAGCCACATCTGTCTCTGGGCAATGCGAGAAAAAATTATTCGGCTGTTTGGAAACATGTCCATGACTTTCCCAAGGGCCATCTTCATCACAAACTACAATGAGATTCCGGTAACATGCCCTAAACTGTTCGATCCACAATGAACAATAATAATGTCTGGATGATGCTGCATCACCAAAGTGGCACAAAGAGAAAGCAAATCTAGCCACCTCATTCCACGCACTCCATACCAGTGTACATCCACATGAGAGAATCCAAGATGTGCAGCCACTCCGCAGTGCTCTGCATGCACCTCCAACCAATGTATCCAGGAGTCCCCCAAAATCCATAGTCTCTGCCTCCTGTAAGACACAGTCATAGCCATAGACACATGCACTCCTCGCAGCAAACAGACCTTCTGCCACACTCTCTCCTACCTCTCACTCTCTCCTACCACACCACCCCCAGGAAACATTAATAACCAATCCCCTGGCCTCCACAGTCCCATTTCCATGCCTGCTATCCTCGAAAGCCACAGATGTGGCAAGTGCAAGTCGCAAACTACCGCCTTGTACGCAGACATATAGTGCAAAGCACAGGGCTGGGGGATTTCCTCTTTAGCGGTGGCTCTAAAAAGAGCCTTTTATTTAAAGGTGCTTCACAAAAAAAGACACCTTTAATTTTTATTTTTATTTTTTATCTTCTTTTCCTCAGCCTCTTAACAGCATCCCTCAGATTCCAGAAAAAAATTAGCATTGCCCAGAATGGACAACAAATCTCCATTAGCATTAAAAAACTGCACATTAAGGGAGTCAATGTTGTCATTGGAAAAAACCAACATATTTGCATGCCACATAAATACACCCATGCCTATAGTCACATAGCCCCTTGCAACATTCTGCTGAGGATTTGTTGCATTGTGCTCTTGGTAACATTTCAGAGAACACCGCCTTTGCACATGGGAACATTTGCATTACTCTGCCCATGAAGGACTTCAACACAGTAATCAAACTTTGGGCACTGATGTACCCCAAATACTCCCCTCCACAATACACCAACAAGATATCTGGACTACCAAAAGTAGACATGTTTCTACAAAGAGAAACCAGTTCCTCCAAATTGCATTTACACTCACTACACCACAAAATCTCCATGCCTGGAAACCCAAAATTTGTAGCAACACCTCTTGATTTTGCATATCTCTCCAGATCAGCAACAAATCTATCTCCAAGTACCGACACACAAATTCCTGCCATCTTCACCAAACAACCAATACAGCAATGACAAAAAGTATAACCCTCCCTTCCTGTAAAGTACACCCTTAAGACCTGATTGGATAATCCCCATAGTACACTCCAATTTCCATGCCAAGCATGCTGACATGCTGACAAGCCCCGGATGTAGCATGTGCTATCTGCCAACTACTGTGGTGTCTGCGGATACCAGGGCAGCCTTTCTTCCCTTTCCACTTCACTCTTTGCAGCACATCCTCAGTGGCTACTGTTAGGCAGTCACACAACCATTCACCATTCACCAATCACATCCAAGATCTCTACATCTAACTCTGTCTTCTCAATTCAACACTGCAGTTGTACTGTTCAACATTCAGAGTACAAGTCTCCTGTGATTCCCCAACATCTGCATCCAAACGTACTGTAATACTCTCCAAGATGTCTACTTCCAGATTCATCCACATCTACATCCATCAACGCAAACTACAATTAAGAATATATTTTGTAATACCCACAGAAAAAAGTATGTTACCAAAGCAAAGTAAGTACATAGATTCCATGTATGTGAACACGGTGCTTGCCACTTACCATGCACAACCTAATCAATAATCACACTCTTATTTGCCCCATCTCATGACATCAAGTGGCAGTTACTTACAATGCTGTGTGCTTTCAAAGTGTTCTTGTAATTCCCACATACATAACAGCTGCAAACCACATGTTTTCATTTTAGCAGAACTCTGATTTTGTTGTATAAAACCACATTTGCACAGCAAGTTCAAGTGCCAGATCCTATTTAAAAGATCAATAGATTATCACAACATACACGCTTGCCCATATTACCCATTGTAATGTGCAAACTGTTACTTTCTTCTTTTCTTCTGTCCCTTTTACAATCACTTCTCCCACTAACACACCTGCTGTAAAATAGTCAGAATGCACATAGAAAATGAAAACTGCATGTATGTTACAAAAGCATAACAAGTACATATATTGCATGCATTTTAACAGGGTTCCTGCCACATGCCCTGCATAACCTACCACGTAATCATACTATCATGTATACCATCTCCTCATATCAACTGACAGTTACTTACAATGATGTTTGCTTTTACACTTTTCTTGTACTGTCCACTAGCATAACAGCTGCAAACCACATATTTCAATTTCACAACCACTGCCTGTGATATATTTATAAACACCACATTGAGAACATTTCCACACAATTCAAGGGCCAGGTCCTATGTCAAATACCCAGAACGCAAAGAAAAAATCTGCATGTACATTAGAAAGCATGCCAAGCACATGCATTACACAATTGACAAAATGCACCATTGGAAAGAAAGCAAAGAAATGCATATGTACATTGGAAACACTGATATCTGTAAATTTGCATACATAAATGCCACAACTGAAAGTAATTTCTGCACTCATATAGAAAGGATCTAGGTGTTAGAAACTTAAAACAATTCCACACAGGGTAACATTCTCCTTTCCAATCTCTACATCTGTCTGCCCTTTTTCTCACTCTACTATGACTTCCACTAATCCATTTCCAAAACAAATCTTGCAAAAACATCTGACACACTTCAAAAATGCAGCCCCATAAGCCACAATTATCACTGCAGCACTGGCCCCCTTACCAACAATGTTAATACTTCCAAGTCCCCATTCATATGCAGTGCTGTACAATTGCACACACCCACTAACGATTCCTGCCAAAAAATCATCTTACAGTCTAAAACAATGGCCCTCATTACGACCCTGGCGGAAAGTGACTGACCGGACCGCCACAGCATAAATAGCGTTTCCGCCATTGCACGATGGAGCAAAGTGCGGCCCATTCCGACCCATCGGGCACGAGCACCACGGCATGGCGGAAGTGCAAAGTCCGCGATGGCGGAAATGACCCCAAAACGGCCCACACCGCCGCCGTACGGCGCCCTAGGTGCAATACCGCCACCCATCTTAGCGGACACCGCAGTGAGCGCCAACCGGAAAGTACGGTGACCGGAAATATACGGAAACGGAAGTAAAAACATGGGCCCGGAACGGGAAACAACACGCCGTACACCTATAAAGCCACAAAATCCACACAACCACTAAAAACACTACCCTGAGACACATCCCAACCCGTCATCCACCCTAGCGAAACCAAGAAAAATGGGAAAAGTAGCGAAGAAAGCGTGCGACCGCAAGCGGCAGGTCCACTTCTCCCGTGAGGAACTCACGGTGCTCACGGAGACCCTCCAGGAGAATGCTGCCGTCGTCTTCTCCACGCAAATGACCAGGACGGCACTTGCGAACAAGAAGGCCATATGGGCCCTGGTGGCACAGCGGGTAAGTGCGGTGGGGACCGCACCCCGCAACCCACAGCAATGCAGAAAGCGATGGGACGACCTGCGGATACGCGTCCGTAGCATACTTTCTGCCAACCGCAACATTGCCACAGCCACCGGGGGAGGATCGGAATCACCCATCAAGTTGACCCCCTGGGAAGAAATCTGTGCCTCCACCATTGGAATGGAGAGCATAGAGGGAGTCGGAGGGATGGAGAAAGGAGTGCAGACATCCGAAGAATCAGGTAGGTGTCCCAAATAAAACAATGCCAAAACCACAATGTCCAATCATGTGAATCACATGTGTCCACATAGCGCAACAGCAACACATGGCCAGGAGAACGTCCACACACATTGGCCTGATAGCGCACTTTAAAACTCACAATAAATACATAAATAATTAAAAACCCCAAAAACACCCACTACACGTGCAGCAGGCACACCCTAACTGCAGGCTGCCAAACAACTGCACCCTCACTCCACACACAAATGAAAGCACCTCCAAGGCCCCGACCCAAATCACCCTCAGGTACCACCCCAATGCATGTGATACATTGCCATTCCAATTCCCACAGACCCATTAATAACGCTCGCCCTCCTTTACTCCACCACAGGGTCCGATCCAAACGACGAGCTCCAGGACACCCCTACCAGCACACCTGCAAAGAGGGCCAAGACCAACGGCCAAAGACCCTCCACCTCAGCTGCACGCATCAAGACACGGCAGCAGCACAAATCAGGTGGCAGCACAGAGGAGGGAACATCAACAGGCACCCCAGCAGCCAGCATGCCCACAACAGCAGCACCACAGGTCCCCCCAATGGATGCCACAGAAGGCACTGCCTCTGGTGGCAGCAGCACCATAGGTGACACCCCATTAATGGCAGCATGCTCCGACACAGAAGACGGGGATGTCGAAGTCAGATCCATCCATGACCTGTCCCAATCCCCCTGTCTGTCCCATCCCGTACACCATGAGGATACCACGCAGGGGCACCCACAAGACGACGACTGGCCATCCCCCACAAGCCCTGTGGCAGGGCAACATGAGGCGAACAGCCACTCTGTGACACCCCCGCAAATGGCCATGGCCCAGCAGAGGCAACAGTCCCTCGACCAGTTAATCGTGCAACAGCAGCAACTGGCCACGCTCCTCAAGGACCATGCCGATGAATGTGGGGGCACTAAGGCAGACATAGAAACATCAACTGAGACACTTAGGGCAGAAATGGAGAGAAGTACAGAGACACTAAGGGCACAAATGGAGAGTAGCACCGAGTGCCTGAGAGTACAAATGGAGAGTAGCACCGAGAGCCTGAGAGTCCAAATGGAGAGTAGCACCGAGAGCCTGAGAGTCCAAATGGAGAGAAGCACCGAGAGCCTGAGGGGGGAACTGCATGCGACGTCCAAAGACGTATGTGCCGAACTTGCCGCAGTGCGCCGTGTGCTCACTGAGCTCTCACAAACCCTTAGGGACATGCATGGACGTGAGCAGGCAGAGACATCATCCGTTGCAAGTTCCGTCCAGGGCAGCCCCCAACGTAGATCTGGGAGGAACCTGGGCTCCACAGGCAGGGGTGCCCCTGATACCCGCAGAGGGGGCTTGCAATAGCGACTGCCCACTGACAATGAGCATCTTTGGACACTGGTGTTCGGGGGGAAGGTAGGAGGGTGGAGGGGGTGTGTTGGGCTCACTTGGGTGGCGGGTCGATAGGGTGTTCAACATGATATCACATATGCCATAAACAATGCACGATCAACCAATGAGATGTGTGGACAATGATCTTTGTGTACTAGGCCATCATAGGCGTACTGTCCATATTGTGCATGTACCAGACACACACAGTGCCACGAGTCCCGTGTCCATGTATCAGCCACCAGGCGTGAGTGCTAGAAGCATGCATCAATGAGATGCTGACGAATGTCACGGCCCTCCTGTGCCTCGCGGACTCCTTGAGGTGCTGCCACATCCCCACCCTCATCATGACCATCTTCAGGTGCTTGCAGTTCTGCGTCAGGGGGCATGGGCACATTTCTACGTACGCACATGTTGTGTAGCATGACACATGCCATCACCATCTTTGCAACCTTCTCATGGCGGTACAGGAGTGCCCCGCCAGACCTGCTGAGGCACCGGAAACGAGTCTTCAGTAGGCCGAATGCCTGTTCAATGACTACACGGGTACGTGAGTGGGCATGGTTGTAGTCCTCCTCATGCTGGTCCCGTGGGTTCCGGACTGGTGTGAGGAGCCATCTCTTCAGTGGATATCCAGCATCACCTGTATGTGGACGATAAACAAATTATGTGGAATGCCATTGCTACGTACGCACCCCCCCCCTTCCTGCCAGGTCATTGCCGCATCACATACCCCACATCATCATGCATGAAATGAGACTCACCGAGTAGCCAGGATCTGTACCCTGCGTGTCGCTCCATGTAGCGTGGTATTGTTGAGTTCCTCAAGACCATAGAATCATGGGTTGATCCAGGGAATCGGGCACAACAATGTGTAATGATCCTGTTGGAGTCACACACCATTTGTACATTCAGAGAATGAAATTGTTTTCGGTTGCGGTACTGGGCCTCCATGGCATGTGGGACGACCAATTCCACATGGGTGCAGTCGATGGCACCAAGGCAACCCGGTATGCCGCCAAGTGCATGGAATCCCACTTTTGTGTTGGTAATTTCCTGCTCCGAGCGTGGTAGAGAGATGAAGTCGTCTGCGTGCTGCAGGAGGGCATCGAGCACTTGCAATAGTGTCCGTGAGAACAGTGGCTGAGAAATGCCATGCAACTGTCCGACTGTGTGCTGGTAGGTGCCTGTGGCCAGGAAGTGGAGTACAGACACCACCTTCAGTAGGGGTGGGATGGCGGTTGGGCTATCTATCATGCTGACAAGGTCAGCCTGTGTCATGTCCACAATGGCGGCTATGGTGTCCTGGTCCAAACGGTAGAGGGTGTGGATCTGCTCATCAGTGAGGTTGAACGGATGTGCTCGGAGGCGTGGGATTGCGGGCTGCCTGCGTGGTGGTAGTGGCTGTGCTGGCGGCCCTTGCTGGCCCTGCCTTGCCCTCCTCCTCCTCCTGCGTCTCCTCCGTGCGGCCGGTTGTAGTTGGTGTTCGTCTTCTTCTTGGAGTTGGAGTACTTGCAGTGCTATCAGGTCCCCCAGGGCCAACATCGCGAGTCCTGCCGGTAGCATTTCGGAGTGGGTGTGGTTGTGGGAGGAGACTGGGTGTGCAATTTATGTGTTTTCAGGCTGTTTGGCCTCCACCTGTGGTGATTCATTCCACCTGTGCAAGCTGCTCTCCCCTTTGGCCGAGCACGTCCCGCACACAACGCTGCAATTCGAGGAATGGCATCTTGCTATTGCAATCATGTATTTGTACCCGATGGCCGTGTAACATTGGTTGATATGTTCATTCGGCTATGGTCCCATTGTTTCACATACAATCTTTGCAGTCGCGAACAGACTTGTGAAGGGTCAGTGGAACGTAGTACTCGAGTAACGGTGGACCCTCATGCATCACTGTACCGAGTTGCAACGACGGGCGGGGCGTCCCATTTGTGAGTGAAGGCAGTTGCCATTTTCACACACAGCCGCACTAGATGGATTAATTTGTGATTTCAAGCGGCCACAGATGCCTTTTCAACGTGATGTTGCAAATGAGGAATTCGAAGGTGGCGCTTTCGGTTATCAGCTAGCGGCGAGGAGATGCCCACAGGTCTGACTGCAAATATAACGTTCTATTGTTCAATGTCCTTGGGACAGGGGCCATGGCGAGGATGCATGATTGATTTGAATAGTTTGGGATGCGCAATAGCGAAGTGGACGATGAGGCCGGACGTTCCCAAATACATGTTACTTCACAACACTGGAATTACGGGCTGGGGCACAGTGGATTTTGCAGGCTGCATAACGCACAGACTAAATGGAATTCTCACATGTTATGTGAGTATGGAAACAGGCGTTTTCATTACGGGATGAGGGAATGATGAATGGATGCATGGGCAGATGATTTGATACAGTGTTTGCCATGTACAGGGCTTCTTGGAATCTGTCCGCCTCCCCTGCGCTATGTGATGCAGGGCTGCCATAGTGGGACCATCGTCTATCTGGCCTTGTTGAGCCCTCCCTGTCTCGACGCGCCCTCAGACACTTGTGTCCATGCACGTTACCAATCCCATCTGATGGATTCTGTTTTCACAGACGCATGCACAGGTACACTCGTTTGTGATGGTGTTTACACCTCGATATAGATAGTTATGAGTCGCAAGTGGTTTTGGGGTGGTGATGATCCTTTGGAGTGGGCTAGCATGCATATGGCTGTGGATTTAGTGTGATCATTGAAGTGAGTTTTTCGAATGTAGTTCTGATGGCCATTCTGTTCTTTTTCTTTTCTTTTGGTTGACAGGTATCTCCTCCCCTTTTGCCACTGCCATCTGTATGCCACTCCTGCAGATGGCTTTTACTCCCGACACCTGCTGCTTCGTGTTAATCAGTGGAGCAGCATTACGATCTTATGGGACGATCGCCAATGGGCCACATGCCCTTACGCAGTACTAGTGGCTCGGAGCAACATTTCGGCCTTTCAGCTGGACTAGTGCCTCCCCATTGGGACGGCCCTGCGGTTCTGTGCGCTTCCATGTTGCCTTTTCGTACGAGAATGTGGCTCTGTGTACCATGAAGGAACAGGGCGTCACACAAGAAGTAGCTGGTCATTTCTTGCGGATGCAGCCCACAATGGTGAAATGTGTTTTGGAGTTCATGGCCTAATGGCTGTATGGGCTTGGTGAATTTGTTGTGCATTAAATTTCTATTCTGATATGGGCCGTGTAGCGTTCTTCTTTGCAAGTGATGTGGCATATTCCTATTTGGGGAGCAATGTATTGTGAGGAGATCTGCATTGGGTTCCAGCTTCGGAGTATAGTTGCGTGGTACTGTGCTGGGCGCGTTTGCCTACGAAGCCCAGTGAGGTCAGGGATGAGGGCTGCCAATATGACTGTTTGAATGATGTCATGCTCAGGGGCGGGGGATTAGGTTTTGTGTAACAGATGCCGGTCAGCCAGGTGGACTGGTGGAATGATGTGATTTTCGGAATATTGCTGGTCACAGGTGCCTGTGTTTGCGTGCGTTTCTTGGTGGGGGACTGTGGTCATGTCCATTGGAATGGCTTCTGTATTCGTGCCATCTGTGCCCTGCGGCTCCCATTGGCCCCTCTTGAGATTCTTTTGTTCGTTGGCATGCATGGGTGACTTGTACATTTCACTGGTTGCATTGTGACTTCATTGCACCTACGGGGAGTTGTACTATGTGGCCAGGGAGCGGTGTACAGGCACTCAGTGGGGCCGTTTACGGTTGATTCGCGATGCCGTACTTCTCACCATGGCGGAATGGTACTTTCCGCCGTGCTTGATGGCGTTAGGTACATGTCCGCTAGGGTCGGAATTCGCGTACCCTTGCGCCATGGTGGTATTTATGGTTTGGCATGGCGCGCGCGCGCGTACTTGGTGCAGTTAGCGTTGGCGTTCACTACGGTGTCGCTAATGGCATCGTACTTTGCGGTGACGGGTCATAGTCGCACCGAGCGCTATTCGATGGCGGTATTGCATTTCCGCCATCGTTTTTCGATTTCCGCCAGGGTCGTAATGAGGCCCAATGTGTTCTACTACTGCTATTAGTGTACCATTAACAAACATACCCACTAACTTCCTTCTTTTGCAATTGCAGTTAAGAACCACCTATTGAAAGCCACTGACGTCTCTGCTGGAAGATAAAACCCAGAAGAAACCTACTCTTCACATCCAACAAAGTAAGTGCAGTACTGTTATAGTGTTTTGCCTGTTACACAGACAGTGCAGTGTTGTTGCACTGTACCCTAGACAATGTTATGTAAGCCCACAACAATTGTTTCACCCTAACTCATTGCACCTTGCCAGGTGCACTGTTTCTAATGTCATCAGAACACCATGCACACTGAAGCAATCCTTTCCTACAAGAACACACACACATAGCACTACAACCTTCTCAAGGTCTCAGGAGGATAGCTCATGAGCAACATGCTCGCCTTGGAAGCAAGATGACACGACGCACCACAGGTTCGATCCCCGGGTCCTTGCTTAGAAACTGGGTATTAAGCGTGTTATAAATAACCCATCATATCAACCAAAACTGGCAACCAGATGCACAAGTACACTCTTCTATATATACCTACCCTCAAAGTCAAACACTTATACACAGTACACACAAATACAGTGCACAACTTTAAAACGCACAATTTCCTTTTTTCTCCAGCAGACACAAGACAATGCCTACCAAAAAGCAACTCCATAAAATACAACGCAGAAACAGAGTAGATAAAACTCAAGCCATGCAAAATTATCATCCACCTCAAGGAGACTTTGTACAAAAAGTTCAAACAAAACAGCTAAAACCGTCACTAAGCAAAATGGAACCAGGTAGCAGGGAAAAAAACTGTGAATTCTTTTCCAAAATGTTAAAGTAAAACTAAACGTATAAAGAAGACTGTAACTACCAGTAGTGGAATCACTACATCTACTAACAGTAAGCATTCCAAAAAAAAACAAATTACAAAAAATCTTCCTCCATAGAATCTTTCACAACCTCCATAGAATCCTTCACAACCTTTGAAAAACAGGAAAGAAATCAAGCTCCACCCTTAAAACTTACCCCAGAAAACTGATTCTGGAAGCTCTCATAGACAGTGCAATGCTCCTCAAAAGGAAATTATTCATATTAGTTTTAAACAGAATGAAACCACTAGCAAAATTAATTAGTAAACTACAAAAAGTAATTTGCAACAGACACAATATCAGCATAGATAACTTTGCAAACATCTGCACAGGTGAGCGGATTCACACCACCAGCACAGAGCCATATTTCAATGAAGAGGCATACAAAGAAGAACAAACAAACTCAATTGCCATACATAACAGTGGTCGAGGGTATGAAAAGGTAGACAATACCATTATGGGAGAAGAAGTGCTGATTTCAAGAATATCCCTAACAAACTTCCATTCCACCGAACCAATCCGTCCTGTCTACAAATGACCATGCACCTCAATGTGTAAAGTGCTAAAACAATCTTTCAAATCTTTACAGCAGTTCGTCAATCAGTGTGTGAAAGCCACAGACAAATTAAAATTTAAAATATTACAAACTACGGACTCCTGTCCAGTGTGCAAATATACAGGACTACAAGGACATTCATTAGCCTGCATTTCCGTGCCTGCTTAGAAAAGCACCTTCAACCACATCAAAATGTAAGCAACACACCATTCTACTTTACAAAATCTTGTTGCGAAACTGTACTATGCAAAACGTCCTGCTTTACCGCTGGGGCTGATTGAAGAAATAGACCATATCCAAAACAAATATTTTGGAACTGAAGAGTACTTACAATTTCCAGTAACTGTAGAAAAGAGTACTGACCAACTTGCAAATGTCAGCCTTCTTTTAAACACATACAAAAAAAATGAAACAGCAAAGTTCAAAAGCACATCTGCTGAAGTACCAAACCAATTATGTGTGTGTTGCTGCAGAACAAATTATACAAAGAGCACCAAAACTGTAGATATAACATACAAAATAGAAGACAATAAGCAATCCCAATGGTTCCAATTAGCTCTCTATCTTATAGCAGAAAACAAATATGAAATGACTAACCCCTCAATACTTTGAACATAATGCACTACAAAGCTTGCCAATAACCACATGCCTTCAAGGGCTATCATTAATAACTTGGAAATATTCCCACTGCCAAAACCACTGCCAAAACCACTCCAGCAACTTAACTTGTATAAGAGCATTAGAATCCAACCAGTCCACCGATTTCAAGTGATAATATGCCTTCAACGGAAAACAGCGAAACTGCCTCCCTTTGAATTACTGAAAGGCATTTCAGGCAAAGTAGTTTATTTTCCATTAGATCTCAGATAAAATGTAGATACTCTAGGAGTGAAATGGACAATAGATCAATCTTTGATTATTCTAGTGAATGGTATACCTACAAAAGACAAAATAAATTGGCAGCAACTAGTAGACTTAAACAAAGTCAGAGAAGCCCTGCAATATCTTAAAGACAACAATGAATACTACAGAGAAATAAACATTGAAGAAAACGTGAGGGAAACCACCAAAATAATTCAGGATTCCTCATCAACTGGACAATTTGAACTTCTAGATCCTACTACAGCCTCCAATATTTTAGACCAGTATACAATTCACCCACTGCACTCCAAAGACACCATAGACGATGCACTAGAAACATATCAAATGCGGCAAGCCAAAGGATCTCCAATCAGCATATGGGGAAAAAAGTGTATAAGCACACCTATTTCCTCTACTGTTTCCTACTGGAAAAGGTGTCAGATCTGATGAAAGATGCACACAAATAACAGCATTAGAATACCACTCTTTACCACTGTATTCTGAAGACCGCAGATTCAGACAAACGTAGAATACATATTCCACCTCCTCTTTGAACGTAAACTAGCAACTCTATGTTACGGAGTTGCACACACATTGAAAAAAGGTTCCAGGTTTCTAAACATGTCCGCTACACAGCCACCCCAAAGGTTGCAGGAGAAAGATTAAGTTTTACAGTCAAGTATTACAAATCTCTTGGCAAACATGTGTGGTATGGAAGAATACTGGTTCTGATATCACACAGACGTACAGTGTATGCTACGCAATCTTGGCCCACCCACAAAATTTGTCACTTTAAGTTGTGCAGAGTAATGCACGGGAAGACTTGCACAATTTCATGTACATAGCAAACAAAAACAAAGCAGGGATAGACATGAAAACACCAGGAGAACTCTGCTCTCTTGACCCTGCAAATGTGTCAAGGTACTTCCATCATCTCTTTATTGCCATGCTGCACTTCATTTGTAATAAAACAATTTCTCCCCTCAGAGATGTGGAACACTTCTTTTGGAGAAAAGAATATCAATCTAGAGGAGCAACACACATCCACATGCTTTTGTGGATTAAAAATGTTCCTACATTTGGTCAGGACAGTGATACAACTGTTTTGCAGTTCATTCAGAAATATAACAGTTGTGAAATTCCTTCAGAAAGTACACATAGTGATCTACGTGCAAAAAAGTTATGTTTCAAAGACACAAGTGTGGCAAGTATTGTCGGCACAAATATAAAAGGAAAGGCAAATACTACACCAAATGCCGCTTTGGTTTCTCTAGACCTGTTTAAAAAAAAAAGGACAAGTAAACAACTTCATATCTTCTATTAGACACAGTGTGTAAGGCAAACTGCCTAAGAACACATATTACATAAAATACCTAAATCATCAAAGTACATCAATGATTATAATGCAATCATTGCCCCCCTATGGAATGAAAACGTAGATGTGCAGTTCATTGCAGACAATTCCACTGCAGTTGCACGGTATGTCACAGCCTACTTAACCAAATCAGAGAAAACAGAGCTGAAAGACCTCTGGGATGGCATATCATCTGACAAAACACTGTCACAAAAATGGTACAGCTTAGGCATAAAAATGCTCTCCCATAGAGAATGTGGCTGCTACGAAGCCACAGACCATTTAACCGGCACCTCCTTATATGGCAAATCTGAAAACATAGCCTGGCTAAGCCTTGGTCCTGCTGCATCCAGAAAAAGAATTCTCAAATCATACCAAGACATAGAACCAATAGCCAAAAACATCTGTTGTAACTGCCCCCACAGGTTTACTGCCTACACAAAGGTGGTGTTACTTTACACCGATTGCTACTCCTTCCAGTTGAACACTAACACAAATTAGACTACTACAAACATTCAGCAGAAGCTGCTATGGAGCTACGCAGAGTTTTGAAACAAATGAAAATGCTCCTAACAGATGAGGAGTGCATGGTCTCTAAGCTATTTTTGGCTTCAATTTTCCTCAGATTGCAAGAGGTCTTTAAAACAGGCTACAAGGAACTCTTTGGAGGAAAACACATTATTGTTTTCGGAAATCTTCTTCAATTAACACCAGTAAAAGGTCAACCTATATTTAAAACTTTAGGACACAAACTGGAAATATCATTAATGCCAGCCCTAGCAAGCAGTGCACAATTCAATGAAACAATGTTGAAAAATGAAATGCAACCACTAGTGCAATTTCACTCCACAGACAAACTGGACGTGCATGGTACCTCCACAATCATCTCCCACTGCATAGACTATCATACACCTGATAATCTCAGGACAGTCCAACAAGCCACATGCCACACACCCTGTCCACTTTTGTACGCATACTATTACAATGCTTACAGCCAGGCTTCATTCCAGATCCTGTATTGGCAGCCTAAGAGGAGGAAGATGGGCACAGGGCAATAGAGATCCCAGAGGATTGCTTTTGGAATGAGCTCCACACTCACCTCAGATTGGATAGTGGCAATGTTCCATTAAGAAATCTCTTAAAACATTGCTTTTTAAAAATAATCATTTGATTAATAGACCCAGCCTTTTGTGCCCTGTGGCTCTTGGTCCCCTGCCTTTCCGCTCCAGCTGAGGCGTTGCTAGAGGGGGCTGAGAGGCTACAGTCCCAGTGTTTTTGGTTGTATCCCAGGATAGAAGCTCAGGACCTAGAACCAAAATGAAAGCTAACCCACAGTCCTGACAGTCCCGACATTTGTGTAACCCCAGATCTTTTCCAGACCCAGCAACACCCCTGCTCACTAGCAGTGGTTTAACTACTATTTGTGCTGCTTCTACGTTTCTGCACGTGGACCTTGTACTCTTTCACCAACAGTTCTCTCTGACTTGGCCTTGGTGCCTTACCGGTTACACTTGTTCTTCAGGGTTGGTCTGTAATGCAAGCACCTCTCCCTTTTGTTTCCCTCGCACTTACATTATGTGATTGTTTTAAGGCTGTGAAGATCAGTTCCCCTTTCCACCTCGTCGTACTCTTGGAGCTAATCAATAAATAAATCTGTTGAGTAAACTAAGATAGCAACAGGAATAGTGCCTACTGACCGAGTACTTCCACACAGTGGGTCCAAACAGTCTAAAATCACAATCAGAAATTGCATTTTACAGATGTCTGAAGTATAGTAAATATACTGAATATCTTTTAGGAACAGATGGTTCCCAAGATCTCTGCCCTCACTCGGCCTGGAAACACATGGCAGGCATGGACACAGGACTTTGGTTACAGCAGGTATGTACCCACTGCCAGAGGTGGTGGACCACTGCCTGCCACCACAGGAAGGCAAGCAACAGGACGGTGTACTCATTTTACTTTTAAATCAGGTTAGTGGGAAGCTCCACCCTCAACTTTAGTGGTAGCACTCTCCTAAAATAGATGCTACAGGCATTGTAGCAGTATAAGTTGGAGAATTTCCAGGAAAGAACATCAGTAACAGCCGCCACATGCAGTGGTCCACTGGCTACACTTGCCAGTTCCCAACTTCCACAGCTCCAAATCTATAATTGTCCACATTTTCTCCTCCATATATAACAGGCTCGGGAAGGGACAGTGATCATGTGTGCAGAAAAGATGTACATGAAATTACTGAGTTGAAAAGTCCGACCACCAAAAGTCTGTTTTTTTTCCTCATTTTTCACATTTCTATGTGTGGGAGACCCCCACAGAGCCCCCCACCTTACACCTATACATTTTTATTAACTTTACCCCCCCACATATACATATGCGAATAAATGGGGGTCGGACTTTTGGTGTTAGGACTTTTCTAGTTAGGTAATTTCGTCCTAACCCGTGCAGAATAGCAGGCATACATTGAAAACAGTAGGAAAACATTTTTCAAAAAATATGTATTTGTTTAAGTGCATAAGTATCCCATGCCTGGCCTCTTACTTCTGCATGCATTACAAAGGCTGGACAACGTGATCCCCCGCATTAAAAAAAAGTTTCAAATGGGTGTGGCAAAGGGCCAGGCTTTAGGTGTTTTTTTAAACAGGACAGCATACTGTCTTTTTTTTTTAAGGAAAAAGAGGAGGCATGAAAACGGCCTGAACCCTGCACTTTTATCATGCTCTCTGAGAACGTTTTATGTAAGGAAAAGTACATTTTATAATCCTTGTAGATCATGCAAAAGCAATAATTTCCGTCTGGGGATCCTTAACCACTTTTAATATAGCATAACACTGCAAAAAGATACTTTAATAATCAGATCCAAGACATGACCTTTCAAGATACACACTGAGAAAGTGCTGCACACACTTTCTTGTTCTACCTGCCCCACCTCGGTTCAGAATTGGTCTCTGGAAGCAGGATATTTGGCTTATGCCGAGGATGTATACAGAACTGAGATTTTATTTTGAAGGCCTTATACGAATCATCAACTTAATGGCTCAATACAAGTTTATAGGTGTTTCCTCTGGAAATATTGGCAAACTCAATTACTGTTAAAACATGCCGTGTGTATGTGGTAACATGCTTCTGAGTCATGGAGGCCTTTAGTTATATCACAGGATTCCATGGATAAAAGTCATATTGCACGCTGGATTAGCACATGCGGCAATTTCCACCCAGGTACTGCTTTTGCATGTAGGAAATGCCTGCCAGACAAAAGATGTTTCGATGAGAATTTTGCGGAGCGGTAAAACATCTGATATTTTGGAATACCATGTTTTACCGCTACTGCAAAACTGGTAATGCAGTCCTAAAACTTTATAAGGAGATTTCAGTCTGGACTCCCTCTGAAATTCTAATATTTACATATACTCCATCCTCCCTGTTCATCGAATCTGCAACCCATGTCAATTTCTTGAAAATCTTCCATCGTTCCACAGAGCCATTCCCCCTTCAAAGCTGAAGGTCTGAATCAGAATTATGCTACAATTATTGTACCAAACATAGGGCAAACTTCTAGAAGCATTATAAATCTGAGACCTAAAAGGGCTGTTGCCATTTCTTGTTGAGAACAATCTTTTGACAGTGGAATTTCCTATGTGGACCTCATCATAGACATATTTATCAAACACGGACATCTAGCCCTTTTTCTACATGTCCATCACAAGCTATATAGGTTGCTAGACATCCTATGATTTTTTTTCCCCAGTGGGAGTAGAAGTCAAGTATGATCATTTAATAACAGTCTCATATCAACAAGCACTGATAGCATCATCAAGAACCATTGTGCCATCATGTTCCCTTTGTTCAATGTTGAAAGGGGATAGCTATTAAAGTTATCACGTTAGGGGGGCTGACATGGCAGAATATATTGATGGTCTTTGCAGTAAAACAACCCATAAAAACACTTGGGTGACCTGGAACCTATTTCTTTGTGACATCACAGTTCTGGAATCTCCCATATAAAGTGTTCCTTTATAGGCCAACATTTACAAGCAGGGATTTCTCAAGGCAGCATCTCCCCGCAACGTGTTCCAACAAAACCCAGAATGCTTGATACCAAGGTTTTAGAGATCCCAGCTGTGATTTTCGATAATGGCTCCGGGTTGTGCAAGGCTGGCATTGCAGGGGACAATGCGCCAAGGTCAGTCATTACTTCCATTGTTGGCCGCTCCAAAGCCAAGGCCACCATGCTCGGAGCTGGCCAGAAAGAGTACTACATTGGAGAAGAAGCCCAGTCCAAGCGGGGAGTTCTATCTCTGAAATACCCAATTGAACATGGCATTGTTACGTCTTGGGATGATATGGAAAAAATCTGGAGACACGTGTACGAGTGCGAGTTGAGACTCAAGTCCTGTGAGAGGCCAGTTCTACTGACAGAAGCTCCTTTAAATCCACTTCTGAATAGAGAGAAAATGACAGAGATCATGTTTGAAGGTTTTAAGGTACCAGCCATGTATGTCGCAGTCCAAGCTACTCTGGCACTCTATGCTTCGGGTCGTACCACTGGGATTGTAATGGACAGCGGTGATGGCGTCACCCACACTGTGCCAATCTATGAGGGCTACTGTCTGCCACATGCTGTCTCCCGGCTAGATGTGGCTGGTCGGGACATCACAGAGTACTTCATGAGGCTTCTCCTGGAAAGTGGGCATTCATTCGTGAGCACTGCAGAGAGGGAAATTGTGAAGGATATCAAGGAAAAACTGTGCTACGTGGCACTGGATCCCATCCAGGAAATGAAACGCAAATCAGATGAGATGATGAAAGATTACAAGCTGCCCGATGGGAACATCATCAAAATTGGGAACCAGCTCTTTAGGGCTCCAGAGACCCTCTTTATACCAGCTAACATTGGCATTGAGGCTCCTGGGGTCCACAAGATGATCTTTAACAGCATCATGAAATGTGATATTGATGTCCGTAGGAATCTATACGGCAATGTTCTTCTCTCTGGTGGGTCGACCCTATTCCATGGACTAGACGAGAGAATTCTGAAAGAGATGCAGCTCCAGGCCCCCTGCGGTGTTCCGGTAAGGATCATAGCGCCCCCTGAAAGGAAGTACTGCGTGTGGATCGGTGCCTCGATCCTGACATGTTTGACATCCTTCAGGCAAATGTGGGTAACGGTCTGTGACTACAAGGACTTTGGCCCCGGTGTGGTCCACAGAAAATGCTTTTGAAGAGAGTAGCTGAGCATCCAAGTTCCACCCCTCGAAGACCTAAACTATGAGGCGGGGAGGAGGGGTGTTTCCAGAAATGTATTAACAAGGAAGTGAATAAATCAAAAACAATTATAATTCTTCTTCTTGAACTGCATGAATGGGTATATTTTGCAAGCAACATACAAACAAATGAGGATTTGGGGAATTTGCCTTTTCAAACCAACATTATATGTACCTAATATCTGAATGCATTATATCATGTTTATCTGAAACTTCCTTTTGAAAGGGACTGCCAGATATGTATTTTCATACGATTCTAAGTGCAAGTGGTGGCTTCATCAGGCTTCCTTGTTTCATCTGTCAGGCAGCGAAAAGCAAACAATACTTAGGTGCTGTTTGTTAAGAGTTCTGTCTATAGAAAACAACGTAGGGATTGTTTTTTTTTTAATGTGCATGATTTGGGCTACACAAGTTACTCACCTGTGTAGGACCTCATGCCTCTTCAGTCTGGTTATGAGTTCCAACCCAATATTTATGAGGGTTGGGCTATAGTCTGGATAGAACCACTCTGTGTTTCAAGGTATGTTTTGTGGTACATCACAGTTAAGCTGTATTCAGCTGTCAGCCTCATTCATACAAAATAACCCTATGTATAACCCTGTATATATATATATATATATGTGTGTATATATATATATATATATATATATATATTATATATATATATATATATATATATATATATATATATATATATATATATATATATATATATATATATATATATATATATATATTTATATATGTGCCATCTACCCGCCCTCTACAGGTCAATTTATGGTCCAATAAACCACAGCAGATCATTTTCCAAGTATTGTTAAGGATTTTAAAGGGGCGTCACACTCCAAGCCAGGACTCTTTATACTGGCCAGGGATGCAGTGCACAATCAAAATGCTTTTAAATGTATGAATTTGGAATCAGCTTTGAGAAGGCAGCCAACCCATCTCACACCCCCCTTACGTACACCCCGTGTCGCAATGGACCATGAACCAGGCCTGTGTGTAATGATAGAATATTTATTTATTTTTAATTATGAATAAAATCAAACACATTCAATATAGGGCAGCAATCACCAGTGTGGTGATAATTACACAGGAAAATGATAGAATACACTTAGTTTAATGTTCTAGCACAGGATACACAATGCACAACTGAATGAAAGTGAGATCACTTCTAGAGTAGTGCTTTTAAATGGCACCACAGTTAATCAGTCCCCCTGCAACACTCCCACACACCTCTGTTAACCAAATTTGGTGTGGGTGGAGAGGAGTAGCAAGGAGTCAGGTATACTAAGCAAAAATTGGAATGCCAATTCGACCTTCCACCCCTGAATGGGAGGCAAAAATCGGATTGAGCTCCCTTGAAAAATGAGTAAAATGGCACTCGGAATTACTGAATGGGGATCTTACATGGGCGGTTGAATGAATAAGGCAAGAATGTGTGTGGTTGTACTAACGAGGCAAGAAAACTTACAAGCTACAAGGCAAGGTACTAAACAACGGGCATGCAGTGTAGAAAATCGACTATGGAAGGAAACACAGTGCAGCAAGAATCACAGTGGCGAAATTGCAATTGCTTCGTTTCACAGGTTTAAAAGAGCAAAACGGCTTGGGAAATGAGCTAAACACACGAAATCAGAATGTGGTTTTAATGCTAAGGTACAAAGGCACATAGCAGGTATGAAATTAAAGTGAAATGGTGACTTTGATGGATGACAGTACGGGATTATAAAAAGGAAAGGAAATCGGGTTTTAAAAAAAGAAACACTTTCACAGGCAACTCGTTTTTGTTAGAAAAAGGATTTATTTTACTGCAACTATATTTTTAATGGCTAGATTGTTAAAGAAAGACATGGTACGCGAGGAGGTTACTTGCAAGGTCAATCTATCTACGCCACGTTCAGATCTATATGGGAATTATTTAAATTATTCAAAATAGTACTAAGGACTTACACAAGGACAGACATGATTTGGAAAGAATTGCGCTAACACATAGAGATGAACACAGATTTTCCTTGTGACAAGATACACAGAGTATTCTGACAATTTAAGAATTTACTAGTGTATTTATAGGATTTCGATGGGATTGGACATAATACCAAGTAACAAAGCCAGGATGCAGTTTTTGGTTACAAGGGAAGGGAAATACTTACAACAAGCACTTGAATGGAATAGTTTGGACAGCCAGCCGGGCCTCGGGACAAGGGACAAAGATCTGGTCACTTGGGCAACAGCTGGGCTCTCCTCTAGGGACACAGCGGGGCAACCGAAGTTTGGTCTCAGTAGACAGCGGAGCGCATCAGATGGGCAAAACAGGTAGCAATGAAAGCAGCATAATCCCAAAAGGGTTCAGCAGCCTTCTCCCCTTTTCCCCTAAATTATTGGGATTCTTGTTGGGTTTAATGCTGGATTAGAGGTTCAGCCTGAGTAAGAGGTGCTGGCCTTGCTCTAGAGTCTGGAATCTTTCAGGGTGAAGGTTGGATGTCTGGATATCTGGATGTTGAGTTGGATTTTTGAATCTTAGATTTTTGAATGTCCTGACTGTCTGTATGTCTCCACCTTATATAGACCAGATGACATCAGAGGATGTTTTAATATGTGGCCAGAACTAAGCTAGACATACCTCCAAATTGGATAGGTCAGCCTGTACTTATCGCTGCCTCTCTGTAATCAGATTGGACTGAAGGAAGTGACTCAGTTTTAGTGTGGGTGTTGTTTAGAATGTGCTTTGTTCTACCAAAGATACTTTTGCCAAAATCAGTTATAACACAAAATTCTCAATTTTATAAATGTCACCCTTATAAAAATTAGATAGGCAAATACCATATTTCACAAGCAACACTTCTGACCACCCGCCAAGTTTGTGCAATAATGTTTAGTCATTCTGGCAATCTTTTGTAATTTCTATGAAAACTATTTTAACTAAAAATTCTACAATTTTCTACATATATACTTATTATCGCTGGGCATATTATCATTACTTTTTCAAACCGCACCATGCACGCTTTCCCCTGAAATGACAGTTTACTGGCGTTTGCGTCCACAACATGTTAGAAAAACCTACAATGTCTTATTTTAACGGCGCACAATGACATTTAAAACGGTCATAATTTCACACTACTGTTTCTTTAGATTACTGACATAAATGTCATTATATGAACAGTCTTTGAAATCATATGGGCTGGCTTTGTTTCCAAATATGGGCAGTCTTGACACCCCCTCCCCCGCAGCAAATGTCCTTCCCTGAGCAACTTGCAGATGGGGTTGCTATGACTCCCCTTTCATGCTAGGCAGTTTGAAGCTGAGGAGAGGTGTCAGAAGATTTCACACCTTTGTGCCAGGGCAGTCCATTGTCTTATGCTGCAGCAATGCCACTTCATCTGATGAAATCACCACATCCCACACCTCAGGGCCATTCATGTGGTAAAGAAACTTCCTTTCCCATAGGGCTGTTACATTTAGAAGTGCCTGCCTTGCAAGAACAGGTTTGGCAGCAATTTCAGGTCCTACCCATGAGGTTGAAGTTCTTTTTGTGGGGGAAAAGACAGTACATAGAGTACAATTTACTTATATTTTGACAGCTTTTCTTCCAAACACATATAGTTTTGTTTCAGGGCATGTCACAATATTATTTCCATTGAGCTTGTACAATATCCACTGACTGCTTTGCAGAGCAGTACAACACAGGTTTATTTTTACTTTCCCTGTCATTTCCAAATCTGATCAATTCCTAACACAAAGGAATCCGTTCAAAAACAAGGATTCTTTGAAACTGACATAAGCAAAGGGAGAGAGAGGGCTTTTTGTGAGGAATTTTGCCAGTGTCACTTTGTCGCAAGAGTAACTCTTGCCGTACGGGCTGGAGTGAATTTCTCTGCTCTTTTACAGTTTTTACTTGACACACATGCCATTCAGTGAGGAATGCGCTCCTTTACTGTTGTACAACCTGAAGATAGATGAGCATGGATGTGTCTTATCAGAAACCACACTGTGTAATATTGAAAAGATGGAAATAGCATCAGTGCACAGTCATTTTAAACACGGGACATTTTCTCTTTCAGTGAGAAATCTTGAGCTTTCAGCCTAGCAGCGCTGCACCAGGCTTCTTTTGAATTCTTCTTTTTGGTGCACATGAAGAAAATAACTGCAGCAATTCTCGGGGTGTTCTATGTTTCATCCCACCCCACATGTGCTCAGCAGAGCCAGTGCAGCCATTCCTCTTGTAACTGCTGAAAAGGCAGCTGGGTGGTGCAGGGGAGTTCTGCTGGGCTGGTAAATGTACCCCACAGTGTTCGATTCATCAAGTTGAGAAAGAAATATCACTTTTATTTTATTATTTCCCTGCATATGTTATCGTGTGGAACATAATACCAATCTTTGAAAATCATAAAAAATACACCCCTATTCTCTATGCCCTACTCTACATGGGTGTGTGCTTGTTTTACGAAGATAAAACATATCAGTCTGCATGATGTTTAGAGTCTAATCAGTCATTAATCCATTAATTTACACATTCCCTTAAAACATATTAACTACATAACTGGGAATTAAAAATGTTTCCTTTTCACAAAACACTTACTCCGAGAGTTCTCTTTTTCATAGTGTCAAAAAGTTAGATGGTCCCTGTGATCGATTCACAACCGGGACATATCATTTTCACTGGGGGGAGCAAGTTGTTGTAACCTAGTGCCTTTGTGTTTTAGCGTGGATGATCTGTGTGATATCTGAGTGAAAGCAGGGCAACATGGAATGGTGAGGTGGAGCTTGGAGTGTTGGGGGGGCTGGGTGTTCCAAGAACTGACATTGGGACTTGGAGCTGGGCAGGGAACCCGGACAGATGCTTGTTGATCTTCTCTCCTACATTCATGAACTATGACTATGTAACTAAGTAAATAAAGCATCTTCTGTTTCTACTTACCTGGGTCAGCCTGGTTCCTGCTCCATGTCATCTCTGATCCAGGCACAACTTGCAGGAAGCAAGTTACCACACAAGTCATTTGTGGTAACCATAGACTTGAGCTTATACCTTCAAATACATCACACTTGAAAATCAAACAGTTGTTTCTGCATAAAGCACATTCCCATCTGTCTTCACAAGGAGGCAATGATTGATCGTAATATTTGTCTCTAAGGATGGCAGTACTCTTCACTGTGGGTAGCACTTGGTTTACCTTCAATGCATCTGTCAATGCAACTTTAAAGCAATATATTATCGTCTGCTCTCTTGCCAAACCTTCATCACTCTTCATTGTGTACCCATTGTGTGTGTATATCCTTTGGCCATAGCCAGTGATTTTTCTCCCCGACTAACTATAGCTATAAAAATATCTTTCAAAAAAATTGAACCACGGCTACTGAACTACACATACCTGCAGTTATATGTAGTCCTTGTAACCTCGGACATAGCAAAACAGCCAAAAAAGAAGAAAATGCTTCACTGCCACCCCCCAAACCCATCACCAAGTGCCCCTCTCATCTGTGCCAGCTCTCCCCACCTCCCAGATGGCCTGCTCATCTCCCCTGCCCTCTCCTTTTCACCACAGAGCAGATTGTGGCTATAGCCGATGCTACAGAAAGTTTTGTGTTGCAAACTCGGTTGCCGGACCCCCTCCAACTCCCACATTTCACTCAGTGCCTTCTAGCCACCCCCCCACCGCTACCCCAATGGCATTGGTATGTTTTTTAACCTGTAAATAGCTTTTTACTGCGTTTCATTTTACTATATCCTCGACTATAGCCGCGGATATCTCTTGCATCGAGAGAAAAACAAGATGGTGGTCATTTCATTTCTGAAAACCATGATCCTGCAATGCACCATGGGAGAAATAACTATAATTTTTGAGGAAGGGGCACCCCTTCTCCGTCAAATTTTAAAATAACTACGGCACGTAATAACCCCAAACCACGAATGGATGGCGAGTCAACGCTTCATGCCCAAGTTGTTTTAGACCTGGTCCAAATCCATCCAGCAGTTTAGGCTGTGCGCCTTGGCAATAATGGACCTTTTTTTATCTATGGGAAAATGAATGGGAAGTAGGCTGCAATTTTGGAAAAATACAAAATTACGCAAATAACCTTTTTATTTTTTAATGCATTTTATGAAACTTTGGAGTCTGGGGGGGGGGAGGCTGCAGACTTTTAATCACTTTCGTAATTTCATCCAAATCCATTACTCAAATCAAAAGTTATTAACAATAGAATTGTATGTAACGCCGATTGCCCTTATCTATAGGGCGGCGACTGCCACCCTACAATATTTATGAATATATGTATATATATTTGGCAAAGGGGAAAGTAATTCCATCTCTCCCGAAGAGGATAGCACTCCAAGAGCAGTAAAAAACGCCAGTAAAAAAAAATACTTCCTTCAGTCAAAACCAAAACAAGTATTTATATATATAGGCCTTCTAAACAGTGCTTGATTGTTACTGCATCAACAGCACTTGGTATTATATCATCTACTCAAAATCAAAATATATTTCTCCCACTAGTGACTATATACCTCACTATCTGACACAACGAGGAGGAGTTATAATTGCTAATTACTCTCTGGGCCGCTTCATTTTAGATCACAGTGCTCATAAAAGATGTGCTTCCCTTTTGCGCACTATTTCCTTAAGATTTTGTTTGTGTGATATCCATCCCATTCCCATGTTTACATACATAGATTGGTGTGGCGACACTTTTACAACCCACATCTGACACGGGTGAGTGCCTTCTGTTATATTATGTATATTAATGTGATATGTATAAAAATCTCATGCAGGCATAAAACAGACGGCTCACACAAGATCAAGGAGTTCAGCATGGAAGAGATCGTATATCTGCGCTGTGCAACTCTTCCACATGTGCCAATAGGAACACGAGATGCAGTGTTAAATGGAGGTATGCAATCAAAAGTTCTCCTTTTACTCCTCCATTGAAAACACCACCCTTTTAGCACCTGACTGCATGTAAATCCATTGTATGTATGTTTCTTTGGTACATTGACCATTAATTCTCAGACATTATCCCACTTATGTTTTGCCCTTTCACATACTGTCACTGATTCATTAGATGAGGGCCATTTTACTAGGAGTTGCTAGTTGTCATTGATGAATCGAAATTAGGTAATCACTGACATAGTGCCAAGGGTTCCTCCATCGCCCCATGCACTCTCCCAGTAGCCCCTCAGAGGGATGGATAACCAGAAAGCAAAGCTCTAGCTGACTGTGTCAGCTGGGAACGCCACGGCATGGCAACTCTATATCTGCTGTAGATCCTTCAGTCTCTATACAGTCCCTAAATAGTCTTGATATCAAGTAGTCAACTCCATTTCTCAGGTCACAAAATACTAACCCTGGATCACTCCCTTGCCCCCGCGAGCATGGGTTCATCTCATGTTTGTCCACCTTTTCGCCCATTGTACGAATTCCACAATGTTGCTGTTCTTTCACACCGTAGGGTCGACTACTGGCAGACATTATCACTGCTCTCTGCAAGCAAGCTTTCAATCTCCCACAACTGTCTGCCTTCCTTAAGAAACTATAACTCTACACACCCTGCATGATTGATACTCAAAGAGTGAAGGCCTTCAATGACCACCTGGAAATGTGCTCTACTGGCAAGATTCTAGAACCGGTTCTATGTCATTTCATCACAAGATTTTTTTTTTCTCGGGTATTTTTACAGCTGATTTTTCAACGAAAACACTCATCACATTTCTATTTTTTATTTTTTGGGGGATACCTTTTCCAAACCCTCCATACCTTTTGATTTTTGTATATGTTTCCGAACACCCACACCCCAAATATATATTTTTCCAACCCGCAAACATTTTGATGAGTTTTGTTTCGTTAAAAAATCAGCAGTAAAAAACCCTGCGACGTTGTACCTCTAGATTCATGAGAGCTGTGTTCAAGTTATTAGCTTTATGATTCTGTTTAATTTTATTATGTTGAAAACAATTTCCTTTCGCCTCTGTCCCGATCTATGGCATCTATGGGAGTACTTGAAATTCACGATATGAATCAATTTATAGGTAATTGGGCATTTAACAAAAATTAAAGAACAACTTTTGACGAACAAGAGTAATATGGAAGAATGAACCTGCCTATCAGCATTCTTATATAAAAATGCATTACAAACGACATTGTAATGCATCTATTTTGCGAGAAATTGGGTAACACACATCTAGGCTACTTCCTATAAGATTGCACATGAATAGAAACACATACTTTTCTCCGAAAATTGAGAAAAAGAGGCTTAAAGGTGTTACTACTGACTTCTGCCATTGTATTCACTCTCCCCTCTCGCTTCTCCACTTTTTCACTGCTCACTCTCTGTTCTCTCCTCCTCTCCCTTTCTCCATTTTCCTTTCTTCTCCCCTCCTACCCTCACTTTCTTCTATGCACTCACTCTATCAGAATTGTCCTTGACCTAGTATGATAGCAACCATGTTTATCTCCACCCCCTCTCCTACTTGTCCCCCCCCAGCACTATCTGAAATGCTGTCAAGCCTAGTACGTTAGTCACTTGTTTTGTTCCTCCCCTCCCTTTCTGCACCCCTCTCCTTCAGTTTTTGTTAATCTCCGGCTGAACCAGAAATATTGTCAGGCCTGGTATGGTAGTCGCTTGTCTGTTTTCATTTCCTTCCCACTCTCCCCCTCCCTTCCTTATCTATGTATTAGCTCTTGCACTATCTGAAATGTCGCCAGGCCGAGTACGATAGTTAATTTCACATTCTTATTGTTCATGGCCTGCAAGAATGTCATTGTATTTTCCCTTGTTCCTTCTCTCCCTTGCCTTGAAGCGCTTTGAAACACATTGTGTATAGGCGCTATATAAATAAACTATCATATCATATCATTCTCGCACAGAATGATGGATATTGTCTTCTTTCTCTCAAATGAAACAGATGAAGAACACATTATTACTCTTACTTCTTAAATAACCTTGTATCAGTATTTAAAATAGTCTCTTAGCAATCTCAACACTATGATGCATAAACTGTCTCTCCAAAATCCACACAGGGGACCCGACCCCATGAAAATCTACACTATGCAGTGCAAAATGCCGTTTTTAACATCCATCTTGAGAGACAAAACATACTCCTGGTGGGTCTCCATCATGAAATGACTATGCTTTTAATACTATGCTCATTGTGCAGACCACCTCATCTTTGGCGATAAAAGGTCAAACTATATTGCTCCCGATTCACCTTTCTCTACAGGATGCTCATACCCCGTCCAAGATATCATGTGTAGCTGATAACTCCATCCAACATCTAACAGAGAAAGGCTAAAAACCAATGGAATTCCCAGCAACACCAATATCAGGGCTATACTGTGATTGGAAGTTCCTCACACATGGTCAATTGAACCCTTTTGTCCTCAAGACCCGATAACTATATATTTGTTATTACTGGACTGGCTTCAATCCCCTAGTGTCACTTACAGTTGCAGCACCAATGCTCTTAATTTCTAGATGCTTGGAACCAGACTTGCCCTGCTGTTCCTTCTTGGAACCTCTTTACTCCCACTTTCTGTTGGTGGGAACTTATGAGAAGCTCTTTTGCCAGATGTTTCTCCATAGCAATGTCATCCGCTGATAAACTGGCTTTCTTCATAACTCGATGCCTGAAAGCAGTAGTAACATTTCTCCATCAGGACCGTGTCACTTAGAAGAGTACCCATCACATCTAATGTCCTAACTAACAAGTCACCAGAAAGGGATGCAGCAGGTGAATGGGTGAAGCAGCAAATAGTGCATTCAGTGCATAATACAAGTATTTCTACACAGGCCATTTGTCCTTCCAAAGGATATAAATCCAAGCACTCCTTTTTTAGGGATCTTAGTTTTCATTATTTCTAAGTCTTGCAATAGTCGGAAACATAGTAAGAGAGTAGGAAGCTGAGGCACTCAGTCTAGACTCAACCTGGGTGGGTAAGGCCACTTCAGCCAAGGCAGGATTTGCTGTTTTGGTGGATAAGAACATGAATGCGTTTGGGCCATCATAGTTTCCTGACAAAGAAATCCTCCATAAAGGATGTCACATTCCCAGTGACCAACTCATGCACCCAGATAACTTTAGTGAAGGGATGCGGGTACTGACTGTTGTCATGAGCTCTTTCAGCGGCACAATGGTACGGGAGGCAGTATGAACCATACTAGAAGGTTATTTCTGTGCTTGGGTGAGCCATATTCATTCCAGTAAAACATAATGGCTCTCCAGTTTTGAGAACATATACAGTGTTGAGCATGACATCATAGTACTGATCTCTCAGTGGTAGATATAAGTGTGCTTTCAGACAAGTCAACCAATGCTGAAGCTGACATCCAAGCAGAAGATAGTGTCCAGTGCTATTACAGCTATTTGCACCCCAGCTCAAAATCCAGAGTGCTAAGAGCCTATTTTGAGGAGAAAACCTGCCAAATTGCCCAAAAATAAACAAGATGGTCACCAGGAAATTTTAATGGGATCTCACGGTTGTGCCCCTTTTTTATTAAACCTGTGGCAGGCAGGAGATTATGGTGGAGAGGATTATGGCAGTGCTGCGGGAGCAGAGATCAGTCGATGCCTGATGTGTTTTTCGAGGATGGGGGAGAGTGAGGGGGAGGCAGTGGACAGAGGTGGGCGAAGTTCCAAGGGGCTGCAAGACTGGCAGCAGAGGCAAGCATCTAATGTATAATGGCACCGACTGGGAGACGCTGGTTTAGATCGCCTAATAAAGCATGAGTTCCTGGCCAGCTGTTGGGCTGTCATCTCTCCCACTGTTGCACCAGGACAGCTGACATAGCACCATCATAATCAGTGCCATCATCCTGTTGCATACAAGCTTTGTTATTAATACAATATTTCATAATAAATGACTTGTGGCAGGGCTGCAAGCATCATTTCTCGTCTTGGTGGACAGAACAAAGTGTGAAATAGCAATCCTTACATTTGGAAATGTTTTACTGCATTCCCTGGTTAATATAAAGATTTAAATAAGGAAATGATGACCATTCCATGTAAAACCTATTCCGACCAGCGGAATGGACTTCTGTAGCTACATTTTTCCTGACTATTTGATATGGAAGGTATATTTTTTAACATGGCTTTCCTGAGTTCAAGGGGAGACCCTAAAAATGGGACTCTATCCTCTGTGGACAAAGGAGAGTGGATGGTTTATCCATCTGCCAGGGGCTATCCATAGCTCTTGCAACACTATAATCAAATGTTACGGTAGGCCAACTTATCATCTTTGCTACCAGGCACTAGCTGCGGATCATAGACACTTTCGTCTCATTGCAATTGCTTGCAGTCCCAATGTACTTTTTGGGAATGACAGGGGGTTGCCTCAAAACTCACCAGTAAAAAATTATAAAAGTAGTCAAAAAGGAGTGCGTGCCATGCAAGAAGTAACGCAGTTTTATTCAGGGCCAGAGACACAGCTGGGACAGCAATATTCAAACCGAACATGGAACAGAGCTGCATGAAAAGGCGCTGTCAATGAAACGCCACTAAATCAAAATCATCTAAACTAATTAAGATGAATCACTTTGCAACATTGAATGTCTCCCCACAAGAAGCTGATTCGTACAATCATAATTTACCTCTATATATGGACATACATTATCTTCTATGATTGGGTCCCGCAAACCTTACCACACCACCCTTAGCTTCCTGTTGTGACATCACAATCCAGCCCCCAATTCCCACATAATTTTGCCAATTCATTGAAACATTTGAGATGACCAGCGGATCTTTATTCATCTGTCCCGTTTATCTCATCTACATTCTCATGAGAAAGTAGTCTACCATGACACCGTCAGTGCCTTGAACCAAGAACAAGTTACTGTTTTAATGTTCTCAGGCAGAAATCCAATCAGGGGTAATTTGAAACCACCATGGGCTTTCTGAAACCATCAGTAGATTAGGCATTGTAAAATAATAATTAATATGTCGAATCATAAGATGATTGTGCATTCATTGCCTTTCTTCTGCACCCATGAGTTTTGTTTATGACCTCGAAACAAACATAGATTGTTTGATTCCGACCGTGCGATCCTAAGATTGTGGGATTTACAATGTACAACCAGCCATGGTGGCTTCCAAGCATATTAATGAAACCAACACACGTTTCTGAAAAGCATGCTTTGAGACCTATATGCACACCCAGCCTAATGCTGAATCATATATACTTACCTGCAGCCCATCTTTATTATCTATGTTTCTTTAACGTGAAATACTATTGTTTTAAAACATTCTCCAGCCTAGTTCAAATTACTGAGTGGTTATCAAGAAAACACACTCCTGCAGCTGATATGGCCGGGTATTGCCGTTGGGTTCATTTGTTGGTGTGAGGAGGAACGCTTCCTGGTGGCCACTCTTTTGGCCTAATCCCCGCCCATCTTGTGCCTTCCTTTTCCCCTATTTAAGCAGCCCTCCAGCCTCTTTTCCTTTGCAGATGGGGGCAGGTGCAAGTGGATCTAGGTCACCTGGCCCAAGCTCTGCCCACCTCCTTAGCCGTGCCTCTTCCCTTTGCTTTTAACTCTTAGATGAAAGGCATCCGAAGCGAAGGGCAGAAGAAGAAAAGGGCAATTGCTGTTTGGGCCTGTTTGGACCAGAAGGACCCAAGGCCTGAACCCCTGACCAGGCAGCAGGTAAGCATGCACCAACATGTACTTACTCCCTCTGTTCCTCCAGGCCATCCCCATCTCTGGTCCCCTATTGTGCCCCCCCTTCTTGCATACAGGAGTTGCCTGTTTTGTTTGATTCTTCTACCCTGCTTCCCCTCTCAACAAATGCTCTCCTCACCCCTACATCCTACCTCTGCAGGAGTCTGTCCTGATACATTCGGGTCCCACAATCAACGCCTTTTGCCAATGCTTGGATTTGACTTTTATGGGCTTCATTAACTCACGGTGTGTCAACCTCTCTCAACTCTCATGCTGGACTTCCCCTGCATCTTGTACTCATGGTGGCCCTGAATCGCGCTGTTCCCATTTTCATCTTGAATCCTGGCTTGTATTTGCTGTCCTCTCTCAACATCATGTGTTAATACTGACTTCTGCAATTGTTTTCACTCTCCTCTCTTGCTTCTCCACTTTTCACTGCTCACTCTCTGTTCTCTCCTCCTCTCTCTTTCTCCATTTTCCTATCTATTCCCCTCCTCCCCTTACTTTCTTCTATGCACTTACTCTATCAGAATTGTCCTTGACCTAGTATAATAGCAACCTTGTTTGTCTCCTCCCCCCAACCCTACTTGTTTTCTACCTCCCCGACCCCCTTCCAGCACTCTCTGAAATGTCGTCAGGCTTAGTACGTTAGTCACTTGTTTGTTCCTCCCCTCCCTTTCTGCACCCCTCTCCCTCACATTTGTTAATCTCCGGCTCTACCAGGAATGTCATCAAGCCTAGTACGGTATTCGACTGTCTATTTCTATTTCCTTCCCACTCTCCCCCTCCCTTCCTTATCTATGTCTTAGCTCTTGCACTATTTGAAATGTTGACAGGCCGAGTACGATAGTCAATTTCATATTCTTATTGTTAATTGCCTGGAAGAATTGTAAGCGATTTCAATCTGGCACACACCCAAGTCTCGCCCAGCATGTTGTGCACAAATGAAACCCTTATTTATTTGTATCTATAAGTTCAATATTCCGAATGATATACCACTCATATCACACCCTTCTCCTGAGACCCCGCCCGCCCCGGTCACACTGAACCAGGAATCAGGCTAGATTGCAAGGGTAAATATTTATTCATGTATTTAGAATTTAAATCACAATACATTTTAATAGGTAACAACAATCACCAATGGGGTGACAGAACTCTGAATAATCTCTTTAATGTACTAGGAATCAAATAATGAGCACAAAAACAATTGCAGCACAGAAAAGGATACTTTTGGGTTGGTTTGGAACAGATAGCAGTATGGTTAGGGGTTCCCCCTGCAACACCACTCAACCCACCAATAGGAAATTTAAATAGATGTGAGGAGAGAGCAGGTACTCAGGAATAACACAGATCAAACAGAATATCACTCCCACTTCCCCCTTTAAACACAAGAGAAAAACGGAATTGACTTTTTCAACTGTCAGGATGGCTTGGAAATTGTCTGAGCAAAAACACCAAATGTGGTCAAAATGCTTAAATTATTATACATTTCTATGGGATCCGCTTTGAACAGATGCAAGCAAACAAAAGCAATGATTTAATAAAAAGGAAACAATTTGAATCTTTAAGTCAACATGGGAAATAGTTTAAATCTAATTCATATGTGTAAAACTTTAAAAATGTCAATTTGCGGCAAACTTTTCCTTATGCGATTTTCTTGATATAAAGGTTGAATCGCACTGTTTCGCACTGAGGTTTCAGATTGTAGAGATAGCTAAGGATGTTAGGTACAAGTGAGAGGTGAAATTTCATTTCTATCTTCAAAACTGAAGGAGTCATAGAGGTTTTCGTGAGAGGCATTTTTGCAAAATAGGCGCGAAAATGGAAAACATAAATTCGGTTTAAAAATGACAGATAGGTTTTCTTATACTATATTAAGGACTATGAAAAAGAGAATGCCATACAGGAATCAGTAATTCACGGCCGATCATAACTCTTCATGCGTGATAATCAAGTTTCCGTTAGTTTGGGAATTACTTTTCTTAATGAAATCAATAAGGAGTTATGGTATAGTAACACAGATGAGGGAAAAGTCAGCGAAAGGATAGTTCTAACAATACTATGGTTCTGAATTAAAGATGGGATGGGTTTGAGATTGGGATCATACAATGCAGATATATTATTGGTCACTGTTCTTCCTATTCATACTTACAGTCCTTTGTAGTTAAATTGGACCGTCAGTTCTGGTCATTGGATTGGGCAGGTCTACCGGCAAACAGGCCCCTCTGGAGGGATTTGGATCAGCGGCGCGGTTCTGGTCAAGTTTGGACTGCACCTCAGACTGGATTTGGAAGGGCCCCTTCTGGTAACTGGACACGGTAGATAGCCAGATGCAAGTTTTCAGTGGGCAAGCCTAATGGTAGCCAGCCAAGCTGAATTAAAATTAAGTCCCTTCAAGTTTGGGATTTTTGCAATGGGGTCAGGCTAGCAATAATTTTTCAATGCTAGAATCTGGATTCTGCAAAGAAATCTGGATCTTTCAAAGAATTCTGGAGTCAGCTATAAGTTGAAATGTTCTGCAATAAGGTGCTGTGCGGACATCTGGATGGGTTCTAGAAGCAGTCTGTTCTGGAAGCCGTCTGTTCTGGAAGCAGTGTCCTTTATATATTTATCCATTACAAATTGTATGGCGTGGGCAGAACTTCAAAACACAACCCCATGACTGTGAGTGGCTACAGGCATGTGCTTTATTTTGGTTGGCAGCCTAAACAGAGCTGTCAATTTATGACAGTATTTAGGAACTCCCACCTGGATTTTTACCCAAAACATACTTTTGCACAAATGTACATTTCTACCATTATGTACCCTCATAAAATTAGACACATATTTTGAACATTTGATTGTCTACATTTACATTCAATTTCCATCTTTGTGAGAGCTGTATTGGTCATTCTATGGATTTGTATCAATTTTACACATAACACTTTGGATTAATCATTTCTAATTTGATACACCTCTGGACGCTGATCAGTGGATCGTGTACATACAATTTTAAGCTTGCAACATTAATAGTTTTGCCACAATCAGTGTTTTAATGTATCTGTGGTTCCTTATGTAGTAAGAACTCCTACCACATCTTCAACTGTCTAGCATGAGTTCAGATGTATAAGTTTGTATTTTTCACTTGTCTACTTATTTTGGCGATCATGTTAATGTCATAAAGTTCTGAGGCCAAAACAAGTAATTTCCATTCAAAATCTAGTCCAGTTTTTTTCTTACTTCCAAAGTGAGCAGATGGCCAGTCCTTTGAAGTTCACTGAGAAACCTCCCCCACATCCTGCTCCTCCTTGCAGAGGCCAATTCTCAGCATGTCCTTTGTTCTTTGGTCAGCCAGCAGACGAACATCTAATGCAGCCCCATTGAGTGGCTTGCTGGGATTATGCATGAACCATTAACAGCCATTAGCCTTCCTGTTCTCAAGGGAGTGTCAAACGGAGATGTAAGTTTTCCCAGGCCAGGCACTGTCAGATCAGAATTCACATGTGAATTGGCCCCAGACTGGGCTCTTGGACATTAAAGTATTTCCATTTCAAATATAAAATATAAACACAGTGTATGAAGGATTTACACATTTTAAAAGACTTAGTCCATCAACATGCTTGAAATAGTGGATTTTGCAATTTTTCAGGACAAAGAAAACACGTTTAAGCTGAGTTTTAGAGCCAATTTCTTTAGGCAGCTGTCATTCTGTGATGCCTGGATTCCTCTGACTGCCTGAAGGATCCATGATTCCAGCACACTTTCCTTTCAATAATTCACTAGGGAAAATAACTGAATTTTGTGCCAAAATAGCACTTTGAAGATTGCCACTGATTAGGGAACTGTATTTGGGGGCATTTTTATATTTTAGCCATTCTGTGGGCTTGTTTCCAGTGACAGATGACAGCAGTGATGACAGATGACAGATGTCAGAAGTGATTCCTGCTTTTACAGCACTTTGCCGGTGTATGTGGAAGGGCGGTACACTAGAGGGGCAGCCCATAATGGTGGAACCTAAGGCTGAGGTAAGCAATGCGTCACAGGAAGGGGTAGCCACCTAGCAAAGTTTAAACATACTATAACATCTGTATGTAGTTGATTATATTGGAAACGGTGGTGTATATAAACAAATTCACCAATGATTCATCCTAGTGACGTAATCTAAGCCCCCTGAGGGGTGGGTAAGACAATATAAATTGTATTGTATGGGTATGCTCTATGTTATTTACGAGAAAACACTTTTTTGAGGTGCAGTTTTTATTATTATTGCACTCCACTTTCTTTATCAAAACAGCAAAAACCAAAATACAGTGTCCTGATAAAATGGAAAACCAAAGAGTACAAGCATTAATAGAACATAAGTCTCAGACCTGTTCTGTATGCAAAAGAATAAAGTAACCAGAAAGCAAAATAACTAAATTATGATAATAAACTTTTGACCAAAACTCTGCATACATCAACACTTGAGTGGTAGAATTCTTTACCAAAAACACAGAGATACATTTGCTTTATTTGCAAAAGAAATTTGAACAAATTATTTTCCCATTCAGGGAATTCTCCAGCCAGAGTAAAGCAGGACAGAGTGGTGAGTGTTAGTAAATAGTGTACATTTGCATATAGGTAAGGAGCAGTTTTCCTTGCAATGTTGATTGCAAGTCCTATATAGTTGTACACTGATTTTTCGATCTATGAGTGACCAATCCTCAGTCGGTCTACGTCAGGAAACAAACAATTCCCAGAGATGTATATAGGGTCAACAGTAGTGGTACTGGACCCTAGGACGTTTCGGCTTCCAGGGTGGGTGCCTTCATCTGGGCCAAAAGAGGATTGTATCTCCCTATAGGTGGTAAACACAAAAGGGGGGGGGTGTTAGAAACTCACAGAGAACCCTGTACCTGCAAGTAGTAACAGTGTGCTGTATACAGATAGGGGACCTGTATAGCTAAAAGAGAGAAAACCTCTCATTAAAAACAACAACAAAAACAAGCCAACCTGAAGCTTGGGTCTGGGGGGGAGAAGAGAAGGGCGGAAGGGCACAGGCAGCAATTCCGTCTTGTAGAGCTGTGGTTAATCAGCAGTTGGAAGGCGGCAGGATGCACGGACTCTGGGTGGGGTTGTGGGCAGAGCCCCACCATGCATCTGAAAGACACCGGTGTGTCTATCAGAGCAAGTATAGCCCATCAAAGTAAAAGCATGACAGAACAGAGCAAGAGGTAAGAAGGTAGGCTGAGTTGCTACCTGATGGTTGAATAATGTTTTCTAAATGACCTCCAGTGTTGGCCAGAGTTAATTACGGCCCATCCGAAGCCCTGGGCAGGTAGAGGGCTGCAGGAGTATAGACCCAGCACAGATGAGTTGTGGGGCCGTGATTCCAAGGTGCACCCCTGTTAAAGCAGGACAGGAGGTGTATTCTGTGGAAGAAGGCAGGAAAAAGGGCAGAAAAAATGCTGTTTAAAATGCGTGCCCCTGTGCTAGGCATATGCAAAAGTGGAATGTGATGGGGATACTGCCAGATAGAGCAGTCAGAGCAGAGACGCTCTCCTATGAGGTGGCTGCTTACCTCTGATGTTGAGAGGAGCTATCCGGAGTAACAGCTGCAGGGATGGAAGAGGGAGTAGAGCTGTATTTAAAGGCAGTGAAGCGCGTTGGAGCCACGCACCGAAACACCACGCATGGGCGCATGCGCTACAGGGACGCGCGACGAGACACCGCTCCCCCGCGCATGTGCAGTGGGGCTGTGTACCGGGGCACTGTTTCCATGCGCAATGCGGCCACGCATCAGGGCACTGCTCCCGCGCGCATGCGCGGGCAGCACTCGAAGGGGATTGGACAAAATCAAGCTGTCCAGCTGCCTTGGAGAAATGTAGAGTGGCGAGCCGCAGCAGTAAGTCATGGTGAACTGGCCTATGGGTCCAACTGGATTGGAGGCCCATATATGTGCCCTATAAAATAAAAGTGCCACGCCAGCCCGACAATGAAAGGAACCAGCGTGTGAGCCCTGTGAAGCAAGCATCAGTGTGTACAAGTGCCTGCACACAGAGACATTTACGGAGCCTATACTGTCAGTAAACAGTGCTGTCCAGTAGGCCTAAGGTTGGTGGAAAAGGCATGAGGCAGTGTAATAAACTGCTGCTGGGGGACGGACCTGGGTCCACGAATGCCCTGGTGCACAGATGTGATAGTGGCTGTCAGAAGCGCTGAACTTGCATTTATACCACAGGAAGTAGCTCCCACAACATTGCCCATGGATGTTGGCATCTATGTGGGGGTAGGTCCGGATGTGTCCTCTGGGGCGGTGGTGGTGTAAGCATAGATTACCGGTGTTCCTCTACTGCACTGATGCTAAACACCCACTTCAAAATGGTTTGGATCTTCAATGTACCTAAACAATGGTGAGACCCAGCATACCGCATATGCATTTTCAACCTTCAAATGTAGCTGCCTGCCGACCAGTAGCCCTAAGCTATGATCAAACATGTTTACTGCTGTCTGGATGCTGAGTGTGTGCAACGTCCTGCAGTCCCCATGGCAATTTGCACAAACATCTCCACATGAAGTTGCCAGGAGACCTCCATCTCATCCTTGTACAGTCACTATAGTTCTTTACTTATAATGGCTAACATTCAGGGAGGGAGTGGATTTTCCGTATATAAAAGTCATATGACCAGTTGCCTCTTTCTCTGAAACTGAGCTGACCCCTTTTAATCTGGTCTTGCCCTTCCTTGGATGTGGATTCATCTCAGTGAACCCCCACAATCTAGTGTTGTTGTTTTATTGCTAATATTTGACTTGACCATGCAAACACTGCCCCCCCTGTCCTTCCGGTTGCTCACAAGGGATGGTCTTTGGTGTGTCTGGTGTGAAGCTCATTGCCAGTAGTCTTCCAGCTGGCGTGGGTGGGGGTGTGGCGGGTGATCCTGCCTTTCCTTAGGTGCTGGTTCATCTGATTGGTATCCCACAAACGGTTGCTCTCTCCCTATATGATTGTTTGGCTTTACCATACTAATGCTGCCCACTGTTCAGCGGGGTTCTTAGAAGGAATTGAGGGCCTTTGGCAGTTTTGTGTGAACCTCATTTCCAGTAGACTTCTAGCTGTGGGGAAGCGGGGAGGGTGGCACCCCTGGTTCTTATGGTTTAATTACTTTGGCATCCTCACCTACCACATATACTTAAACTTCTTCCCTCAGCCATATTGGTGATACCTCTGTGCGGCACGTCCCCACTGACATTTAAACATTTTCCATTTGGCCCCAGCCCAAACATGTGTATTTGTCAAATGCATCTGTCATGTAAACGGTTTGATATTCACAAGAGCATTGACTAGGTGTAATGGCATAGGGATTACAGAACTATCAGTTCACACAGGAATGCCTTAATTATTTTAAAATAACATTAAACATGATGCTGTAAACTACCAAAGCGACTAACTCTAAACCGGACGTCATAAAAAAAATAATAATATATATATATATATATATATATATATATATATATATATATATATATATATATATATATATATATATATATATATATATATAGCAAAGACAAAAAAGTGTGACTGAATGCCCCCTGCACATAAAACACACTGTGGATGGAACACCCTCGCTGGTCGTTTTCCAGAAACATTCATAGAGCGAAAACTACTGTTTGGCAAATTGTGCATGCGAAGTGTCGCCTTCCCAAGACACGGTGCTGATTCATAAACTGCTTCGTCCACTGTGACCAAAGCCATTGTTGTCTAAATAGCCCATTGTTGAGTATTCGGAGAGGCTGCCTTGGGGTCGACCAGACATATGACTTTTTTCTGTACAGACTGCGCTGCCCACAGCATGACCGATTGAAGGGGAATCTCGTGACAAAGGAGAGTTCTGGAATCTTCTACATCTACCCTCGAATATTGTTCATCCCAGGAAGTAGAACAGGCGCAGCCAGAGTCAATATGTTTGATCACAAAACCCTAGATGCCTTGCCTGTTATTATAGATAATGGCTCTGGACTGACTAAGGCTGGCATTGGTGGAGAAAACTTCCCAAGATTAGCCATCAACACAGTGGTTGGTCGCTCGAAGGTCAAAGCCACTGCATTTGGAGCATGCCAGAAGGAGCACTTTATCGGGGGAGAAGTCCAGGCAAAGAGGGGCACCCTAACACTGAGGTGCCCCATTGAGCGTGGTGTGATCTCATCATGGGACGACATGGAAAAGATCTGGAAGTATGTGTACGAGGAGCTCAAAGTGAAGGCGGGGGAGAGGCCACTGCTGATGAGTGAGCCTCCTTTGAATCCATTGCCATACAGAGAAAAGATGACCGAGATCATGTTTGATACCCTGAAAGTGCCTGCCATGTATTTGTCTGTTCAAGCCACCTTAGCACTTTATGCATCAGCGCAAACCACAGGACTGGTTGTGGATTCAGGAGATGGCATCACTGAAACGGTACCCATCTATGATGGCTACTACTTACCCCATGCAGTGTGCAAGCTTGATGTTGCGGGGAATGATATCACTGAATACCTAGCAAAGCTTCTTATGGACACTGGCCATTCCTTTGCCGCCTCGACTGAAAAAGACTTAGTCAAGGACATCAAGGAGGAGCTGGCCTATGTGGCTGCAGACCCCTGCAAGGAGATCAAGAAGAGATTCGAAGAACTTTTCAAAGAGTTTACCCTGCCAGATGGTAAAGTCATCCAAATAGGCAACCAACTCTTCCGCGCCCCTGAGATTCTTTTCTCACCACCACCCAACGATGGCGAAATCCAGGGCATTCATAGGATGATCTTCAAGAGCGTGATGAAATGTGAAGACGATTTGCGGAGGAAGCTATACGGCAATATGATCTTGTCCGGTGGGTCGACGCTTTTCCCGGGGCTTGATGAAAGGATCTTGAAGGAAATCCAACAGCTAGCACCGAGCGGCATCCCCGTGCGAATCATTGCTCCATCAGACCGGAAAGTGTCCACTTGGGTCGGGGCTTCCATCATTACTTCTCTGACATCCTTCAAGCAGATGTGGGTGACCAGCAGTGACTACAAAGAATTCGGCTCAGGAGTGGTTCACAGGAGATGTTTCTAGGCCTGTCAACAGATTCGTACAGCACAGGTTTAAAGGGTTAGTAATCCAGAAATGTATTGCACCATGACCTTTACAAATTAACATAAATAAACACGGGTCCATGGGGAACAATAAAAGTGGAAGAACAAATGGAGATGCATCGTGTGCTCTGGCATTGCATTGAACGTTTTGATATCTAACATTTTCCAGTCTAAACATTGCTTCCTCTTATGTGGGCATCGTTTTACTCCAAATCAAATATTGTCTGTTCTCTGGAATTAGGTGGGCTAAGATGACAAGCCGATGCCTTAAACTGGACTGTGCCTTGAAAGTGTGTAATTTTTGGGAACGTGTATGTGTTGACATATTACATGGAGCAAACCGGTGGAAATTGGGTTAAAATCGTGGGTCCCCACAACCAAAATTTGTGATTTTAATGCCATAGCGACATCCGTCTGCCACTCATAAAGTGGCTGTCAATGCTCACATGACACCCCCATAATTTAGACACATACTTGGCTCTCGTATGAATCTAGCTTAGAACTAAATAGACACAAATCTATATTAAAGTATTATACATTTTTTTAAGAACTGTGACAAATTGACTTCTGTCCTGCAGAGGTACAAGGATGAGTAGAGGCTAAAGTGCCCTCACACTTCTACAAAGCAAGAGTGATTCCAATAATAAAGGTCTGACAGGCACCATCTAGAAATGGACCTCTTTTGCCTCTTGTAGTTACGTGGGCAGAGGGAAGGCTATACTCTCAAGAGGGGATGAATGCGAAACAGTAGCAAACCAGTGAAGTATAACAGTTCAAAATAAAGGGATGTCCAATCAAGGTTCTATAAAAATGTATATACTTTAATTGAATGCATCATATGCAATCATAACTAAATAGAAACACTACAATAACCCATTCCTGTAGGAAGAACGCAAAATATGCAAGATATCAAGATGCTGCACTCTTGGGAAATGAGCAGGGAGAGAAAGCCAATAAAAAATGCAATGTTCAGATAGCATACATTTCTGGGCTGAAAAAGGAGATTAATCTGACCTTCCCAGTCTCCAGGGATCACAATGGACCAAGGGGGCAGATATTAGTCAATAATGCTTTTGCAGTGTCTTTGCAGCTCGATATGACAATACAGGTTTCTCTATGCTGTTCAGTGGTTCGATTCAGTATGAAAGGTGGCAGTTGTGGTAGTAGTTCAGCAGTAAGCAGATGTTGAGGCGGGGTCGAATGCTAAGATGCTGCAGTTCGAAGTGTATATAACTCAAGCTATTCGGATCGTGGAGGTCTCCAGGTTCGGTTCAGTGGTCGAGGATCGATGGCAGTTGAGCTGGTAACGGTATGCGCTGGCAAGTCTGTTCAATGAGGTGGGCTCGAAGGATGCAGTTGAGAGAGAGCACAAGGGTCGGTTCGATTGTCAACTGTAGTGGTGATGAAGAGTTGGGTGATTCGAACAGCGGTTCAAGCATTACTAGTGCAGCAATGCTTCTTTGTTCGAGCAGAAGCAACAACACACTTCAGCTAGCATGGAGTCTCAGTGAAATGGTTTGAATGGGCCGAGCAGTGGTTTGGAATTTGGTGAGTGCCAAAAGGCAGCTCTGGAGGGTCTTGTTGGCTTGAAAGCATGTCAAACAAGCTTAAAACAAGGCTCTCATTGGTTCGAAAGAGAAGAGCAGTCGTTCTGGCTGTCTTGGTTTTCAGGGCAAAAACAAAGAGGTGATGGCTGGAAGGTTTAGAATGAATCCTAACCATGGGCATAGCTCTGGGCAACTGATGTAAACTAAGCCTCCTTCGCCAATCAAGAACACCATAAGATAAGTAGTTTACATGTAGGTTTATTCTCTTAGTTATTAAGTAGAGAAAGCACTGGGACATCGATCTAGCCCAGCAGCCTAGGTCCAACTGACATCAGTAGAACCCAAAACATACATCAACATTCCACCAAGAGTCCCAGTGACATCATCACACCAACACTCCACCTAGAATGTTGGTGATATCACCACCATCACAACACTCATAGCCATAATCAATCACAGCACAGATTATGACAGCAACCCTCCAGACCATTGTTCTTCGCCTGCCAAGCCATTACAGAAGGGGAAAGACCATATGCAAATCAGGCTTGGTCCCACCCCAAAAGGGGCAGTCCAGCCTGAGCTGCTAGGTCACAACCCTTTTGCACAAGACCACAAGCTTCCCCAAACATGTTTCAGCCTTGTTGGGCCTGTAGGGTATTTTGTGGAGATTTGGGGCCTGACGGTATTTTATTACCGCCGAAAAATAACTTAGCAATAATCACTCTTTGTATTCAGATTTGGCCATGTGCAACAATAATACAATGGACATGCATTATTTCAGCACCCAGACCTGCATATTTGGTATACGTGGTTGGTGGTATTTTGGTGAGCATAATTCCCTTGTTTTATTTGTGGCCCCAATGTCCAGAATCCCTTATCTTTGCTTAGATTTTTCGTGTGATCACTAGAGAGACCTCAGACCTGCATTCTAGGAATACCACATTTTCCTGTGATAGTGTTGGTGTGCCACCATGGGCGAACTCACTGACTTATTTACGACAGAGAGCTATATGTGGTAGTCTTGTGGTAATTTCCACTACCTTATATACGGTAGGGAGCTATGTTCAGAGAGTCTCTCTTCCCGTTGGCTCATGTACCTCCAACAAGCTATGCTACAGTCACTCACAATTATTCATACTGATTTTGACATGCACACATCTGTCTTAAAATGACCATTGCACTGTTTAAAAATCTCCCCACATCATCAGCATTGTAATGGTAAACAATAAACATCACCCGTCTGTTTTCAAATATTTTTCTGTATTATAAAAGTTGTATTTAAAAACGATCTCATTCTTTACAGAAATAAAATGGTACAGTCAAAGCATTGTCTGTGACACACTGCAAAGAGAGTGGCGGAGAACAGAACTCAAATTGCAACATTAGCATTAAGACACGCACAGGAATCCTACACTGACTGCATATTACCGTACACACTCAGCTCCCACACTTCTCATTACCTTATCTTTTTAGTTGTGCTCTTTGTGAATGTGGCTCTCTTGGATTAACTCCAGCAAAAAGGAACGCTTGCCTTCTCAAACCGGGGTCATTGCCTGGAATTCTCAGCTTTTGCAGATAGGAATGCCTCAGCCAGTGGAAAGGTCCTTCTTTCAGCTCTCCCCAATCTCGACTGCAGCAGGACACAGGAATCTGCATTCAGTCAGGAGCCCCACAGCCAGGTCTTCTCCCCAATAGTGCAGAAAGATGTCTCTCTGTCTTTTTTCCTGATACTGCCCACTAAAACTTTCCTCTCAGCCCTCTGTATGACGTGTCCCAATGAAATCCATCATCTCTCATCCTCCTACTCTTCAACAATAGCTTCGCTTATACATTTGCAATTGTTGCAAATCTGACTTCCTTCTTCCTGCAGTTACTGTGCACAAAAACACGGAGAATCAGGCAGAGAAGAGAAGAAAAAAATCTGCACACGCATTTAAATGGTTTTCAGAGTATGCCTAATTCTGCAGTGGAGAACACATTTTATTAGTGGGTTATGTTAAATAAGGTTTTATTAGTCAGGTTAATTGTTAATAGGTTAGCTGTTAATTTTCAATGTGTCTCTAGCAATATAGGCATTTCAGGTGAAAAATAGTGTGCATTTTTAAATGAGCACGTGTGCTTTTAACTGTAAAAATAGATTTGCATCTTATATGTTAAAATCGTTTTTGACTGAATAGCCTGTCTTTCCTTGTTAATCTGGCAACCCATATAGCAATGCACCGCACCCTTGTGGTGGTGCTGCAAAAAAAATGTGCTACTTGTGCAGTATTGCTGTACTCTGTACTGTAACACGCCAAATATCCTTACAGGCCTCATCAGTGAGGAGTAGCTTGGGTCTCTAGGCCCAGCCGGCATGGGACCCACGTCTGGGCATACCCGTCCCACTCGGGGTGACAAAGCAAAAACAAAGAAGTGATAGCTGGAAGGTTTAGAATTAATCTTAACCACGAGCTAAGCTCTGGACAACCCTCCAGACCATCGCTCTTCGTCTGCTAAGCTATTACAGAAGGGGAAAGACCATATGCAAATCAGGCTTGGTCCCACCCCAAAAGGGCCAGTCCAGCCTGAACTGTTAGGTCACAGCCCTTTTGCACGAGACCACAAGCATCCCCAAACATGTTTCAGCCTTGTTGGGCCTCATCAGTGAGGAGTAGCTTGGGTCTCTAGGCCCAGCCGGCATGGGACCCACGTCTAGGCATACCCGTCCCACTCTGGATGACAAAGCAAAAACAAAGAAGTAATAGCTGCAAGGTTTAGAATTAATCTTAGCCACAGGCTAAGCTCTGGACAACCCTCCAGACCATCGTTCTTCGCCTGCCAAGCCATTACAGAAGGGGAAAGACCATATGCAAATCAGGCTTGGTCCCACGCCAAAAGGGGCAGTCTGTCCCAAACTGCTAGGTCACAACACTTCTGCACGAGAACACAAGCATCCCCAAATTTCAGCATTGTTGGGCCTCATCAGTGAGGAGTAGCTTGGGTCTCTAGGCCCAGCTGGCACGAGACCCACGTCTGGGCAACCCCTCCCACTCGGGGTGACAGCACAAAAGTTGGTTTTCAGGAGCTGAATCCCACTGCAAAATCTCGGAGGCAAGAGTAGTCCTTTTCTCAGGCTGCCAAACATGGGGGAGTCTGGCACACACCTTCACCTAAGCATGGTGAGAGCATGGGCAACAGTGTGGCTGGCAGAGGTGGAGGTCTTGCACTGGCAGCAGACCCTAATGTGCCATGGGGATGGTTAGGATACAGAACTTGCCTCTGCCTTGGACTACATGTCTTCACTTCACAACTGGAGGGCTTTGGAAAGAACTGCTCCCCCAAAAAGGGCCAATCATATCTTCTTGAAAGTTTTAAGTCCAGAAAAGATTCCACGAAGCAGAGGGAGGCCCTTTCTTTTAAAGTCAAAAGTCTACAAGTGATTGGGTAAAAGCAAGCCTGCTTTATGGGTCCAATCCAGGTCCTTAAAACACATGGGCCCTCATTACGACCCTGGCGGAGGACCATGGCGCTATTAGCACCATGGTCCATGGCGCTAAGCTGCCAACTCCGCCATGGTGGTTGGCGGACTTACCGCCCCATTCCGACCTTGGCGGGGCGGTAAGTCCCCAATCCCCATTTACCCTTCCCCATTCCCATTTTTGCCCCATAGGGCATAATGGGAGTGGGGAAGGCGTTAATTACGCCACCGTAAATTACGGTGGCGTAATTAACAACAAGTCCCTTAGCGCCATGGATTTTTCCGCCTGCAAAAAGCAGGCGTAAAAATCACCATGGCGCTACAGGAACTCGTACTCAGGCGGAAAGGGGCGCCATGGTTTACGCCGGCGTAAACCCCTTTCCGCCAGGGTCGTAATGAGGGCCATGGACTTTGCCTTTTGACATTACACCAAAAGTGCATTGTGCTAATGAAATTGGGAAGACAGCAAGGAAAGATTAGAGAGACAAAAGATAGTGGAACCTTCCGCCAGCTGCTCCTTTTTTCTACACTAAGCCTGCCCCTTCTCAGTAGAATCAAAGTCCCCTTTGGTGTGCCACACCCTGTTGTGAGGCTACTCCTTGGGTGAGCCCTTTGATTCCTGTTCCGAAGACAGCTTCTTGTGGAGTGGTGGTCTCTCTGGGGAGGGTGTTAACTGTCTCACAAAGGAACAAAGAGAGGCAACCCCCAAGTTTATAGACTTGCTGGCAGCGGCAAAGAGAGCCTGACTAGGGGGAATGCATATTACCATTCCACATCTGATCTGGGCTCACAGAGCTGACACATGTGTGATCTAATTGAATTGGTTTGGATAAATATTAGCAATGCTAGCCACCATACCTCAAACTCAGGTATGACATATATTTACAGTTTAACGCACCACCAACATAGCATTCTCATGTAGTTGTTGGAATAGGGGTACACTGTAGCCTCTGTACTGCAGAGACTTGGCTGTCACTGGCAGATGTCAAATGGGTACATGTGTCCTCTGAACCGGATGTGTGCCACTGTACAGCTGGTGCTGCAGATCAGGCTACTGACCTGGCAGGACACAATTGTACACTATGTTTCTAACCATGGAACCTCTGAACGGGGAGTCTGATTAGCAGATTACCCTTTCTGTGATGGAATTAACGGCATCATTTTTACATAAAAATCAAAACAGCCTGGGATTCTACACCCTTGCCAGATGGCAATTCTTCACAAGAACATTTCCTTGTATTCTTTGTCAAATGTTAGAGTAAACACCTGCTGATTACTTTAAAAAAGGCCACTATGTGACTGCATATTTTCTCTGAAGAACTCTCCATTTACGTTTGCCCAGTGCATGCAGTTGTGCTACATGCTACACTGAGGACTAGTCTAATTTGTTCACCATTTGCACTTGCTGTCCATGTTGCAATGATATCTAGTCTGGTTTTGTACAATGCATGCAGCTGCTTTGTATGTTATACTTAGGCATCGTCTGAATTGTCCCAAGCATGATGTTGTGGTTGTACACTGTGGTATACAGGTGTGGTTTCGAGACCTATCACAGTTGGGCTGAACACTGAACTGATACCAAGAGCTCATTCTCTAAGTGATGGTCTGCGAAATCTAAATTAGTGTTCATGAACCAGTGTTTATTTGAAATTAGGTCTGGCTGGTAAGCGTTCAAAGGTGATAAAGGGTAGGGCCACTTACACAGATAAAGTGGGTGAACCACAGGTCAGGATTGAAGTAGTCTTGGGAGGATAGCTCAGGGGCAACGCGCTCGCCTTGGAAAGCAGACAACGCAGAACACCACAGGTTCGATCCCTGGGTCCGCACTTAGAAACCTCCAGGTATTAAGGGTTTTATAAATAACCAATTATTATTGTAAAGTAGAGCCTGCTTAAACTCAAGCGAGTCTTGCTTGTTGGTTGTACTGTTTACTTTATCTGTGTAAGGGGCCTTCCCCTTCAACACCTTTGAGCGCTTACTAGCAAGATCTAATCCATTTTTCCTTGAAAAAGACCTCAAAGGTCAAAAAACATGTTGGCAATTCGAAATAAACACTGGATAATTCAAATAAACACTGGTAGTTGCACACTCATTTAGATTTTGCAGACTATTACTTAGAGAATGAGCTCTTTATATCAGTCCAGTGTCTAGCACAACTGTCATAGGTCTCGAAACCAGACCTCTAATCTATTTCAAAGGGACAGTGGGACACTGTCAATATGAGATGAGGTCACGTGCCGCAGGATGCACAACAATCTATTCTGGAAGTGGGGCAGTCACGCAGTTCTAGTGCTCCCATTCGCTGTCCAGACAAGTGGTCGACTGTAAATTGGTCGAAAGACAAATGGTCGACGTAATTTGGTCGAAAACCAAATGGTCGAATTTTTTATTTTATTTATATATGTATTTTTTTTGGTTTTCGTTTAGGGAAAAAAAGGGTTTTTTAGAAAAAAAAGGGGGTGGAGGGGAACCCCCCAAAAAAATAAAAAAAAGGGGTGAAAATAAAAAATAAAAAAATTCGACCATTTGGCTTTCGACCAAATTGGTTCGACCATTTGTCCAGTCGACCAAATTTTTTCGACCAAATGTCTGGCAACCCCTCCCATTCACCAGTACACCGTGGTATAGTCTTATTTGTATGATATGATGTGATATGATATGGAATTTATAACGTGCCTATACACGTGTTTCAAGGCGCGAGATGACAAGGGAGGGGGAACAGAGGGAAGACAGAGACAACAATATTACTAGGCAAGGTGACATTGATATGGTGCAAGTGCAGGAGAAGAGAGAAAGGGAAAAGTGCGAGAGAAAAGGAGAGGGTGCAGTGCAGTACATAGGATAACAGTAAAATAAATAAAACCAATACATACAATCAATAAGTGCAGCCAAGTGGTGGCAAGTGCAGGGGTAAGTGCAGGAATCAGGTGTCAGTCAGGTGCAGGGGGCGGCCAGGGGGCAGTGCAGGTGTGCAACTGGTGGGGAGGGGACCTGGGACCGAGAACAGAGGGTAGCCAGATGACCTGTGCAATTTCAGTATCTGCCAGGAGTTCAGCAGGGGAGAGGCGGAGAGAAAGCAGAAGAAAAGAGGAAGGTCTTGAGGTGTTTCCGGAACCAGAGATGGTTTTCCTCAAGTTTCAGTGAGGCAGGGAGGCTGTTCCAGAGGGAAGACCAAGCCAAAGAAAGAGATCTACCATCAACTCGTTGCTTGGAGAAGCGACTGATCCTGAGGGAGTTGGAGGCGGATGAGCGAAGGGCTCGAGAAGGAAGATATTTAAGAAGAGAGAGTTGAAGGTATTGAGGCCCAGGCCCCAGAAGGCCTTGTGGACAATGCAGAGGGTTTTTAACTTAATCCTTGCAGCCACTGGCAGCTAGTGCAGAGATTTCAGTCCCAGAGACATACGATCCCTGGGCTTGAGGCCAAGTCTCGTAGTCCTGTGTTGGATGAGTTGCAGACGGCAGAGAGTAGAGGCGGGCAGATTTAGAAAGAGGATGTTGCAGTAGTCCAGCCTAGAGAGAACCACAACACTGGAGACAGTGAGCTTCTGGGGGAAGGAGAGGAAAGGAAGAATACCTCTGAGGAGGTGCAGTTTGTAGTGTGACTTCTTAGAGACATCAGAGTTATGAGGAGAGAAGGAGAGTGTGGAGTCGAAAATGACCCCAAGGTTTTCAGCCTCACAGGTGGGAGCAAGAAGAGGGCCAAGAGAGGCCGGCCAGAGAGTGACAGGAAAGGAGGGAGAGGGTGTGCTGATGAGGAGAATCTCAGTCTTTCTGGCATTAAGGCACAGATCATTGGAGGCACAGCACTCCTGGGTTACAGACAGTCAGGGATGAGAAAGGGAGAATAGGTGGCTGAAGGGAGCCTGAAAATGAGCTGAGTATCATCCACATAGCACTGATAGTTGGGGCAGAGAACGGCAATGTGGTGGGCAAGAAGTGCCAGGTATTGGTTGAACAGCCAGGGAGAGAGGTTTGACCTCGCGGGAATACCAGAGGTAGAGATAGAGATAAAGGATAGGAAGGACCCAAGTTGAACCTTGGAGGGTAGAGCGGAGAGGAACAAAGTCAGCCAAACCAGGGCCTTATCAGTGATACCCAGGTTATCACAGAGATGGTTGAACAGGATGGCGTGGTTGACAGTGTTAAAGCAGAAGAGAGATCAAGTAAGATGAGAACACAGGGGGTGTTGGAATCGAGGATGGAGAGAGGTCTTCATAGATGTTCAGGAGAGCAGTTTCCATGTTTCTGGCAGCTCTGAAGCAATGGTGATGATCATGGAGACATGGGAGATAGCCAGCTTTTCTATGAGTTTGCCCAGGAAAGGAGTGAAGGAGATTGGGCGATAGTTAGCTGAGCAGGACGGGTCTGCAGATGGTTTCTTACTAAGAGGGTGCACAAGGGAGTGCTTAAGGGGAGAAGGGAATAATAAAGTGGCAAAGGAGTGGTTGCAGAAGTCAGCCAAAGCAGGAGCCAGGGTGTCAATGTGGTCCTTGATGGTTTTGGAGTAACAGCGGAGAACCTGTTTTGACGAGACTGTCATAGATCGGACATGTCTAGAAACCTTGTATGGGGAGAACAAGGGAAAGGCAGAGAAGGGAGAGGAGGGGTTGCAGAGAAGGGCCAGAGGAGGAGCGGAGAGTAGAGGGAGGAGGAGGAGGAGGGAGAGAGAGGACAGGATGTCCTGAGTTTTAGAGATAAAATGAGAAGCCAGGGCCGTGCAGAGGGCCTGGGAGGGGACAGGAGAGGTAGAGAATGCATCAGGATTGGCCAGCTCCTTACAGATTTTAAATAGTTTGGCTGAGTTGTTGGATGCCACAGAGACACAGGCTTGAATGTGTGCTCTCTTCTTGGTGTGGAGACAGAGAGCCGGTATTGCCTTTGGAGCAGGTGGCAGGCCAGTTTGTCACAGGATGTCCAGGAAGCACGCCATATCCTCTCAGCCACCCTGCACTTGCGCGTCAGGTTGACAAGGTCTGAGTCGTACCAGGAGTTGCACCTGGCTTTGGGGTTCAAGCGGATCTTCATGACAGGGGCAAGAACATCAAAAGTATCAGATATGGCAGATTGGAGCATAGAGAGGGCTGTGTCGGTGTGTGAATCAGCCGAAAGGGTACGGGGGGTGCAGAAAGTGGCAGTGAAAGCCACAACTGACATACACTTCATGGGTCAGATGACCCAGGAGGTAGGTAGCGTGCTGGGGTTGGCTTGGCCTGAGGGGTGGAGAGAGTGAGCTGGGAGGAAAGGAGAAAGTGATCACTCCAGGAGAGAGAAGTGAGAGGGATAGAAAGGGGAAGGTCTCAAGAGATCAGAACATCCAGAGTGTGCCCTGCAGAGTGAATCGGGCCGGAGGGGAGAATAGAAAGAGAGAGTCACAGAGGGCATGAAAGAGTCCAGAGGAAGGACAAGAAGCATCCAGGTGGATGTTAAAGTCTCCAAGAATGAGGAGTTGAGTGGTCGAAGTCAGAGAGGAAGGAGGTGATCTGCCCAGGCGGCCGATAGATGGTAGCCACAGTAAGGGAGTGGCTAAGGGAGAGAGAGAGCCTGCCTCTAAGAGGCATTCGAAACAGGTGTAGGCATGGCATAGGAATGACAGAGGCAGGAATCCACTCAGGAAAGATCAGGGCTATACCCACTCCGGAACGATTGGATCTGGGCGCGGAGAGGAACTTGTAGCCATCAGGAAGGAGAGGGTCAAAGCTTGTGACAGAGCTGGCTTTGAACCATGTCTCAGTGAGACCGAGGACATCGAGGTCAAGTTCTTCAAGGAGGCGGCAGATGTCAGAAGTGTGTTTGATTGCTGAGCGAGCGTTAAGAGTGGCAATATGGAGAAGGTTGCTGTCCTTGAAAAGACTTCTGGAGAGGGGTGTAAATCAGAGGTACACCCTGCGGAGCTGTAGAAGAAGCCCAAGGGGGGGCAGAAGAGGAAGGAGGAGAGGGCACAGTAGCCAAGGAGGAGACAGCAGGGGGAGGCAAGGAAGCCGTGGGGGGGAGAGAGGGGACAGCAGGAGAAGAAAGGAAATTGATGAGGTGCGGGAAGCGTCTATCAAAGAGGAGAAGGTTGGCCTGAGGGTCTTGGACCAAGACGGTACCATTCAGATAACCATTAATGATGACCTTAGAGGAGTGGAAGGAGTGGAAGGAGGGCCTCCCACCAAGTGCCACCGTTAATGGGAGAAGTAGAGAAAGGAGAACGCACAGAGACCCTATGAAGAGTCCATAGGTCTGGTGGGGGAATGACAAAGAGGACGTCAGTGAGGGTTTGCCTGGAGTAGGCACTGGTATAGGGGTCAGCGATAGCGAGGCCTGGGTTGGAGACCAGGATATACTTTTTAAACTTCTTCCTACCAGGTTTAGTGAGGAGAGCAGGATAGTCGATAGAGAAGAAATTAGAAAAGATAGGAGAGACAGAGAGCACCATAGAGTAGGTAGGTAGAGAAGAGGAAGGGGTGAGAGGAGGGGCTGGGAGAATGCTAGGGAAGGACACAGAGAGGGGTGCAAGCAGATGAGACAAAGAGAGACACAACAATAGTAGACAATTGAACAAGAAGACAAGAGCTTAGACAATAGTAGAACAATTTGCTGGATGAAACCTTTGCAAGAAGGCAAAGCCAAGGCAGCATTACTATAATATGTAATTTAAACACTGGAGACAAAAACAACTGGGTCTGAGAGTCCTGTATAGTGGGAGAAATGCCTAGGTTCACAATGCAATTTTAAATTCTTTCACAATGCAATTTTAAATTCTTTAACAATGCAATTTAAGTACCACAGAAAACACACCTAGGCCTGAGATTCCTGTATAGTGGAAGAAATGCCTAGGTTTCACAATGCAATTTTAAATACTTTCACGGTGCAATTTAAATACCACAGAAAACACACCTAGGTCTGAGAGTCCTGTATAGTGGGAGAAAGGCCTAGGTTTCATAATGCAATTTTAAATTCTTTCACAATGCAATTTTAAATTCTATCACAATGCAATTTAAGTACCACAGAAAACACACATAGGTCTGAGATTCCTTTATAGTGGGAGAAAGGCCTGGGTTTCACAATGCAATTTTAAATACTTTCATGATGCTATTTAAATACCACAGAAAATACACCTAGGTCTGAGAGTCCTTTATAGTGGGAGAAAGGCCTAGGTTTCACAATGCAATTGCACATACTTTTCAGAATGCAAATGGATGCATGTTGGAGAAAAACACACCAAGTCTGCAAATCAGCTTTGTGGCAAGTTGTTAGGGTAGAGTGCAAGCTCTATTCCTAACCAAGGCCACTCCTACCTAACTTGGTAGCTGCTGGTTGACGGCTGGCCACTGGCTTGCCCTGCTGACACCTGCATGGAGCCGCCTCAGTGGGAGCCACCCTTTGCGTAGGGACCCTTAGGTCGAAGGGCTGTACGGGCAGAGCCTGCCCTGGGAGGAGGAACTAAGAGGGGGGAGTGCCTAATCAACAGGAGGAGGGCAGGATGGAGGGAGGAGGGAGCGGGTAACCAGGAAGTGGAGAGGGTCTGGCAAGGGAAACATAGCGCTCAAAGCGCGTTAGCAGACAAAGGAAAACAAAATAGGTTAAAGAATGCCGGGAAGCACAGAGCGGCACAGCCTTACCTCTTCCTCGATGGAATGAGGAATCTAGGAGGTTGAGTGATGTTACGTTTTTGATTGAAGGCACGCATGTGCGAGCCTCGTTCCGGGCAGCGCATGCGCGGAGGTAATAAAGACGGTCCGTGCGGCATTTCCCCCCCGGGACCCCAACCGCATTGGCGACGAGGATGGGATGCAGAAAGGGGAACATTCTGGCACGTGCGAGCGTGTCAATCACGGATCTTTACCCTTAAATCAACCCGGACCGGACACGAGTGATGGCAGCCATTTAGAATTTCTAGAAGAATCAATGGCTGACGAAGTGTTCAAGATCATTCAAGCCACGATACGGGTTGGGGAGTGGAAGGAAGTACTCCTGAAAAACACCAGGCGAGAGGACAGGGCCCAGAGAGACCTTCAAGCTCTCTGGATAGTGCGAGATGAACTCTCAATTTCGGAGGATGGGTTACTACTGCAAGGGCGACAGATTGTCATCCCACAAGCGCTGAGAGCCCGGGTCTTGGAACTGGCCCACACCGGCCATCAGGGGGTCGCAAAGACAAAGGCGCGACTGAGACCAAAAGTCTGGTTTCCGGACCTTGAAAGCCTGGTAGAACTGCACGTGCGGAGGTGCCTGCCATGTCAAGCAGCGAGCCCGGTAGAAAGAGCGCCACCCATCAACTCCATGGAAAGAAGCGAAAACCCCTGGGGCACGGTTCACGCGGACTTCGGATCCACCGGGAGGGGCGTGTACTTTTGGCTGTAGTCGACCAATGGTCGAGGTATCTGGAGGTGGAGCTGGTGGACTCAACAGCAAGCGACCATACTATCTTAGCCCTAGACAAGATGTTCGCAACCCATGGTTTCCCAGAAGTCCTGTGCTCGGACAACGGCCCACCGTTTACGGGGAACCAGTTTGCACAATACATGAAGGAGAAGGGAATTCAGCACAGAAAAGTATCTCTGCTCTGGCCCCGTGCAAATGGGGAGGCTGAAAGACTCATGAGAACATTGAACAAAGTCTTTCGAATATCAGCAAACGGCGGAGGGGAACTAAAAAAGAACTTGATTGATTTCCTCCGGGAATACCGAACAACACCACACCAGTCGACAGGCGTCACCCCGGCCAAAGCTTTGTGTGGACGCTGCCCGAAAGGGCTCATTCCGGAAGTGGAGGGCCATGAGACGGGGGTAATTGACAACAACAAGGTCCGACAGGAGAGAGCGGCCCGCAATGAGAAAGTGAGCGTGAGGAGGGGCCTGCAAGAGAAGGAGGTAGCGGTAGGAGATTCAGTACTTGTGAGGAACCGCCGGCCTAAAGGGAAGCTGTCGCTCCCTTATGAGCCACATCCGTGGACCGTCACACATGTAAAGGGGTCCATGATAACCGCTGCCAGTGGGAGAGGGACAGTCACCCGCAACAAGTCATTCTTCAAGAGACCAGAGGAGAGAGCGGAGACCCCTGAACCCGAGGCACAGATAGACATGCCACCACATGACGGGACACCGCTGCTGTCCCCGAGGAGTAGCAGCCGGTACCCGGTGCGACAGGCTCGCAAACTACCTGCCCGTCTGAAGGACTACATCCTGGACTCAGGAGAATGAGCCAATGCCTGAGTCAGGTCAGCGACCCACGTTGGGTCAGTTTACAGTCGTAATGTTAACGTTGGTTTTTCTGTTTAAAGAAAAGGAGGGATGTTACGTCTTTGATTGAAGGCGCGCATGTGCAAGCCTCGTTCCGGGCCGCGCCTGCGCGGATGTAATTAAGGCGGTCTGTGCGGCAATTGCTGCCGGGACCCCAACAGCTACAGACGTGTGTCCACTTGTCTCCGTGTGTGCATGCGTGTGTGTGATTGTATAGGGCGGCCAGAGGCACGGGCTGGTTCACCACAAGTGGGTCGATGGGACTAGGTCCCTGGCACTGGATGAGCAGGCCATGCTGCCCAATCAATGTGAGGTGGGCGGGATGGAAGGAGGTGGGAGCGGGGAACCAGGAAGTGGGAGAGGGTCTGGCAAGGGAAACAGAGCGCTCGCAGCGAATTAGCAGACAAAGGAAAACAAAATAAGTTAAAGAATGTCAGAGAGCACAGAGAGGTGCAGCCTTCCTTCCTCTGCTATTCATGTTACGCTGATGTATAGTGGACTTTAACAATTGTATGCAATATCTGTAAAATGTCTACTCTAGTTTGTCACACACATGAAATTACTGTGTAGTTTACACTTTGTCATTCTGTCGTTTTTCCAAGGTATGCAGTTGCTGTGTATGTTACACTGAACCATAGTATCCCTGTGTCCTATACATGCTGTTGCTGTGCATGTTACACTAAGCTCTATTCTACTTTTTCAAATGCATGGATTTGCTGTATAAGTTAGTCATAGGCCTTGTGTCATTTGCTCAACGTATGCAGCTGGTATGTATGTTACAATTAGGTCTAATCTAGCGTGTCCAATGCACGTTGTGGCGGTTGTTAATGGCACATGTTCTACTCACAGCATTTTTAGTAGCCAGGCTCTATTGGGTATGTCAGTAGTGCTCTGGATGGTGGGCAATCATGTTTAAAGGCCTAACGAGGCATATAGGGGCTTCCCGGTCTCACAGAGGCTTTGTTTCTTGATGAAAAACATTGTCAGACATTGGTTTGGCACAGCTCATGGAAAGCAGAAACGGAGGATGGGCTGAGAAACCTTGTGTTAAGTGTCTTTGACCAGACTTTACCTGCAGCATATCTGAAGCTTTAATCCACTCTCCTTCTTCCCATCTCCCATTAATTCAGTCACCTACCTCTTCTGTCACCCTCCTCCCATTAATGGATCCTAGAGCCTGTAACCTTATTTGAAGTTCATATGCATGCAACCTTTGCCTATACTCTGATAATAATGGCAAGACATGAGGCCTTGATAAGCATATTTGATAGAATCTCAAATTATATGAATGTTGGGTGATTCAAATGGGTCAAATCTCAGTCAAATGTTTTAAGAAGTTTGATGTAGTTTGTCCATGTGGCATTTAATTTGGCACATGTTTCTAGAACTCAGATAGCACGTCAGCTCATCTGCCACTAAAAAGACATCAGAGTAGGTCCCAATTAATCTCATATTCGGTCCTCAGATTAAGATACACATGTATCTTTCAGGTAACATTACACCTAAATCAAAACCAACTTCCTACCTTTTGATGCATAGCAGACCACATGCCCTTCGCTTTGTCTAATTCAATAGCCAGACAGTATTCCTTCCATTAACTGTCCTCTGCATGTTGTACTGTTATTGCTTGTATTCTTTATTTATTTTTTTTTATTTACTTGCTTTTAATCGAAAAATGTTAACGATTTTTACAAGAACCTTTCTTCTTCTTTATTGTTTTTGTGAATTAGTATTGATTTATGTGATTGCTCTGTGTTATTATGGGTGTGTAACTGAGTTTGTAATAATTTGATATTGACAAAAATAAATTAAATTATTTTCTTTATAATTTTACAGGGCTACTGTGTCAATTTCCTCAGGACAGACAGTGAGAGACTAGAGGGACCAATCACCAATTATGAGAGAGTTGTCTTGAATTAGGATTATCTATTTCTCTTCTTATATATAGATTCAGGTCTACCCCAGATCGTAGAGATAGATTGACCCTGCTGAGGGTGTCAGTTTTCTTGGGGGGATTGTGTTTTCCCTGTATTAGGCATGTGATTCACGCTTACACCATTTTGGTGGGAGAAAGCTAGAGATTCACCATTGTCATAGAGAAAGAACTGCAGACTCGTCCACTGTATTGTTGAATGACTTTTAATGGCAATCCACAAAGCCAGCATACACAGAACAAACAGCAAACCAACAACAAACAAGACACAACGCAGAGGCCCACCTCCCCTTCAGTCACCCGGCTTTATACCAGAGAATACACATGTCTTTCAATGGAGAGGGACGTTTCAGACATAGCATGATACTGACTAGCAACCATGGTTCAGGTGAATGAACAGTGTCTCAACATGCAAGTATTAGTCACAGGCTGCGTTCTCATGTTTAGGAAAGCATTAGCAAGTTTGGAAGACAAACAGCGAAACATGCGGGCCCTACTCAGAAAGCTGCTTCTATGATTCACACATGGTTTTGTGCATTTGAGCCCACTTACTGCATGACATTGATTTTTATAAGGCAGCAAAGTAATCAAAGAGTTCATTAAATATTTTCATAACCCAGTTTTCTCCCACAATTCCCTCCTATTAGACCTTCGCTCCAGTCTCTCCAATTGCATTTTTGATAGTAGAGACATAATATTCTGGTAAGTCATGACATTTGACTTCTACTGTAGTCTGGCAGTAAAACACCTAAGTGGTCTGGGCATCCTCTGAGCAATGGGTACAGGTGCAATACTAGAGACATTTGCAACTAATCACAAAACAGTACACACTATGGATTTAAACTAGGATTATGAGTAGGATCTGGTGAATGGAGACACCACTGAAGGTTCATGTGAACTCAGGGCTAACGTGGAGGTGACTTGTGGTATAACGGATGTGTGATGTGCCCATCTTTCAGATTTGGCTTTCATAGCTGGGTGCAAAAGTGCAGCATTTGCTCATTGCGATTGCGCAAACCCCTCCGTGTGAGGCTAAGAGGGGGTCTAGCACCATACGGTAATGGAGAACCATTGTTCGGATGGCTATTTGCTCACAGGACAGTAATGTCCGGCGGTATGCTTTCCCAGTCGCAATATCCTCAACCAGACATGACAATCGAGCCAGGTGGTCCTTGTTCAACTTGACTCCAAGGCCTGATGTAAGATAACTCATTCTAGCAATAAACCCTTCCCAACCTGTGCTTATCTTTGGGTGAGGCTGTGTTGGGAAGGTGCAGGTATGCCAAATGGCTGTTAGGACACATCCTATGTAACAACTTCCTTCCAGTTACCAGGGATAGAGCTTTGACCCCAGAGGTAAAGTAGGTCCCAGAATAAGTGGCATGCCTAAATTGTACAAAGGAAAAATCAGGATCAAAGGCAAATGTGACAATATTTATGACTATACTGGAGTTGGCTGAAAGGTAATATTGCTATTTGCTGATTCCCATGAATAGTGTGCCCATTGACATAACACATAAGGCCAGTAGCCTGAGATGAAATGTAAAGTGCTGATGGTCTCCTGAGTACTTGGAAAGGCGGGCCTGAAATTTGGAGGACCAGTAAACCCCATCTGGAAGTGTGAATCACTACAGGGTCAGGGGACTGGGGTTTGGGTGGCCAGCTTCAGGTTCAGGCAGTCATATCCAAGATGAAAGGAATAGGGGATAATGGGAACCTGGAGGATAAGTCATGAGGTAAATGTGCACATACCCAAAAATCACTAACATTAAAGATTTAGACATACTGCTAGGTGAGGAGCAAGTAAGTATGCTTGCTGTGAACCCAAGGGTGAGCGAAGGACCATTATGTTCATGATATGCAGTTCTAAAAGGAGTAATCACAGTGAGATTGTACTGAATCAATAAACCGCCAATAACAACAAGAATAGTCAAATAACCAGACATGGCATGTATCAGTGGCTGAACCCAAATGTCAATGTCCAGGGAATGTTGCTCATGCTGCAATATTAAAATTTGTGGCAGGGGATAAAGTTCATTCATCTTGGGAGGCTGGGTACATGTTGCCATCCACAAAAATCCTTGCAGTTCAGGACACATCAAGCAACAATTCTGCAACAGAACAAATGTCAATGTTCAAAAAGAGGTCCAACTTTGATCAGGTGCTAAGCAAAGGTTCTACAGTTCAGTGTTCATGGCTGTACCAGTGCATACCCTACTGAAAATTCAAGCTAGAAATATCCAAGATACCAGAGCCACAAGCACATGGTGGTCATCAGGACAAAGAGTATGACCATGAGCAGATAACAACAGGGGTCACACCCAGGAGGCACTGGCATGTCAGTGATTGCAGTTTCTGACAGTGTACTACCACATCAGGAGGATTCATTGTTGGTGAGTGGTCAAATCCAGAGGCGAGTATGTAGGCCGACTTGCACTCCGCCCTGGGTAACTGTCCAAGGGGTGGCTCCCAACATGAGCTCAGGGTGTACCTTAACAGGCCTGAGTTGTGAGATCCAGGGGGGGTGGGGTGGCCGGTGCTGGAGATGCAAAGAGTGAAACCTAAATCAGGGTTGTTCTCAGACAGCGCTATAAGTAGTGCTTGTGGATTTTCGGACCAGTTTCCTGGAACACCTTGGACAGCTTAAGCTAAAGGTTGCTGTTTCAGTGCTTTATAAAACCGCTCGACAGGGGGTGGTACACACAGTGAAACTGCTATGAGATTCCAAATGCCATCCACACTTCCTTAACAATTTGGCCAGAAAAGTGGGTACCCTGGTCACTGCCTATAACAATGGGCAAACCAAATTGAGGTATGAATTCAGCCAGCAATTTCTTTGAAACAGTGACAGCATCCTCCCTCTTGCATGGGTAGGCTTCTACCCACCCAGAGAACACTGACAATTACAGGCAATAGGAAAACATCATGCACGTGGGGAGCTTTTTGAAATATGTCTGCACGTTTAAGAAGGGACCCTCCGGTACTGAATGTGCAGACAGATTTGCTCTCACCGCTCACTCAACATAATGAGGTAGACATGTAGAGAATCTTTAACAATAATCCTGCGCTATGGATGCAAAACCAGGGGCAACTCAGTCTCAGTTCACTGTGATAATCATGGCATTTTAATTTGAGTGGAAAATGTCATGGGCCTCTTAGGCCAGGTAGGCGAGGAGTACGTTCGGTGCACCAGGCAATGTCTAGGGAACGCCAAAGAGAATCCTGCCCCAATTTATATAACCGCTGAGTCCAGGTCACTTTTTCTGCTTTGGGAGCTTGGTCTTGGAGTATGACCAGGCTAGAAAGGTGCACTATTAGTGACAGTGGACTGCAACACAAACAAGGGTATCATCAGGATTAAGGGGCCCATTAACAATGGCCTGGGCTGATGGGAACACTAGCACATGCAACAGGGCTAACACATATTTTCAATTAAATATAGGGGTACTGCTGAATGTCAACTAACCACACTGCTTCCAAGGGACACCAAAACCATGCACAATCCCATGAGCATACCTGGAGTTGGTGTAAGATGTGTCTGATCTACCCCATGCCAGTGTACATGCTTGTGTGAGAGCAATGATTTCTGCAACCTGTGCAGACTTGGCAGCGGACAATCGATAATCATCAAAGACTGCATGGGGTGCACACATAAAGTAACCAAGGTCAAGCTCTCCTGTCCCCAGGCTGCACAGGCAAGAACTGTCTATGAAGAGTATCAGGTTGGGCTTCTGCAGTGGGACATCTAGCAAATCAGTGGGGGCAACAGAAGTGTGTCAACAACAACTAGGCAATCATGTGGCTCCCCATACTGTGGGGTTGTCAACAGGGAAGCAAGGTTCAAGAAAGGACAGCAGTTCAATGTCACATTGGCAGCAGAAATTAGCAGTTTCTCATATAAAGTGGTAATTGGAAAATGAGTTGTGTCTTTCCCTCAAGCAGCAGGGTCAGTACTGAGTTGGGTACAGAAACTATTACAGGGTGACCTTGTTCTAATTAATCAGTCTTCTCTATGAACAGGGTGGCAGTGGCAGCCACCTGCGGACAAGCTGGGAGTCCTACCTCTACTGCTCTAGGGCTACATTGATTTAGGGCATCTGCAGTGTCCTGCGACCATTGACTATAGAGAAAACTCTGTGATCTAGTTTCAGCAGTAACTGATCATCCTGAGGAACCCTCTTAATTGCTTCCTGGTCTCGGGCTTGGAAAATATTTGTGTCACCACAATACCAGCCTGGGACTAGTGCCTTTCCCCAGCTGAAATCTCATGCCCCAGATATTACATACGGGGTAAATACAGCTGTCGCTTGTCTTAGGTGCCTTGTGACCCTTCTCAACAAGCAATGTCAACAGGGTGAGTCCTGCTCACAGACTTCCAAGGAGGGGGAGGCTAGAAGCAGATTGTCTACATACTGCACCAGCATGGACCCTCCAGGGAACACAAATGAGTCAAGATTCTAGAAGATTTGGGATAACAAGGTGGAGCTTTCTACATACCCCATACTGATGTGTGAATATATACTGAGTGTATTTATATGTAAAGGTAAACAATTAATGACTATCAGAGTGGATCAGAATGGAGAAAAACGCTGAGTACAAATCTACAACAGTGAAATAGGTGGCTGCCACTGGAAAACAAGACAGGATGGTGGCTGGATTAGTGACCACCGGAAAGGCTGGCAAGACAGCAGCATTAACTGACATTAGGTCTAGTATGAAACAGTAGACTTCTTTTTCTAGCTTCTTGGGGAGCAAAATCCAGATATTACAGGGACTTTGTATAGGCACAGTAATTCACTGTTCAAGAATGGGCTCTATTACAGGGCAGATACCCTCTTCTTCCTGTCTAGATATGGGATACTGGGGTACACATGGCAAAGGTGTGTCTGGGTCCAGAGTGATTCTGATAGGCTCAGCATTAAGCATATAGCCAGCTTCATTTGTTTGGGTAGACCACAAATTGTCTGGAACTCAGTCCAGCACTCCCTTCTGCTCTGCAGCAAGGGAGCACTGTCTCAGTCGCAAGGGTTTGAATGAGGAATCTCCTGTAGCACAGCCAAAACCTCATGTTCTTGGTTGGCAGGGATGTCAAGAAATATGCTGTCAGGGAAACAGTAAATAGAGCAACTCAGCTTGCATAACACATCTAACTCAAACAAATTAACAGGGGAAAAGGGACTCAACACAAAAGCATGGTTATCTGAAATAGGACTCAATGTGACCATAAGCGAGGGGAAGACATGGCGTGAGATATCGGTGTACCTCCAATAGGAACAGCATTGACAATTTCATCAGTGTGTATAAGATGCAGAAATTCAAAATCCTTTATTACTGTGCATAACGCCTCTGTGTCAACCATAATATCCTCTGACCAACAAAAGTACAATCAACATAGGGAGCAGCAGGATTAAGAAGTATGGGTGGTGCAAGAAGTTCTGGAACCCCTTGGCAATCCTAATGATCATTCTGTGGTGATGCCGGAGGAGACAGCCCAATCAGCATGTTTGGCTGACTGCTTCAATCATCAAACTGAGACTGATTCGGACATTCAGCTATCCAGTGCCCACACTCTTTACAGTAGTTGCATTTGTCATTGTAAGCATTTGCATAACATCTCTCATTATTCTGAGCCTGTTTTTGTGACTGAGAAGCACCTTGTCCATTTCCCTGTCCCCGCCCCACAAACCTCTGGCATGGGGCAGAATCCTCTCCTTCCATGGGAAGGTTGTAATTGCTGTATCTGTAATGCTGCACGCTTGGCTTTGGTAATTTCTTTCTGTCTTTAGATCTTTTCATGTAAATGCTATGCCGCTAGCAAAACCTCAGTCAAGTACTTTCCCTCCCAGCCTGTCAGGACTAATTTTATAACATTTGACACCTTCGGTTGAAGACCCATAACAAATTATGCCACCGGAGCGTGGGTAGCTACGACCACTGCATCAATGATTGCAGAATAATGTTCAAAACTTTCCACTGGATTTTCACTCTTTGCCTGTTCAAAGGTGTTGATTTATTACAAATCCGTCTTCTGTGAACACATTTCAAAAATGGTTAGCACTACTCTATCGATAAATTCCTTTAATTCCTCAGTGGAGTGTTGTCGTTCGGCCAGTTTGAGTGCACTTTCATCAGAGTAAAGGTATGAGTAGGAAGAGCTGCTCACAGTAATGGGTTTAGATCTGCACTCGTTGGACGGTTGCAGTCTATAATGACCTGATGTTCCTCTTGGAACTTGTCTGTATCGTTTCATATCTTGGGTAACTTTGGAACAATATTAAATAAGTTGGTGGCACTTCATGGTGCATGCACTGTGACTATGGTATCTCCTGCTCGAAGAAGCTGCCTGAGCGGGAACGACCTGGTGCTGATAGTTGCAGGGGAACCTGGGAACCCTTCGAATGTGCAGGAGTTGGTGGATGGTGACTTGAAGAGATTGGAGATCTGTGCTCAAAATGTGGCCAGTCATGGAACTTAACGGGATGGACTGTTTTGTTGTTTTGTTTGTTTGTTTATTTATTTGGTAATGCGCACCAAACCCTTAGGTAGCCGGGCACAGCAGTACAAGTAGTCTTATAGCTTAGTTACAGCACATAACACAGGTATATGCAACAAATACATACATACATATAATACAGAGCATATCCTTAGAGTTTCAAGGAGTATTTACATATACATACTCGCCTAGAATACAGTATAACTCAATACAGATGTTTCTGGGTGTGTATGCATGCAAGGAGTGTATACATGTAGAGAGTATGGAATAGTGACGACGGTCAGGTACGGGATGTGCAGTAGTCATGTCAGATAGAAACAGGAAGTAGTTAGGTATAAGGTAGATCTAAAACTGAAAAAGTGATAAGAGTTATAATTTTACTCTAATGCGCCAACCAGTTGTATTGAGTTTGTTTCGGTGAGTATTGATGAAAATAAAAAGTAAGGTTCAACAGGTTAATGATTCCAAATAGTCAGATCTGTAATTCCATAGTTCCATTTATTGTAAATTAGACATGTTAACTTTACATACAAGTATATCCTTAGGATTTGTGTATCAATTTTCCATATAGTATCTTTCAATTCCCAATTACTCTCAAATACTCTCTACACGTGTTCCCCCATCACATTTTGCAATGGTTCTTCAGGAGAGTTTAACACATTCTTGATTACCTTTTTAAGAAAAAAGAAAATAATGTAGCAAAGGTTTACATTAGAAAAGAAAAATAAAAAAATGGAGGACCATTGCCACTTAATTTGTGACTTCATAATTTACTTTGTGAAATTATTAATTAAATGATTATTGTTTTGTACTCACCAAAAAAAACAACTTAATCTTGTTCCAATATCCTTTGTTTGTAAAATAACTTTCTCTTTACTCCTTGTTTAAAGTAATTTATACCATATTACAGCCCTCTGCTGTCTAATCTTTTTGGATTCTGTGGGGGATAGAGAAGGTCTTGTTTACTTTAACTAGTTAAATTTATATTCAACAAATATTTGGCTCATGGAGTTCTTTTCAATAACCACTTTTTAGTCTTTTTAGGCTATTTGTTAATTGAAGATTCCTCACCTTAGTATTATATCTGGTTTCTCCTCTCAAAGACCTCTTTTCAGATTCAGGTTACATAGCAGAGCGCCGCCGAATGCTTTCGCGGCTACTCTGTAACTGATTGCTCTATTTATGTCCCTCGCACGGGTCGCGATGACGTCATCACATCATGCGTTACGTTATATAGCGTAACGCGCTGACATCATCGCGCTCAATTGCGCTAAAGCGACCATTTTGTTTGTAAGTTCGTGCCTATACGAACTAAAGGATACAGGCTCATGGAAATGATCGATTTTTATGAAAAAAAGATTTGTGAAGTTGATTTATATTGGTTTTTACTTTGTACTAAATACAAATAGAAAAAGGTACCAATAATGTTAACCTTATAAGTTTCTCATATAAGCTTATTTTATTTGTTATATATATATAATAAAAATTGTTATATCATCAATTTGTTGAGAGAAATCTAGCAATGAAAACTCAATAATTGTAATTATACATTATCTAACCGAACAGTTCGCACACCATATTTTTGATTAATCTAATATCATAACCAATAATACAATTTCAACAACATAATCATTAGAAAATGGTATCATAACCAGTTGTACATTTCAGTGTCATTATTCAAACCAGTTATGCATGTGTCCATTATGCATATCCACTTGCACTGCTGTTTTCTTAAAATTTCTTCTTTGTTCCCCCCTCTCGGTGGTAGGGAGATTTTCTCCAGGCCAAATATTCTCAATCCTATTACGTCAAATGTAGGATGATTTTCCAAAATATGCATTGCAATGGGAGATCTTAAATCCCGGTTTTGGATAGCTCTTACGTGCTCAAACATCCTAACTTTTAGTTTCCTTATTGTACTGCCGATGTAGAGTTTTTTGCAGACACATTCCAGTCCATATACCATAAATGTGGAATTACAATTAATCAATTCCTTGATTCGTTTAGTATTGCCATTGGGTGGTAATATTTCCTGTTTTCCTTTCCTAAGGTATATCTAGGTCGTTGGTGTGCAACCATTTGAGTACCTTGTGTCTAAATTTAGGGTAAGGTTGTTCTAGTCTGAGGTTGAGTGGGAGTTTATTCAAGGATTGCGCAGCTTTAACTGGGAAGCTGCTTCCTCCAGCTGTTGATCGTTTGAACCTGGGAATCTCAAGCATGAGTGTGTTGGCAGATCCCGTAGAGTGAATGGCTGTTCTTCTAGTGATTTTTTCTGACAAGTAGGGGGTACTAGGTTGTTCAGGCATTTGGAGGTGAGCAAAACTGTTTTGAGGAAGATTCTATCCTTTATTTTTAGCCAGTTAACATCTTTCCTGAATTTGGTAATGTGCTCTCTATTGGGGATGTTCAACGCTGCTCTCAGGGCGTTGTTCTGCAATCTTTGAATTTTGTCTGTGATGTATTTGTTAGCTCCTGAATATAGGGCATTGCAGTAATCTAATCTAGACATAGTGAGAGCGTTGGCTAAGGTAATACAGCTAGCACTAGAAAGAAACGGTCTAGAAGCTCAGATTAGTTTGCAGGTATAGGCTGTTGTAGAGGAAAGGGAGGGTGAGAGAGGAGATCTTAAGATTTTAACCACAGACATCACCTTGATAATGTTGTTATCAATGTTGAAGGATGCGTAGTTTGAGCTTCGTTTTTTAAGGTTAGCTTCAGATCCTAGGATCAGGATATCCGTTTTGTCGTCATTCAGGCAGAGGCCATGTGACGCCATCCATGCCTGAATGAGAATGTATATCTTGTTCACCAAGGCTGAGTCAGCTTCGAAGTTGCCCAAAAGGGGTATGAGGATCTGGGTGTCAAATGCATAGTTAGTGTAGGTGACGTCCAGTCTGTCCAACTTGTCAAACAACAGTTTGGTGAAGATGTTTTAGATGGTAGGTGAGACACAGGATCCCTGTGGACACCGCAGAATATTTTGATGGGGTCAGCAGAGGCTGAAGTGGAAAAGACTCTCATGGTGCGGTTAGCTAGAACGGATTGGACCCAGTTATAGCCTCCCCCGTGAAGTTGGTGGCAAGCCTAAGGTGGTTGCATAAGACTGCATGATCCACCAAGTCGAAGGCTGCCGACAAGTCCAGTCGGAGAAGCAAAGCTGTTTTTCCGTTATCCTTTAGCTCCTCAATTTGTGTCTTAAGGTCTAGCAGAGCTTTTTCAGTGCCATGAAGGGAGCGGAAGCCGGATTGCCATGAGCCTAGTAGGTGATTGGCTTCCAGATAGTCCTGAATTTGTATGTAGGCAGCTCTATCAAGGATTTTAAGTAGGAATGACATGGTGATGATAGGTCTGTAGTTGGTAGGGATGGTGGGATCAAGGGTTTGTTTTTAAATAAGGTAAGGACCCAGGACTCTTTCATATTGGTTGTTACAGTGTTTGATTTGAAGGAGGATTTTATGAGCTTTGAGATAAAAGGGGCTAGGTCCCTAGCTGCGTCCTCTATTATTTGCATTGGGCAGGTGTCGCCCTTGCAGTTTGAGGGTTTGAGGGAGAGTATGACTTTTTCTGTGTCAATTATGAAGATAGTCTTGAAGCTAAAGGGTGGGATTGTTCTGGTCTCCGGGAGTTGAGGTATTTGTTGGTCAGAGAAAGGCAGTGTAGTCTTTTTATTAGCTATTTTACATTGGAGATAGGAGATTTTATTCGATAGAGCATTTTGTATGTTGGTGCACCATACCTTGTCCTTAGGGACATTATCTACCGGTTGGATTGGGGATTCCATTTCAGCAAGGATGGAGAAGAGTTCTTTACTGTTAGATTTAGCTTTTGTGATTCTGTCATTGAAAGTATTCTTTTTAGTATTGGTTATTTCTTTTTTGTACAATTTGGCAAGTTCAGTTAGATGTTCTTTATTAGTCTCAGTAGGGGAGTTACGCCAGATAGATTGGAGCTTTCTTTTTTGTAATCTTAGAGCTTTGAGTTGGGGAGTTAACCAGGCATTTAGGTGTGCTTCCTGCCTGCCTTTGCGCAGTCTAACAGGACCGATAATGTCCAGTGCCTTAGTCATGGCGTTGTTGAAGGTATTTACTAGTGTGTCAGGGTTGGTATTACTTTCCAGTCCAATAATAGAAGGAAGGAGGAGAGGGATGAGTTTTTCAGCAGTAATGTCCTTCTTACTTCTGGTAGGGGGAGGTGGGGGGTGCCATGCTAATAGTTTTGTGGCTCAGAAGATCTAATGTGGCGGAAAAGGTTATTAAATATTTTTTCTGTCCAAAGTTGCAGGACAATATCGGTAATGGCAATATTACAGTTTAGATTGGATCCCCAATCGAGGGTCCTTCCTTTGATATGGGTTGGAGAAAAGACTTTTTGAGTAAGTCCATGATCATTAAGCAAGGCTGCTATTGATTGGGCATGTTTGTTATCTATGTCATTAAGGCCAAGATTAAAATCTCCCATCAGTAGTGTTTGTGAGTGGTCTTTTGTACTAGTAGCTATGAGACTAGTTAGGTCATCTTCGAAGGTGCCTAGTGATCCAGGGGGCCTAAATATCAGATGGATAGTTAGTGTACGGTTATTGGAAAGCGGCAGTTTAGCTGTGAGTATTTCACAGGATGAGTAAGGTAGTGAGGTAGCAAGTCTAATGGGAAGGGTAGTTTTGAAAATAATGACTAGGCTGCCGCCTCTGGCATTGGGCCTGTCTACTCTAAGTATCTGGTCGCTGTCAGGTACCGCTAGCATGAGAGTTGGTCCTGCTGCCTCATGTAACCAGGTCTCAGTTATGGCCAGTAGGTCCAGGTTATCATTGTTTAGGATGTCTGCAATTTCAGTAGTGTGGGTTACCAATGATCTTGCATTGATGAGTGACCCAGTTAGCGTCAAGGTGCTATTGGGTTTGGGTATAGGTGGATGTTTGGATGAAGGGGTATTCTGGCTTGTGTAATTATTTATGGAAGTGCGGACGTAGGCAAAATTTGGGGTATTTGAATTGGTAGCCTGTGTTAGCATGGGCGGACGGTTCTTAGGTTGGGTAGTAGTGTGTCTAGTGGAGCTGTTAGTGTTATTTCTTTTGGGTTCATAGATACAGGGCAGTCTAGACCTGAGTCTCAAGTTTCTATCCTTCGGAGGGCTTGTTCTGGAAACAAAGGCCATGATGGTGAGGAGGCCAAGGGTAAGTAGTAAGGTGTGAGTTTTTGATTTCTACTCATATTGGGCCGGTCAATTGGTCACAAAGACAGTTTGGTATGTCGTAAGAGGGAGTAGGTTCGAAGGCAGTCAAGTTCACTTTCAGAGTGCAGGTAAGTTACAGGAGGCTTAATGATCAGAAGTAGCTTGTGCTATTAGCTAATTGCAATTTTAGTATAAGGGCTGAGATAGCTTTCGTGTTATGCCTAGAATCAGTTTCCGCTATATGGGCTAAAATGCTATGTGCTAACATCTAAATACAATTTTAGTAGAAAGGGCAGAAATCGCTTTCATGCTGTGCCTAGAATCAATTTCCGCTATATGGGCTAAAATGCTATGTGCTAACATCTAGATACAGATTTAGTAGAGAGGGCAGAAAACACTTTCATGCTATGCCTAGAAAATGGTATGTGCTAACATCTAAATACAGTTTTAGTAGAGAGGGCAGAAAACACTTTCATGCTATGGCTGGAAAATGCTATGTGCTAACATCTAAATACAGTTTTAGTAGAGAGGGCAGAAAACACTTTCATGCTATGCCTAGAATGCTATGCCTAGAATCAGTTCTCACAGTAAAAATAGTTTGCAGATAACGAAAGTGGTGGTACTGACAGTAATGACAGTAGAAGAATAGATCTTGTAGTATTACGCCTAGGAGCAGTGTTAGTCTACGTGGGTGTGCACAATTGATAGTGGTCAAGGTATGACATGGTGGTAAAAAAAAAAAGACTGGTGACATGACAGTGGTTGGGTGGACTCTGGACTAACCGTGGACACCGGACTGACTGGCTGCATGCATAGACCAATACCTTGATACGGTAAGTATATTGACAATATTTTAGTCTAAATTGGAAATATGGAAATCCTTAGTTTTACAAAAAGCAAATTCTTCGAATCTTCTTCAGTTCTAGCAATATTTTAAGGTATTGGGCTATTTGTGACATAAATAGAGTGCAGTGGATGGGGGTTCCCTATGTATGGGGTCCAATGTGTGTTGTATTGAGTTCCAGTCTATGTGTCAGGGTTGATAGTTTCTCCTTTGCACCTGAAGGGATATATAACGGTTCTATCTAAGAAATCTATGTACTGTTTTTATACGTTTCTCATAATTTAATAGTGCGGTTGGGCATCTTCCTTTTGTGGCTGAGTACCAGGTACAGGATTTACTATGGCCGGATTATAAGAGTCCAGAATGTCCTCAGGGGATTCCTTTGGTGAGGGCGCCCCTTGGATGACAGGGTACAGACGGTTTTGCCCAACTCTATGGGCAATGACCTGTATGTTGGAGTACTAAGTCTTTAGTGTTTTAACTGGAGCTTCTCTAGGGTGTCTTTTAGAGCTCAGGCCTTTGATTAAGAATGTTTTTTGGTGATGTTGGTATACCCGTCTTGATAGCTATCCCACTGTTGTTGGTGTATTTGTGAACCTTTATTTTCTAATGCCTTGCATAGGTTTGTTATTTTGTCTACGTCAAATGTTCATTCCTGCATGAAGTGTTTAGGGGACTCATTCTGTGTATAATCATGCAAGTTATCCAAAAACGTAAGGTTTTTGCTGAGTAGTCTGTATACATAAAGTGGTCTGGACTTCCTTTAAGAGGAAGTGGCACTTCCCTAGACTGACCTGGACCCATTCTTGCTTTTGTTTGACAAAGTATGACTTATTGCAGAACCAGGTCTGTACCCAACCATGTTTGCACAAGGGCACTATAGTTTCCCGTGGCGGGGGCGGAGCTGGTTCAGCTCATAGCTGACTGCTCTGTCGTGCCTATTCAGATGTTTCGGATGTGAAAACCTAGACCTCTTCTCCTCCCCATTACAGAAACTTCAGTGACACTTAGGTATTGATTGAATTCAAATGACTGCTGATTCACAGTCTAAATCGCCTGTTACGCTATCCACAATAGAGAGCAGTATCCAGTTTACCAGATACCGACTTGGGGAAGGATCGAAGACAAGAAACATAATTAGAGGAAACACAGCCTATTACAGCTCCTGTACTAGGATAGAGGAGAGTGTGAAAGCAAAGTTGGGGTTGACACTGAGTTGAACATAAAGGGTTTACAATATTGTGGAAAGGGCTAGACAGGGCAAACATGGGACTCTCGTCCAAATGTTTTCTTCGCCCTCGAAAAAGATACACTCATTCCAGCTCCTAATGTATACTACTCAACACTGACCGACACATTAGCCTCATGCCATCTTAAGTCAGTAGGGAGCATAGATGCACTGCTTCACAATTACTTTTAACAGCTGTGGCCAACCTCTTTCAACTTATAATTAATTGTGATCAGATCAAACTTGTTCATAGGCAAGGTCTTCCCTCCTATGACCTAGGACAACCAGACAGTTTTGTATCTACGTGAATACATCAAACGTTTTACTTTGTATCTGAAATGTTTGATTTGTTGCATAGTTCATCAAAAATAAATGTGGGTTGAGACCCCCTGCATGCCCTCCCAAATACTGGCACCTTTCTTAATAACCCAACCTCCATCTATTTAAGTGATGAAATATTCAAAAATTCGATCACAAAAATGTGTTGTTTTCTGATTCTTAGTAATGGTCGGCAATGTTTTGTAGTGATACCACAAGTTCCAGATTCCAGATTTCAGAGTTCTTTAACCTGAGATAAAAATTTATCCTGACCCGTTTCAGACAAGATTACATACAACATACACAAAAGTCTTGGAGCCCCTCTACCGAGAAAAATCAAGGCCAAACAACCTGTTCTATCGGAAGGTGGCCAATTGGGAGGGTCTACAACTACCTTTTAGCTCACTGTACCTTTCACAGAGGAGAAATATCCATGTGCATATCAGTCTGGTCACACCCAATTGGGCAGTCCAATAACAAAATGCTAGGCAATTCTTCTCTGAACAAGAGTACCAACACCAACCCCACACACATGTTTTGGCCTTGTTTGGCCTCATCAGTGAGGTGGAGCCATGCCTCTCGAAGAACAGTGAGCAAGGGGTCCACGTCTGGATTACCCTGGGTAATTTAGGGTAAAACCCCAAGTTCCTAAGCATATAAAAAGAAGTCTGGGAGCCCCTGTACCGAGAATAAACATTGCCAAATAACCTGTTCTATGAGAAGGCATCCACTCGGGAGGGTCTACAACCACGTTTAAAACATGACAGGTAGCAATGAAATGAACTGCGCACACCAACACACAGCTTTTAGTCGGCTCCTGTTCTGTGTCTGCTATGTCTACTCCCCTGAATCCCTGGTCACATCTGCCAACGTTCATCACCAACAACATCTTCTTACCTCCTTATTTATTATGGGCAAGGATCGTCCATTTCTCAGGAGAATCACAACTGCTACTCCTCCCTTTTTCTCCCATCTCTTTCACCTTCCTCCAACATCACAGGTGCACCATGAGAGAACCATAAATGAGAGAAATCAAAGAAGTCATACAAACACCAAGGACCTAAAAGTCTAAAAACACCCCTGAGAGCCAATTAGAACACCCCAAAAAAGGCAATCTAACCTCAGTCCCTAGAACAGAAAAAACTATGCAACAAACCAACACAAACAATAATAGGGCAAGTAGGAGACAAGACAGAAACAACAAACACACCGTGGAAACTGGGAGAGAGTAGACCGTTTTTGTTTTAATTTTGTTTTTTGGGGGGATAGGAATAATGATAGGGACATTTTTTGCTTTTTAAAGTTTAATAGGGGAACAAAAGGGAAACGGCACAATAAGGAAGGACAACATGTGTTTGTCTTGTTGATAGTGTGAAACAAACAAAACCCTATCCATACACACTGAACAACACTAAACAAAAGGGGAACATAAATTGGCATGCAACACACCACAGACAAACACATTACACAAAAAATACAACACTTAACTCGTAAAACACTTACAATCTCATCAAAACACTGCTAAATTCAGTGCAAAAATGTGTTTACCTTCCCTCTGTATCTCTTCCCTCAGACCCTAGTAAAACTCACAAAGGAACTGGAAGTGAGTGTGGCCTTTTATAAAGGGGTGAACTTCCTTTTGGATATTTAAGCATTTTGATTGGCTGAAGGAACTCAACAAATCTGCTTGAGGGGACTATATTGCCTGGATAAGCTTGATGAATAAACTCAAGATTTGACCCGAGATCCAAGGCTCCTGATTGGATTACAAATCATTGTGAGAGACCCAGAAGCCTGCTGCACGTTCAGCCCAGGATTTAACTATTAAAAACCCATCGTACCATTGTGGTATAGAAGGATTTGCGCAAATAAAGATTTGAATGGCTCTGGGGTCTTTTTATTTTTGGTAGTTCATCCAGGATTACTAGCCACTCACCTGACCTTGCTTTTCCACTTGCTATCTAGGTGTTCTTTACATGAGCCGTGCACCTAAGAGTCAAAATCAACAGTTGTGGCACTATATCAAACAAGCTCACTAAATAAAACACAATCCTTTGTTTTCTAAAGTTAACTCTCTCAGCCAGAGTACTGTACCTCACAGTCTGTCAATTCTTTCAGGCTTGTGAGTTTGAGCAACCACGGGTTTGGTATTAAATAGAGAAATAAACCAAACTCTGTAACATCTGACATCATCATTAACACCAATAATCATTTTATATCATTTGCATTTTTATATAGCACTACGAGCCCTGAGGCATCTGAGTGCTGCTTATTATTTCCCACGGTGTGTGGTGCTCATTTATCAACTTCGGAAGGATGAAAAGCTGAGTTTGACCCTCCCAGGATTCAAACCTGCGTCAGTAGGCTTTGCACGGATGTCAAAGCGAGCGATCTACTCACTGTGCTATCTGACTGGCTATATACAGGGTAATTCATAGATTTCAGTGCAGAGGCAGCGCACGTGAACAGCGCAGAGAGCTAGCGTGCACCAGCGTGCGCCAGCCGTGTGCGCTAAACAGCATTCTGGCGCACTGTGTATTCATGGAATATCAAAGCCATTTTGAGCGCTGGCGCAGAGAACATCCCGCAGCGCCAGTTACACCCCCAGGAACGCCCCTTGTGTAAGGATAAGGCATTGAAATCCCCAATGCAGTGCAAAGGGCCGATAGGCCTTGGGGAGCGGGGTATGTGTATTGGGGAGCGGGGTACGTGTATTCCGAGGGGTGCGTGTGGAGAATCACATGCGATAGGCCTTTGGGAGCGGGGTACGTGTATTCTGAGAGGTGCGCGTGGAGAATCACATGCGATAGGCCTTGGGGAGTGGGGTACGTGTATTCCGAAGGGTGCGCGTAGAGAATCACAAGCAATAGGCCTTGGGGAGCGGGTTACGTGTATTTTTGGGGTGCGCAGGGAGGTTTACACACGTTTCTGCTGCCACGGGAGGGGTACGTGTACTCCTGGTGTGCCCCAAAGCGAATTGGCAGTGTGTGTCCTCCCAGGTGTGCCCTCTCACCCCTCCCAAGGCCCTGCAGGCAGCTCACAACATAGGGGACGACCCTGCACCCCTGGCCATGCCCCGCAGGCAGCCCATCCACCCTGGCCATGCCCCCCAGCCACCCCACATGTCACCATGCACAAGTGAGCACCGACACAGGTCCCCCTGCACCCCCACCCACCCAGCAGTGACAGGCACCTGGCAGCAGGCCCTGACTCATGTCCCCCCACCCACTCACCCAGCCAGCAGAGACAGGCACCTGCCAACAGGCCCCAACTCATGTCCCCCTGCACCTCCACCCACCCAGCAGTGACAGGCACCTGCCAGCAGGCCCCGACTCATGTCCCCCTGCACACCCACCCACGCAGCAGTGACAGGCACCTGCCAGCAGGACCCGACTCATGTCCCCCCCAACACCTCACGAGGATCCACAATCATGGGCCTTATGGCCACCCAAATCACACCCCAAGCCACCCCAGTCCTAACACACAACCAGGCATGACATCCACCCCACAACGAAATTCGCATCACATGATACATCCCAAATGGCAAGTATGCACATCAACATATTTCCGTCACACCCACACAATGGGTGCATGTGATTGAGAAAACACACATTGTGACATGCATGAAATCCAAGAGAGAATACCACACATTGAAGTAGGAAATAAAAATGTATTAAACACAAAAGCAAGGGAATGAAATGAAACACACAAAAATGGAACTAACTAATGAAAAATCCAAAATATAACCCAAAAATGCATGATAGCAAAATCCAAAGCAATCCAAAAGCACGTGTCCAAAGTGTCAGTCAGGCAAAACAAATCCAAAGTGCAAAAAACAATAAAAAACCATTGATCCATGGAAAAATAATAATAAGAAGCCAAATCCATTGTCGAACTATTTACAAAGTACAAATCCAGGGTCCATATGCCCAATCATTGAAATGAAACCTATAAAAAAAAACCTACCTAATGAAGAGCTATATACAAAAACGTGAGGCATTGTCCAAGCGCCCCAAAATAAATAAAAACAGAAAGGAAACCTACCACTAACTATATACAATGGCGGCGGTAAGTCCTATGGCTCACTCTGTGATGTCCCAGGCGAGGGCATCATCGAACTCCATGTCAATGTCCTGGAGGCGGGCCTCTGCCCTGTCTTCGAGGTCTCACAGAGATGCAGTCATGGCCTGTTCCAACTCCCTGCGAGTTGCCTCGAGACACTCAGCCCGCCTCAACGCCCGGCGCATGGAGAACTCCGCCATGACCATGGTGAGACGCTTCTCTTCCACCCGCCGCCGCTCCGCATCTATCCGCTGGCCCAACTGCCGCCACACAGAAGACACTCCCATTCCAGGGTCCTCCTGCCTTCCGGCTGATGCCTGCCCCTCTGATGTTGATGGCCCTGAGCCATCATCGCTCCCACCTTGAGCCTGCTTATGGCCATGTGCCCACCCCGAACGACTGGCGCATAGTCTCCACAGAGGAGGAGAGGGCCGCCAGAGTTCTCAACACATGTAGGAACACTCCGACCAGGGCCCCTCCAAACTGTTCCACATTGCCATGCAGCTCTTCGTGATGGCGTGCGTGTTCCCCCCAGGAAACATACACGTCATCACGAATGACAGGCATGCGCAACGTGACACCAATCAGGACGGAACCCATACAGTCAGGGGTCTCCTCGTCTGCTGATAGTGGAGTGCCAGATGACGTGGGCCTCCGCCTACCTGCGGACGGGCCTGGGACGGGGCATCCCTGCTGGTGCATGGTGGTGAAGTCACAGGGTCAGGGACAGTGACATGCAGAGGCCCCTCCGCGGTGGCCTGTGCTACCTCCTGCCCCTGGCCCTGACTGCACCACTTGCACCAGTGATACTACCCCCACCATGCCCCATGTGTGGTTCAGTAGTTGCCTGCTCCTCCTCTGTGGAGACCACCAACCTCGATGTCTCTGCACCGTCTTCCGCCATCGCAAGCCCCTGTGGGGGCTCAAACGGCCCTTCCACTACAGCCGTAGTGGCAGACGCTGCACCAGTCCCCTCACTCTCAGATGATGACAATTCCTGGGAGGTTGGCTGGGCCTTGCGTTGCCGCCCGGTGGAGGCATCCCCGCCGCTTTGCTCCACAGCACTGTCTCCACCCTCTTCTTCACTCCAAGCTGCATAGAGGGAGACATAGAACACAAGCATCAGGGTACTGTACAATAGTCCCCTAGACAGGGAGCAATAACACATGAGTGGCACTGTCAAACATCACTTCCATCCTGTCCCTCCACAACACATGGGTCAATGCAGGCAACACACATGCAGAAACAGGCACAGTGCATTAAATCAACATCAGCATCCAAGTACAAGGGCCTCTATTGACAGAAATGTTGGCTTCAAACTCACATGCATCATGGCTCATACTGATCCCATGCACACACATCACCGGAGGGACATGCATCAGGGCTTGCGCGCCACAGATACAGTGGACACAAGGATGACTAGACTGCATAAGTGAATCAACACATCATCACGGAAATGTATCATGCATCCATGGCGTTTCAAAGTCACACACATGCTTCCCAGACACACAGACATGTACACCATACATATACATGAGAGCAGCACCCATCTCTCACACCCCATCCATGTCCAAGAACAGAGACAGGCATGCATTCATGTGTGCATTCTGCATGCTGCTCCCCATGTTGCATTGGAACACATACACCATCCATGTGGTTCACGCATGACTGGTCTCACATGCATTACCATGATGTCCCTGCACACACACATCAATACATGGCCTATGTGACACATACAGGCAAGTAGCTGACTACCAGCACACTGCAACATGCCCTGTTTCACACAGCAATTCATGGCCACTTACTGCTCAACTCCAGATGGGTCTTCCTCTGAAGGATATGGACGTGGCGCGCTGGGCTTAAGCATTCCAGGACCCACATCTGGATGTTCTCAGGCTGCCCCGGCACCCCTCTGCATCCTCTGCCTTCAAGAGGCGCCGGGCCTTGCTGAGGGTCCTGGCCCTGAAGTCCTCCCACCTTCGCATTGATGGCAACCACTACGTCCTCCCAGATCCTCTCCCGTCCTTCATTGTTGGCGCGCGATGGTGTGAAGAGGGCATCATAATGCCCCAGAACTTGCTCCACCAGGGTACCAACTTTTTATCGCTGAAGCTGGTAGCCCTCTGCCTCTCTGGCTGAGGGCCGCCAGTGGTCTTGGATGGTGTTTGCCCCGACATGGTGACCCCCGAGGCAGGTGTGGGTGGGCAACTGGGTCCTAGGGCTGCGCTTTGGAGCGATGGTATCCCAGTCGGGAGTCTTCTGTTCCAGCAAGGGTGGACACAGCAACTGGACGCCTGCAGATGGCTGATGTGCAGGCAGCAAATAGCAGGGCACGTGGGCAGCAGGCAGGCAGGCAGCAGCAGATGTCAGGTGGGAGCGTGCTCGGGGATCTGGGGGGCAGGAAAATGGCCTTTTGGGCAGGAGTGTGGTCTTCCGTGTGTTGTCGCGTGGCCAGCTTGATACGGAGTGATTTGGCACGTGAAAAAACTGCATATCAGCGTGTAATTTGAGGAAAGGGCGTTAGCGCGTAAGAGCGTCTGTGACTTAACACACGCGATTACTTCACAACGGTTCCAGTTCGTACTCCCTGTTTACTCTGACAGCGTTCAATTCTTCTTTTGGCAGGGGTGTTGCCAACGCGTACACGTGCGTCTTTTTCACATTCTTTTTCCAGGCAGACGGTGAGTCACGCATGTATTTTCCAACTGCGGTTGCCCCGTGTGACGCGTACCGCTTCAGAGGTCATTGTAGGCTGCATGTATCACGTGTAGGCTTATTTTTGTGTTTCTGGGTGCCACAGCGTAGTGTGGGTTCATTTTTCCACGCACGTGGTCCACCAGGGGTTGCATGCACATTTAATATTGTTTTCGGGGTGCCTGTGCGTTGCGTGACCTGTCATCTTCCCCTCAGGGGTCACAGACTGCTTGCTAGAGCACTAGGGTACGAATTCCATCTAGTACCCTACCCCTTTCAACCCTATTGCCCAGGACAATTGTTTACTGCAACTCCCATACGCACAACAACATCAGTGCCATGGTTGGGAGGCGACCAAGCATTAAGGGAGGCAAAGGTGGCCAAGCTCAAAGAAGTGGGTGCGGTAGGGGATGTGGCCAGGATGTGCAGGGTGGCCCAAGAGGCCAGTGTGTGGAGGACCAATCGGGGCCACCTATGCCCCCCCCAATGGTTGCGGGAAATGTAGCTAGCACCATCCCAGCTCAGCCCTTGTTAAAACGTCCCATATTGTCAACTGAACCGGCACAGGATAACTCCCAGGCTGACTTCCGTGTCACCAAGTCTAAGCCACCTGTGGCAGTGAAAGTTGCTGTCACCAGGCCATTTGGATCTGGGGCAGCAATGTCATCTGCTGCCCCAAGTAGCCAGGGTGAGGAGGCTGCAGGGGCAGCTGCAGCTCAATCCACCCCAGCTCCGAGTCTCCCAGCCGGGACAGTGTCGGCCCAAGTCCATCATGATATGATATGATATGATATGATATATGATATGATATGATATGATATATCATGCCGAGGTTAGTCCTGCCAACATCACCCTGCAGCCAATGCCTGCAGTGAGACCGTTGGTCATTGTGCCTTTGGAAACTTCCAGTGCCCAGTCCACCTGCGCTTCTGCCCCTACCAACCAGAGCGGCGTAAGCCACTCAGGATCCGCACCACCTTCCAAGAAGAAGAAGGGTGCTCTTGAAGTACAGGCTGGGACCCCAGACACAACTACACACTCCGGCACTTCAAGGAAGCCTAGTTTCAATGACGCCAAACTAGATGCACTTGTGGCCTATGGTTGGCACATAGCCGCGAAATGGTGGTGACTACAGGGTGCAAGACTACGCCTGCTCAACGTAGGGCCCACTGGCAGACCATCGCGACCCGCATTAGTTCCCTTGGATTCGTGAAGCGCACAGCTGATGATTGCTCTAAGTGGTGGACTGACCTGAAACGCAGAGCAAAGAACAAGCTGGCTTCAAATCATGCCTCTACTCTGGTGACTGGCGGTGGGTCTCCACCAGAGGACGACCAACTCACTGAACATGAGTCTGTTGCTGGAACCTTTGTCACAGAGGAACAGATCCAAGGCATGGGAGACCTACCAGATTATGAAGCATTGTCCAGTGAGTGCCTATGCATGTGTGTGTAATCCATTTGTATGTTGCTTGGGTGACGTGTTCTGATTGAGTGCCAGGTGAGGCTGTGTAGTCATGACTGGTATGGGTCACCCATGTGGTCCCTCCAAACCATTCACCGCCCTTGGATTTGGGTATGACAGTATCCCGTCTGACCACAGTTGCCAATTTGCACCAGATTACTGCAGTTGCCCTTCAACTGTCATCTTGCAACAACATTGTTCAAAATTTTTCCTGTTCATTCAGCCTGATTGTTTCAATCCTTGCCATTTTTACCACGCATGTTTTTACCATACTGCCACAAATGTAACATACTTCTGTCATAGATTACACATTTATTACCTTGTTATGGGTATGATTTAACCGTTCAGGCTGATTGAGTAATGGCCTGCACACAATCATTTTTGGGCCCTGTTTGAATGTTCAGCATGACTGTTGTCTTCTGTCATGTTGAAGTGACCAACCATTGATGTATCTATTTGCCTGCCATCACTGCATCAGTGAACACTGGATTTGTTGCAGCATGTGGCACACGCGTCTTTTGTCACACTATTTTGCATGTTTTATCTCATGATGTCCATCTCACATGGATGGGTGACAGTACTTATTTACTACCATATGGCTGTACTTGTCAAATGTACCATGGCTATGCTACGTGCCATCTCTGTGCTGGCATGTGTCATGTATCTGTATTGGACATGCCACTCACAGGCTAATGTGTGATGCCAGTGCTATCCAGCATGCAGCACATGTGTTGCTTTTCCATCTTGGAGTCCTCAGTGTCTTCTTTTTGCCTCCCCTTCCAACTCATTGAAAGTGCATGCATGCCAGGGTTATTGTCATGTGGGACATGTGTAATTTATGTACTGGATCTCTGCTTCGTCAGGCCTATGTGTGTGCTATGGTGCTCATGCCTGTTTCCATTTGTTATCTTTCACGTTTTTGCAGGTGATGAGGCACTTGATGCTGTTGAGGAGGAGGAGATGGTGCAGACACAGGAGGAATCACAGCCACAACCGGGCACCACTTGAGGACGTGGGGTGGTGGTGGGTGAAAACCTATTTGTCCTACAGACCATGCTGTCCACGGGTGTTTCTGGGTACACCTCCGGAGATCTCTATGAATCATGTGCTGAATCGGACATTGAGACATATGTGCCGTCGCAGGTGATTGTTTCGGGCAGGGATGCTGTTCTGCCCAACCCACCTGCACCGGGGGTAGACCCCTCTATGGGGATTTCAGTGTTGGAATGTCCGCCTTTGGCGGTTACTGATGCAGGGTCACACTCCACAATATTTTCTCCTGTTCCTGGGCCAGCAGATCAAAGGAGGAATGCAGTCCTGCAGCCTCAGGCAGTGCCAGCACAGCAAGGCGCACTTCGCCTTGAGCCAAACAGGTGTGGTGCCAGCCAATGCGGTGGCCGTGCGCAACCAGGCAATACTGTGTGGGAGAACTCCATGTACGGTATAGCAGCACAACAGGGGGCATTGTGTGAAATGATGGCTCAGGCAATAGATAGGGTGGCCACTTCCATTCTCCCGCCTGAAAGGCAGATGGAGCTCCAGCAGCAGGCAACAGACTCCATTTGCCACTCATACAGGAAGGACATGTTGGCGTCCAACAGGGACCGACGGGCTGGACTGGAGACTCAGTGCACAGCCATATCTGTAGAGTCACAGGCCCACAGGGCAGCCCTCAGGTTAGAACACAGCTCCCTCAGAGATACTCTGGGTGAACTTGAGGTGTCACGGAGTACAAGGGCAGAACAGCAGCTGGAGCAGCTGACACATACACTGTCAGCTGAGCTCCAGGCAACCCGTCAGGAGATCCAGGCATCACGCGAGGCCATGCAGGCAGAAATGCCTGCTACCCGTGAGGTGCTGCATGGGGATCTCCGTACCATTATCCTCCAGAACCAAACCTTCCACACCCTCATGCTTGCTGCCAAGGAGGACCATACCAGGGCTTTGTGTGGTCTGCCTCCCATATCACGGCCATCTCCTGATGTAGCAGCAGAGGGTGATGACAGCGACGACAGTCCTCCCACTGTAGCGCAGCCGTGCAGGCCATGAGCCCATGGAGTTTATTTTTTTCTCTCAACATCCACGCATGTGGGTGTTGGGGTGCACCCTGTACCTCATCCCTCCTGGGTGCTCCCCCGGTCCACACATGGCCATTTTTGATATATTTTTTTTTTATTTGTTTACAGTGTGTTTCTTTGTGTGGCTCCCGTAGGCATCCACTGTGTATTCCAGCTGGGCACATGCAGGCTTGTCCTGTCTTTGGGTTAGATGCTTGGGTTCCTGACACACACATCCCTCCCTTTCCATGGGCTTGCAAAGGGTGTGACCAAGTGACAGTAACTTACACAGTGACATTGGGCTCCCATGAGTTGTGTGGCCAGTCTGTAGTCAAAACTGTGTGTACATCCCTAGTGGGGATTGTTATTCGATTCTCCACTGCATGGTGGATTGATATTTGCTTGTGCAACCATGTCTTTATCCTTATATACATGTAGCGTTTTCATGTCTTAACAAGCCCATCTCCTTTGCAGATGCAGTTCATGTTGTATGCAGTACACTGACACATTTGCCTGACAGCAACACTCTGCAGTTGGAAGGGGTCGATGTGCTGCATTAGTCAGGTTCTTACACTTGCAGTACTTTAATGTTTTGCTGTCATATATTGGCACTGTTACATCCTGTACTGATGTCTTGTGTTGCTGTTAAGTATTTGTTCATGTGTGCTGTTTCATATTGATTACTCAGAGGATATTGTCTGTGGCCTATTTACATTAGGGACAGTGCACTTTGTGACACTTGTGTCATGTACTGTGCATTAATTTGGTTGCTTTCACATTGCATACCATGCCTTGGTGTGTTGGGTAACTGAGATGGGGAGGAGTTGGGTGATATGTCACTATTTTGATGTGGTATTTTGCAAGGAGGTAGTCATTCATGCAGCATGAATGTGTGTCTTTTTGTGACACAGCATTGGGTGTCTTTAAGTAGGTAGGGATGCACACAATATAACACTGCCAGGTGAACAATCTCAGGCTGGTATGGTTGTGACAGTTGACTGTCCCTTTTGTCATCATCATTGATTGTCAGCTGGTATGTGCCAGGGCTGTGTGCACTCTGCAGCGGTGGGATTTTAGGTGAAGTAATTTGCCACCAGCTGGGTACGGGCTGCCTCACCACGTGCCCTTTCACCTCCCATGCGCAGCAGCCGTGCATGTGGTTGGGGATGTGGGGGCACCACCATGTCCGCCGACACGCCTCGGCGGGTTGCAACGTTGTGCAGGACACATGCTGCCACTATGATCCTGCACACTACTGGGGGCGCATATAGCAGCTGCCCACCAGAGCGGTCAAGGGAGCGAAAGCGTGACTTGAGCACTCTCAATGTGCGCTCCACTATGCCCGGGGTTGCAATATGGGCTGTGTTGTATCTTACCTCGGGTGGTGTGGTGGGGTTCCGAATTGGGATCATCATGTAGGGGCTCAGATGGCAGGCACTGTCCCCTGGGGAGGTGATGATGGCTATCATTAGTGGGGTTTTCACATTACTCAGTATCTGACATGCATGCATGTGCAGAGGCATTTATACTCACCAATCAGCCATGTGTCGTCATGCCGCCCCGCTTCCAGGTCCCGGTTTAGGGGTGACATTCTGAAAATGAAACTATCATGGCTTGACCCTGAATAGTTGGCATATACTGAAGTGATGATTCCCTTGGCATCACATACTACCTGCACGTTGATTGAATGTCAGTGCTTGCGGTTTCGATATATGTGCTCAGTGGCCCTGGGAGGACATAGAGCCACATGGGTGCAATCAATGGCACCTAGCACTTTGGGGAAGTGTGCCACCCTGTAAAAGTCCTGGACCACGGCCTGCCTTTCTGCAGGTGTTCTGGGCATGTATATGTGCCTGCGGACTGAGGGGCGTGCAGTCATGATGGCCAACACCTGGTGTAGGCAGCGTGACTGCGTGGCCTGTGACACACCCCCCACTATGGCACTTGTCCGCTGAAATGAACCAGTAGCCAAGAAGTGCAGTATATTGAGCCCCTTTCCCAAGGGGCTCAGTGCTTGCGAGCACTGGGTGGGTGATGTGAGGTCATCCTCCGTCTCAATCACCAGGTCGAGGATTATGTGTGGTGGAAACCTGTACCTCCCATACACCTGGTCATCAGGCATCCCAAAAAGGCTGGTCCTGGGTAAAAAAATGTGGGGCCTGGCTATCCTCCTCCTGCGGTGTCCCATGACCACTGCTGCAAGGAACGGTATATTCATAGTAGCGTCTGAGCTTGTTTGTTGTTTGCGCGCACTTTTTTGCTGCACAGGGCTGCTTACGCCTGCTTCCTGCTGGCGTACGTGTTTCCGGATTAGCACGTCTTTTTTTGCCGCACTCCTTTCCCCTGTTCGATTCCATGAATATATGTTGTTGGCGCGCGTGTGGGCGTTGCGAGCATTTACCTCCCGTACTTCCCCCGTAATGCCCACATTTTCACGCGTTGTTCCCCATTCTGCGTGTTACGCCCCGTGTTATGCCCACTTTTCTTGTGTGCGCTGCGCTATGTGCGCTTACCTTGTGCGCGTAGCACACGCCGTTTAATGACATGTACCATTTTGATCTTTGTAGCATGACCCATCCATTAAGTAAGTTAGGTCTCTTTCAGGAAGGGGTAATTCAGTTAAATCGGTTCTGGGCAACTATGAGAATTCAGGGATGATTACACATTCATGGGTTCTGTATTGTGCGGCTCCCCATTCTGGGGAGTGGGGAGCAGAGATGCTGGGTTCAGTATTGGGCACCAGGTCAAAGTAACATTGGAGGAATTCAAAAGCAGTATATTATATTTGCTCTCCTGTGATACAGACATGTACTGTGTTTTGGTTTTCAGTAGGTAGGAGGCAACTGAGTGTGGCACTGCAACCTCCAAGGGAAGTCCAAACACTATGGGCCTCATTTCGACCTTCGCGGAATGGGTTAACAGGGTCCACTAATGGAGGCGGACCCGTTAAACCCGTTCCGCAAAATTACGAGGTCCCCTCATGGGACCTGGTAAGGATGCCTGGTAAAACCGGGCGTTGTTACCGGGTCCCGCGAGGGGAAGAGGGAGCTAACAACGGGCTGGTCGTAATCGGCCCGTTGTTAGCTCCCTCTCCCATTCCCATTGAGCCCTATGGGGGTTCAGATGGGAATGGGGAAGGTCCGGGCCCGGGCTCCCAGAGGGAGGAATTACCGGGCCCTCCGAACTCGGAATGGCCCGGTAATTCCCCATTCTGGGAACCCGGTAAAGGAGCCCGGCATGGCTGCCGCCAAACTCGTAATGAGGCCCTATATTCTCACATTGCTCCACCACAAGTACAACTACTGCAACAGATCTTTGGCAAGGTGGCATGCCATCAGCAACTGGGTCTAGCTCCTTGCTCCTTGCTGTAAGAAACCACATGTTTTTGGTGAATGCCATGTCTCTGGATGAGAACAGCCAGAGTGAAACAGTTTCTCGAGTTCCAGCCCATGATCCATAAAACGGGGCAATTTCATTTCTAAAACTCCAGGTTTAAAAAGGACCCTTGAGGTCCAAACACGAGTCGGCTGATTACTTATGACCACTTGTCTAAACACTAATAAAACCACATTTGATTTAAAAAAAAACCTTTGTGTAGATATCTATCTAAAAAACTAGCGTTAGGTACCTGGGCACAAACCATCATCAGTTTCTTAAAGGGATCTACCTTTATCAAGACAGATTAGGCACTGTGAATATATGCTACCTCATTACTATAGGTTGACCACAAGGAAGTTGCTATGTAGTTAATCAACTCTCCTTCACTTGGTGATTTTTCACAAGAACAGTTGTAGCGAACATTTAAGAATATCCTATCAGGTGTGCAATATATAGCGCACCTAAGCTTGCACAAGATACCCCTACCTAAGAAATTATCCAGAGCTGAGGGACTCAGGAGGGAAGCATGAGTGTCTGCTATAGGCCCTAAAGTGATTTAAAGGGATTCATTGACTGAGTGCACAAGCAGTATTGGCTATCCATACTGTCTTTACAGTGTGAGCATATACTGGCATGCCTGGGAAGAGCTCCTGACACAGAGATGATTTATTAGCCCCTGTGTCTGTTATGTAGTGTACAGATATATCTTCTACATTACATTGCACACATCGATGGTTTTGGTCTATCGCTGTTAAGAGATCCATAGGGACCTCCATCTTTTCTGTAGACAGAATGGATCTTGATCAATCTGGGGAAGGAGAGGGGGTCCTATAAAGGTTTTGGCATTCAGCTTCTGAAAAGGGGTTGGGCATCTCTGGCTCATATCGTGGAAAAGGGCAGAGCTATCTTAAGTGAGGCCTTGGCTGCTATTTAGCACCTAACTGTTCTGGTAATATGGTCCTTGATTTCTATAGGGGCACTTGTTCTTTCAATGCCTAAACTGTTGACAGAAATTGCATTGTAGTGGGGTTGTTTGTACTCCCTGCAAACTCTGCAGTCCCTTCTGTCCCCATTGTCTTTGCCTGTCCTGTTGACCTCACTGTCTCTTCAAGTCCAATTGACCCTACTATCTCTCTGAGTCCCTTTGGCCTGGTAAGCCCCCAACTGCCCCATCTGCCCATTTGTCCAGGGGATGGACCTCCTCCTTCACTATTTCAGGATGTCCCTCCCCATGAAGACACATTCTGGCATTCTGTTCCTGCCCCTGCAAATTCTGCAGCTGGAGGGACATTAGCATATACTCAAAGTTCGCTTTCTTTAATTCTTGAAACACTACACAATGATTTGCAACTGCCACTAGTTCTGCTAAGAATTTAGTCTGCAACCAACGCACATTTATTTATCTGAGCCTGCACATTGGGTAGCAGGCCAACTACAAAAAAGTTGGCTATAGCATCTTATGTCATTTGATACAGTTGGGTGATGCCTGAATGTTGAGTGAATATCACTTTGAGTTGGTCTAGGTAGTTTACAGGTGATTTTCCATTGTTTTGTTTACAGTAGCCTATCTTGGCCCAATCAGTCTTTCAGGGGCAGAGAATCAGCATCAATTCTTTCCCTCACTTGGATAACAGTGTCCCCTGTACCCAGGTCCTGGTCGGGTCAAGTGGCAAGTTCTGTGAGTTGCTGAATTACTTTTGGTGCATAAACACCCTCATTAGCTGGTTAATATCTGCCCATGTAGGTGAGCAGCGCTTGTATGAACCGCTTCAGTTCCTCCTTATTATTTATTATATTATATATATTATATCCTTATCATATTCTTATAGCCGGTAAGATAGCTCAGCGGGTTGAGCATTCTCTGGTGCGATCTGAACCTGATCTGCAGGCCGCAGGTTCGAATCCCGCCAAGACTAACTCAGCCTTTCATCCTTCCGAGGTCAATTAATGAATACCAATTTCGGTTGGGTGAGATTGTATGTAAATATGCGTAAAGCGCTTTGGATAAAGGTGCTATATAAATAAAATATCATTATTTTGAATATTTTTAGCCATGCATCAAAAATAACCTGGTGTCATGGAACATGGATAGTGATGAGGCCAGGCTGTTGTTGTCCCTCCACCTCATTCCAAGGCAGCATATCTCTAATAGGTGCTTGGAAGCTCTTCCACGTGGTGTGCCTCCCCTCATCACTGACATAGTATAGGACGGAGGTTCATCAGACTATGCAGGTCCCCCTTAGCCACCCATGTTGCCCAGACCAGCTAGCGCTGGTGCAGAGGATAGAGTATGTTGGTGCTGTCCAACATAGGGGAGTTGGACAGCTCCCGGTGTTGCACACCCGATCCCGCCTGTCACTGGACTGCTCTTGCCATGGGGCACACATGAATAAATAAATCTATAATGCCCTCTGCAGTCACATTGTCCTGGTTCTTCTGCTCCATTTCTGTATTTCTCACCACAATCTGGGGCACAGGTGTGTTGATTTTTCCAATGACCCCCAAGCTCTTTTCTCTGTTCCCATATTCTATTGGTAAACTCTCTTAGCTCTCTAATCTTACAGTCAGTGCGTCTTGCTGTCACTTTCTCTAACCAATCACAAATGCCCCCCACTATCTGTGTCTTATTGTACTCTTCTGTTCCTCTAGAGCTTGCCTGAGTGCTCCTAATTTGCCCAAGTTGAATTTCCTCTCTAGAGGATACTGAGTGTGCTTGTTAAGTCACTTTAGATCGTTCCAGTACTCTAGGAAGCCACAAGAGGCACCGTAAAAGTGGGTGAACATAACATGTGCTGGCGAGCTCTTAGGAGGGGCTCTGACTCTCTCAACTGCCCTGTGTTTATGTTCTATCCCAAGTTTTATTTTCAAGTGCCCTACAGTCAATCGCCCATGTACTGCGAACCGTTTGACTCATTTGTAGTCCTGAGAAGGGAGGGGGGTTTATCAGAGACTGTGCAGAGTGTTTTGAAAGGGCATGGAGCACTGAACCTACAAGCAGCTGTCTCTCCCAATTAAGTGTTGATCATTACTGTCCCACTAGATACCGTTTTCTCCATGTTTCCCATGTTATTATTGTCTATCTAAAGCAATAACACAAATAACAGACAGGCGTCGTCTGAGTGCTTATGGACGCCAGAATATGAATGCATTCAGACCAATGCCACACACATATCTGAAACCTGCAGGGTTTGCTACCAGACCAGCCTAACTAAATTACCATTGCCAGCATTTTGACAGATTCATTTCAGGGCAGAAGAACTACACAGTTGTCAAGGCCAATGCAATGAAATAGGCAAAAGCAGTTATTAGAGCATGATACCCAACCCAGAATGTTCCAACCCATGTTCGCACATCCCATAAACAGATCCACCTTTAGCTTATCCATTGTCACCCAAACCCTCAGCTTTCATGAGTGCCTACACATAGACAGCTCCTACAAACCCGGGCACCCTACTCCTGATAAACCCCTGGGAGTTTTTAATTAGCATTCCTATCTTTTCTAGTCATGCATGGGGGTCTTCGAGAGGAGGTCGCAGTCGGTCTGGTGCCATGGAGTCTTGCGCACAGGTCCAAGTCGCAGCACCTATATGTCAACGATAAAATAATTGTATTCATTTTCGGTGATGATTGAGCAAAAAGTATTTATTCGTTTTCTTGCATGGCAAATGGATATCATTTTAGCCATTAACCCATTCCCCACTAACTCACCCACTGTGCCCTCCAGATCTGCTATTTGTATTCCTTCTGGGCCACTTGAGCCACTCAATAGGCCTTCTGGCATGCTATTCTCGCCTCGCACCTAAAACAATATCCCTTATTGTTTAAAAGCAGTGGCCCATCATTAGTGTTCATATCGAGAAATACCACGTGGTGCAAAGGTTCCAGGTAAACATGGCTGCTCAATGCACTTCTGTCTCGCCCTCAGGCGAGGAGTGGGGTGGGGGGGAACGCGATCCATTGGCTACAGTTCAACGACCTTGTCCTAGTAAGCCCAGGCAGGCCAAATGTCTGTGGTAAGTGGTTTTGGTGTACATGAGCATCCCAGTTCATTGTAGGCAAGCATTGCCCCAGTCAAATAGGGTAAACGCACTCTAGCCAAAGTAGGAGTAGAAAGAAAAATGAGAAACACTAGGATGATGTAATGGAGTGTTGTCTTGATGGGAGGGTATTTTGAATATGAAAAAGGGAAGCCCTGTTTACACCACTTTATGTCGTGACCCAATTCTGCATGTTTTCAAGTATTTATATTAGTAATTTGAGATCTGTGTGCTAATTTTTTTTAATATTATTTATTCCACAGTGCTAATACGCTCATATATAATGGCATTAGCACTGGGGCAAACGTTACACAAATGCATTGAATGCACATGTTTGTACTAGAGCCATAGTTGCCACAGTACTAATAGATTTCAGAATTGTGTTTGCATCTTTCCAAAGTTTCAATTATATGGTCCTCATTATCGACCATGACTTTTGCCTGGCATGCTGACATAGCAGACACCACATAGCAGGGATATACAATCAATGCACTGAAACTTCCATAGGCGTGCTTTCAGTAACCAAAAGCTATATTTTCTTTAGTGTTCATGCTATTTTGCATAAACCTCCGAGATTTTAGTTGAGACCAGCCGAAGAGTGACATTTCAAAACTTTCCTCAATAAATAATGAGAGCAACTCCAATAAATCTATATCCTCTTCCAAGTGACATTTTCCGAAGAGTGAATCTGTTAACAGGCCCCTTCACATTCCAATTCTAATTGTTTGCAGCCTTGCTTCTTGTTAGGCGGATGCCATTTTGGTTACTCGTTTTTAGGACAACAAACGTGACGTTCTCAAGCATTTCATTACACTGCCTGCAGACGAGATGAACCACCTGAGGGAGGGACTTTTACAGTCAAGCTTACAGCACTCAACAACTTAGGCTGACTTAAGGTTTTGGGACACATCAATGTTGTTTTGGATAACATACATGTGCAGTCAATGGTTTCTACCTTTATGGCCAGTACAATGTGCATTAATGCCATTATGTCCATATGTCTCATTTGCAGGGATTGCACGAAAACATTGTATCTAAAATGCCAAATGCACGTTTAGAGCGCATTCGCCATAGAAGGTAAGATCTAAGCCTATAATACCGATCAGGGGTGCAGGGATTGCGGGGGTGTCCCCTGCACCTCCAGTTTGGTATTTTGGGCTACGGGGTGTCCCCTGCATAAATTATAGGCAGTGCAGGGGACACACGGCCACAATCCCAAAAGACCGAATTGCAAAATGCGGCCTAGTGGACTCCGTGATTTTGTTATTCAGTGTTTTGGGATATAATATTATAACGTACATCTTCGTTTGCAGACTGCACCAATGCAGAATTCTTTATTATAACATGTCTTGCTTACTGGCAAATGGGATCACACCACTTCCAATTAGAAGTGTTTCTACCAGCGTGCCAGTCTTGGCTGCACCACACTCTGTCGACCAGAAAAACAGACACTTCTGAAATACAATGAAACACTTCCATTGAAGACATATTTTATATTGTATGCCCTACTTCACAGTTTATACACTACATGATCATTTATCCTGCAGTTGCACAGGGGTCAGGGGATAGCACTACCACAAAAAACAGTTTTTTGTACAGTGACAGTGAGGAGAAAACAAAACAGCTCAAAACATACGAAACATATAATGCAATAAACAAATACTTTATATAATGCAACTTTCATTATTGCATACACATTCACCAAATCCATAGCCTATTACAGTTTCACATGCCCTGGCACTGCCATGATGAGACAAGTGCAACCTCACAAACCCATGTCCAACCACCATTTACCAGGTGTAGTAAATATCCTGCTACAGCCAGCAAAAATTAACTGGGCAAGCCTTATTTGCCCAGAAAACAGCCTCCTGTGCCACATAACCATCACATTCTGAGGTGCACCTCATAGGTCCGATAAATCCTTGTATACTAGGTACATCTTCAAATACCATATTGCTCCCATCACATGTCAGGTGTTGCCTTTAAATGCAAAGGTGCTCTCCTGCTCTCACCACATCTCAAAATCCATGCTACTCCACTCACTGCAGTGGCCTCACAAGCGCATATGATATGATAGTTTATTTATATAGCGCCTATACACAATGTGTTTCAAAGCGATCCAAGGCAAGGGAGGGAACAAGGGAAAATACAATGACAGGCTTACAGGCCATGAACAGTAACGATGTGAAATTAATTATCGTAATAAAACTGACAACATTTCAGATAGTGCAAGAGCTAAGACATAGATAAGGAAGGGAGTGGGGGAGTGGGAAGGAAATGGAAACAGACAGGCGACTACCGTACTAGGCCTGATGACATTTCTGGTAAAGCCGGAGAAAAACAAAAGGTGAGGGAGAGGGGTGCAGAAAGGGAGGGGAGAAACAAAACAAGCGACTATCGTACTAGGCCCGATGACATTTCAGATAGTGCTGGGGGGAGGGGACAAAAAATGGGAGAAGGGGAAGAGTTAGGAAAAGGGAGAAAGGAGAGGAGGAGAGAACAGAGAGTAAGAAGTCAAAAAGAGTGGAGGAGCAAGCGGGGATAGCGAATACAATTGCAGAAGTCAGTAGTAACACATAATGTTGCAAGCCAGGATACAAGATGAAGATGGGAACAGCATGATTCAGGGCCACCATGAGTACAAGCTTCAAAGGAAGTTCAGCATGAGAGTTGAGAAAGGATGATGCACCATGAATCAATGAAGTCCATAAAAGTCAAATCCAGCATTGGCCACACGATGGTGATGGTGAAACCAAAATGTATCAGGACAGATTCCTGCATAAGTAGTCTGGGGGTGAACAGGGTAGAAGAAACAAGCAAAAGAGGGAACACCTGTGTGCAGGATGGGGAGGAGACACAAGGGAACATCACTGGGGGACCCTGATGGGGTGGGGATGGCCTGTGAGGACAGAGGGAGTAAACGCCTGTTGGTCATTGCTTACCTGATGTTTGAGCAGGGGGTCGGGCCCTCAGTCCTCCTGGTCCGAAAAGGTCCAAACAGGAATAACCCTTTTCTTCATCTGCCCTTTGCTTCAGACATCAGGCAAGAGATGCCCTTCATCTAAGAGTTAAGAGCAGGAAGGAAGAGGCAGGGCTAAGAAGGTGGGTGATGCTTAGGCCAGGTGACCTAGATCAACTTGCACCTGCGCCCCATGTTCAAAGGAAAAGAGGCTGGAGGGCTCCTTAAGTAGGGAAAAAGAGTGGCAACCAGGAAGGCACCAGGTGGGCGTGGCTTGTTAAGTGGGTAAAAAGAGCGGCAGCCAGGAAGGCACCAGGTAGGCGGGGCTTAGGCCAGGTGACCTAGATCCACTTGCACCTGCTCCCCATCTGCAAAGGGAAAGAGTTTGGAGTGCTCCTTAAGTAGAGAAAAAGAGTGGCAAACAGGGAGGCACCAGGTGGGTGGGGCTTGCTAAGTGGGGAAAAAGAGTGGCAGGCAGAAGGCACAAGATGGGAGGGCCTTAGGCCAGGTGACCTAGATCCACTTACACTTGCTCCCTTTCTACAAAGGCAAAGATGCTGGAGAGCTCCTTAAGTAGGGAAAAAGAGAGGCAACTAGGAAGGTACCAGGTGGGTGCGGCTTGCTAAGTGGGGAAAAAGAGGGGTAGCAAGGAAGGCACCAGATGGGTGGAGCTTAGGCCAGGTGACCTAGATCCACGTGCACCTGCTCCCCATCTGCAAAGGAAAAGATGCTGGAGGGCTCCTTGAGTAGGGAAAAAGAGTGGCAACCAGGGAGGCACCAGGTGGGTGGGGCTTGCTAAGTGGGGAGAAAGAGCAGTAGCAAGGAAGGCACCAGGTGGGCAGGGCTTAGGCCAGGTGACCTACATCCTCTTGCCTCTGATATTTGTAATCTTGGCCAAGCCACAATGGGGCCGATTCATGGAATTATCCGTGCAGCAAATCTGGACGTTGAGTGCCAAACTGCATGTAAAATCCTGTTTGTTGAATCATGGAATCGAAAGCGCAGCACTTTTGTGTACTTTGCATGGACTTCGTGCAGGCTTGGCATGCCACTGCGAGAAGTCGAGTGCCTTGCACGAGACACCATGCAGAGTGTGGGCTTTACTTGTGCAGAGGGCAGGTTAGGGGGTGGAACATGGAAAATTAGGAAGAACACGGGAAAATGTGGGTGTGCGGAGGACGGGCTACAGGCAGTCCATCGCACACCTGCTATTGCGTAGAATAATATATATTCATGCATCTGAGCACGCAACCTCTTGACAGGGAAATGGCCATGCAAAGCCCTCAAACAATCCACCACCCAAAGGCAGGCATACAGACACTTGCTCATAGGAATCAGAAGGCAAAGGTAAGAATGGGTGTCGGATTCAGGGGTGCGTGCACCCAGCCGAGGTTCCAATCTGACTTTGGGGTGCATCATAGAATGTCAGTTTCAGACACTGTTTTTGTACATCGTATGCCAAATGAACATTTATAAACATGTTTATATTGTTTTCATGTGGTGCTGGATTCTTTTAAAGAAAAAGCAACTCCAATTTACGTTAGTATGTGAATTGTGGAAAAAAATATCTTTGAACATGATACAGTGCATATCTTGTTTGTTAAAATGTGCCTGCACTCTGATCGCAACCACACAATGTTTCTTTACATCTGTTACTGTACACTACGAAGCAGAATTGTGAATTATAAATGGAAGGTAAATGGAAGGTTTATAGTTTTCTTTTCCAGTGGCTATATCTTCAGGATTTGCATGGCTGCCATTACCATGAGTGGCAAGGCATAAATGTAGTCAATTGCATCATTTTAACAAGGGTTTCATCTCAGTCTTTTTTTTATACCCTAGCCTTGATAAGTATTTCCACTGATAAAAATGAGCAATATTTACAACTGTCAATCTAAAGTTCATTACTTTTCAAGACTACACACTGACTCTCTCACAAAGAGACACATAACCACGTGATTATATTTGCTATAGGGACATGTGCATCACTCACAGAGTCCTATAAAATACAGGCCCAAAATGCACCAACTAGCGTCCAAATAGAAACCTGTGGTCAGGCACGGCTCTCTTTCTGGTGATAGCCTCTTTCAAGTCAACCACAATTGGAGGATCCACCTTCTAGGGCAAAACCCCCACTATCTGGAATTCAGTGCCCCTTAGCATGCGGTGCATAGATGACCACCTGGACTTCCGGAGGGCTCAAAGGACATGGCTATTCCCCCGGCATCCTAACTAACGCTGTCCAGCCGAGCTAGCCATTCACCCCAGATTGGCAAGGGCAGGAATTAACTCCCTTACATTAACCGAAGGACTGGAGGAGTTAAGAATTAACTTGATTAACAATATTCAGTAGAACACAGGAGGTGAGTACACGCCACAGATATGAATCGAACAACAAGCAAGAGCAGGCAGGTACGTATCTCAATCCATATTTACACAAGTTACCCAAAAGCAAGCCCACACTGCTGCACACATCTACAATAACATGAATTTCCCACCGACATAGTGAACAACATCTCTGCGGTTGGAATGCAGATATCCCCTATGATAAAAATGTGGTCTAGCTGGACACATAATGTATTTATACTTCTCTCACACGCTCTCTTAACTTTGGCAAAGCACCCATCCGTGTGCCTACCTGTCATGGTTAGCTAGTAGGTTCCTGGCCACCCATACTACACTTCATTTTGGCTAAAATGCACATATGCATTCTAAACTATTCTGACAAATCATCCCATACCTGGACTAGGGTCCTCCACGGGCGTTGAACCTACAGCATGTTGGGATCAAACCAATGATAAAAGGTGCTATACAAATGATGATGATGATGATGATGATGATGATGGGGATAAGACAGTGCTCCTCAATAAGAAAAAAATCATCCACATGAATGCATGCTCTAAAATCCACTTTGCCTACCTCTGCACCTGATTCACAGGACTTCATGTCTCTTTTTGCACCATGCAACACTCTTCACAGAAGTCCTTACAGGACTACATGAGACATATTTTGCTGTGGCTCACTTAGTAAAGACATCTTCCACATGGTTATACTGAAGACAACTCACTTGAAAAACTTAGTGCAATTCTCAACTCAAGCCTATTTGTTCCAGAATGCACTCTTTGCCATGCAGTATGAAGCCCGCAAAGTAGATTACTCATCCACACTATATACTCTGTCGCAGTGCAGTTAATCAGAAATGTCTACAATGACAACGGGCATCATTACATGATACTGTGTCCGCCACTTGATTTGCAGGGATTACTGGGACGGGTTCCAAGTGGCGGAAATGCAGGTAAATCCCCATTCCAAGGAGTCTTACCACACTCCATGGGGGATTTGCTGGTATTACCGGCACCGGTATTTCCGGACCGGTAATACCGGCAGTTTTTTGCTGGCAGGGTGGCAGATATACCTCTAGCTCACAGCTGGAGGTTAATCAACCAACCTACCAGCAAACTTGAAGTGTGCCAGTGTGGTAATGTGTCGGTATGCAGTATTACCAGCACATCACTACTGCACCAGCACACTCATAATGAGGCCCACTCTCGCCATAATGTATTATTTCCTGTGAGGCTGGTTGCTTTTATCAGTAAAGGGACTTTAGCAGTTTTCTTTAGCGTATGTCATATGATACGCAATGCTTAATTGAGGACAGTGGTTCCCACAATACACAGCATTACATATCAAATAATTAACAATGCCTCACTGTAGAGTCCTTCCCTTTCTTCCTTGCAACATTCTAAATCCCTTAGTATACACTCTGTCTCACTGTTAACAGAAGTAACCAGAAAACTTTATGTCCAAGTATCCACTATGATATACTCAGGTCTGGCAACACCACAGAACTGCATAGTAAATATTATATACAACAAAATGCACTCTGTCACCGTATGGATACTTCCACCGCCACACCTGGGGGACTACCCGTCCTAAGATCCTCTCTGTTTAACTTAGCACACAGAAAATGCACAGCACTACATGCAACTGATGCATTTTTCATAAATCTGTTATCAAGATTACCATCATGGCACCAAATGTCTCATAGGTAATTGTATTGCTGAGAAGAAATTATACATATTTGACAATGTGCAACAGTAAGGGGACGATTCATGGAGCAAATGTGCGCCGAAAAAAGTGGCGCAAGCAGGCGCAAGCGTGAAATAGGAAGCGCACGTGCACGCGTGCGATTCATGGAAGTCCCTGTGCGTGTTTTTCTCGGGATGTGCGCCAAACCCCTGCGTGAGGCACATGGGCGCACACGTCATTGCAACATGCCGAACGCTGTGTGCGACGCGCACAGGGAAAGCGCACAATGTCTGTGCACATACCAAAAAGGGGGCGGGGCGGGGCGTAACGCACGGAATGGGAAACAACGCGTGAAAAAGAAGGAACTGGGGAAGTACTGCAGGGAAATACACGGAACGCCCACACGCACACGAACAACTCATATTCATGGATTTGAATACGGGAAACAAGTGCATGCTAAAAGACGCGCACAGGCGTCAACACGTCCACCACAGGAAGGCAGGCGTAAGCGTCCCCACGCACAGTATAAAAGCGTGCACAAACAACAAACACGTACATACCGCTAAGATGAATGCCCCATTTGTCGCAGCACTGATCGTGGGACACCGCAGGAGGAGGAGAATAGCCAGGGCCTGCATTTTTCCCCCCCAGACAAGCCTTTTTGGGATGCCTGACGACCTGGTCTACGGCAGGTATAGGTTTCCACCTCGTATCATGCTAGACCTGGTCAGGGAGTGGGAAGATGACCTTACACCCCCCACCCTCTGCTCCCAAGCATTGATCCCCTTGAAGAAGGTGCTCAATGTCCTGCATTTTTTGGCCACTGGGTCATTTCAGCGCACTACTGCCATAGTGGGGGGGTCTCACAGGCCACGCAGTCACGCTGCCTACACCAGGTGTTGACAATCATGCCTGCACGCTCCTCAGTCCGCAGGCACATATACATGCCCAGAACACCCACAGAAAGGCAGGCCATCGTCCAGGACTTTTACAGGGTGGCACACTTCCCCAAAGTGCTCGGTGCCATAGATTGCACCCATGTGGCCCTACATCCACCTAGGGCCACTGAACACATCTACCGAAACCGCAAGCACTGGCATTCCATCAACGTGCAGGTGGTATGCGATGCCAAGGGAATCATCACCACTGTCTATGCAAACTACCCTGGCTCCACCCATGACAGTTTCATATACAGAATGTGCGCCCTGAGCCGGGCCCTGGAAGCTGGGCAGCATGGCGACACATGGCTCCTAGGTGAGTATAAATGACCGTGCACATGCATGCATGTCACACACAGACAAATACACAAACCCCAATAATCACAACCATTATCACCTCTCCAGGGGACAGTGCAAACCCTCTTAGCAACCACATGATGACGCCAATCCGGAACCCCACCACACCACCCCAGTTAAGATACAACGCTGCGATATTGCAACCAGGGCCATAGTGGAGCACACATTCGGAGTGCTCAAGTCACGCTTCCGCTCCCTTGACCGCTCTGGCGGCCAGCTACTCTATGCACCCCCAGTAGTGTGCAGGATCATTGTGGCAGCATGTGTTCTGCACAAATTTGCAACACGGCAGGGCATATCGGTGGACATGGTGGTGCCCCCACATCCACAACCACAGGCACAGGTGCTGCCCATGGGAGGGGATAGGGCAAGTGGCGAGGCAGCCCGGACCCAGCTTGTGGCCACATTTTTCACCTAAACTCCCACTCCCACCCCCACAGAGGCCTGGCACATTCCAGGTGACAATCGATGATGACAAAGAGACAATCAACTGTCAAAACCTTACCACCCTGAGAATGTTGCCATGGAATTGCCACATTGTGTGCATCCCTAGCTACTCAAACCTAACCAATCCTGTGTGACAAAAAGGTACACATGCAAGGTGTGTATCACACAGACCTGCAAAACGGGCCATGACAATCACTGGTATGTCAGACAAAGCCACCAAAACCACAACATGACATGGCAAGCAATAGCAAAACACCAACACAATAACAATAATGTACACATTGACATGTGAAAAAAGCAAAGTGGTGTCAGACAATGATGCCTGACATGGAATCAGATGAAATGACTGACCAACAACCTCACACACAAAGCAAGTCATACCCAAATGCATAACAACAGTTGTAGCTTGAACATAACAATGAATGCCTGTTCACATGCACATTGTGCATGGCAAAATAAACACTGCATAATATGTGTGCTGTGTCATCTACTGCAACACACTGCTCAGCACACAGCATAGTGACCAGTCATTTTGTGTGATGCACACCCTGAGCATCACATGAAAATGACAAACTAAATAAAAAAACAAATCACGCATGTACAGGATCCACAAATGGTCATAGATCATGTGCTGCAGGGACACAGTGGTCCCCAGAAGGCTAACTGTGTGCACATGTGGACATGGAAGGGTGGTTGTACATGTTGTGGATCATAGTGCGAGTGTGTGTGTCAGTAGGGACATGCACTCAATTCATGCATGTGCAATCAAGTGACCATCAGTGTCCTCATCACATGTGAACATTGCCCATGTGTACACCCAATCATTTCATACCACAACTATACCCTCACACCTGAAAGGTAAACACAACACATGAGCAGCCATTGATCAGCAGAATACATCATGTACATACGATACCACAATTACAATGTCAGGGTGCCCATAACACTGTGGGGCAAGGCAACTGTCCAACAACAAAATACCCCCCCTCCCTCACATATCACCATGACCCACTGAACAACTGCGCACGGGGTACGTAGGCTTCATCCTTGAAGTTCACCTGGCCATAGGATCACCCTTCCCCTTTGTCTCCATCTTCCACCTTGCGTGTAAAAAGTGTCCAGCACCCTCAGAGGCCACCTTGACTTGCAAAGACACCAAATCAAAGAGAACTCAAAGCAGGCCAACACAGAAGCTAAGCAAAAAGCCTGCAGGCAGCAAAACAAACCAGAAGAGCCTCCAGTAGATGACTTGAAGTAGCAGTACATCACAAAGCCCAAGTACTAGCACAATGATGGAACAACCAAGGTATCACAGTAAAACAAAGTCACAACAGGATGTGTACCATGTGTGGTACATAATATTGAATGATGCACCACAAACTGATGTGTACTGTCACAGCTCCCGTGTACAGGCACAGGAGTGGCACAAACCAACCACCCCCACCGTGGTCTGGGTGCCTGCAAGGTCCAACTCACACAGGCCTCTGAGTCCCTGGTGGGGAAGGAGGGTCAGGGATATGCAGTCGGGACAGGCATTGGTATACTGGATAACCAGAATGAGGGGCAGGAGAGGGGAGTAGGATTGGCAATGGAAAGTAGGGAATGTACAAAAACAAAATAATCACATTAACACATACACAATCAGACCAAACGTGTACATCATGCACATAGTACAAATTACTCAAATTGAAGTCGAAGAGAAACTTATCTGTGGGGTGAGTGCTGGCCTCCTGCCTGCGCACTCTCAGGTCCGGTAACATGAGCAGTTCAATGCTGCAAAGAGAGCCAGAGTCACTAATCTGTACGTGCCCATAACACACACACACACCACCATGCATGCCCCAAAGTAACAAACTATCTGGTGTGGTGCTTCGTACCCATACGTAAGATTCCCCCGTCATGGTTCATACACAGTCAATGCAGTAAGTAATGAGCCGGTGGGTGCATGGCAAATGTAAAACCAATGTGTCAAGATTCACACAACATCCAATGTTCCCTGGGTAACCACCCAGACAAATTTAGCAAGGTACGACTTCAGTACAAGTCGTGTTCCAGCATAACCTAAATAAAGTAGGTAGTGCATGTCGCAATTCAAACCTGTAAATGAAATACACTGCACACAAGTCTGTCCCTCGTTGTCTGTCCCTGTGAGCTGCTTCTTTCCCTGTCTTGGAATGCTACATGGCTAATACAACTGCCTCAATGGGCCATGTTGGACCGGAGGATATGTGCCACTGACCCTGCATGTGCCCCTGATAACTTTCCCATCAACTACCCATTACTCCACCAACGCATCTTAGCTGTACTGTGCGCTTCAACACCAATATCTGTCCAAGCTCACCGTCAGTGGTGCTACTTAGCATGCATGTGCAATGGTCCTGGTGGACGGTTGGCTGCGGTGTGGCCCCCTTCTGCTGCTCACCTTGGCTGGAGTTCCTTGAAACACGTCAGCTTCTGTATGATGTATGATCACAAGCCCTGTGGCTCTGCCTGCGCACACATGTGCATGTCTGCACCACCGAACGTGGCCAGCTTCCAGACATCCAATGGGCCATGTCTGCTGGGAAAGGTGGACTGGAGGCTCATCCCCCTGCAGAAAGGGCAGAAAACACATGATTATTGCATGAAATTTCCCTGTGTGTGTCTCCTCAGGCATGTCATGAGTGGACCATGTCAGAGAATCAGAAATCACTCCATCAGTGCAACTTTCCAAGCCAAAGTGTGTCAGCCACTGTCTACAGCATGAATTGCATGAAGAACATGTACAGCAAAGATAGGAAACACACTACACAATGTATAGCAATTAATGCACACATAAATCATGAAACCACCCATCTAGCAAAGGAAGAACTGTGGTCAAAATCACCCCTATTATCCCCACTAGGGGTGTCAACACAAGTAGTACAGCAGCAGACATGCCACAGATATGACAGTCCAAAGCCCTTGTGTAATAGGCTGTAACACCAAACCATCCTTGCGAGCCCATGGATAAGGGAAGCAGGAGTGGCATATGTGAGTCAGGACCCCAAGCTGCAAACACATACACGAGACAAACTTGAAGGGACCAGCTGGAACAGACAGTGTTTTATTTCAAAAGCCACAAAGCACCACACCGTCACATGTAAGCACAACAGACAAGCAATTTTAAACTATATTAACTAATTACACTAACTATCAAAAACCTACATTACCTAATTAAACTAACTATCAAATAGAAACTTAACTAAACTAAAAGAAAAATCAAAAATGGCCACATACGACCCGGTGGTGGGGGGGAGGCACCCAGGAGGGGGGAGGTACAGGGTGCTGCTCAACACCCACATGCGATGATGTTGAGGAAAAAAAAATCTCCATGGGCACAATGCCTGCACAGCCCGACCTATGTGGGAGATACCTCGTCGTCCGAGTCTGGCTCTTCCTGGAAAGGAGGATGTGGCAAAGGAGCCTGACCACGCCTAGCCACAGCTTTCCCCTCATCGGCAGCATGTCTGCCGGATGGGTGAGCCTGTTTCTGTGCGTCGATGACACATAGGTCTGCATGCAGAACCTCACGTGATATGCGTGCTTCCTTATGCAAGGTAACACGTGTAATACGGAGTTCCTCCTGCAAGGCCTGGCTGGACAACTGATGCACCTCCTGGCAAGCATGCAGCTTAGCCGAGATGGTACGCTCAAGCTGCGCAAACCTCTCCTCTGACCGCTCCCTCTGAGACATCAGAAGGACACCCAGAGTGGATCTGAGGGAAGCATACTCCTCCCTCAGGGCCTCCATGTGTGCCTCTGTGTGAGCAGCAATTGCCTCACGCAGAGACAACATTTCAGCCTGGCGTGCCCTGTCTGAGGCCGCCATGTCCAGCCTGAGCGAGCGGGCCGTGGACCGTGCCGTCTGCTGCTGGAGAAGCACCTGCTTAGCAGGGGGGAGCATGGATTGGGCCACACGCTCCATGCTCACAGCGATGTCCTCCATTGCTGCCCCCTGGCATTCAGAATTGGCAGTCATTTCTTGCTCCCACTCAGTATACAGCGGTTGCTCGTGGCGACTGCGTTGCTGGGCTTGACACCTGTGGGACCTCAAGGAGCGGGTGTCCTTGTTGTGTTGGCACCACCTGCGGCTGCACGAACACATGCCCCCTTCGACGTGATGGCCCAGGCACATCAGTGACTGGTGTGGAGGGTGACCCTGCGTCCCGATCCACCACAGGCAGAGGTTCCAAGTCTGTCTGACCCCTCAGTGCAGGTGTCACGGATAGAGGAGTGCCCACATCACAATCACTCACCCCTGACATATGGACCTGATGCACATCCAACTCAACATGGACGTCAGAGTGGTCATCAGGGCTGGATGTATTGCCAGCCAAAGACAAGATGGACTGTAGCATATGTGGGCTTTCGTGGCCTACCACCCCACGAACCCCACTTGTTACTGTAGTGGTAACAACCCTGTGCATAGCATGACAATACCATCCTCTGGCTCCAATGCGTCATCATCTGAAAAGCAGAGAGAAAAAAGGTCACTACACATGTTAGAAGCACACAACACACACACACACATAGACATCACACAGACACCAAACACATGAAGCAGACATGTCACACACAAAAGAGAACCTGCCATGCATGCTGGGTCAACTTGACATTGCTTCTGTGATTAGGCATGTAGAAGGTTGTTATATCGCTCTGAAGTGGGTCGATGCAGTGCAGCACATTTGTACGTTACTCACTATTCACATGTACAAGTACTTCATGATGTGTATCAGAAAATATGAAGGCAGTGCAAGGTCAACTTTAGCCATCACGTGCAATGTGCATGCAATGGGTAGCATGGCTACAAGCAAACCACCCCTCCCCCCAAGTGCAAATGCAGGGATGCCTTGCATGGTATCAAAAGGATGACCATAGACCTGTGTATTGACAGACAGTGTTGACTAGCATCAATTGCATCATGTGAGTCAAGTGACAACACAGCAGATGATGATGGGACAGTAAGCAGGACACATGATGAAACATCCGGAGTACACCCACGTGTGAAGAAGACACTACACCAGTTGGACAGAGTCATTGGCCATGAAACAGGCTGAGGCCTGTGACCCACACAGACTGTCACACCCTAAACATGTCTGCGACGCAGGACTGAGCCACAGTGGCCTTGGGAAGGCTGATGAAATGACATGCAATGTAGGTCACCCTGGACACGTACTACAATGATCATTCAGTCAAGGACACATAGGGGCATGCACGGAATCCACCTGGAGCATGAATGGGCACTCATGTCCCTGCGGGGCATCTGACCTCTGCACAGTCCAAGTGAGACACCCTGCATCAAGTACAAAGGATGTACCTCACAGTATTTGTCTGGCAGATTGGCTGGTGGAAGTTAGCATGTACACAGGACGCATGAACAGGCAAGTACTCAACGGCAAAATGAAAGCAGACCAGTCCACAGGTGAAATTGGGGTACAGAGGGGGGTGGAGGGGCAAGGGAGCATGCGTACGTGGAGTACCCACATGCAGGTAGAGGACACATGCACGTCAGTCATGCTATGACATAGTCCCAGGGCTGAGAGCAAGGTCACCCCAGGCTACATGCAGAAGGGCCAGTGAGCTGGAACATGGACCGGAGGGGCATCCTGGTGACCAGCATTTGAGTAGGGTGCAATAGTGGTGATGCGGACAGTCCCTGTCCGCTCCACATGTCCACCATCCTGCAGAGCAGCCATGCATCAGTGAAGCATTGCATTACTTGCACATCAGAACCAAGTACACATGACATGTAGTGGCAGTCATGCACAACACATCACACAAGTAAAACACACATGTCCTCAACAAACACGCAGCAACACTCACTGGACTGGGCATCAAAGTCCGGCATCTCTCCCACTCCTTCGACCGATTCAGGTGGTATGAACTCCGCAATGAGTGACTCATGCGGAGTGAGGTCTTCCTCCTCAGGTGCAGGCCCACTGACGGTCACCAGAGTCAAGTTGTAATTTGAGGCACGCTTAGCCTTAGCGCTGCGTTTGAGGTAATTCCAATACTTTTTGCACTCTTGCGCTGTGCGCACCTCATGGCCAAATGCACTCACATGTTCCGCAACTTGCTTCCAGTAGGTGTCACGGTGGGCAGCCGTAGTCTGACAATAAGGCCCCACTAGCATGTCATGGCTGTGGTCCCGCACGTAGTCCACGAGGAAGTCCAGTTCCTGGTTGCCGAAAGGCTTCTTCCTCGACATGCAGGAGGTCGTGGCTGTGTGTGGGGTCCCAGCCTGTGCTGCAGATGCAACCTTCCTCCTCTTGGATTGTGACGCAGACCCTGGCTGGCAAATGCCGCACTGATCAGTATGGCCAGTGGCATCGGTGGATTGAGCCAAGGGAGTGGCAGGTGGAGGGACGACCAAAGGCCTGACTTGTGTCAGTGGCAGCTAGGTTTCCTCTAATTGACCCTGCACAGCAACATCAGCTGTGGCAGGGTCATTGACCGCGACTGTCCTGGTTGGCAGACTCACAACCGGGCTGTTGTTGGCTGCATCTGCCCCTGCATTTGCCAACACCCGGCTGGTCGGGGAAGCAGATGACATTACGCCCCAGGGACACGTGTCTCGGTCAGGGAAGCCCTGCGTGCACCTACAGTTTGCATCCTGCCCTGTTGGAAATCTTCCAAGGACTCTTCAAGTGCCAATAGAGCATGCACTGGCAGACCCAGAGCCTGGGTGGTGGTGTCCACAGCTGCACCTGCAGCTACCACTACCCTTGGGCCCATGGCAGTCGATGAAACGGACTGCCGGGTTACAGGGGTGCCAGTGCCAGATGCAGAAGCTGCATCTCCCTGAACCACAGGGGGTGGTGGCATGACTGCACCGATACATGGCACAACATTGTGCACAAGTGGTGCACCCCTGCCTCTTCCCCCTCTGCGGCCACCCTGGACACCCTGGAGTCCCCCTACTCTCTGGTCACCCCGGCCACGTCCCTGACAACGCCCGTCATGAGAAGTAAGCTCAGCTGAGGCGCCCCTCACCTTTGGTGGCCTCCCAACCAAGGCACAGATGGAGTAGTGCCGGCACAGATGGAGGATTGCCAATGGGAGGTGTACACCACAATTGTCCTGGGCAATTGGGGTGAAGTGGGTGGGATGCAAGATGTTAACAGCACCCCTGCACCTGCAAGGCTGTATGTGACCCCGGTGATGTAGTGACGGGTCACACAATGCTCAGGCACCCCAAAACTGCAGTAAAACCGTGCACACAACCTCTGCAGCCTACGTGCGTGGAATTAACCTCCCGCAGTACGTGGTGGCACCCAGGAACACGAAAAACGCATACACGTGGGACACACAGGCTACTATGACTTCAGAAACGGGTACGTGATACACAGGGGCACCCGCAGGGGGAAAAATAGCATGGGCGACTCACCGTCAGACTAGCGCGATGATGAAAAACACGTGTTGCCAATCCCCCCGCCAAAAGAAGAGATATGTCCTTGATCCGTTGAGAAGTTGTGATGGCGCGCGAAACAACACGAAGTAGCAACACACACATTGGTCTCTACGAAAGGCACGTACAGAGAACTGCTGGCCCCGCTCCCCTTTAACCTGTGCTGAGAGAAACACCCGCGCATGTCGCGTCACTTACACGCGTAGGCACTTTCCTCGGATTACACGCATTCACACTCAGACATGCAGTTTTTTCACGCGCTGAACAACTATGCACACGTCACGAGGGAAATGCCCTCGCGCGTAACGTCACAGACGCGCGTACGCGCTAAGGGCCTTTCCTCGGATTTCACGCTGATGTGCACTTTTTCACGTGCCAAATCACTCTGTATCAAGCTGGCCATTTTCCTGCCGCCAGGAGCCTGAGCACGCTCCCACCTGCCATCTGCTGCTTCCTCCCTGCTGCCCACGTGCCCTGCTATTTGGTGCCTGCATGTCAGCCATCTGCAGGGGTCCAGTTGCTGTGTCCACCCCTGCTGGAACAGAAGACTCCTGGCTGGGATAACATCGCTCCACAGCCCAGCCCCAGGACCCAGTTGCCCACCCACGCCTGCCTCGGGGGTCGCCATGTCGGGCCAAACACCATCCAAGATCACTGGTGACCCCCAGCCAGAGAGGCAGAGGGCCACCAGCTTCAGTGAGAAGGAAGTTGGTGTCCTGGTGGAGCATGTCCTGGGGCATTATGATGCCCTCTTCGGAACATCATGTGCCAACAAGGAAGGACGGGAGAGGATCTGGGAGGACTTAGTGGTTGCCATCGATGCGGAGGAGGTGGCAACCCGCGACATCAAGCACGCCGGAAGCGCTTGGAGGACTTCAGGTCCAGGACTCTCTACAAGGCCCGGCGCCTCGTGAAGGCAGAGGATGCAGAGGGGTGATGGGTCAGCATGAGCAACATCCAGATGAGGGTCCTGGAACGCATAGGCCCAGCACTCCACACCCAGATCCTTCGGAGGCAGACCCATCTGGAGTTGAGCGGTATTGCTGTGTGAGACAGGGCATGTTGCAGTGTGCTGGTAGTCTGATACTTGCCTGTATGTGTGACATAGGCCATGAATGGATGTGTGTGTGCAGGGATATCATGGTCATGCATGTGAGACCAGTAATGTGTGAACCACATGGATGGTGCATGTGTTCCAATGGAACATGGGAAGCTGTGTGCGGAATGCACACATGAATGCATGCCAGTCTATGTTCTTGGACATGGAGGGGGGTGAGGGATGGGTGCTGCACTCATGTACATGTATGGTGCACATGTTTGTGTGTCTGAGAAGTGTGTGTGTGACTTTGAAAAGGCATGGATGCATGACACATGTCCGTGACGATGTGTAGATTCACTCATGCAGTGCGGTCACCATTGTATCCACTGTGTATGTGGTGTACCAGCCATAATGCATGACCCTCCGGTGATGTGTGTGCATGGGATCAGTATGAAACACACACATTTGAGAGACTAGAGGTTTTTGGTCTATATTTTTGTCTTGGACCTTCCTGCAATAGCCCTCCTAAAAATACTGCCTACAACATAGTATTCAATGTGCAGAAGGTCCCTTGTTTTCCACTATTCAACCAGCTATTGACCATAAGCACATGTCTTATTTCAATTCAATTTTGACATACTACAAAAGATTTTGATTCAAAAAAGATATCACAATTTTATTTTCATATAAAAATATATATAGCAGCTTCTTTACATTTATAAAAACATACATATTTCATCAATGTTTAAGACAAGCAATTTTTCAATTTTTTCTTATCATTTTGTAAATTGTTGCATACAAACGGTCTACTTTATACTTCAACAAACCTTTTCAATAATATATTTCACAAAGGCAATTCATCTTATATCTAGTGTGTTGTTGCTTGTAATCACACCTTGGGATACTCAATCATGGGTTTTGTTATTGTGGAGTACCATCCATTAGTATCCCCTTTGATTTATACCGATGGTTCACCAATCATCCATTCTTTCATTTCTCACACAAACCATGAGCCATGATGCACGTGAGTTTTAAGGCAACATTTTGGTTAACAGAGGCCCTTGTACATGGATGCTGATGTTGATTGCATGTGCCGTGCCTGTTTCTGCATGTGTGTTGCGTGCATTCACCCATGTGTTGTGGAGGGACAGGATGGAAGTGACGTTTGACAGTGCCACTCATGTATTATTTCTTCCTGTCTAGGGGACTATTGTACAGTACCCTGATTCTTGTGTTCTATGTCTCCCTCTACGCAGCGTCCAGTGAAGAAGAGGGCGAGACGGCGCTGTGGAGCTAAGCGGCAGGGATGCCTTCACCGGGCAGCGACGCAAGGCCCAGCCACCCTCCCAGGAATTGCCATCATCCGGGAGAGAGGAGACTGGTGCCGCGTCTGCCACTACGGCTGTAGCGGAAGGGCCGGGTGAGCCCCCACAGGGGCTTGCAATGGCAGAAGATGGTGCGGAGATATCCAGGTTGATAGTCTCCACAGAGGAGGAGGAGACTGCTACTGAGCCGCACATGGGGCCTGGTGGGGGTAGTACCACTGGTGCAAGTGGTGCAGTCCAGGGCCAGGGTCAGGAGGCAGCACAGGTCACCACGGAGGGGCCTGTGCATGTCGCTGTCCCTGACCCTGTGACTGCACCACCATGCACCAGCAGGGATGCCCCGTCCCAGGCCCGTCCGCAGGTAGGGGGGAGGCCCATGTCATCTGCCTCTCCACTACCTGCGGACGTGGAGTCCCATGACCGTATGGGCTCCGTCCTGATTGGTGTAGCGTTGCGCACGCGTGTCATTCGTGATGACATGCGTGCTTCCTGGGGGAAGCAGACACGCCATCACGAAGAGCAGCATCACAATGTGGCACAGTTGGGAGGGGCTCTGGTTGGTGGGTTCCTACATGTGTCGCGCACTCTGGCGGACCACTCCTCCTCTGTGGAGACTATGTGCCAATCATTCTCCCTGCCGTCTTCCAGCCCAGATTCCACCAGGGCCCCCTGTGGACCTGCCCCGAATAACACAGCCAGCTTGGTGGCGATCCCATCCCTGCCACAGTCGGGAGTCAGCGGTCCAGCAGGGGTGGACACCCCAACAACTGGAGACAAGCAGATGGAGGATGTGCAGGCATCATCGGACAGGGCACATGGACAGCAGCAGCAGCAGCAGCAGGCTCTAGGTGGGAGCAATAATGGCTCGGGCCATCAACATCAGAGGGGCAGGCATCGGCCAGAGGGCAGGAGGACCCTGGAATGGGTGTTTCTTCCGTGTGGCTGCGGTTGAGCCAGCGTATAGATGCGGAGCGGCAGCAGGCGGAATAGGCACGGCTCACAATGGTCAGGGCGGAGAACTCCATGCGGAGGGCACTAAGGTGGGCCGATTGCCTCGAGGCTATTCGCAGGGAGTTGGAGTCCAACATGGCATCGTCCCTGCGAACCCTCGGGGTCATGGAAGAGGACCGCCTCCAGGACATTGACGAGGAGTTCGATATGCCCTGGCCCGGGACATCGGAAAGTGAGCCGTCGGACTAGCCTGCCGCCATTGTAAATAGTTTTTAATGTTAGGTTTCACTTTCGTTTTCATTTCTTTTGGAGTGATTGGACTATGCCCCACACTTTTGTATATAGTTATTTCTTAGGTAGTTTCTTAGATAGGTTTCAGTTCTTTTGTTGGGCTCATAGACCCTTTCAAAATTGCTTGTACATAGTTGGACTTTGGATTTACGTGTACATTTTCTTTGGATTTCACCATGAGGCAATGGAATTTGATTTTTATGTTTCCTTTGGAATTGTTTTGGTGGACATGTGTTGATGTACATGGTTGACTTTTGATTTGTGTCCTGACATAGGCATGTCTGTGTGGGGTGGATTTTTGAAATCATTGCATGTCAAGACTGGGGTGACATGCTGTGGTATTTTGGTGTACATGAGGCCCATGATTATGCAGCTCCCTTCCGTGTTGCTGGGGGACATGACTCAGGGCCTGCTGGCAGGTGCCTCTCACTGCTGGGTGGATGGGGGTGCTGGGGGACATGAGTCGGGGCCTGCTGGCAGGTGCCCCTCAATGCTGGGTGGATGGGGGTGCTGGGGGACATGAGTCGGGGCCTGCTGGCAGGTGCCCCTCAATGCTGGGTGGATGGGGGTACTGGGGGACATGAGTCGGGGCCTGCTGGCAGGTGCCCCTCACTGCTGGGTGGATGGGGGTGCTGGGGGAGATGAGGCAGTGTTCACTTGTGCGTGGTGACATGTGTGCTGGCTGGGGGTCTTCGCCAGGGTGGATGGGCTGCCTGTGGTGCATGGCCAGGGGTACAGTGTGTACCCCTGTGTTGGTGTCTGCCTGAAGGCACTGGTGAGGGGGGAGAGGGCACACCTGGGAGGACACACACTGGCAATTCGTTGGGTTACCCCCGTAATACACGTACCCCGATCGCACAGGGCCAATCGTGTGTAAAACTTCCCGCGCACCACCGAAATACACGTACCCAGCTCACACAGGGAAAATCGCGTGTGAAAGCTCCTGCGCACCCCCGAAATACACATACACGCTCACACAGGGCCAATCGCGTGTAAAAGTTCCCGCACACCCCCGAAATACACGTACCCCACTCGCACAGGCCCAATCGCGTGTGAAAGTTCCCGTGCACCACCGTAATACTCGTACTCTGCACGCACAGGGCCAATCGCATGTGAAAGTTCCCGCGCACCCCCAAAATACACGTACCCCGCTCGCACAGGGACAATCGCATGTGAAACTTCCCGCGCACCCCCGTAATACAGGTACCCCGCTCGCACAGGGCGAATCGCGTGTAACACTTCCCGCGCACACCCAAAATACACATACCCCACTTTCACAGGGCCAATCGCGTGTGAAAGTACCCGCGCACTCCCGTAATAAACGTACCCCGCTCGCACAGGGCCAATTGTGTGTGAAACTTCCCGCACTCCCCCGAAATACACGTACCCCACTCGCACAGGGCCAATCGCGTGTAACACTTCCTGCACACCCCCGAAATACACGTACCCCACTCGCACCGGGCCAATCGTGTGTGTGACTTTCCGCGCACCAGCGACATACATGTACCCCGCTCGCACAGGGCCAATCGCGTGTAACACTTCCTGCACACCCCCGAAATACACGTACCCCACTCGCACAGGGCCAATCGCGTGTCAAGCTTCCCACGCACCCCCGAAAAACACGTACCCCGCTCGCACAGGGCCAATCGCATGTATCACTTCCCGCGCCCCCCTGAAATACACATACCCTGTTCGCACAGGGCCAATCGCGTGTGTGACTTCCCACGCACCCCCGAAATGCACGTACTCCGCTCGCACACGGCCAATCACGTGCAACACTTCCTGCACACCCCCGAAATACACATACCCCGCTTGCACAGGGCCAATCGCGTGTGAAACTTCCCGCGCACCCCCGAAATACACGTACCCCGCTCCGCACAGGGCCAATCACATGGAACACTTCCGGCGCACCCCCAAAATACACGTACCCCACTCGAACAGGGCCAATCGCATGTAAAACTTCCCGCGCACCTCCGAAATACACGCACCCCGCACGCACAGGGCCAATCGCGTGTAACACTTCCCGCGGAACGGTGTACGAGTATTCGGAGGGGTGCGCACGGATTTTTACAGACGTTTTTCGTGGTTGGAGGGCTGTATGCTGGTCCACTTGCCTGTACGCCATGTACGGAATTTGTGCACTGTTCATGGCGCACGGGAAGGGGTTGGGGGTGTAACTGGCGCTGCGGCAGGGTCGCTGCACTACTCTGCGCCATGCTGGTTATGGATGTTGAAATCCATGAATACGCTGTGCACGGAAATGGATTTTGGCGCACGCGGCTGGCGCAGACTGCCACACGCGCACACTGTGCGCCAGCTGCATGCGCCAATTGTCCGCTGAATTCTATGAATTTCCCCCCAAATGTCACAGGAGCTCATGTCCCAGAATGCCATTTGCCTCATTAATCACAGTTACAGCTATCATAGAACCACATTTGCCATTATGTACTTTGCCTCCTTAAATACAAAATCCACAGTAGAATTACATATTCCAGAATGCACTCTGCCACGCAGAAATGTTGCTTGGCAATCAATATCAAGAAAAAATCTTGTTAAGGAAACCCAGGTATTAAAAAAAGAAAGAAAGAACAAATTGATGTTTTCTTTCAAAACAGTCATGATTACTACTTTGCAAAATGTAAAGTCAACAAATACCTGAAATTTGTGCGATAAGGTTAGCACATTTATTTTCCTTTGGTGTGGATGGCCGGTTATAAGGACACACATCCCTTAATAATCTTATGATGTGTAAACTTACAGCCTTACAGTTTCTCCATGGAACACAAAGCAGCGAGGCGTCAGGCCAATGTAGATATTCTGCCCGGATAGCTGCAGCCATCTAGAGATTATGAAGAAGAAGGGGATTTGGAAGAAATTGTGGAGGTATGCGACAAAGTCATTGACCTTGCCAAATTGGGGGTAGGATAGTCACTACCTCCCCTATGTGTGTGTCACAAATTGTATTAACGGCAATGCTTTCTGCCACCTGATACCGTGCAGTAATTTGTCTGTCCTGAGATCCCACTTGTCTATTACAAGACTGCAGGATTCATCATGCAACAAAAAACATGGACTATGGCTCATCACCAAAAATAACTACACCATCCACCTCACTAAAGAAGCAAACAGCTCACTGTGGTGAAAGAAAGCAAATATGCAGACCCACAGTCTGCCAAAATCCCAGCAGAGAAGACATCAGATACTGTGACTAGACCCGTGATGGAGAAGGGGCTGATCTTGAAGCAGGTGTGGCAGCCTCTCACTGTGCAACCTGGACCCTGGAGAAAGGACAGGGCAGGATTGGTCACTAGAGTCAGGGGAGCACTGGGGCAAATGGAAAAGTGAGAGGGAGGATTAGAATCAGGAAACACACAGTGTATAAGAGGAATTAAAGTTAGTGTGTGCGATTTTGGGGTGAGATCTGAAGGAGTGGAAGTTGACTGAAAGACTAGGCAGAAAACAAATTACAGAACAGAGTGCTGAGAAGTTGTTGTCGGAGATGGATGTGGAAGTATAGGTGATGTATTGATTGTGAAAGAGTGCCGCCATTTGGTTAATGTGAAGCTGTGAGTGTGGGAGTGACTATAAGTGTCAATGCGATAAGGTGTGTGAGAGGTAGGGAAGATAGAGAGTAGTATACTGAGTAAGGGTTGGATTATAGAGAAATGATGGTTAGAGAAGTAGAGTGGGGAGTGGTGAGAGCAGGAGCATTCGGAAGGGCGAGAGTAGCAGAGTGAGGAGTTGTAATAGTAGTAGTGTGAGGAAGGGGAGAGTAGCAGAGTGGGAACGGCTGAGAATAGTAGAGTGAGTTAGGGTGCGAGTATCACTGTAGAGAGTGTGAGAAGAGAGTAGAACATTAAAGGGTGAAGAGCGATGAAAGGAGAGGTAGCTGGAGAGAGAGTGTGAGCATTTGTGGGACAGAGGACAGAGATGGAAGATGACTGCAGGGAGTGAGACAAGAGAAGGCGATTGAGAGTAGACAGAGGGAATAGATGGGCCAAGAAAAAGTAGAAGTCATAAGCAGCCAAGTGAGGTACTTGGGAAATGGGTCTGAAATTGGCACCCTTGAACCATCAAAGGCTAATTCTGAATCCTGGGGGAAGATCCAGGTTAGGGTACTCTTAGAAATTCCTGAAACGAGAAAAATATATATGGCTCCAAACTTTAGACCTCCCTCTACATCCAACAAGCCATTAGACAGTAGGGACTACCAATCTCTTGTGACCATCATTTTGGGAGTAAGGGAAGTTGGGATTAGGGTGGAGGGAGTCCACTGGAAGTCCACAGTGTGTTGACCGTTAGTTTGTCACCATCATCAAGCCCAATCAAACACTTGAACTGTTTGTGATACTTTGTGTGTTTTGCCAGCCATCTGTGTTTCCTCGTTGGTTTATCAAATGCAAAGTGAGATGTGGTTTCTTTAGGCCCATTCCATTTTGAAATGAAAAACGAAATTCAAAACTGAAAACATGTTGGCTTCCACCTTAAAGTGGGATTGCTGTAGTAAAATTAAATAATAGTTGAGAATATAGGCAGTGGTCGAAACTGGTGTTGATCTATGGTGCAAAGCTAGCACTATTGCCTGGGAGAATCAGTGTGATTTTTCCACAGCGGATATGTTAGAGGGTGAAATGACCAAAGATTATTTGCTCAAAATAATTTTCGGTCATTTCTCCCCTGAACATTCCTAATATGTGGAAATGCCTACCCAAACCCCAATCCACACCCCTACCCCCATCCCCAACACACCTGCACCCCCACCCCCACCCCTTTACTTACCTTGCCTTCTGTCTCGCTGGACCCTGAGAAGCCTGTTCCCTTTCACTTCCATGATCGGGAACGGGTGCTGCAGGGTCCTTTTCTTTTTTTTTTTTGACAGCTGCAGGGGTGTCCCCCCACAACCCTCACTCACTATACTGTATAGGCCACCCCTGAAGCCCCCGCAGCCTTTTTATTCTTTTTTTTTCTTTTTTGGGTCAGCTGCGGGCTTTCCATGCAACACCCTGCTCACTGTGAGTGGGGTTTAGCGGGGGATAGCTCTGCAGCCCACGCAGACTTTGTTGTCCTTTTTTTTTTTTGCCGACCCCACCAAAAAATACATACCACAAAAGGTTCAAACTTTTTGTAGTTCGAACTTTCAGTGGTATGTATTTTAGGTCTTTTGGTGGGGTCGGTAATCTGCATACAGTAACTTTGTCCTATTCCGCCTCGGATGATATGTAGTTCATTCCTCCAGTGGAGACCACATTATAAACTGGATATTTGCACGATAATAAGTATTATTTGTGTGAAGTGCAAAAGCTTTGCATTTTATTGTCTTTCAGTGCCTAGGCAGAGTCAAATGTGGTGTGGGAGGGAAGAGAATTAGTAACTAACTATCTGTTACTAGAGAATAATATATCTCCAGCCTAGACATTCAAGCCCCTTTTAAATTATGCATGTGTAAACCTTGAGAAGTAATATCTAGGTTTAGCAAAACTCACACACACACAGATATATTAATATTGCCCAGGCCTATTTAGAAGATAGCAAGCACACACACACACACACACACACAAATTGATCAACAAATTGATTCAAACTTACACAAGTCAATGCAAACACGTTGCCTTCGGCATGTAAATGAACCCATGAGAAGATCAATGTCACCATCTGTAATATTTTCTGTCTCCATCTTGAAGTGCAAGTTTGTTAGCAACGTTATGGCCTCTGTCAAGGTCCAATTCTTGTCATTGTGAGAAGGTATGAATGTGCAACATGATTCCCCAATTTTGGCACAAACACCTCCATCCATGGCTGTAATCATGTCCAGGACATATCTGTTCTGGAGGCTCACCAATCTTATGGCTCTCAATTCTTCCTTCAAAGGGTTGAATCCCTTTATGGTAGTGTTGATCATCTGTAGAAGCTCCCAGCGAGTGATTTGCAACCACTTCGCATTTGCCATCATCTGGATCCCTGGCATAAAGATAGTCATGAATACTGCAGCAGTCTAACTGAACAACCTGTGTTCATACGGAATAGAATCAAAAGCTTCTATGGACTTTGCTGAATAGTAATTCTCCCTTTTTGTTCAATTGAGAAATCCAACTGATCTCTCTCTTCCTCATGTGAGCATCTGCTTTTGGAAATTCTCCAATGTTCAGGTCACTTCTTGGAATCACCAGCGCTGGAACGTGAATGAGAACTATGGAACAAAGCCCTCCCCAGTCTTTGGGCAACTTCATATACGCTCTGGATCCACAAACCAAGTAGTGATCCATTATCACTACTGTTTCATCCTTCATGGCTGGCACATCGAAAATTCAGCCACACTGCTGATTCATTCCAACCATCTTTCGTGTCATTGTTTCTGAAGCACAGCTCTGCTCTTGCTAAAGCTACTATCTGTGATGGTCCTCCTTTATCATCGACCCAAGTCAGCAATTTCAAAATATTCGAACAATGATGTTATGATTCATTCTCTGCAGTATCTATGACTGGTTCATAGTATCCAGTTAGTGCTAATGCCTGACATACAATCAGGCCTTCCTCCCATCCTCCTGGAGTCAGCAGTGTTCACTTGATTTGCAGTTGTCCTCTCTCCTTGTATCTTCATATTTCTTCATGGTTCTTCACTTCACAATTGAGCATTTTGTTTTCTTCTCCTCTGATTCCTGCTCCATTTATTCCAGGCTGTTCATATCTCATCACTTGATTTATTGTTTCTGATTTCCCTTTTGTCTTTAAATCTTGTACATAGTCATTTTTTCTTGAAGCTATCTTCTCAGTCACCCATACCAAGGGGACTGTTCGACCCTGCAACTGACCTCTCATATGGCAGAGTGCAAAATGTGTCAGGCAATTCGCTTTTTAGACTGCTACTTCGTTAGCTATAAATATCATAGAATTCCCCATATCATAAGGTATGAGAACACACACATAGAAACCCTCCTTGGATGGTCTCTCTCCCACTTTTTTCATGTGCTGATACCACATTTTATTAGCCAAGTGTGCTGTGTTGTCTAGATAATTATTTAATTCATAATCATCTTCCCTTATGCTTCTCCTGTGTCTCCCTCTCGCAAAGTGAGTGCTTGCATAACACTCAAGAAGTATATCAGTAATGATCCTCCTCACTGGGTAGATCATCGATACATTTGCTTTAGCAATAGGCAACCTCACACAAGCTACTGGTATAGGGAAATCACAAATAGTCTTGGTTTTTCAGTAATGGACAATTCTGTGAGAATCAAATGGACCTCTCCCTTGCTTGGACCAATGAAGTAAACACTATGTATTAAAAGAATCAGGAAAACAATGATAAATACTGAGCATGCATATATTATGCAACAATACATTAATACTCACCATTTACGATTCTCCACATGTCGTTGAGTTTGCTCACTTTCCAAAACTGCACCATGTTTGACGTTCCGCATTGTGCCTGTATACTGCTTTCAGAAAGGAAAAACCCTTTTTAATCAGGCAACTCTGTTAAATGGTGTAAGGATATTTGGCGTGTTACAGTACACAGTACAGCAATACTGCACAAGTAGCACATTTTTTTTGCAGCACCACCACCACAAGGGTGCGGTGCATTGCTATATGGGTTAGCAGATTAATAAGGAAAGACAGACTATTCAGTAAAAAACGATTTTAACATATAAGATGCAAATCTATTTTTACAGTTAAAAGCACACGTGTTCATTTAAAAATGCACACTATTTTTCACCTGAAATGCCTATATTGCTAGAGACACATTTGAAAATTAACAGCTAACCTATTAACCATTAACCTGACTAATAAAACCTTATTTTAATATAACCCACTAATAAAATGTGTTCTCTACTGCAGAATTAGGCATACTCTGAAAACCATTTAAATGAGTGTGCAGATTTTTCTATTCTCTTCTCTGCCTGATTCTCCGTGTTGTTGTGCACAGTAACTGCAGGAAGGAGGAAGTCAGATTTGCAACAATTGCAAATGTATAAGCGAAGCTATTGTTGAAGAGTAGGAGGATGAGAGATGATGGATTTCATTGGGACACGTCATAAAGAGGGCTGAGAGGAAAGTTTTAGTGGGCAGTATCAGGGAAAAAGACAGGCAGACATCTTTCTGCACTACTGGGGAGAAGACCTGGCTGTGGGGTCCTGACTGAATGCAGATTCCTGTGTCCTGCTGCAGTCGACATTGGGGAGAGCTGAAAGAAAAACCTTTCCACTGGCTGAGGCAGTCCTATCTGAAAAAGCTGAGAATTCCAGGCAATGACCCCGGCTTGAGAAGGCAAGCGTTCCTTTTTGCTGGAGTTAATCCAAGAGAGCCACATTCACAAAGAGAAGCCTCTGAACAGATAAGGTAATTACATAACTGGGGGAGCTGTGTGTGTGCACGAAAATATGCAGTCAGTATAGAAAAAATGAAAGTCCCGTGCGTGTCTTAATCAAGTGCTAATGTTGCAATTTGAGTTCTGTTCTCCGCCACTCTATTTGCAGTGGGTCATAGAAAATGCTTTGATTGTGCCATTTTATTGCTGTAAAGAATGAAATCGTGTTAAATACAACTTTTATAATACAGAAAAATATTTGAAAACAGACGGATGGTGTACTTACTGTTTATCATTACAGTGCTGTTGATGTGGGGAGATTTTTAAACAGTGCAATGGTCATTTTAAGACAGATGTGTGCATGTCAGAATCAGTATGAATAATTGTGAGTGACTGTAGTATAACTTGTTGGAGGTACATGAGCCAACGGGAAGAGAGACTCTCTGAACATAGCTCCCTACCGTATATAAGGTAGTGGAAATTACCACAAGACTACCACATATAGCTCTCTGTCGTAAATAAGTCAGTGAGTTTGCCCATGGTGGCGCACCAACACTATCACTGGAAAATGTGGTATCCCTAGAATGCAGGTCTGAGGTCTCTCTAGTGATCACACGAAAAATCTAAGCGAAGATAAGGGATTCTGGACATTGGGGCCACAAATAAAACAAGGGAATTATGCTCACCAAAATACCACCAACCACGTATACCAAATATGCAGGTCTGGGTGCTGAAATAATGCATGTCCATTGTATTATTGTTGCACATGGCCAAATCTGAATACAAAGAGTGATTATTGCTAAGTTATTTTTCGGCGGTAATAAAATACCGTCAGGCCCCAAATCTCCACAAAATACCCTACATATTTATGTTGCGTTGCAGGCCGGGAAAGTGATCACAGAGTACCTACTGGGCGTGGCAAGCGTGTCTCACACTGCCATTTGCACATTAAAGGGAACCCATTTTATAATAGCAGTGTGCCACTAAAAACGAATTTCAGAATGTCACAAAGGGAAACCACATTCTCAGATCTAGTGCAATATTTAGAGGCAAAGTTATTTGCACATGGGAATTGGTCTTCGAATACCACGTTAGAATGGAGTAACCGCATTCAAGGTGAGGTGCAGAAAGAAAAACTAGACAATATTTTTGCAGAAGGCAGCATAATTCAGGTCTGCCTTACAAGATTATTGAATGCAGCCGATAAAAGTGCAGAGAAAGACTGTTTAATACGGCTATGCGGCAAAATATGGTTTATTTTAAACAAGTCCCTGCGAATGCAAGAGAATGATACTCAGCTAATTAACAGGTTAAAGACTGAATTAGATGGGACAAGTAAAAATCAGGAAATGTTGAGAGCAGAATTGGATGTATGCCAAAAAGACATGCAATTAAAATGCAGAGACTTTGATACTCAGTTATCCAAAAGCAAGAAACAATTTGAAGATAGTGAGCAAGAATTGACACACTTAAAAGCATTAGTGGATCACATTAGGCAGGATAAAGATGAGGTTATTTCAGAAATGCAGATTTTACAAAAAGAACATTGTGAAAAAGAAGGTGATCTCCAGAGTGCAGAACAAGAAATGATTAAAATGATTCAAGAAAGAGACAAAAGAAATAAAGAGTTCAATGAATGCCAAATGCAAATGTGCGACATGCAGGAGGCGATTAATAAAATGAGCGATGAAAATAATTATTTGCAGAATGAAGCAACTAGACTCCTTAAAAAGTGTAAGGACTTAGAACAGCAAATGTGCATTCCCAGGTCCCAAGAGAGGCGGCAGGGTACCACATTCAATGGAGTGGAGGTGAATTCTAGCTCTGCCCAAAGAGCTAGTGCCCCAGTGACTGGGCCGGTGACTGAACTTGGTTGCAGCGCCTTTGGGGGATTTGATACTCCCATTGGGGGCAGCCACCAATCTCATACACCTGAAAACAGGATTGAATCACAAAATAGTGCAATTCCATGCATTGCAACAAGTAGCCCCATAAAAATAATGAAATCCATTAAAGCCCTGATCAAACCATTTAAAAAGGGAGGTGAATGCTGCATTGAGGATCACTTAGAAGCGGTGCATGACATTTTTAAAGCACTCCAGATACCTAAGGAACAGTACAGACAATATTTTCATTTAACTTTAGATGCCCCGACGGCCAGCATAAATAAGGGGATTAAATGAACAGCAAAATATGACATGGCTGGAGTTTGAAAAAGAAATTAGGCGTCATTTTTCTCCTTTTCAGTCATTGCAGGAGGCAAAGAAAGTCGCGTACACTATTACTGCTGGACCTAATACATCACCTCGCCAGTTTTTACAAGACTTAAAAAGAGCATTCTCTCGCTTTGATGTATCTTTTGACTCAAATTCCAATGAGTTTAAAACCGCATACTTCTATGGGCTACAGAAAGACATCATATCCCAATTGGTCCGTGAATTTGACCGTGACAAGTCCCTTGAATGGATTGTACATCAAAGCACCAAGCTATATGAGGTACTCTATTGTCAGGGTAGAGAAAGTGATAAAATGAAAGATACTAGGCCTAAATCTAAAGAACCCTCAGCCACAGTAATGGAAATCAGGTCAGCCAAAATGTCCCTTGAGTCTGCTCAAAGCCAAGGTAAAAATAATGTGACACCTGAACAAAGGGGTAATCAACAAAGATCGCCATTTCCTGTACCAATGTTCCAATCACATGATCCTAGTAATAGAGAGAGCTACATCAGCCCTAGATATTTAGGAGATAGACCCCGGGTAAGATACCGGTCTGATATGGCAGGTATGAACAATAACCAGAGACAAAATCAAGATCAAAGAAATGATGGTCCCTACCAGTCATTGGGGACACAGAGCAGATTTGATCCCAGCACCATGATATATGGTAATCAGGATAGGCCCCGATATGTGGATCGATTTACTGATAATGGAAATCAACATAGGGGCCAGTACCTACAATCTGAGAGACAGGACATGAGGCAAAACGTGAACTACAGTCCACGCCAGTACGATGATTCCCCACCAAGGGACTATAATCAAAGGATGGGTGCAACCCGCTCCCCTCCACAAATGAATCAAGAGTTCAGAAACCATCCCAACCGGTATCAATCACCTGAGAGGTATCAGAATAGATCCAATCAGGGGGAAAACAACCAATATCGACCTAGGCCACAGAAAGAGGATCCTAGAGAGGTGGAAAGGTTCCAATGCCTTGAGGCCCAAGTGAAAATGTTAGCTGAGCAAATAGGAAAGCTCTATACAGCGCAAAAACAACCTTCCAAAGAGGGGGCTGATGGCCATAGCAATGACCGGGGGGCTTCCGAAAAGTGACTAAGTACTCATGATAACTGCAGTGCCAAAATGACAGATTGCTCTGATATAATTTTGCATGACAACTCTGAGGTGACTAATGGATTAAAAATGAAAGTACCAGTAAATGAAATTGTGATAGAAAGTGTAAATACTTCTAAAAAAGAGGTACGGTTTAACTTAGAGCTAAATAAAACAGTAAAGATTTGCACAAATGAAAAAGAAACATTAGGAATTCCAAAAGAACAAAGGGACAGATTTAAGAAAAATGACTCATGCATGGGGAATACCAGTGAACAGGGAGTAAGTGGGGATGCCATAGCTCCTTCCCTGGGCAAGCAAAACAATGACCAAACACAGCCAGAAAAAGGAAATACTCACAAGGAGGGTACAAGTCAATCACCTGAAAAATTCTTTGAGCCACATATTTTTGAAGAGGCTGAAAGGGCTGGTATTACACTAAATGATCACAAATGCCCTGAAATCAGTAAGAATTCACATTTCTTATGTGTATTAGAGGAAGTTGAGGACAGATATTATGCACCCATCACTGTAGAAGAAAAATGCCACACCTTTGCTATGATTGACACTGGCGCACAGGCCACAATTATGTCCAAGGAGCTGGTAAAGAGTATCAATGAAGGGAGGCCTCCACAGAGTCAGATCACAGTGAAGGCAAATCAAGGCCCAGTGCATAACTTTAATGGGGAGGAGGTGCCCATCATAGGTGTAACTGAGGTTGACATAAAAATAGGAAAGCACAGAATGAAACAAGAGGTATTGATCACATCTATTTGTGAAATTCCATTTCTGATGGGGACAGATTGCCTGAAAAGATTGTCTCCTCTCATAGATGGGGTGAATGGAGTGCTGTGGTCCTTAACCAAAAAACCATTGAGGCCTAAGAAACTAAAATCACAAAACAGCAATATAAAAGAATGTCACACCGTTGCCAAAACAAATGATGCTGTGGAGGTATATCTCCAGAATAGCTGCATACCTAGTGTCACTGTTATATTAATGTGTCAAGACAAAGATCAGAGCGACAATGAAAAACTACCTGTACAAATATACTTGGACCCAAGGAAAGATTGGCAGACTGCTATAGATGAGCACACATTACGTTTTTACTTAAAAGAGAATACATGCAAACAGAATATTGTTCCTAAAACAGATTCAGAGAAACACATTACCACTCTGGCAGAGATACACATAGAAGATGAGCAACCATGGGTTCACGTTGGTATAAATGATTATCTTAAAACAATAAAAGCCACTTTAGCGCTTGAACATGAAAGGAGTTTCATTAATGAGAAATTGTTGCAAAAAATTATGGAGAGGGAAGAAATCCCGAAATTTAGGATTAAAAATCAATATGTTTCTGGGTTGGACAGTCCAGACTTTGAAAACCGAATTACAGGCAGATGCATGCTTAAAATTAGCATTGGGCAGAAAACAATTTACCATAATGTATGGATAGTGAATGGAGCACAAAATGAATTTTACATGGGCAATGACATCATGCACAGAATGTGTATGGTGTTAGATTTCCTTAATCAAAAAATATGGTCACGCCTAGGTGGGCCGGCACCTGAATTTGAAGACAAAAGAAGGGCTTATCATTGTGCACAACTAGTTCCTTATGCAGTCGAATTACAAATGAGGAAAAATACTATTGTTCCTGCATTTACAAAACAGTTTGCAATAACACTGAAATGCAAAAATGGACAGCAGATGAAAGGCTCTGATGCATTTGTATGCCTGAATGAATCCATAAAACAGCAAGGCCTGGATTATGAATACATTCCATTGGTAGACATTGGTGAGGGATCTGTAAAAATCATGGTAAATAATAAAGGTTGTCAGGATATTCATTTAGAGGAAAACTCCCCATTAGGAATGGCCATACAAAAATCACATTATACGGCAGATTTAAATAACATGGTGATTGGGAATATTCCTGAAAAATATGTAGATGCTAAGGGCGAGTTGCCAGAACACCTGGACTCTCAGCCCAAAGGAATATTTAAAATTCATTCTGTGTATCCTTATGATTCAAATGAGACAGTGTGCTGCCATCAAGAGGATTGCATAATATTTAATTTAAATGAAAATGAAACAGGAAATCAGCCCATTGAAGTGGAAGCTGATATGCCAAAATATTTAAAAGTGGCAGCTCTACAAAAAGACACAGCCACACAGTTAGAGGAAAGCGCTGAGATTCCGTTACCAGAAGAGTTTCCAGAATTTTCCAGAATGGTAGAAGAGCAGATCTCCTTAGCGGATGCATGTGACAGCGATGAGGATCGAGACGACCTGAGGGAAATATTTATGGAGTTTAAGGATGTATTTGCAAAAGATGCTTATGATTGTGGTTTAACTGATTTACATGTGGCCACACTACCAGAAGGTTGTAGCAGAAATCCAGTGTTTGTACGCCAGTATAGACTACCGCTGGCGTGTTTAGAATCATTGGCAGAGATTATTAAAAATTTGGAATCACGGGGAATAATTAGGCCCATTCATAGCACATCCAATACGCCTATTTTAGGTGTGTTAAAGCCAAATGGTCAATGGCGGCTGTGTGCAGACTTAAGAGAGTTAAATAAAAGAGTACCAGTATCTAGGTGGCCACTACCATTCATTGATCAGGGCCTAGCTCAGATACATGGTTCAAATGTATTTACCACGTTAGATCTCACATCTGGATATTGGTGTGTGCCATTGGCAGAGGAGATACAACACCTATTTTCCTTTACATTTGACAGGACTCAATATGCCTGGCTTAGAGCTCCGTTCGGGTACATCAATAGTGGGAGTGAATTTGGCATATTTTTGAGAAAGGCCATGCCAGATGCAGCGGAAAGAGGAACAATAGTTTATGTGGATGATGTCTTGATAAAAAATGAAAACCTTAAAAGCCATTTTGATGAAATAAGACATGTGCTTGGCCAATTGCAGAAAGCAGGCGCCAAAGTATCTTTGCAAAAAGCACAATGGTGCAAGAAAAAAGTGAACTTTCTAGGGCATGAAGTGACTGAACATGGGCTAAATCCACAAAGGAAGAAAATAGAGGCCATACAAAGATTAAAAGATCCTAAAAATGTGAAAGGAGTAAAAAGTTTATTAGGGATGACAGGCTATAACAGAAAGTTCATTGAGAATTATGCAGAAATCACTCAACCATTGACTAAACTGCTTAAACTAAATACTCCCTGGAGATGGGAGAGAGAGCAGTCTGATGCAATGGCTAGATTGAAGGAATGTCTTGTAAAGGCACCATGTTTAGCATACCCCATAAAGGACAGGGATTTCTTTATAGAAATAGGCTTTTCTGAACATTGTATGTCAGCAGTGTTATCACAAAAACACGATTTGAATCACAAAACCATTGCATATGCAAGTAAGGCATTTTCCCAAGTTGAAATGAAATTTAATGAATGCGAAAAGGCCCTATTAACCACTGTGTGGGCGCTACAACATTTCCGCCCCATTGTTCAGGGAGAAAAGGTGATTATTGAAACAAATCATCAACCTTTGCAATTTTTAGAGAGTAAAAGAATTAGATCAGGCAATCTAGCGCAATCCAGAATCACTTCATGGACGCTGGCATTACAAGGTTTTCCCGTAGAAGTAAGATATGGACAAAATAAAAAGAGCCCAATTGCTCAAGGGTTAGCTGACTTACATGACTGTGCAGCTGAACAAATAACAAATGAAATGGATGTGGAAGCTAGTTTACAGGGATTTGAACAATCACCACACAAAGCTTTTGATGAAAAAACATGCAAGGATTTGCCAACTGTATATGTGGATGGTTGTGCTTTTCACATTGAAAATGACAGTAATAAACAATTAGTGGCAGGAATAGGAAATGTCTGGTTGAAATGTGAAGGCGTTCCTAGTATAGGGATGAGGATTGGAGATAGGAGCAGTCAGGTGGCGGAATTGGCAGCCATCTATAAAGCAATTGCTACTGCAGTTGATAAAAAGTTCAGTGAAATTGTCCTGGTGACTGATTCTGACTATGCACGGAATAGCTTTGTGGAGTATTTGCCTGGTTGGAAAGCAAGAGGCATGGTTACATACAACAAAAAGCCACTTAAACATGGAAAAATGATACAAGCCATAGACAAATTGGTGTCAGAAAATAATTTAACAATATACTGGAGAAAAATTCGTGGGCATTTAAAAACACCAGGAGAGGATAAGGAGGGAAATGATAAGGCAGACCATCTGGCTAAGATTGGGGCTGTGATGGGAGAATTGCTACCTATTGATTATTTAATGGGTGAAATACAAATTGATGCAGTCACACGTTCTAAAGCACCAAAGGAGGTAGATCAACCGGTGGTGCAGTGGAGTCATGACACGCCAGACCAAGATTTGATTGAGGCACAAAAGAATGATCAAATTTTGGGAATCTATTATAATCATTTGATAGATCCTGAACAAAATCCTTTAACAGAAAATGATTGCATGGGAAAAGAAGAATTGAGGGTGTTATTAAAGAACAAAACACGAATTAGATTACAGGATGGACTCATGATTAGAGAGTCCATAACAGGGCAAATACAGTGGGTAGTACCCCTTTCATTCAGAGGACTAATGCTACACCATGCACATGATGCCATAACTGCAGGCCATAGGGGTTCACAAAAGACATTAGAAATACTAAAAGATTATGCTTACTGGCCACATATGTCCCAAGATGTGGAATTATATACTAGAGGATGTCTAGTATGCGCCCAATTTAAACCTGCTTCACCAATGCATAGAGCACCATTGATGAAAAGAGGCCTAACTCTCCCATGGTCAGATTTGCAAATAGACTATGTAGGTCCTTTAAAAAGGTCGAGCAGGGGACACCGCTATATTTTGAGTGTGGTATGTTTGATGTCAAAGTGGATTGAGTGCATTCCCGCACCAGATTGTAGTGCGCAAACAGCAGCCACATTGCTGGTGAACCATGTGTTCTCAAGGTTTGGGTTGCCACAAAGAATTGAGTCAGACAGAGGAAGTCATTTCACAAGTACTCTAATGAGTAAGGTATGGCAAATACTAGGTGTGAAAAGGAAACTACATATCGCATATCGGGCGGCGTCTTCAGGTACAGTTGAAAGAAGCAATAGGTCTGTTGTGGATATTTTAAAGAAATTTGTGGCAGAAGCAGGTTCCAGCTGGGATTTGCGTTTACCATTGGTTTTGATGGCAATCAGGTCGACTCCTGCCAAAGCAACAGGTGTTAGCCCCCATGAGGTCTTAACAGGTAGGAAAATGGTGTTACCACAACACCTACTATACAGAACACATGAGCAAACTCTAGTGAGTGCATCCACAGTTCATGAATATATTGATGAACTGAGGAGGCATTTGCAACATGCATTTGCTTTTGTGCAGAGAAATCTGGAAAGAGCTGCTGACAGTGCTAAGTCATATTATGACAAAAAGACATCAGTAAAGGAATACAATGTAGGGGATCAGGTGTACAAGTTTCATTTTGGAAAAAGTAAACAGAAAAATTCTAAATTTCTGGCAGCCTGGCAGGGGCCATTTCGAATTATAGATAAAGTCTCTCCTGTAGTGTATAAAATTTTGAAAAATGAAGGTGAAACAGCAATAGAGAATGCTGTTTTATATATGTTTGTTTTCTTTTAACTTGTGTTTAATTTCAGAAAAAAGAAAAAAAAAACGAAGTATTTTACCAAGCATGTTTTATTTTTGGCAAAAGGATGAAGTTAGTATTGTGCTATGTACTTAATCTGTTTATTTTCTATTTTGATTTAGACAATTAACATTATTTGGTCGGAGGTTCCGGGATCAGAGGCCACGGGAGAGGATGGAGTCCTGGAGTCCCCTGGATGAAGACCAAAAGATGCCTGCCTCCAGGTGGAGGTGAAGACAAAATAACCGGAATGCCAAAAGAGATGACTACTGTGGATTCAAGATTGCCAAGATGAAAGAGTACTCGAATGAACCGAATAACATCGCTGGTCGAGACATACCAAAAGAGACAAAGCAAAAGTTCCGGCATATGAAGTTCCACGTATTTATTATTTTAATTATTTATTTTAACTTGTTATATTACTTATTTGTTTTAGTTAGTTGTTTTATTTCATTGTTTTTTTAATTGACTTGGAAAATTTAAACTTAAAGTAATGCCACTTCCACTGAGAAGGCAAATGTGGAACATTTTATGAACTGATGGACTCAGATGAAATGTTGATTGCAAATTTTCATTGATGCACATGAATATTCATTTTGTTGGATTGCTATATTGTAAAAAAAAAATAGAACAAGTTGTTTTTAGGAATTGGCTTGGATTATAGCCAAGTTCTAAAAACAAAAGGAGGGTATATGTAAGGATATTTGGCGTGTTACAGTACACAGTACAGCAATACTGCACAAGTAGCACATTTTTTTTGCAGCACCACCACCACAAGGGTGCGGTGCATTGCTATATGGGTTAGCAGATTAATAAGGAAAGACAGACTATTCAGTAAAAAACGATTTTAACATATAAGATGCAAATCTATTTTTACAGTTAAAAGCACACGTGTTCATTTAAAAATGCACACTATTTTTCACCTGAAATGCCTATATTGCTAGAGACACATTTGAAAATTAACAGCTAACCTATTAACCATTAACCTGACTAATAAAACCTTATTTTAATATAACCCACTAATAAAATGTGTTCTCTACTGCAGAATTAGGCATACTCTGAAAACCATTTAAATGAGTGTGCAGATTTTTCTATTCTCTTCTCTGCCTGATTCTCCGTGTTGTTGTGCACAGTAACTGCAGGAAGGAGGAAGTCAGATTTGCAACAATTGCAAATGTATAAGCGAAGCTATTGTTGAAGAGTAGGAGGATGAGAGATGATGGATTTCATTGGGACACGTCATAAAGAGGGCTGAGAGGAAAGTTTTAGTGGGCAGTATCAGGGAAAAAGACAGGCAGACATCTTTCTGCACTACTGGGGAGAAGACCTGGCTGTGGGGTCCTGACTGAATGCAGATTCCTGTGTCCTGCTGCAGTCGACATTGGGGAGAGCTGAAAGAAAAACCTTTCCACTGGCTGAGGCAGTCCTATCTGAAAAAGCTGAGAATTCCAGGCAATGACCCCGGCTTGAGAAGGCAAGCGTTCCTTTTTGCTGGAGTTAATCCAAGAGAGCCACATTCACAAAGAGAAGCCTCTGAACAGATAAGGTAATTACATAACTGGGGGAGCTGTGTGTGTGCACGAAAATATGCAGTCAGTATAGAAAAAATGAAAGTCCCGTGCGTGTCTTAATCAAGTGCTAATGTTGCAATTTGAGTTCTGTTCTCCGCCACTCTATTTGCAGTGGGTCATAGAAAATGCTTTGATTGTGCCATTTTATTGCTGTAAAGAATGAAATCGTGTTAAATACAACTTTTATAATACAGAAAAATATTTGAAAACAGACGGATGGTGTACTTACTGTTTATCATTACAGTGCTGTTGATGTGGGGAGATTTTTAAACAGTGCAATGGTCATTTTAAGACAGATGTGTGCATGTCAGAATCAGTATGAATAATTGTGAGTGACTGTAGTATAACTTGTTGGAGGTACATGAGCCAACGGGAAGAGAGACTCTCTGAACATAGCTCCCTACCGTATATAAGGTAGTGGAAATTACCACAAGACTACCACATATAGCTCTCTGTCGTAAATAAGTCAGTGAGTTTGCCCATGGTGGCGCACCAACACTATCACTGGAAAATGTGGTATCCCTAGAATGCAGGTCTGAGGTCTCTCTAGTGATCACACGAAAAATCTAAGCGAAGATAAGGGATTCTGGACATTGGGGCCACAAATAAAACAAGGGAATTATGCTCACCAAAATACCACCAACCACGTATACCAAATATGCAGGTCTGGGTGCTGAAATAATGCATGTCCATTGTATTATTGTTGCACATGGCCAAATCTGAATACAAAGAGTGATTATTGCTAAGTTATTTTTCGGCGGTAATAAAATACCGTCAGGCCCCAAATCTCCACAAAATACCCTACAATGGTCAGTTAACTGCACAATCTGTTCAACTATCGCCACAAGCAGCCTCCTGATCGCAGGGCTATTTGTAGGATCATGCAGAAAATCATGTATATTAACACTGCGCCAAACAAGATCAGGATAAGCTTGAAGAATGAAAACGAAAACAGTGAGAAGGAGCCTATGGGTATCGCATCTGTCAGAACCGTTTGAACTAACCAAACAGAAAATCAGTAAGGAACGAGTCTGGAAACTGCCCATGTTTCCAGTCATCAAATTCAAACTCTAGGTTTGGCATATTTATAGTATGTCAACACTTTCTAAAGTCTAATTCAGAAGCTACCTGTGACTCAAGAACTGAGTTTGCACTCCTGCTATCATATCTATAAAGAGTGTCTGGGGTGATACACAGTCCAAATGCACACTTGCATTTACTTAATCAGCAACCTTAGCATCCTTCTTCTCCTTGTCTTGGTTCTATATCGATAGTCAGGGGTGCATCGGTCTCAACAGCATATTGCTTCACGTCACTCAAATGGATTGAAGTGCATCTCCCTTGGACTTTCACTGCTGAGGGAGTAATGTTTTCCACCAAGAACCAATAAAGCGTGGCTTGTGCCATTTCCTGGTGAAATTCCATTTTAGGACTGGATCTCCAATAAAAAGTCTAGGTACAGGTGGTAATTCTGCAGCTCTGATTGCTGATTGGTCTTCATCTGTGTCCTCAGACCAACCCCCCTGGCCTTTGAGTTGATCTGAAATGACTGAGATACTAACAGTCATACATGTCAAATAAGCACGTAACTCATGTCCTAGCATTTCTGTAGCCTTATCGGCATCACTTTTGCTCTGTGATAGAGGAGACAAGGGCATTCTCATTCGCCTCCCTGTCACTAGCTCGAGGGGTGTGAGGTGGTGGTCTGACTCAGACTGATTCCTTAATGCATATAATGCAAGGGGCAGGTAATACAGCCATCCCTTCTTCAGTGTCAATTTTGTTTTCGTAATTCTCTCTTTAAGGAGACATTTGAGTCTCTTGCATGTCCGTTTCGCTTGCGGGTGCTAAGCAGAAGAAAATGTGTTTTATACTTAACAATAGGCTAATCTGTTCAAATACCTCATTAACCAAATGGGGCCCATTGCCAGATCTCAGCCCCTCACACACTACCCATCAGGAAAAGAAGACCTTTTGGACTAAAAACTGCTGCGCAAGTGGCATCAGGGTGTGTACAAGAACCTGCTTCGAACCACCTGGTAAAGGGACACACCACCACTATCATGTATCTGTATCCACTACATACCTGCAGCATGTCAATATAATTGATATGTAAATGTTGAAAAGGACCTTTTGGTCGAGGAATCATTCCTCTGATCATTTGCAGTGTATGTCCAGTGGTAAACTTTTCACATACAATGGCCCTCATTACGACCCTTGCGGAAAGCGACTGACCGGACCGCCACAGCGTAAATAGCGTTTCCGCCATTGCACGATGGAGCAAAGTGCGGCCCATTCCGACCCATCGGGCACGAGCACCACGCCATGGCGGAAGTGCAAAGTCCGCGATGGCGGAAATGACCCCAAAACGGCCCACACCGCCGCCGTACGGCGCCCTAGGTGCAATACCGCGCCACCCATCATAGCGGACACCGCAGTGAGCGCCAACCGGAAAGTACGGCGACCGTAAATATACGGAAACGGAAGTAAAAACATGGGCCCGGAACGGGAAACAACACCCCGTACACCTATAAAACCACTAAATACACACAACCACTAAAAACACCACCCTGAGACACATCCCAACCCGTCATCCACCCTAGTGAAACCAAGAAAAATGGGAAAAGTAGCGAAGAAAGCGTGCGACCGCAAGCGGCAGGTCCACTTCTCCCGTGAGGAACTCACCGTACTCACAGAGACCCTCCAGGAGAATGCCGCCGCCGTCTTCTCCACGCAAATGACCAGGACGGCACTTGCGAACAAGAAGGCCATATGGGCCCTGGTGGCACAGCGGGTAAGTGCGGTGGGGACCGCACCCCGCAACCCACAGCAATGCAGGAAGCGGTGGGACGACCTGCGGATACGCGTCCGTAGCATACTTTCTGCCAACCGCAACATTGCCACAGCCACCGGGGGAGGGTCGGAATCACCCATCAAGTTGACCCCCTGGGAAGAAATCTGTGCCTCCACCATTGGAATGGAGAGCATAGAGGGAGTCGGAGGGATGGAGAAAGGAGTGCAGACATCCGGAGAATCAGGTAGATGGCCCAAATAAAACCATGCCAAATCCACAATGTCCAATCATGTGACTCACATGTGTCCACATAGCGCAACAGCAACACATGGCCAGGAGAACGTCCACACACATTGGCCGGATAGCGCACTTTAAAACACACAATAAATACATAAATAAGTAAAAACCCCAAAAACACCCACTACACGTGCAGCAGGCACACCCTAACTGCAGGCTGCCAAACAACTGCACCCTCACTCCACACACAAATGAAAGCACCTCCAAGGCCCCGACCCAAATCACCCTCAGGTACCACCCCAATGCATGTGATACATTGCCATTCCAATTCCCACAGACCCATTAATAACGCTCGCCCTCCTTTACTCCACCACAGGGTCCGATCCAAACGACGAGCTCCAGGACACCCCTACCAGCACACCTGCAAAGAGGGCCAAGACCGACGGCCAAAGACCCTCCACCTCAGCTGCACGCATCAAGACACGGCAGCAGCACAAATCAAGTGGCAGCACACAGGAGGGAACATCAACAGGCACCCCAGCAGCCAGCATGCCCACAACAGCACCACCACAGGTCCCTCCAATGGATGCCACAGAAGGTACTGCCTCTGGTGGCAGCAGCACCATAGGTGACACCCCATTAATGGCAGCATGCTCCGACACAGAAGACGGGGATGTCGAAGTCAGATCCATCCATGACCTGTCCCAATCCCCCTGTCTGTTCCATCCCGTACACCATGAGGATACCACGCAGGGGCACCCACAAGACGACGACTGGCCATCCCCCACAAGCCCTGTGGCAGGGCAACATGAGGCGAACAGCCCCTCTGTGACACCACCGCAAATGGCCATGGCCCAGCAGAGGCAACAGTCCCTCGACCAGTTAATCGTGCAACAGCAGCAACTGGCCACGCTCCTCAAGGACCATGCCGATGGATGTGTGGGCACTAAGGCAGACATAGAAACATCAACTGAGACACTTAGGGCACAAATGGAGAGTAGCACCGAGAGCCTGAGAGTCCAAATGGAGAGTAGCACCGAGAGCCTGAGAGTCCAAATGGAGAGTAGCACCGAGAGCCTGAGAGTCCAAATGGAGAGTAGCACCGAGAGACTGAGAGTCCAAATGGAGAGAAGCACCGAGAGCCTGAGGGGGGAACTGCATGCGACGTCCAAAGACGTATGTGCTGAACTTCCCGCAGTGCGCCGTGTGCTCACTGAGCTCTCACAAACCCTTAGGGACATGCATGGACGTGAGCAGGCAGAGACATCATCCGTTGCAAGTTCCGTCCAGGGCAGCCCCCAACGTAGATCTGGGAGGAACCTGCGCTCCACAGGCAGGGGTGCCCCTGATACCCGCAGAGGGGGCTTGCAATAGCGACTGCCCACTGACAATGAGCATCCTTGGACACTGGTGTTTGGGGGGGAGGTAGGAGGGTGGAGGGGGTGTGTTGGGCTCACTTGGGTGGCGGGTCGATAGGGTGTTCAACATGATATCACATATGCCATAAACAATGCACGATCAAACAATGAGATGTGTGGACAATGATCTTTGTGTACTAGGCCATCATAGGCGTACAGTCCATATTGTGCATGTACCAGACACACACAGTGCCACGAGTCCCGTGTCCATGTATCAGCCACCAGGCGTGAGTGCTAGAAGCATGCATCTATGAGATGCTGACGAATTTCACGGCCCTCCTGTGCCTCGCAGACTCCTTGAGGTGCTGCCACATCCCCACCCTCATCATGACCATCTTCAGGTGCTTGCAGTTCTGCGTCAGGGGGCATGGGCACATTTCTACGTACGCACATGTTGTGGAGCATGACACATGCCATCACCATCTTTGCAACCTTCTCATGGCGGTACAGGAGTGCCCCGCCAGACCTGCTGAGGCACCGGAAACGAGTCTTCAGTAGGCCGAATGCCTGTTCAATGACTACACGGGTACGTGAGTGGGCATGGTTGTAGTCCTCCTCATGCTGGTCCCGTGGGTTCCGGACTGGTGTGAGGAGCCATCTCTTCAGTGGATATCCGGCATCACCTGTATGTGGAGATAAACGAATTATGTGGAATGCCATTGCTACGTACGCACCTCCCCCCCCTTCCTGCCAGGTCATTGCCGCATCACATACCCCACATCATCATGCATGAAATGAGACTCACCGAGTAGCCAGGATCTGTTCCCTGCGTGTCGCTCCATGTAGCGTGGTATTGTAGAGTTCCTCAAGACCATAGAATCATGGGTTGATCCAGGGAATCAGGCACAACAATGTGTAATGATCCTGTTGGAGTCACACACCATTTGTACATTCAGTGAATGAAATTGTTTTCGGTTGCGGTACTGGGCCTCCATGGCATGTGGGACGACCAATTCCACATGGGTGCAGTCGATGGCACCAATGCAACCCGGTATGCCGCCAAGTGCATGGAATCCCACTTTTGTGTTGGTAATTTCCTGCTCCGAGCGTGGTAGAGAGATGTAGTCGTCTGCGTGCTGCAGGAGGGCATCGAGCACTTGCAATAGTGTCCGTGAGAACAGTGGCTGAGAAATGCCATGCAACTGTCCGACTGTGTGCTGGTAGGTGCCTGTGGCCAGGAAGTGGAGTACAGACACCACCTTCAGTAGGGGTGGGATGGCGGTTGGGCTATCTATCATGCTGACAAGGTCAGCCTGTGTCATGTCCACAATGGCGGCTATGGTGTCCCGGTCCAAACGGTAGAGGGTGTGGATCTGCTCATCAGTGAGGTTGAACGGATGTGCTCGGAGGTGTGGGATTGCGGGCTGCCTGCGTGGTGGTAGTGGCTGTGCTGGCAGCCCTTGCTGGCCCTGCCTTGCCCTCCTCCTCCTCCTGCGTCTCCTCCGTGCGGCCGGTTGTAGTTGGTGTTCGTCTTCTTCTTGGAGTTGGAGTACTTGCAGTGCTATCAGGTCCCCCAGGGCCAACATCGCGAGTCCTGCCGGTAGCATTTCGGAGTGGTTGTGGGAGGAGACTGGGCGTGCAATTTATGTGTTTTCAGGCTGTATGGCCTCCACCTGTGGTGATTCATTCCACCTGTGCAAGCTGCTCTCCCCTTTGGGCGAGCACGTCCCGCACACAACGCTGCAATTCGAGGAATGGCATCTTGCTATTGCAATCATGTATTAGTACCCGATGGCCGTGTAACATTGGTTGATATGTTCATTCGGCTATGGTCCCATTGTTTCACATGCATTCTTTGCAGTCGCGAACAGACTTGTGAAGGGTCAGTGGAACGTAGTACTCGAGTAACGGTGGACCCTCATGCATCACTGTACCGAGGTTCACCGACGGGCGGGGCCTCCCATTTGTGAGTGAAGGCAGTTGCCATTTTCACACACAGCCGCACTAGATGGATTAATTTGTGATTTCAAGCGGCCACAGATGCCTTTTCGACGTGATGTTGCAAATGAGGAATTCGAAGGGCGGCGCTTTCGGTCTTCAGCTAGCGGCGAGGAGATGCCCACAGGTCTGACTGCAAATATAACGTTCTATTGTTCAGTGTCCTTGGGACAGGGGCCATGGCGAGGATGCAATGATTGATATGAATAGTTTGGGATGCGCAATAGCGAAGTGGATGATGAGGCCGGACGTTCCCAAATACATGTTACTTCACAACACTGGAATTACGGGCTGGGGCACAGTGGATTTTGCAGGCTGCATAACGCACAGACTCAATGGAATTCTCACATGTTATGTGAGTATGGTAACAGGCGTTATCATTACGGGATGAGGGAATGATGAATGGATGCATGGGCAGATGATTTGATACGGTGTTTGCCATGTACAGGGCTTCTTGGAATCTGTCCGCCTCCCCTGCGCTATGTGATGCAGGGCTGCCATAGTGGGACCATCGTCTATCTGGCCTTGTTGAGCCCTCCCTGTCTCGACGCGCCTTCAGACACTTGTGTCCATGCACGTTACCAATCCCATCTGATGGATTCTGTTTTCACAGACGCATGCACAGGTACACTCGTTTGTGATGGTGTTTTCACCTCGATATGGATAGTTATGAGTCGCAAGTGGTTTTGGGGTGGTGATGATCCTTTGGAGTGGGCTAGCATGCATATTGCTGTGGATTTAGTGTGATCATTGAGGTGAGTTGTTCGGATGTAGTTCTGATGGCCATTCTTTTCTTTTTCTTTTCTTTTGGTTGACAGGTATCTCCTCCCCTTTTGCCACTGCCATCTGTATGCCACTCCTGCAGATGGGTTTTACTCCCGACACCTGCTGCTTCGTGTTAATCAGTGGAGCAGCATTACGATCTTATGGGACGATCGCCAATGGGCCACATGCCCTTACGCAGTACTAGTGGCTCGGAGCAACATTTCGGCCTTTCAGCTGGACTAGTGCCTCCCTATTGGGATGGCCCTGCGGTTCTAGGCGCTTCCATGTTGCCTTTTCGTACGGAATGTAGCCCCTGTGTACCATGAAGGAACAGGGCGTCACACAAGAAGTAGCTGGTCATTTCTTGCGGATGCAGCCCACAATGGTGAAATGTGTTTTGGAGTTCATGGCCTAATGGCTGTATGGGCTTGGTGAATTTGTTGTGCATTAAATTTCTATTCTGATATGGGCCGTGTAGCGTTCTTCTTTGCAAGTGATGTGGCATATTCCTATTTGGGGAGCGATGTATTGTGAGGAGATCTGCATTGGGTTCCAGCTTCGGAGTATAGTTGCGTGGTACTGTGCTGGGCGCGTTTGCCTACGAAGCCCAGTGAGGTCAGGGGTGAGTGCTGCCAATATGACTGTTTGGATGATGTCATGCTCAGGGGCGGGGGATTAGGTTTTGTGTAACAGATGCCGGTCAGTCAGGTGGATTGGTGGAATGATGTGATTATCGGAATATTGCTGGTCACAGGTGCCTGTGTTTGCGTGCGTTTCTTGGTGGGAGACTGGGGTCATGTCCATTGGTATAGCTTCTGTATTCGTGCCATCTGTGCCCTGCAGCTCCCATTGGCCCCTCTTGTGATTCTTTTGTTCGTTGGCATGCATGGGTGACTTGTACATTTCACTGGTTGCATTGTGACTTCGTTGCACCTACGGGGAGTTGTACTATGTGGCCAGGGAGCGGTGTACAGGCACTCAGTGGGGCCGTTTACGGTTGATTCGCGATGCCGTACTTCTCACCATGGCGGAATGGTACTTTCCGCCGTGCTTGATGGCGTTAAGTACATGTCCGCTAGGGTCGGAATTCGCGTACCCTTGCGCCATGGTGCTGATTACGGTTTGGCATGGCGCGCGCGCGCGTACTTGGTGCAGTTAGCGTTGGCGTTCACTACGGTGTCGCTAATGGCATCGTACTTTACGGTGACGGGTCATAGTCGCACCGAGCGCTATTCGATGGCGGTATTGCATTTCCGCCATCGTTTTTCGATTTCCGCCAGGGTCGTAATGAGGGCCAATGCAATTTACTACATAAAATGCAATGTGTTTGAACAGGCTCGGTACAAACCAGTCCTCTGCAATAGCTGCTGCAAAGCTTTCTCTAGTTATATGCGCAGGGTAGTGCAGCTGTTCAAGCACTACCTTTAAAAATGCTACTGACATCACCGGCTTTCCAGTGCTGTTTCGTCACCATAATGCTTCAGAGGGGGATAAGGAACACCCCCTTCATTTCCATAGCTCTTGCTCTTCCTGTGGTGCGCTGCCCTGAACTTCCATCAACTGTGTTCTCGATAAATGATGAAACCTTTCATTTACTATCATGATTGTGACTACCTTCTCCTGTACATCTGGAATATCAAAACCTGAAATATTTGGTGAATATGCAACCCATTTGTCTTCTACATCTGCAGCTTCTTTCCCACAAGAAATAAAGTAATTTTGCTTAGTATGGGCTGTGCCTTTTAACTATTGCAATGGCTACCGGGAGTTGTATTGCCTTAATAAGCCTGTCCAATACTGCTGTGTGTTGCATTGGAGTGCCATTTGCTCAGAGGTAGCTCCTATTTTTTCCAATGTGCTAGCCCTACATGCATGGTTGATGTCACATGGGCGGAGTCACTGTACACAGTCACTTCCTGCCCTGCATGTTTCTCAAGCGTGACAATAAGCACCACTAATTATGCTGCTTGTGCTGAAAAGTGAGACGGTATTCTTGCACTTGCAATAACCTCAAATTCCCCAATTGCTCTGTGTCTTACCACAGCTGAGCCAGAATGCCTTTCCCCACTAATTTGAACGATTTTCAAAGAACCATCAATAAAGAGAATCCCCCCCTACTAACGCATTTTCCTTTAGGCGCGGGATGTCATTGTAGAATTCTTTGTAGTTTGCGCAATCATGCACATGCTCACACTCTGCCACAAGCTCAGCAACAAACATTGCAGGGTTCAATATTTTACACCTGACTATTTTGATTGCTGCTTTCGATATAACCACCTCATCTGCAGAAGCTCTCTGAGATGTCAATGTACCCTTAGGTTTTTCCAAAATGGCAAACAAAGCATGCTCCACAAAGAGTGTCATAGAACACCCCATCACAACGCTGGTAGACTTTTCAATTATGAACGTGTCTGCTGCCAGCAACTGTTCACAACTAGCCCTTTCATAACTGGATCCGGAATCCCACTATAATATGCCAGAGGTTTATACCCCAGTGTAGTTCTCTGTGTAAGCACTGCTGCCATGACTGTCCCATTTGTGTTCAGAAATAAAAAGAACTCCTCAACATAATTGGGAAATCCCTAAAACTGGAGCTGTACAAATTGCTTTCTTCAACTCTTCTAACGTTTCCTCCATTACCTCAGTCCATTCTATTTTTTCCTTTTTCACACGTGCTTTCTGTATCGCCTGCAAAAGGGGTCTTGTATATGAACTGTAATCAAACACCCACACTCTCACGTAGTGTCATAATCTCAAAAACGGTTGCATGTGTTTTACTGTGTGCGGTTTTGCTGTTTTCATGATCGCCTCAGCTCTCTCAGGTGTGGCCCTCTTTCCCTCATGTGAGATCAACTGGCCTATATACAAAACTTGTTCTTGACAATATTGTAGTTTCTCCTTGTATACCTTATATCCCTTATCTGCCAGGACAGTCATTAACTGAATCGAGTCTTGTCTACACTCATCTTCTGTCATACAACAAACCAAAATATCATCTACGTACTGTATCACAATGCTTTTCAAACCAATATTGCTTAATTCCATCTGGACGACCACATTAACGATCGATGGAGACTCACAGTACCCTTGGGGCAAAAGAGTGCTTTTCAGTCTAGTTTCAGAAAGAGTAAATGACGTAAGGTCTTGGCTGTCCTTATGCAATGGGATTGAGAACAATGAATGTTTCAAATCAATCACCATAAAATATTGTGCTTCTGCTGGGATACTACATAATATTGTCGCCCGATTAGGAAGCAAAGGAAACTGCCTCTACAATCTGGTTAATCAGTCTCATGTCTTGCATGAATCTCCACAACCCCCCTATTGATTTCTTTGTAGGATACACAGCGGTTTTGCTCGGTGACTCTGATGTCACTAAGATACCGTGTTCCATCAGGGCTGAAATAGTCTAAAAAATAGCATCATCCGCCTCTCAAGACATTGGGTGCTGCCAGGCTTGAGATAAAATTGTTCCTGGCTTCAACTTTATCTTGACCTCCCCAAACCCCTTCAATAGGCCTATGCCATAGGGGCCTGTAGTGCATAAAGAGTTTGCTTCTTTATCCAAATCTTCATTAAAAAAATGCTGGACGCTGCCTCACTATTGCCATTCATGGTGGGATCTCTCTTTTATCTATTCTGATCCAATATGTAATATTCATCTCAAATATTACTTCATCATCTGACGGATCATCTCTAAACATGTCTTCATCAGTGACATCAGTCAATCTATACCCTTCCAAAATGGCAATCACTGTTCTCCATGGCCTGCCCTTGTCATCTGTTCCTTTGACCATGGCCATTTTGCCTCGTTTTATGGCTGCATTTAACTCTAGGGGAATAGTCTGTCCCCCCTCTTCATCCATAGGTATCTATGGCCTGAACAAGAAGTCATCATGTATTCTCATAATCTTTCCTACTAAACTGGGTAGCCATGTCAACAAAATGTGTACCCCATAAAGAAAGACTTCTGGTTCCAGTGGCATTCCTTGCAGAGCCATTTGCCCTGTAAACCCCAATATAAATGTGCCCACATTCATATAATGTATCCCTGGAGTAGAACACACTATGCCTTCATCAGTAAAGGAAAACATCATATTAAGCTTCGTCATTAAATCTCGTCCTGAATGTTAACTGGTGTCTTCCGTGAATACAATAATGCAAAAGACATGTCACATTTGCCTATCGAGACTAGTAATTCGTCAGTGAAAGGAACTAGACTCGTAGCTCCAGAGAATCTTTGAGCATTCATGGCATTTCCCGACATTGGGTATTTTCCCTCTCGTATACATGAATGAGTATCCCCAGTGTCTACTAAAAAAAGAAAAAGATTTGCCTCCTATCGTCACATCAAACCTTGGATCCTCTTGGGGGTCTGGTATCACTGATAGTACTGAACACATCAAGTCACCCTGTGAGTTGTCCTATTGCGGATACATGTACATCTCCATACCTGTGAAAGGACTTCCTCCCACCGCAGTGACACCCCCTTCTATAGGCGTCAATAACTCCTTTGTTTGCATTCTGCTGTATCTGCATGGGTGTGTGCTGTGCCTGCCCTTGTCAGGGATTCAATGGTGCTTGCTGTGGTTGCAATGCCTGTTGCATTGAGATTCATGTGCTTGATACATTGTTTGATCTTGGACCTATCCCTAGCTTGCAAGCTATATGCTGGAGGATAAGCTGTCCCCCCTCTTGATAATTGCCCATTCTGTAGATACCCTTTGCTTCCACACATGTGCGCAATGTGCCTGTGATCCCACATGTCCAATACACAGGAGGAACTAATCTGATTTGTCCACCTTGTTTAAATCCTCAAAGTATATTTTGATTATCATTCTGCATATTCTGAAAACTGCCTTCATTGTTCTGAAAACCACCCCTTACTCTGTAGCCCATTCCTCTGCCTCATGCTACAAACCAATTTCCTCCTTGATCCATTTGGCGCTGATTATTCGCCTGTGGCATACCCACTGTTTGCTGCATTCCCAGTCCTTCTCCGCTTGTCAATACTGCCTCTTCTATGGCGTACTTTGACAATTTCTTCTGAACTAACTTGGCTTCCTCAAGTTTTCTAGCATCTTCCTTCTTCCCATTTTTCTCCTGGAACAGCCGACAGTGATGCACTATGGTCAACTGTATTTCTGCCCATGGCTTCGCTTCAATTCCCACTCATTTCTTGAGATGTCTCTGTACTTGTTCTGGCAATCCCTGGCATAAAATGTGGTAAAATACTGCCAGTTTTTCCTCGCACCTCCCTCGTTTCAAGAGTCCACCGTTCCTGAATACTTTGAATGTAAGCAAGCAGATATTCGTCATCTTTCATCTTACGTACCATAATTTTACCAATGTCTGAGGTGTCAGGATACTGCACCCTAAGCACTCTCCCGAAATCTGCTCTACAATTGCTAAATGGCGCTCCATCATACACTGTGTTCTGTGCCATGACAATTGAATAGCTTGATCTTGTCCAAAGGTCATCAGCCCATTTCCCAAGAAATGGCTGCTAGGAAACCCTCAATGTTCCCTTCTGCTAAGGTATTTCCCCCTGTCATTTACTCTACCTCATACATCAATTTTCCTACACCCACCATTAAACCGGGAAGTTTACACCTTGAATTATCCTTATCCATTTGTTGCCAGGGAATATAATGCAGTCTGGCCTCTCATTTCTCCAATATAGGGAAGTGCGTGAATCCGAACCCACAATAGGCTCCCATCGTCTGCCTAATCACAGTGGGGACAATGGTTCCTGATCGCCTTCTACCTGGCAATGACCTCAGCCTGCCCACATATGGTGGTGACTCTCCTTTCTCACTAAGCAATTGTCTTTTAGGATGCTCTGGATACGCCATGGGATCTGGCGTCCTATCTTTAGGCTGCTCTAGATCAGACCATCTCACTTCCTTGTCTGTCTCCAGACATCCCTTGGTACCCCATGCACCTCCTCCCTCTTCCCCACGGAAGGTTTCTCTCTCTTCGTCCGATATATCTAGCGCCCAAGTAGTATGGCTCTAATCCCCTTCACCCTTATCTAAAGTCAGCCTGTCTAAGGACAAGGCTCTATGCTCAAGACTAAATGCGTCTCTTTATTCACTTCGTGATTGGAAGACCAGGGACTGATCTCCCTTCCCTCGGCTTCCCGATTTGTTACCTTCTCTCAAGTTTTAATAGGCTTTATTGATCCTATCCTGATGTTTGCTACGTCGAAATTCTCCTATAGGGCTGCCCTAGATAGCCCTGATGTTGCCCCTGTAATGGGAGGAACTCCTCTATATTGCCCCATGATATCGCTGGACTTGGTTCCATTAACTCCTTCTAAATGAGATCAATATTGCATTCCTGATGTCTCCTTTTTTGCTCTAGTTCTTTGTCTAACTATCTTCGCTTTCTCGCTTCCCATCTACTTCTTTCCTCTTCTTGTCTTTTGTCCTCCCTTCCTTCGTTCGCTTTACGCTCTTCTTTTTCCCTTCGTCTTTGCATCATTTTATCCCTTAATTTCTGTGCTTCCTCTTCTCTCTTCTTTTCTTGCCTATCTCATTCTCTGCCAGTTGTCATATTTCCTTTGCTCCTCTGTCCTTTCTTCTTTCTTTTGCTGTTCTTCCTGTTATATCTGTTCTCACCTTTGCCTACTCTTTTTCTTACATTCATCCTCTTTCAGTCTCTTGTTTTGTTCCCTGTCTTTTCTGTCCTGCTCGTGTTGAACATCCCTTTGCCTAACTTCCTCAATACTTTTCCCATCAAGCTTAAGCAATATTTGTCAACCATTCCATTCATTCTGTATGAGTGTTACCTCATCAGCTTTATCTTTTTCTCCTTTACATCTCTTAATCTCTCGTTCTATGTCTGTAGTTACAGTCAATCTTTCGCTTTTCTCCTCCTTGTTCTGTAAAATCTTAAATATATCCTCCTTTCTTCTAGTCTCTTTTGGACTATCGTTACTGCTATAAGTAGGCGGTTCTAATATTGGATTACAATACCCTGTTGCCGCTTTTATTCCTTTAACGGACACAATCCTACGTCTTCTGTACTATCACGGTTTACTTCCGGCGAGAAAAGGGGAGTAGAAGGCTCAACACCTTTCTCCTCATGCTGGCTGAGCATCCATTCCTCAGGCGGCGGGTCTTCCTATTCCTCTTGGTACATTTTCCAAAGCTCTAAAATAGCTAACCTTTTCTCCAATTTCATTCCTGTGTGTGCAGCGTGCAAGTAGTGGTCATGTGTTGCAATACTGCCTTCGACTGTGATCCCCTTGTGGCCATGGCATGAACATTTTATCTGCTTTGCCCTTTACCCATTCTGCACTACACTGTTTGAGCTTAGGCATGTGTTTTGGCAGTGTTTTGCACAGGTGCATCAATGGAGTAACATCTCCCATTGTGACAAGTCTCAATTGACTGTCAATTCTTACTGTTGTTTACACAGATACATTTCAGAAAAAGAACAAATATGGGCAACGTTACACAGCTTATTCTTGCCGCTCTTCAACACCTTTTCTTTTTAATACAGAACACACAGACAGACATACTAGTTGACTCTTTTTTACATATATACCATGGTACTCCTTTTCACCTAGCCCCTAAAATGCTCAGATTGGAGTTTGAGTCATTCCCTATCATAAACCTGTATATGTGCCACCTATTTATACACCGATTGGGTTTTGAAATTACTCCTTCTAGACCTGCTTTCAGGTAGGAAACCGGGCTCTTAAAATTCTCTTCGTTTTAATTTAAACACTCTTCATTATATTTTAAATGCTCTTCGTTAAACTTTAAACAATCCCCATTACTTTTCTGTTACCACAATCCCATCCTCTTACTTTGCCATTCCCCTCAGTCGACTCACCATTCGCTCTTCAGCTCAAGGCCTTCGGTATTGTCTCCCCTCCTCTAATCAGCCACTTTCAACTTTTGTCTGCAAGGCGCCTGTGGAAACCAGGAGGGATTTCGTCAAAAAGGGGCCCATCCCAACTATATTGATTTTTCTTGCTAGCATTCTTTATCAGCGGCTCTCCACAGGAAACCTCACAATCTTCCAGCTAGATGGCGAAGGGTGTCCAATCGTCCGAAACACTGGAAGCGTATTGGTCGATGGGTCTAACCATCCTCTCTCTGCTACGATGTGAACCCGTAGTCCCTTTTAATGAGGTAACACTTTATTGGATGGATGGGGATGCAGAATTTACCCTTACTCCAATAACAATGCTGGCTCAGGAAGATGGCAAAACATAGCTGTTTTAATATCAATTGTCTAAAACAGGGAGTACAACGGACATCAACGGATGTCTCAAAGCATATCTCTCAATGTTTTACATGAAAAAATACAGTTTTATAGCAAAAACTCTTCATCATTATATTTTATGTATTAAGTTGTTCACTTGTACAGCGCTTTGGTGTAAAGCGCTTTATAAATCAATAAATACAAATAGAAATACAAATACTTGCGTTGCAGCATCTGTACAGTTATAAAGTGACTTATCTTTTCTTCTGTGCTCTTTACACGTGCAATCTTCATTCCGCACATGAAATGTTACTCAACTCTTTATTTCATCAACAGATTATATAAGGTCCATTCATCTTCTCTCTTGGCATCTCATCTTGGCACGTTGTATTTGCTTCATGTGATGTCAACAATCTCCTTTTTCATTCATCTTACACTTCTTCAGGAACCCCCTTTAAGAGACTGTCATCTCTCTGCAGGTACATCATATAGGGGTTTCTCAATGGATACCTTATTTTGAGGATTCTTAGTGGGATAGGTACCATTATTGGCATTGCACATGTTGCAATTCTGGCTTCCAAAATATAGGCAAAATAGGGGCGGGATTCCAGTAGAGGCATCTGGCTCCTCCACTACAGTACTTTCTATTAAATATGTTTAAATGATAGTGTTTGAATTTTTTAAATATCACCTGACAAAATCTCTGTAATTCCCATTCCAATAAAAAATGCATTCATATTTACAAATAACATTATAACAATTACAAACAATCCTATGTCCCATCCCCCTTCCTCCATACTTTTGGGACATTCTGTCCATCGGTATGGACTGGAGCACTTTTGGAGCATCAGAAATACATTTCTGTCCTTGTAGGGACATTTTCTTTTTGTTCCCTTGTCCTTCATCTTCCTGCTCCGGTTCCACTGTATTCTTTACTCCGTCTATGCCAGAGCATCTGGATTTGTGTCCTGTTCTTCGTACAAATGACGTTTCATGAGGGCGGATTCCCATTCTCTCTGTCTAGAGTGCTTGGGCCCGGGACATCGGTGGGACTCTTGCTTCTACTGCGACTCCCTCTCCATCCGGACACTCCAGCATCGGCTGGTCAGGTGGGAGGAGGCAGTACAACGGATTCATCCTCCACATCATTTACAGCAGTTAATCAATGAAAAAAGGAAGCGTCTGATAAGTTCTTTCCATTTAAGGGCTTCCTGAGGTGTCTCAAAAGGGATCTAACCTGGATTCCGGAGTTTGCTCTGAGTTCCCCTGTCAAGGGGCTCTCAAGACTGCATGCTCATCCTAGGTTCCCCATCTGGGGGCTAAGATTAAGCCCAACATTTCTGGGGATGTTTTGACCAGAATTATTCCTGAGGTTTCCAAGTGTGGAGCTAAACGTACCAAGCCTAGTCTTGAGGTTTCCTGTACAGGGACTAAAGGTACCAGGGTTATCTCCAACTAAGGGTTATAATTAAAACCAGGAAGATTAAGGCGCCTCGTCCGAGAGCACTGGCTATGGGGGGGTGACCCTAAGCCTTCCCACAAACAGTCTTCTGGTCATACTGATTCTGATGAAGGGTCAAAGAAGGTGGGCAAAAGCTCTAAGTCTTCAAGTACCGGCCTTGCCGAGGTTCCCTCTCTGAGGGCTAATTGTTCTGCAGAATCCAAAGGAGCTCAAATGCGCTCTAGATCTGCCAGTACCGGCTCTACCGAGGTTCCCTGTCCCAAGGCAAAAATTGATTAAAAAGCCCCTGAAACACTTGTCGTGACAATGGCCTCACTGACACCTGTGACACAATTCACTTCAAGCAGTGACAAAATGGCAGTTGAGCCCATGCGGTCTGAGGTGGGCATTTTGATGAGCTCTTTCACACCAACATTTTCAACGGTTCGTGCAAAGAGTCCAATATTTGGGGCAAGCAGCATTTTCACAGAATGTTGACAATAGGAATCATTTCCGCCCTCCAATGGATTGGCATGCTTGGTTTCGCTGCCACACACAGTCTTGCTCCCTCCTGCATCCACTCCCTTAGTCTATGTGGATCCAGTTGGTGGAGGGCAATCCTGGCAACCATCCTCTCTACAATCCTGGGGGTATGCCCCTCCAGAGCAGCCTATAGCCACTCCTGTGGTGAGACATTTCTCTGAGGACATGTTCTTTGGCAAATTCCAGGCGCTAATGCACTCTGACCCGATGACGGCATACTTTAAGGATCTATTCAAAGAAATGTATCGTAAGCCTCTTGAGCCGCGGCCTGCTCCCACATCCCCTCAGCAGATTTTGGTAGTGCCGCCCCCTCCTTTTCCGGTGGGGGTGGGGCCCCCTCCTACACTGCCACCACTGCCTCCACTTTCCCCTGTGTTTAAGACTCCCATTGCTCAGTCCACATGATGCAGATCCATTTTCTGTTCCCGCCACAGCTGATGAAGACCAGGGAGACCAGGATAGCGAGGACTCGCTCGACTCTGTCAGAGCCTTTCATGACCAGCTCGTAGATATGATGGCAATGCTGGATATTCCGATAACCGAACGTCCGAATGTACTTTCAGGAGTCTTTACTCTTTCGACACAGGAGCGCACCTGCCTTATCCTTCAAAGGGATGTGCTAGCTGAAGCCCTCAACGTCTGGCAGAAACCTCATTCAAGGAAGCACATAAATAGGAAAATTGACGTTCTCTACAAGTTACACTCGTCAGAAGACTTACCCTTGACTATATATCCACTCCCCTCATTAAAAGTGGTGGCAGCAGCTACGCTCCGGTCTAATTCGTCGTCCACATCCTTGACGGCTGCCTCTCAGGTCCTATCCAAAGAGGACAAACTTTGTGACGCCATTGGGAAAAGGTATTTTCTCAATTCCGCTCTTCAACTGCACCAAGAGAATACCGAAGTCATACTGACAGCGGCAAATCTCAAGCTACGGAAGGAACTTTCTGAAATTTGGAGGATTATAAAGAGGGCCTATCCGATGCCACAGTGATGGCTCAGGACCTGCTGGAGGCTGCAGCCCATCATGTAGACATTTCTGCTCAGGGCTTTATGGTTGGAGTAAACATCGCCCACCAAGCGTGACTGCATGCTACAAAGTTCTCGAAGGAGGTTCAGGACAAAGTACTTGATTTTTCCTTCGAAGATAGAGAGCTGTTCCACTCCTCCACAGATGAGGAACTCAATAAAACAAAGGCAAGTACGCAAAAAGCAAAATCTTTGTCGGTCCTTGCCAAACCCCCAGCTAAAGTGGCCTATACACAGAGGTTGGGGACTGTAAGGAACTTATGGTGGCAACAGTAAAGACAGACACAAATGATCACAGTGCAAGGGTGTTTATTGAACTTTACAATGGATGAGATAAATGCCTAATCTAAACCTAAATCTAAGATGGGAGCAAGCTACAACCATCAAATAATAATAAGGAAGCCCTAGTGGTGTCTTGTCAAATGAAATGGGCCTATACTAAAATTAAACTATTACCAATCCCACCTGCTAAATTACAAATAGAGTGTGGGATAATGTTCACCAGAAAAGAAAGAAGTATTCACAAAATGAAAACTCAGGATGTTATGGCTGGGTCTCCCCTTACCACGTTTTAAGCACTGGACAAGGTAGGACTTCTGAGCACAACACACTCCTGGGCCTCATCAGCACGAGGTTCATAGTTCCAGTTCAATAATTTCAAAGACCTTCCGAGGCCAATTCTCTTTCCAGCAAAAGTCTCTTGCCTTTAGAAAGCCTTCTGATTCACAACGACAAACAAACACATGTTTTCTCAGTGATCTTGCACCTTGCGTGATTGCTCTATGCCCGCAGGATCTCCCTCTGCCGTGCTCAGATTCTTCTTGCAATTTGGGCCTCCCTCCGTCGGGTTCACTACGGCCTTTCTTTCAGTTCATGTATTTCTGGCACAGTTCAAGCATTGCTCATTTTTTATCAGAAAGCAGGGTTTTCTTTCTCTTAGCTTTCTTTAGACATCCCTCTGTCGGGTTCACCCTTGCCTTATTCCACAGTTCACAATCTTATCGGAAAGTGGGGTTCCCTTCCCCTAGATTTCCTCTGGCATCGGGTCAGAGACTTTCGATTTTACAAGGGATTTGACATGACCCTTGTAGAACCACGTTGATGCCTCTCGCCACCCTTTCCTATCCCTTCTCGCTCTTGCAGTTTCAAAAACAGGTCCCGGTCAGAGTATTTCAAATGAGCACCCGCATGGTGCCAGACCCCTCTGCATCTGGATCTCAACTAGGCTTTCTTCAAAGTTCAAACACACCCACATGTTCTTACTACCATTCATGTCTGTTGCTTTACTCACCAGCTGTAGCTTCCGGTCTTAGGATTTCTCTTTTGGAGACTTTGCGGTTCTGACGTGAAAAGGGCAAAGGCAACTCCCCCTTCGTCATCTTCCAGGTCGCACCGCCTTTCTTCTCTGTTTGAACTGCTGGTTTGGTGAAGCTGTCTCCTCGTGCATTAGCCTTGCTCATAGTGTGCTTCCATGCTCCACCTTTTATCCCTGTGTGAAGGTAAAAGGCTGTCAGGTGTGCATGATTATTGTTAAGTGCCTGAGTTTCCTGACCCGCGTGTTCGGGACATGTCAGGTAAATAGCTCTGGTGTTAGTCTGTTCTCTGTTACCGTATAAGAAAGTGTTTGTGTGGAAAAGGGGTGAGGGCTTCTAAATATCCTATCGGGTAGGATGGGGAAAAGGTGATACAAGGAAGGGGATACCGTGTCTCAACCCTCGGTGTCCCACTTCCACTCCCCGAAGACCCTACGCCCAGGTGAACTTCAGCCACTAGTCCAACCCCAGGAAATCGATCCAATAGGGATGGCTATGTCTTGGCCACCTGGATGACAGATCTCTGGGGACTAGTGGGTGAAACAAAACAAGGGGGGTCTGGGAATCTCTCTACCGAAACAAACACAGCCCAATGACCTGTTCTTGGGTGAGTAACCCCTGGGATAGACGCTACCAAGTCTTTAGCTCACTGTGCCTTTCACAGGGAAGACATTTCCCTGCATATCAGTCTTTGGGCCTCATTACACGGATGGCGGTAAGGGTAAATCCTTACCGCCTTACTACGAGGTCCCTTTGCGGGTTGGGGAATTTAACGCCTGCTTTTTGCAGGCGTTAAAAACCAACCCGCAAAGGGACCCAGGGAGCTAATTACGGTACCACAATTTGCGGTACCGTAATTAGCGCCTTCCCCATTCCCATTATGCCCTATGGGGCAAAAATGGGAATGGGGAAGGGCAATGGTGGAAGGGGAATTACCGCCCCGCCAACCTTGGAATGGGGCGGTAATTCCCCTTTCCACCAAGGCGGTGCCAGTATTTTACCGGCATGAAGCATGGCGCTAATAGCGCCATGGTTCTCCGCCATCCGTGTAATGAGGCCCTTTGTCTTGTCCAGGGGCAGTCCAGCACCGAAATACTATGCAATTCACCTCTGAACAAGAGTACCAACAGCAACCCCATACACGTGTTTCAGTCTTGCTGGGCATCATCAGTGAGGTGAAGCTGCGCATCTCTAAGAACAGTGAGCAAGGGGTCCACATCTGGATTGCCCTTTTAACTTAGGGTGAGACCCAAAGTTAATTTATGCAAAACAAGGGGGGTCTGGTCTGGGAATGATGCCCAACAAGGCTGAAACACATGTATGGGGTTGCTGTTGCTCCTCTTGTTCAGAGGAGAATTGCCTAGTATTTCGGTGCTGGACTGCCCATGGGCAGGACAAAGACTGGTATGCAGGGACATTTCTTCTCTCTGAAAGGGACAGTGAGCTAAATACTTGGTAGAGTCTCTCCCAGGGGTTACTCACCCAAGAACAGGTCATTGGGCTGTGTTTGTGCTGGTAGAGAGATTCCCAGACCCCCCCCTTGTTTTGCATAAATTAACTTTGGGTCTCACCCTAAGTTAAAAGGGCAATCCAGACGTGGACCCCTTGCTCACTGTTCTTAGAGAGGCACAGCTTCACCTCACTGATGATGCCCAACAAGGCTGAAACATGTGTATGGGGTTGCTGTTGGTACTCTTGTTCAGAGGAGAATTGCCTAGTATGTCGATGCTGGACTGCCCCTGGGCAGGACAAAGACTGATATGCAGGGAAATTACTTCTCTGTGAAAGAGACAGTGAGCTAAATACTTGGTAGAGTCTCTCCCAGGGGTTACTCACCCAAGAACAGGTCATTGGGCTGTGTTCGTGCTGGTAGAGATATTCCCAGACCCCCCCTTGTTTTGCATAAATTAACTTTGTGTCTCACCCTAAGTTAAAAGGGCAATCCAGACGTGGACCCCTTGCTCACTGTTCTTAGAGAGGTGCAGCTTCACCTCACTGATGATGCCCAACAAGGCTGAAACACGTGTATGGGGTTGCTGTTGGTACTCTTGTTCAGAGGAGAATTGTCTAGTATGTCGGTGCTGGACTGCCCCTGGGCAGACAAAGACTGATATGCAGGGAAATGTCTTCTCTGTGAAAGGGACAGTGAGGTAGAGTCTCTCCCGGCGGTTACTCACCCAAGAACAGGTCATTGGGCTGTGTTTGTGCTAGTAGAGAGATTCCCAGACCCCCCCCCCTTTTAGTGGGTTAAACACCTTCAGGGTTCTCACAGGACCCACACAAGGTCCGTCTCAGGTTTCGGAGGGTTCCAGGAGTACTGTGCACGCTGGGCAGAAGGTTCCTCTGGTGGTCCTCGGTTATCTGCCTCCTCTTCGGCAACAGGTGGTCTCATCGCTGAGAAACTATATCTAAATTATGTTTTTCATTGGTCTCATGAGACTCCGGTGGGAGGACAAATTCTGTCTCATCTGGAGGTGTGGCAGACCATCTCATCAGACCGATGGGTTTTTTCTGTCACCCAAGCTGACTTTCGCTTGCCCCTCCCTCAAACCCCACCCTCTCACTCTCCTTTTCAGCAGACGTAGTCACCCTCCCTCAGAGCCAAAGCGGTGCAACCTGTTCCCTTGCGGGAGCAAGGGGGGGATATTACTCCTGTCTGTTTACAGTGCCCAAACCCAACCAGGCTGGGCTGTATACTATCTTCAAACTCTCCAACTTCAATCATTTCCTACCCCAAGAGAAATTCAAGATGATCACGCCCATACAGAGAAGGTTCTCTCTCCGGAAGGCCGATTGGCACAGTGTGGTAGATCTTCAGGATGCTTACATGCATATCCTGATCTCGGGCCAACATCAGAAATACCTTTGGTTTTCCATGGGAATGGAACACTTCCAGTTTTGAGTGCTGCCGTTTGCTCTCAGCTCGGCACTATGTGTCTTCATTAAGATGATGGCTGTCATCGAAGTGTTCCTCAGACTGCAGGGAGTTCATGTCTATCCATATTTGCACGAGTTGGTCCTGCGGAGTCCTTGCGCACGGGCTGCAACGGCCAATCTTCAGTCACTCCTCCAGCTCCTGTTCCAAATAGGTCTGTCAGTTAACTGGCAGAAATCGTCTATGGCAGTTGTTCAAGACCTGATTTTCTAGGTTTCTATTGACACACTGTCAGTGCCAGCGTGTTCCTTATGGAGGACAGAATTGCAAATGTATAGGTCATGTGCCAGCTTTTCCTGGAATCCTCCCACATGTCAGTCTGCTGGTTCCAGAGACTCCTGGGATTCATGGCTTCATGCATGTTAGCCCTGACCCTTGCGAGACTGAAGATGAGAAACACCCAGCTTGCTCTTGAGTACTGCTGGTCCTAGGCTGTGGACCCAAACTCCAAAATTATGTTATTCCGATCCCATCCTCCATGATGGCAGATCTTCAATGGTGGTCATCCTCCAGAAACCTTTCAGTGGGAACCTCCTTCCAGGAGCCCTGCCCACAGGTTACGTTACAACTGACTCCTCCCTCCTAGGATGGGGTCAAAACTGCATCACCTTGAGGTGTACGATCTGTGGACACCCCAGGATAGAAGGTCTCATATCAATTACTTGGAACTCCTGGCCATTTTTCTAGCATTGAAAGCTTTCCTGCCCTCCATCATCTTAACAGAGTAGTGTGAATTCACACAGACAATTCTGTAGCAATGTTCTACATCAACAAGCAGGGGGGCACCAGGTCCCCTCCTCTGGTGGATCTAGCTATTCAGATTTGGAATTGTGCAGTCCAACACAATGTCTGTTTATAGGCCATGCACATTCCAGGGAAGATCAATGTTGCAGCAGATTCCCTGTGCTACCAGTAGGTGGGAGTTACGAGTGGGAGATGAACACCAATATTCTTACCAATATGTTCCATCAATGGGATTCTCCAATGGTGTAAATGTTTGTGACGGCAACAAACAGGAAACTGCTTCTTTATGCTTCCAGCGATGGTCTTTGAGCATTATCCCTAGGGGATGCCCTCGAGATTCCTTGGGACAACATGAAGGCTTATGTCTTTCCGTCTTTGCCGATGATTCATCGGTCACTCTGGAAATTCAGGAGCGCTTCCAGCTGCACTCTCCTCTTCATAGATTTTTGGTGGCCAACCAGGTTCTGGTTTTCAGAGCTGCAGCACCTTTCAATATGTTATCTGATCAGGTTGTTGCAGATTCCCAACCTTCTCTACCAGAGCAATCACCAGGAGTGCCTTCAGCTTGGCGGCTTGGTACCTGAGTTTAGATCCTAAGCGCAGTTGAATATTTCAGAGGATAATATGCTCATAATTCAGGTGGCATGTAAGCCTTCTATGAGGGCTCAGTACAAAAGCAAATGGCTTTGTTTTGTCATTTGTGTCTAGCTAAACATCTTCGTCCTCGACAGGCTTCTATTCACTGTGTCCTATCTTTTATATTAGACCTTGTGACCTTTGGCAGAAAATATCTATCAGCCAATTCAGCTTATCTGTCTGCAGACAGTTGCTCTTTTTCACTGGCAAACCCAGTGATCAAGAGGCACTTTGCAGGTCTACTTCACCTCTTCCAGCGGGTCAGGCCTCCTCACCCAAAATGGGATCTGCACATGGTCCTCACCACTTTGTGTCACAAGCCATTTGAACCTAGGGCCACTACCAAGCTCAAATTCCTTTCTTGGAAAGTGGCCTTCTTTATTGCAGTAACATCTGCAAGAAGAAAAAGTGAGCTTCCAGCTCTCTCTGTCGAACATCTGTTCCTAACTGTCCACAAGTATAAGTTTGTGCTCTGCGCTAATCCTTCTTTCCTTCCAAAGATTGTCTCGGAGTTCCACATAAATCAATCAATAATCATGCTGATGGTATTCGATGCAGAGTGGGTTCTTCATAACCTAGGCATAAGACAAGCTCTAAAGTTTTACCTCGACAGAACAAGTAAACTTAGAAGTTCTTTACAACTCTTTCGTACTTTTGGTGACCCAAAAGGGAAACCGGCTTCGAAAGCATCCATCTCACGCTGGATCGCTTCATGCATCTCAGAGGCCTACACAATTCAAGGACTTCAGCCCCCAAAGGGCGTTCATGCACATTTGCTCTATGGCAAAGCACCAGCTGTTTTCTTCCAGAAATATGTCCCTTGGGAGTCCATAGCAGAGGCTGCTACGTGGGCTTGCACTTTGGCTTTTTGGAGACACTATTGTCTTGACCTGAGGTCCCGGGCTGATGCCCAGTTTGGCCAGGGAGTTCTTTGGTCAGTGCTTGGGAATCTCCCACTAGTATGGATTAAAGGGCACAGGATGTATGAGTATAACAAAGTTACTCACCATAGTGACTTCCTTACTCCTAGTCCATAGTCCCCATTCCTCCATGCACCGGCCCGCCGTCCCCTCTAATAAGTATCCTCTATTTTGCTAATTGTCAAGTATCCTCTATTTTGCTAATTGTCCTTCAATTCTGGCGAAAGAAAAGGACTGAAGGGTGATGCACGGGGCGGAGCTCAGGAAGGCGGGGCTACAGTCACGTGCGGTGGCCCCGTGTAAAAATAAAAGAAGGACAAACAATGTATTTTTGATGCTTGAAAAGTGCTTCGGTCCTGTCCCGATGGATGTAACGTCCCAAAAGTATGGAGGAAAGGGGACTGTGGACTAGGAGTAAGGTAGTCAGCATCTTAAACTTAATTTACGAATTTGCAAAAAAATCACCAACAATGACATCTCAAAATGACTAAAACTTCCATGTACACCAATAACCCACTTTTATTACAAATACAATCAAAATATACAGTTCCAAATATATCCAAACTGTACATATTTACAAAAAATATTAAAAAAGAACACTCACCAACCAATAAGTCACATTTTAAAATCCATACTTGAACAAGCATAAAGAAGCAATAGCTTGAAGAGCAAGAGTTATTTTCCATACAATAAGATTTTTCATGTGCCTATATCCAAGAATTAACACTGTTAATATGTTTATAAATGTTGCTGTTTGTTTGGGTCCAATGTACCTTGATATTACTTTTCTATGAAATAAATGATTCTTAAAATTGTTGTTGAAATGCTTTTATTATATATTTATTTTGACATTTGTAAAGCGCACTAAGAGGCATCTAGGCACTGGTTTACGTGAAGGAAATGGTTACAGGGTTAGAGTCATAGGTAATGCATTGGATACGAAAGTTTGTTACAATGGTTATAACGATAAAACAAAAAATAGTAATTGCAGGTTGTCTAAGTACCCGACATTTGCTTCTCCGCTCCTGCATCATCAGGAGGATTTTCATTGCCAAATTTGTTGCATTCAAATTAATTGCTAAACTAGACATATGAGAACGGAAGATCTCATTTTGAAAACAAAAACAAGATAACATTCTTGTTGTACATTTCATATACTCTTTAGTTGTGATGGCTACCTCATAACTGTTAGTTGATGTTACCTTAAAGGGCCTGCTTTTGAGTAGAGTATCTGCATTATTTGAGATGTTTCTGATTCAGTCTTCAAAGTTTTGTTCATGTTGTTCTTTTAATTATGTTTTGAAGGGTACATTGCCTGGAAAATAACATCTTATTTGTTTTAATGAATATTTCTATTCCATTGTTTTCATTATTTTCTTTCATAATGTCTTAGACCTATGAATAAGTTTGATGTTGATATTTTTAAAAGATTGTAGTCCTTAATTGGTAGAGGTTAATATATATGCTTACCTTAGCAATGGCTGTATCTTTGTTTTCAATATTGGGTGACAGTGTCTCTCTCGGCCCTCGTTAATTTGGAAAGCCAAACTGGATCATGTTTTGGCTTCACACATTCTTATTTAGAAATCTGTCTCATTGTGGAATGTAACATCATCATGCATTATGTTTTACATATGCATGATGATGTCTTGTTTTATGTGCTGTGCTTTTGTAGTCTTTTTTCACAATTCTGAATAAAATTAGTGATTGTATATTTTAATGGTATTTCAAATTACTTTTTATTTTGTTCATGGGTTTCTTGCATTCCACGCTATTGCAGTCTTTTTTTTAGCAATACTCCGGCCACCATTTCACTTGAAATTCAAATAATGAATTGTTTTCCATAATTTGAGTTAGTGATAATTGTATATAAAGTTATTCAAATTGTTATTTATTTTATTACTCGGATTACTATTTGTAGTGTTATTCAATCATTAGAGTGTTGTTGCTATTTTTCATTAGTGTTAAGCCAAAGTTCTAAATGAATACATATGTTATGATGTGTTTTTCTGTCGGTGAAATGATTGTGACATCTTTATACAAGTGTAATAAAGAAAAATAAGCATGTATTATAAGTATCACATCTTTTTCACATTACAACAATACATAAAGTTCATTATCCTGGCTTAAACCAAGGTTACAAGTGTCTGCTTTTGAATCCAGGTTGCCTACTGTTGGTGTGATAATTCCACTAATTGGGTACTGGCAGGCTCTTTCATGGGGCTGAATGTGGAGGCAAGAGACAGGTATGCTTTAACAATTGCCTGGTAGCCACATGGGACTGAATGTGGAGGCAAGAGACAGGTATGCTTTAACAATTGCCTGTTAGCCACCTGGTGCTCAATGATTGTGAACAAATAAACCAATATCCCGTACCCAGTGTTGTATAGTTAGATCTTTTACACACACAACTACAAATGTGTGTTGATAAAGTCAAATGAATTTGTATTTAGATAATGTGGAGATCTTGTGATATGGTCAGCATAACCCGAAACTTGATGCAGACAGCCATGAACTCCCAGATGCTCTTGTGCTGCACAATGTGGCATGATGGGAAATTCATACAAATACCTTCCAAGTCTGGCCCCATTTGAAACATGGTTTTCACATCATTCATGTACTCCAGATAATTCTCCAACATGCAGCATAAGAGCATCTGGGACTTCATGACTGACCTCATCACTTTTCCTAAGAGAGTGAATTGTTTGGCCCATCGAGCAGTATACTGACCATATCACGAGATGTGCACATTCCCTAATTTCATATGTAGGCTCAAGGGATTATTGCATTCATTTGCCTTCATAAAGCATTCATTTGTTGAAGTTAATCTAACTAGACAACACTGGATATGTGGATCTTGGTTTATTTGCTCAGAATCAATGAGCACCAGGGGGCTAACAGGCCACCTGTTAAAGCATACATGTCTCTTGCATCCACATATAGTCACATGGAGGATTAGACATTATCTCTCTGAGCTAAGATGTATATATATGGGAAAGTTAGAAACAAAGTTAGAATAATGTATCTGATTTATGTAATGCAGGTATGTAGGTGATTTATATATTGCAAATCTAGCTGTTCTTACCCTGTTTGAACTCTCTCTGCCCAGGCTAAGGACCCTCTATATAGGTTTCTCATTGTACCCTTTGCAAATATGGGTTTAGATATTTCTACCTCTACTGTGGATTGTCTCTTAATAGTCTCCTGGAACATTGCTTGTCTCAGCAGACAGCCTGGGGAGCCCATGTTTGTTAATTATATGTTGAGTTTTGATATATTAATGTTGGTGGGAACATGGGAAGTTGCAGAAATTACGCTCAACCGATACAATGCACCAGACAATGTCCCCAGTGAATTTGTTATCAAACTACTATGGGTTCACCTTGAACAAAAACATGTTTATGTTCAGCCAGAAACACTTCCTCCAGATCAAAGGAACTGTGATGGGTGATGCATTCTCACCCATCATCGCAAACCTCTTCATGATCGCTTCTGAGGACAAATACATTTTCAATCATCACCAATTTAGCCAAAACATCATATGCTGGTGACACCATATTGATGAAATGTTTTCAATCTGCAAAGGCACAAGTGATTCATTACATCAATTTGTCTCATGGCTCAACACTCTCAATTCTAATCTGGAATTCTTGATGAATTATAACCCAAAGAAGATACCTTTTTGGACCTTATAGTTTAACACACCAATGACAAACTATATACCACTCTACACAAGAAACCCACAGACTGAAATGCACTCCTCTTCTACACCTGCCAACATCCTGAAAGTCTCAGAGATACTTGACCATGCATCCACTTTCTTAGGCTATGCTGCAACTATATGCACAAATCTGATTTCCAAGAACAAACAGATCGCGATCACTACCTTTTTAGAAAAAGTCTATCCCCTCTCTCTATTGAAGAGAACTGCCAAAAGAGTTTGGAACACAGATATGGATTCCTCCTTCACAGCGACAAATGCAACAGAGAAGAACCTATTTGTGCCTGCGTTACCACATACTACAAGTTTCCTCCTGCCCTCATCTAACAGATTCAAAAATACTCAAGTTCCCTGGAGCTATCCAAGTTATCCAACTACACTTTGCCTTGGAATGAGGACACAACTTCAAAGACAAGTTGGTGCAAGCCAAACACTAGACATCTACACAGAACCTGCCATCCTTTGAGCCTTGGATGTACCCCAACCATCCTGATTGAACATTTCCCATGCAGACATTGTTCCACTTGTCAGTCCACTGATAAAATAACAGAATTCACACATAATATTATTCACTGGTCACTATCATATAACTACTTGTGATGCTTTCTTTTGTAGTAATTTGTAAAAGATGACATCTGAATTTTAAATAGTACACTGCTTAGAATATTCTTGTTTGTGCCAAATATATCTAAGACATGTTCACTATAATATAATCTGTACATACATTTCCAAACTTTTTTTGAAGAAATAAATAGAAAGAGACACATGTTGAACCCTAATTATGTACTACTTTTTAAAATAAAAATAGGTAAATACTCAATTGCTTTACTGTAAGAAAAATGTATCATTTTTGAAATGACATGAGAAGTGCTTAAAAACAAGGAACAACTATGCATTAGGATATATTCTAATATTTCCGTACATGGGTATTGAAAAAAAAGTTATTACTCTAATTTCTCTCTCTCTATATATATATAGAAAAAGAAATACAGTTTTAAAATTCAATATTGGTTTGAAAACATGTACATATATATGTATATATATTCTGCAAAAGAACGTTGTTAAAGGGACGTTATTGTTAAGTTGCACTACTAAAAACCTATGAAATTCAGTAAAAAAAACTTAATTAAAGGGACGTTATGGTTCAAAGTAAAAACCGAAAAAAAACCTGAAATTCGCCAGTTATGGTAAGCTAAGCAACCATAACTCGCGCCACCATGCACTGCTAACATTAACACCCAGGACATCAAAGAGGACATCACAAATATCATTGATGACATCACTGATGACATCAAATGTCTGACTCAACCTTTTTTCCTTTACTGACATATCTAGGCCACATGGTTCTGTTCAATAACAGTCAAGAACTAAAAATTAAAAATATACTATATTTGTAGACTTATCGTTCAATTAAGTTCTTACCATAATTCCCTTAGGTTCAAGTCACATCATATGAAACATATGCATAGTGGAAGAGACAGGCTTGAAAGAAAATTATCCTTTCTGTGCATGACGATACTCATTAGGATTATCAGCACTTTCTCATACTGTAATTTCCTGTATATAACCATATTTGTATACATTCTACTCACACTTCTTCCCTTAGAGTCCAGTCACATCATGTGATACACATACATACAGTAAGTAGCAGCTTTGAAACAGAGCAAACATTTCTCTGCATTTACTCATATTTGTATGTGTTGTTGTCTCTTTGTGTTTTGTCTGTAATAATGCAATTACGTATTAAGTAGGTTTTATTAGCTACTTATTACATATTTCACAGTACACAAAACTCGAATAAAAAAGCAGATATTCATTTCACTATTCAACATGGCAAGATTATGAATAGTGCACCTTCATCATGTATGCTGCACACACTGCTTATGTTTCTACATGAGTAGCTTAGTATACTGGATTGAACTTCAGAATATAATGCTATTTATATCAATGCATGGCTTAGTGCACTAATAAGCTCATGATAATTATTCCAATGATCATTCACACTTTTTGCTCAACATTATAAGAATCCCTTGTACAGAGTTTCATGAAAAGTAAATGCACATGTGATGTCATCAGTGATGTCATCAATGACTTTGTGATGTCATCTTTGATGTCTTGAGTGTTAATGTTAGCAGTGCACGTTGGCTCGAGTTATGGTTGCTTAGCTTACCCTAACTGGCGAATTTCAGTTTTACTTTGAACCATAACGTCCCTTTAACAAAGTTTTTTTTACTGGATTTCATAGGTTTTTTAGTAGCGCAACTTAACCATAATGTCCCTTTAACAAAGTTTTTTTTACTGAATTTCATAGGTTTTTATTAGCGTAACTTGACCATAACCTCCCTTTATCAAATTTTATTTTACTGAATATACATATTCATAGTGTAAATTTGATAGATGTTTACTAGGATTCCCTTTCTTTATAAACATGTAACATGTAAACATGTAACATAGAACATACTGAACCCCTAGCTAGTGATTTTGATGTCTCCGGACCGTGCGAATGTCTGCGGACGGACGTGGCCAACACCAATACTACCCAAAAACTCAGGGGTATCTTAAATTGTTACATCATGCCATATGAACACTGTACAAGTTGAAAAACCAACACCCAAAAACATTATATATAGTAAAAAATAAGAATTAGAACTTATATATCTAACACATCAAACAACCATTTAAATACCATATATAGTAAAATGGAATATACCAAAACATGAAAGGTATGCTTCTAACATAATTACCTCACAGAACATCACAACTAGGAGCAACAGCAGATCTACAAAACAGTGAGAAGGCAATTTACCACAATCTAGTAAGTAAACTTTCTTTTTCTTATATATTTCTAAAATGTCTATATTAAATACAATAAAAGTAATATATATATATGTTTTCCTCACAGAAATGTCAAATACTTTAGAATGGCTTGAGGAGAATTTCCCACATGGTGAAATGTCTGAAGATAGTGAAACTAATGGTAGACACTTCTCTATATGACCACATTAATAAGCATTACTTTATGTACACTATATATATTTAACAGACCATACAAACAATGAAAACAATACACAACAAGATACTTTAGAACAAACTCTCCAGCGCATGGAAGAAAAAATGAATAAGCTCATGATAAATTTCCACCTTTTGAACGATTTTGTTGAGGACCATATAAAAGAAAAAAATAGATAGCATTGTGCAACATGTACCTGTCCGCCCTCTCAATATCCCAGTCAATTATCCCCAAACCATCACCACATAGAAAAACGTTTTGATGAAATTTCCATCCCTTCATCTCCTCCTTTCCATCCTCTTGAAAACCCCAATTCCCCTGTGTTTGTGTCCGTTTCTGCTACCCCTTCTCTATCAAAAATTGTACATATATATAATATAATGAAAAATAAATGTTATGTGGGTGTTAATTTAGTCCTTTGTGTTGTTTTTTTTGTTTTAAAAAAGCATGTTTTGGTGTCCCTTTCTGTTTTTTTTATTTTTTAAAGCCAGTTTTGGTGTCCGCGGACAACGTGGGTGTCCTGAAATGTTCGTAAATAAACGAAATGGGGATATCCTCAGGACGCTATGCCTGTCCATATTGCTCGCAGGCGAGTTGAAGCTGTTCTAAGAACACACACTGTGTCCTAAAAAGTTTGTAAATAAACAAAATGGGGGTGTCCTGAGGACTCTATACCTGTCCGTATTGTCCATAGGCAAGCTGAAACTGTTGTAAGAACACATCAAGTGTCCCGGGATGTTCGTAAATAAACAAAATGGGGTTGTCCTGAGGACGCTATGCCTGTCCGTATTGTTCGCAGGCCAGTTGAAACTGTTCTCAGAACACACACGGTGTCCTGAAAAATTTGTAAATAAACAAAATGGGGGTGTCCTGAGGATGCTAGACCTGTCCGTGCTGTTCGTAGGCAGGTTGAAACTGTTCTAAGAACACATCAAGTGTCCCGGGATGTTCGTAAATAAACAAAATGGGGGTGTCCTGAGGACGCTATGCCTGTCCATATTGTTCGCAAGCGGATTGAAATTGTTCTAAGAACAAACACCTGTCTGTAAATTTTTGTTTCACTTGTGTCGCACTTTTAATTAGTTTCAGGACCCGAACAGTGTCCGTAGAACACCAACGCGCATGCACAAAACAGTTTCAGTGCATTTGGTGTCCTGCGGACACCCGTTCCCTTCGCGGACATGTTCGCGAAGCCATCATGTGACCGCGCCCCGCTGAGCATGTGTTCTGATTGCGGACACTGTTCGTGTCCCGAACAATTTAAAACTACCTTTTCAGGCAATCCACAATATTTTTCAATAATAAATAAGCATAGCACAAGTCACAGACAGTAATCCTGACTTTCTACATACTTTTTGGGACTTTTTGATCCTTTTTTTGGTGTTCGATCTTTCCGCGGACAGCGCGGTGTCTGCAAAGCGTGCACAAGCACCCCTATAAAAGGCCACACCCCAGAGTTCATCCTCATTGTGTTTCTTGCTATCTTACAGAACACAGTGCATTTTTGCTGCCAATGTTCCAGATTTATTTCTGAAACCTGATGCACTGCACTACTGCCACCTGGTGCTACATCTGCCTCATCACCACCCCCACCCCCTCCAGCACCACACCTCCCCAAGGGCCTGAAGATGGGAACATGAGTGAGGATGTAGAGGAGGATGAAGCGGATGACGAGAATGGGGTAGTGGAAGTCCCTACTACCAGCACTTGCCGTGAGTCGCGGAAGGCCTGGTTCGTACAGCTTTGGTACGACTACTATGAAGCGACACCTAAGGTCGTTCCACGGTGGGGCCGTTCACAAGGTTGTTCCTTGCGAGGAGCGTAGTAGGTTGACTTCCTCTACTACATCCTCCATTTCCGATCCTGTCACCACAAGGAACACTCCTGTGGGACAGCATATTCCTCCAGCTGCCTCACAGGCCATTCGCAATGCTGATGACCCTGACCTTTCGAGGGTCACAGTTGTGTGTATGTACTGCAACGCAGTACTCTGCAGGGGGGAGAGACTTCGTAGTGCTTTCGAGACTACGGTCTAAGTGCACGAGAAGACCTGCCCACTACCTAAGTAAGGCCCACCCTACATCTTCCTCTCTCCACCCGCCCTTTCTTATCCCCATGTTTGGTGTCAACCCCTTACCCTCCTTTTCTCTCTTCTCCTAGTGTGTCGTGTGTAAAAAAACAAAAAATATATAAAACGACAAAAATAAAAAAAGGCTCTTTTCAGAGCCGGTTTTCACAGTTTAAAAATAGAAGTGGAAAATAAATGGAGCAGAGCCTTGTGTATTTTTTAGAAGTCCACGGACAGTTCGCGGACATCTAAAATTTTGGGGGGCTGCCCTATCATAACCATTGCACTTTTGTCTGGGAGGAGGTGGTGGCTCTGAAAAGAGCCTGTTGGTGGTGTTTGTTTGTGTTTGACAAACTTGAAATGGTCAACACCTACTGCAAAATGGATGGCTGTAATTCCAAAAAAGGTTGCAATGCATTTTGTAAATTTCTCAGAAATTAATTCTATACCATTAGATTTACTATTTGTGCTTCTCCTCACCACTAGCTTACTTACTACTATCATCTGAACCCCAGTTTAGTAGCAAATAAATTCAAGAATACCCATGAAAACTAGTTGTAGTTGCCCAATGCACAATCAAACACCATCACATACATCTTTATCATCATACTCAGACACTCATGCACACAGCACACATACATTGCAGAACACCCCAACCCATACCTTCTTTATTTTTTGCAATAGACCCTAAAGAATGCCTACCAAAAATCAAGTCTGTAGAAAGCAACGCAGAAGTAGAGCAAATGAAAATAGAAGTGTCCAAAATAAGCATCCATCTCTAGCAGAATTCAAACAAAACAGGTAATACAGTCATGTAGCGAAACATAACAAGTTTCAAGTACAGAAACTTTGTCTCCTCTATTAAAATGTAAAACGAAACAGAAAATGATGAACAAGAATTCAGCTAACACTACTTTTAAAACTGTTCCTATAAATCTTGATATAGTACCAAGTAAGCATACCAAAAAAAGTATTTTAGCAAAAATATTCCGCCACAGAGTCTTTCAAAATCTTATAAAAACAGGAGAGAAATCATGCACAACCCTTAAAACCTACCATAGGAAATTGATCTTAGAAGCTTTGATAGGCAGTGCAATCCTTCTCAAAAGACAGTTATTTATTTTAATGTTAAACAAAATGAAACCACTAACAAAACTAATGACTAAATTACAAAAAAGACTTCTCAATAAACGAAATGTCAACAAAAATAACTTCTTAAATATCTGTGGAGGTGAGTGGAGTCACACTACAAGCACAGAACCATATTTTAATGAGGAAGCATACAAACAAAAGCAAACAAATACAATTGCCATACGTAGCAGTGGACAAGGTTATGAAAAAGTTAATAATACCATAATGGAACAAGAAATACTGCTTACATAAATATCGCCAGAAAACTTAGAATTACCTCTCAATTCAACTGAACCAGAACATCTAGTATACAAATGGCCATGCACGTCAATGTGTAACATTCCCAAAAAATACGCCAATTCCTCAATCAGTATGTGAAAGGCAAAGACAAAATCAAAATTAAACTACTGCAAAATATGAATACCTGTCCAGTGTGCAAGTACACAGGACTACAAGGACATTCATTGGCCTGCATTTCAGGACCTAAGACATCTAGTCTATAAACTGTACTATGCTAAAAGTCCTGCTTTAGCACTAGCCAATTTAAATAACATTATTCTACATAGTACAGCAAAGGACCTACTTGAAAAAATCGACTATATCCAGCAAACATATTTTGGAAGTGAAAGCCACTTACAGAATGAAATAGCTTTACAACAAATTAGCAACATTTCTACGCATGGCAACCTTCTACTACACACATACAAAAAAGAAATACTGAAATTTAAAAGTACATCTGCTGAAGTACCAAACCATGTGTGTGTACGTTGCTGCAGAACTTTTTTTATAAAAGTAACACAAAACCTGTAGACCTAACATACAAAATAGAAGACAATGAAGATTCTAAATGGTTTGAATTAGCTCTCTACCTTATAGCAGAAAACAAATACGAAATAACTGACCCCTTAATACTTTGCAGTTACTGCGCTATAAAACTTGACAACAACCAAACTCCTTCACATGCTATCACAAATAATTTTGAATTATTCCCACTACCAAAATCCCTACAACATCTCAATTTATATGAGAGCATTATAATTCAAACAGTGTACCCGTTTCAAGCAATAACACGCCTTCAACCAAAAACAGCAAAATTACCTCCCTCTGAGTTGGTGAAAGGCATTCGTGGCAAAGTAGTGTATTTACCATTAGATTCAAAACAAAATGTGCACACTCTGGGAGTGCAACGTCCTATGGAGCAATCTTTAATTATCTTAGTAAATGGTGTACCTACAAAAGACAAAAAGAATTGCCAACGACTGGTAGACTTACATAAAGTTAGACAAGCCTTGCAATATCTAAAAGACAATAATGAATACTACAAAGAAATTAATATTGAAGAAAACTTGAAGGAAACCACTGAAATAATTCAAGAGTCACCAGAAACTGGTCAATTTGAGCTTCTAGATCGTGCTACAGTATCCAATACTTTAGACCATTATACAATTCATCCATTGCACTCTAATGACACCGTAAAAGATGCACTAGAAACGTACCAAAATGCGACAAACAAAAGGATCACCAATCAGCGTATGGGAAAAAAGTATAGAAGCATGTGCTATTCCTCTACTCTTTCCTACTGGCAAAGGAGGAAGGTACGATGATAGACCTATTCAAATAACAGCATCAGAATACCGCTCATTACGGATGTATTCTGAAGATCCCAGATTTAGACAAAATGTGGAATACATATTCCACCGACTCTTTGAAAGTGAGCTAGCAACTCTATGTTACGGAGTTGCACCCACATTAAAATCAGGAACCCACTTTCAAAATATGTCAGCTACGCAATTATTACAAAAAGTGCAAGAAAAAGATGAGGTTTTACAATCAAGTATTACAAATCTATTAGCAAACATGTGTGGTACTAAAGAATACTGGTTCCGACGTCATGGAGATGTACGTTGTGTGATAAGAAACCTTGGCCCACCCACTTGGTTTGTTACATTAAGTTGTGCAGAATATGCATGGGAAGATTTACATGATTTCCTACGCATATCAAACAAAAACAAAACAAACATAGATATATTAACACCTGGAGGACTTTGTTCTCTAGAACCTGTTAATGTTTCAAGATATTTTCATCATCGCTTCATTGCTATGCTACACTGTATTTGGAATAAAACTGTTCCTCCCCTCGGAGAAGTGCAACACTTCTTTTGGAGAAAAGAATACCAAGCCAGAGGAGCACCACATATCCACATGCTTTTATGGATTAAAGATGCTCCTAAATTTGGTCAAGACAATGATCCGACTGTGTTACAGTTTATCGAAAAATATGTCACTTGTGAAATTCCATCGAAAGCAACAAATAGTGATCTTCATGCACACATTTTACAATTTCAAAGACACAAATGTGGCAAATATTGTAGTCGCAAATACAAAAACAAAGGGAAATACTACACCAAATGCCGCTTTGGTTTCCCTAGACCAGTTACAAAAACAGGTCAAGTGGACAACTTCATTTCTTCAGTTAGACATAGTATTAAAGGTAAATCACCTAAAATACATATTACATAAAAAGAACAGAAGAAGAAAAATATATCAATGATTACAATGCAATCATTGCCCTCTTATGGAATGCAAACATAGATGTGCAGTACATTGCAGACAATTCCACTGCAGTTGCACGATATGTTACAGCATACTTAAACAAAGCAGAAAAAAACAGAGCTTCATGACCTCTGGAATGACCTGTCATCAGACAAAACACTGTCTCAGAAATTATAGAGCTTGGGCATAAAAATGCTCTCCCATAGAGAATGTGGCTTCTATAAAGCAGCAGATCGTTTAACCGGTACTGCTTTGTATGGAACATATAGTATGACTAAGTCTTGGTTCTGCTAAATCTAGAAAAAGAGTTCTGAAATCATACGATGACATAGAAACAATAGCCAAAAATGATGCCAACAGCCAAGACATTTTAAAAAACAATTTGCTGGACACATACTACCCAAACAGAAGTACCACTTTGGAAACCATGTGTCTATACCACATAGCCCAAAACTTCACATACAAAAATAATATAAAACCCGATGAAAAGAAAGGTAGATACAGAGTGTCAAATTGTGAAGGCAGCTTAGTAAAACTCACCAAACCACATTTAATTAATCATATCAAATTGTCATTAAAGACTCCTCAACATAAAGAACTATATTACATGTCCCTGCTACAACTCTTTAAACCATGGAGAAAAGAAGAAGAAATACTAGATAATTATGACTCCTACGAAGATACTTTCAATGCAAATGAAAGCACTATAAATGATGTAAACTTTACACACTACAAAACAATGTTGCACAATGAACAGCAACACGAAGAAGAACTCCGGGCCCAACTAGATAAGGACACTCCTGTCAGTAGTCAACCTTCTGTATCAGGAAGCCAACAACTACTGGGACAGCTACTAATAGCAAATGAGGCTGAAGTAGCTATGACGGAAGTAGAAAACACCATGGGCCTCATTAGGACCCTGGCGGAGAGGGTATTACGCCAGCGTAGTGCATGGCGTACCTCTCCGCCATACTACGAGTTCCCGTAGCGCCATGGAGGTTTTCTCCGCCTGGTTTTACCAGCCGGAGAAAACCATGGCGCTACGGGACCTCGTTGTTAATTACGCCACCGTATTTTACGGTGGCGTAATTAACTCCTTCCCCACTCCCATTATACCCTATGGGGCAAAAATGGGAATGGGGAAGGGCAGAATGGGGATTGGGGATTTACCGCTCCGCCGAGGTCGGAATGGGGCGGTAAATCCGCCAACCCCCATGGCGCTATCGGCGGCTTTCCGCCATGCTTCGCGGTGCATTTAGCACCGCGAAGTCCGCCTGGGTCGTAATGAGGCCCCATGTGTCCGTATGAACATAAAGAAGACTTAACTATACTACAATCAAAACTAAACAATGAGCAGCGTAGTATTTTTCAAGAAGTAACAAAAGAAATTGCACATGGTGTACAACATGAAAATAAAGAATGCACCTGCCAAAATTACAACCCTATACTAATGTACGTCAGTGGTGAAGCTGGTTCTGGCAAAACAATCTTAATCAAAATCATCAGCAAATTCCTTCAACAATTGACAAACAACAACTGCCAGCTGTTGTCACTGCCCCCACAGGTTTAACTGCCAACAACATAGGCGGTGTCACTTTACACTGATTACTACTCCTGCCAGTAGAACACCAAAACAAATTAGACTATTAGAAACTTTCTACAGAAGCCGCAATGGAACTAAGGAGAGTATTAAAACAAATGAAAATGCTACTAATAGATGAAGTGAGTATGGTCTCCAACCTAATGTTGGCTTTGATTCACCTCAGATTACAAGAAGTACTCAAAACAAACTATGAAGAGCTCTTTGGAGGAAAACACATTATTGTTTTCGGAGATCTTCTTCAATTGACACCAGTGAAAGGTGAGCCTATTTTTAAAACTTTAGGAAACAAACCCTGCTGTAAAACTGTTGGCAGCATAGGAAATGTCAACCTTTGGCAACATTTCCAATACAGAGAATTAACAGAAAACCTGTGCCAATCTGCAGATCTCACTTATGCCAACATCTTAAAAAGTATTAGAGTTGGTATACTATCTCAAGAAGCACAAGAAATATTGAAAACCCAGCACATTCATGCACTTTATGGCGATAATGCATGTGCTACAGATGTTAGGGAACAATTAGTGCACATAAATGTCAATTGTATGGCCTTAATGCCAACTCTTGCAAGCTGTTTCAAATTCAGTGAAACAGTGTTAAAAAAAGAAATGCAACCAATAATTGAAATTAGCGCCACAGACAAACTAGACGTACATGGTATGACACTACCCATGTGTGAGCAAGCCCCAACAAGACTAAATAGTTTAGAAAATTCAATCTCCAACACAGCTGGATTGGAAAAAATATAAAAATGATCCTTAAATTGTAGAGTAATGCTTAAACGTAACCTTGACGTGGATCAAGGACTAGTTAATGGAGCACTGGGTACAGTTGTTGGCTTTCAAACATACCCACGTGAAACAACATTCAGTTTGTCAATATTCTCTTTGACAAACTTTCAGAAGTGAAAAGGATGGGACGCTCAACAGCTCGATTCCTTCTCTTAAAAGATATGTATGTACGCAGAGAACAATTTTATCTAACTCTTGCATACGCAGTCACCATTCATAAATCACAAGGTCTTACCCTGGACAAAGCACTGATAGACATTGGTAACATAGTCTTTAAAGAAGGCATGAGCTACGTAGCACTATCACGCTTACGTACACTTGACGGTTTATTTCTAATCAACTTTGATGCAAGTAAAGTAAACACTGATATTCCTTGCATTTTAGAATACAATAGACTTTGTTCACTATACACCCCCATCTAAAAACATATCCTGTTCCACAAAAAGTAAAACGTTATAAAAGAAAACTACATCAAACTGAAATGCAACAGGATGTCACTACAAATCCTCCAAAGAGAGTAAAAGAAACTAATACTTCATCAAGTACCACAAGCAAAAAAGAACCTATTAGGGAAAGTAAAAAAGGTACTTCTTCAAAGAAGGAAGACAAACTCCAAAAAAAGCACTCAGATACAGAACTACCTGGTCCATTTAAACTTTCAAATATAACTGGGTTAAGTTGCTACGCAAATGTAGCAATGAATATTCTATTTCAATTACCACCAATTGTTGACAACATTTACTTACACAGTACAGATCAATTGTGTTTGCAAATGTTAGTACTTCATATAAACGCAACAAATAATCCTGACAACACGTATAGTGTTCATGGAATAAGACAAGAATTGGACTACTGTGCTGGAATGGTAAAATTCACTATAAACTCACAGGAAGATCCACAAGAATTTCTAATGTACTTACCACAAGTACTGGAAAACAAAAACATACCTATAAATGAAATCTGCCTGATTTCATACATGTGGAAACATACATGCACTCTCTGCAACAATGCGACACACAAACAAATCCCTAATGAACGCTTTGTGTATGTATCAATACCTAATTGTGAATCTGTTCCATTTCAGCAACTTGTACAAAATGCAAACCATGGTAGATTATGTACTACCTGCAATTCGGATAAACGCTCCACCTTACTAATACAAACACATAGTAAATACGTAATACTAATGCTTCTATGTTACAATGCAGATGGTACCAAAAACAACTGCAAACTGACTGGATTCACACATGGTCAAGTATCACTTGGTAACAAAACCTTCATAACGATAGGTATAATCTACAACGCAGGAGCCGCAACCAATGCAGGTCACTATACTGCATATATAAAATAAAAATGTGGATTGTTCGAATGTAATGATAGTACCATTACTCTAAAGCAGAGATTACAAGCAAATCTTACAAACACTTATTTAATCTTCTTAAAACCAAAATTTATTAACTAATCTGTACTTAAACATTAACAAAACTTCTATTAAAAAACTATAAACTGTTAGAATATGCCAACAGCTATTTAACTGCCCCAAGATTCCACAACAACTAAACAGATAAATGAATACCACTAAATGATATAAAAAAATAAACAGTTAGAATATGCCAACTGGTATCTAACTACCCCAAGATTTTCAATAACCAAACAGATAAATCAATACCACTTCATTATAACAAAAAATAGACAGTTAGAATATGCCATCAGGTATCTAACTGCTCCAAAAATCTGCAACAAGCCAACATATAGAACATTAGCCAGAAACAACAAGTGAACACTGAAAACAAACAAACAAATAGACTGTAGCATAACAAAAAAGTTTTTTTTTAATCCAACATGGATTTTATTTCCCACAGACCCAATGATTTAGCAACAAACACAGAAACTGAGCAAATTGCACAGCACACTGGTTTGTAATCTACTAAATATGAGGGTAAAAACAAAAATGTTGATTATTCAATGTTATAAGTCATTACAAAATACCAACACTAACATGATCTTTTCTTTTATCACATAAATTAACAAGAAATATATGTACTCCAGTTACTAAAGCAAACAGTAAGTATATTATAATAAGTACAACCATCGCAGCAAATCACACCCATAGTGACTTATAACTTCAGTGCTTATAAATTTGGTCTTGGACATGCACCCAAGACTCTAGGCCCTGGCCACAACCACCGCAGCATATCACACCCATAGTAGCTTATAACTTCAGTGCTTATAAATTTGGTAATGTCCATGCACCCAAGAATCTAGGCCCTGCCCACAACCACCACAGCATATCACCCTCATACTGGCTTATAACTTCATTGCTTATAAATTTGTTGTTGGGTCCCAAAGTTATAAGCCACTATGGGTGTGATATGTTGCGGTGGTTGTGGCCAGGTCATAGAGTCTTGGGTGCATGGCCATAAGGCCATGCACCCAAGACTCTATGACCTGGCCACAACCACCGCAACATATCACACCCATAGAGTCAAACATTTCAACTATGCCATATGGGCACTTTTAATGTCCATGAACATTATGAGTGTTCTTAGAACAATTTCAACTTGCCTACGGACAATACGGACAGCGTCCTCAGGACACCCCCATTTCATTTATTTACGAACATTTCAGGACACCGCATGTGTTCTTAGAACAGTTTCAACTTGCCTGCGAACGATACGGACAGGCATAGCGTCCTCAGGACACACCCATTTCGTTTATTTACGAACATTTCAGGACACCGCGTGTCTTCTTAGAACAGTTTCAGCTTGCTTGAGAACAATACGGACAGGTCTACCGTCCTCAGAACACCCCCATTTCATTTATTTACGAACATCCTAGGGCACATGATGTGTTCTTAGAACAGTTTCAACTTGCCTACGAACAATACGAACAGGTATAACGTCCTCAGGACACCCCTCATTTTGTTTATTTACGAACATTTCAGGACACCCGTGTTGTCCGCGGTCAGAACGAACACAACAGGGGTGCCTAAATAAATACAACATTTAACCCATCTCTTACTCCCCCACCCTCCGCAAACAGTCTTACACGCCAACACAATTCATTAAATAGTATTTTTCCACCAAGTTTTACCACACTGTCCACCGAAATCTGACGCACCATGCGCTCTCAACTACCCAATCAGCGAACACGTCCAATGACCGTGGACACGACGCGCATCACCCAGCCAATCAGGTTCCTGTTCACGGACCGAACATAGATATCACTAATTTGTTGTGACCTACTTTTTGGACCGCTGCTCCTGGTCCAAATTTGGTGAAAATCCGTCCAGCGGTTTGGGCTGTAGGCATGATAAAAGTTTTTTCCCCAAGTCTATGGAAAAAAAAGAAGTTTTGGGACCCCCTTATAACTTTGCCCCCCCTGGACCAAACCTCACCAAACTTTGCAAAAAATTTCAGAGTGACCCATATACTTCATTTGCAAAGTTTGGTGAGGATACATCCAGGGAGAGCAAAGTTATAAACCACCCAAAAAGGGCTCTTCCTATGGAAACAGCAACTTAACCATATATATATATATATTTCTTTCTGTGTCTTTTGTAAGTGATTAACATGCTAAAATTGAAATAAAACAAATACTGTACAAAGTAAAAGTAATCTTTAAATAATATCCAATTTTCTTATGCATCGACTTTTGTAAATGTCATAGATGATGTGACCAGGGATGCCATCAGTGATGTCATCTGTGATATCATCATTGTGATCATAGGCTGTGTAACAGGGGGAGCGAAGTTAAGGTGGCTTTTTTTACTGAATTTCTGGGTTTTTGTTGCGTTAAGTTATCACCGACTGAACTGGACATTTTGGGAATTATTTGTTATAGAATGAAACAGTTATTAAGAAAAAAAAATGCTGTTTTCAGCCTACTCATATTCATTTTCCCATAGAGAAAAAGTGCAGTTTTTGAACAGCTATAGTGCAAAAACCTCTTGGCAGAATTGGACCAAATAAGAAACAATTTGGGCACATGGATTGACTTAATTTCCTTAACTGGTTCAGAACCATCCAGTAGTTTCTAAAATATTCAACTGAGATTGGGTGCCCTGAGCCGTAGAACACTTCTTTCTGTATTGGTGTTTTGCTGCAGAGAAGCTAAGAGAGACTAATAGGTTTCACTTGTTGGATGGATTTGGATGAAATGTTCTAAACCAAGTAATTAAGAATGGTGTGAAGAATGTATAGTGGCCACGGCATGTATAGTGGCCAATGCCGAAAGATGTGTCCAATAAGTGGGTCGAAAAGAAACATATTGGGGAACATGCACAGAGGACATGGTCAAAGGCTGAGGCTAGTGGCCCGGTAGTGTTTTCAAATGTGGAGTGGGCACGGACAAAGGACATACTCAAAATCCAGGGCTGTAGGCCGTGGCTAGTGGGCCCAAAAGACATGTATTGTGGCCACGGCTGAAGGCTGTGGCCATCTAGTGGGTGCAAATGAGACATGTTGGAGGAACACATACAGTGGACACAGCAGAAGGCCATGGCCAGTGGTCATTGCCGAATGCCATGGCTAGTGGCCCATAAAAAACAATGGTATAACGAAACCCTTGAAATTCAGCAGTTGCGGGAAGTCATGACAAGCTTAACTTGACACGTTCCCATTGATGTCCCCCATAATGATGTGTCCCCCATAATGCCATTTTGTATGTCATTCTGAATCCCATATTTATAATATGTATGTACCAATGGGCTTTGCAATGGGAATGCACTGAGTTAAGCTGGTCATGACTTCCCACATCCGCTGAATTTCAAGGGGTTGTTGTGTTAAATCTAATCATCTTAACTCTCTCTTAACCAAGGTTTCTTTTCACTGAATTTAAAAGGTTTTGTTGCTCTGTATTTTTCGCGTTAAATCTGATCATCTTAATGCCCCCAAACTAAAGCCATTTCACTGAAATTCAAGGCTTTTCTAATAATATAGTTTCTCCAGGGCCCATTAGCCATGGCCTTCGGCCGTGGATACTGTACATGTTGCACCAATAGGTTTCTTTGGGGCCCACAAGCCCTGCCCTTCGGCCCTGGCCACTGTACAAGTTAGACCAATAGGTTTCTTTGGGGCCCACTAGCCATGGCCTTCGGCTGTGGCCAATGTAGAACTTAAACCAATAGCTTTCTTTGGGGCCCACTAGCCAGGTCCTTCGGCCATGGACACTGTACATGTTAGACCAATAGGTTCATTTATGGCCAACTAGCCATGGCGCTTGGCCGTGGTTAATGTACATGTTGCACCAATAGGTTTCATTGGGGCCCACTAGCCATATACCCTTTGGCCGTGGCCTCTGTATAGGTTGAACCAATAGTTTTATTTGTGGCCCACTAGCTTTGACCTTTGGCACATAGACCCAGTACCCCCTGCCTAGGATAAGCAATCACTGTAGGTGTAAAATTACTTTTTTTTGTTTTTCACTCTCTCCCCATTCCCAAGGGATTCCCCCAATAATGGCAATGAACTACAAATACAGCAGCATTAACTACACATGCCTGCACAATTCCCCCTTGTATTCACCCAATAACACTCCAAAAATACTCCCAGCACTCACCAAGGCACCACCCCTCTCTCCATGGTCTCACCACTCCCTTTAATTGCATTTTACCTCTCCCTGCCATTCCTCCCTATCACTAATTGGTTCGCGTGACACCTTTTCTTCTTTGAGGTGGACTTGATTGAAATGCGAGGGCTGAATTTCTGAGGTTTTGATGCGTTAAATTTGACCACCTTAACCCTTTCTTAACACATTATTTTTTCACTGAATTCCTGGGGTTTTGCTATAGAATAGATTCCTCAGGGCCCAGTAGTCAGGGCCTTCTGACATGGTCACTGTACATGTTGTACCAATCATGTTCTTTTGGGTCCATTAGCCATGGCCACTGGCCATGCCACTCCATTAATTTATTACCAAACACCCATTGCTCCCTGCCCAGTAGTCACTGCAGATGTCAAACATGTTTTTCTTCTTATTCCCAATATAATTTCACAGTAATCATTTCCAATAACAGAAATTCCTGAGGTAGAGTGGTGATTGGTCAGAATTAAAAAGTATTCCACGTCCTCACAGGAACTCAACATGTCTCCCTCTTCTTTTTTCCAGGTCCTCTCACTACACTCGATTGCTTTTCCCCTCCCCAACCCTCTCCCATTACTCCCTATCACACATGAGATTCACGCACTCTTCCTCTAATAAACAGAACATTTTCTACATGTAACTGGCTCCCCAACCCAGCCCCAAATCCCCAACTTCACATGGTGTCTTCTTTCCTACTCACAACCTCTAGCCTGATATGATTGGTATTACTATTGATGTCGGTATTGTTAGTAATATAGCGCCTATATCGCCTATGGACTGGCCATCTAAGCCTGCTGTTCAAAACAATCAGTGTTCCCTTAGGAATAACTACATAAACAGAATAGTTTTCAGTCACTTCTTGATGTCCAGAAGGTTATTCGACTCTGTAAGGTTGTGGGGGAGTTTATCCAAAGTGTGATTGCATCCCATTTACTCCTCCAAATAGTGTTTTGAGTCCCTTCATTTGCAGCGTCTCCTGGTAATATTGCCGAAATCACTTCCATCGAGCAAAAAAAAGGTGGCTATTCATTTCTGCATAGTCTCTCAGCCTCTCTACTGCAAAGAAGAAAGGTTGATATTTTTTTAAAATGATATATGGTTTAAAAACAACCTTTGCAACATTATTTTATTAGAACAAAAACAAGCATTTTAATGTAATTGTACATAATATCACATGATCCCGCACTTAGTGCCTACATATTATAACCACTGACTACATTTCAATTCATCACACATATCGATATTACACTATAATAAACGATTTCAGCATTGTTACACGATTATAAAAAATTTCATACACTGTAAACTTATAAAACCAGTTACTATGAAGGGAATACTAAACAATTAATCTCACATTTTGATATTGCACAGTATTAAGTTAAAACATACAATCTAGCATTTGTAAAACAAAGTAAAAACACATTTACTAAATCTCAATTCACCAGGCATACATAACAACCAGTAAAAAGTTAAATATGGGAGGACTATGTGAGAATCAGGCCCAGTCAAATTTCATAAATGGAATCCAGAGCATAGACTAGTTTATAAACAGAGTTAGGAAAATGGGTAGGAGGACCGATTATGCCGAATCCCCTACATTATTTAAATTCATACACTTTGTAAATGACACTATTGCTAGACCTTCTGAAGTATTCTGAATATTGATACAGCAGGACCATATGTAATCATCATCCCCATTTTGTCCCCATTTCGCAAATTTTGCCAAAAAAAAAACAACCTTTCATTACACAATGCAGGGCACGAGAGGAGTACATGTTTTACAGTTTTATTTATGTATTTATTTATTTATTTATTTATTTATTTATTCATTCATTCATTCACATTTGTTGAGCGCACAGGCAGCCCGTGGGCATCGTGGCGCTTGTTACAGGGGTTGAGAATGATTTATTTACATACAGAGAAGTCATTGCTTAGTTACAAGAGGCATACTGCACATGCAGATGTGAAAGAGGAAGATAGAGAAAACTGAGAGAAGAGAAGTGTTGTGTTAGTTAAACAGTGTAGTTTTTAGTTTTTTGCGGAAAGCAAAGAGAGAAGTTTCTGCTCGGAGTGCGCTAGGTAGTGCATTCCATAGCTTAGGGGCAATATAGAGGAAACTTATTCCTCCTGCTCTAGCTATTTTGATGCATGGGACTCTTAGTTGGTTGGTGTGGCACTGTCTAGTAGGTCTGGTAGAATGTGTTCGGGTCAGAGTGTCAGACAAGTAAGAGGGGCTGAAAGATTGATACATTTTTGTCTAGTTGTAATAATTTTAAATGTAATACGCTCTCTGACTGGTAGCCAATGTGCTGTTTTTCTGGCTTGCGTAATGTGGTCTCTTTTAGGTATATTGAGGGCTGCTCTAAGTACATTGTTCTGTGTAGTTTGGAGTTTGTTTAGGTTTATTTTAGAGGTGCCGGCCAATAGCGCGTTACAATAATCTAATTTGGCTGCAATGGTGGCTCTGGCAATAGAGAGGCAGTTATCTTGGGTTAGGAATGGCTTAATGGCATTAATGAGCTTGGTGCTATAGGTGGAGGCAGAGACAATGGAGTTGACTTGCTTGTCCATGGAGGGTGAGGCGTCAATATGGACTCCTAGAGTTTTAACAGAGGATAGGACTGGGATGACACAATTGTCTATGCAGAAATTGGAGTAGAGTGTGTCAAGGTAGGTGAGAGTGGATATTTGACCAAGGATGAGGATTTCGGTCTTGTCTCCGTTAAGATATAGACCGTTACTCCATCCATCTTACAAAATCGACAGTAAGATTCTTTCATGCCTATCATTTTCCTACGTATGAGCACTTTACGTGATGGCAATATGTTCCAACAGAGTTTTAACAGAATCATCCTAGTATCAATTAGGAAATTGTAAGAAAAAGGGCAAAATAACCTGCGTCTCTTATGGTCCCACTGTAAATGGGTCCAAGAGGGATACGAGTGAAATCTATCTGTGGTGACAATGCAGACTCTCTCATAGAGCTATCTTTTAAACCCTTCCAGATTTGTAATAAGGGTCTCTCTATCCATACCAAGATCTTTCAAACATTGATCACAAGTCTACCAAACTCCAATTAAAAAGTATTCTGGTTTTATCCTCAACCACATACATCCAATAATTTACCTAATTATGCATAAAGTGTGTAAAGGAGTGGAGCAATCGTACTACGAAAAAGGGCTAACAATCTCCAAGTCACCCGAATCTCCAGGGAGGTCAATCCTAGTTCATATCTGATTACTGCCGGTGGGATAGTGTTTGGTGTATTGAGCACCCACCTCCACATCATTCCCTCTAATGTTTCCCAAAACTATGCCAACTCACGGTAGTGTAATTCCATTCCATATACTGCCTTGCCCTCATAAAAAATAACCAAGGGTTTAATGGAGAAACACCCATATTTTTGGTCCAATTTAGTCATCTGTTTGGAAAAGATACTAGCTTTTTGTCTAAGACATACACCGAGCCATCAGTGGAAATCCTAAGTAGAATCCTGAGTAGAGCACACTGGTTGATTTATCAATGGGGACCCCTTGCATACTCCAGCTTTGTCCTTTCTTTATCTGACCCCTCAACAGCACCATAACACGTGTTTTCTTGTTAATAACAATCAGTCCATTCGCTTCTGCATAATTTGCAAATGTGTTAATTAAACGCTGAAGGCCCACGATAGTGCAATATAGGAGTAGAAAATCGTCAGCATATGCCAACCCAGGGATACTGAACTCACCCAGTTTTGGTGTAATCAAATCCACCTCCGTCAAAAATTCCCCTATATTGGATACATATAAATAGAAAAGACATGAAGCAAGAGCACATCCCTGTCTCAGACCCACCCACGTCAGGATCCTCCGGGATAGATTTCCATCAATGTTAAGTCTAACACGTATCCCTGAATTGTCATATAGACCCATGATAAACCACAATAAACCTCCCGACAAACTACACTTAATAAGCTTGGACCACAGGTGGCTCCAAATAACATGGTCAAAGGCTATAGAGTGATAGATTGAGGCCACATAAATATCTCCATCATGTCTTTCCCAGGCTGTTTCCGGTAGCGCCCTCATAACCAAACCATTAAGGTCTGTGGAATGACCTGTCCGAAGCCCCGTCTGAAATGTATTTAATCGCTCTGAAGCATTCATCCACTCATTTAAGTGATAAGTAATATAGAGGCAAACATTTTACAGTCAACGTCTATTAGAGCAATTGGCCGATAGTTTCTTGCCTGATTTCTCTCCCCACGTTTAAAAATGGGAACCACATAAACTGTTTGCAAGGAGGTCTCCATTTTCCACGATATTCTTCAAGAGTATGGTGAGAACGTGCACCCAAACAAACGGCTGCCTAAAGTTGTTGGTGAGCACATTGGGACCAGCCGCCTGTGAAGTTCTAGTGCTTTTTATCAACCCTAACACCACCTTATAGTTGATAATAGGCTGTCAGTCTCCAAAACAGTATGTGGGCAGACAACTGACATCCTCAACTGGACCTTCTGGTTTAACCCCATACAGGTTGGAAATAAAATCTACCCATTGAGTATCAGAGACCACATTCAGTTAGGTAAATATGGTGGAAAGCTCTTGCATATTGATCAGCGTCCAAAATTTCCTCAAGTCTCTTTTAACAAGGGTGCACAACATAGTGCCAGCATCCTTTTGCAGCACCACTGCTTTTCTGGACTTTCAATCGTTTTTATACCTTTGTTTAACCAGTCTAAAATTTTTTGTGTTTGGTCCCAATTCGAACAGCAAATCGACCTCAAGGATCAGAGCATAGACGCTTTCTCCCTGGCCAATTGTAGACAAAAAGTATGTCTATGTCTACAGTATGATGTACTCAACCTCATACCAGGATTGGTTCTGGCCCGATCAATCAAGCAGCCCAATGAGGTGTCAAACTGGCTAGGGTTAAATGCATGGAATTTACAACCTAGGGCACTGGTACTCATAAGGAATGTTAATTCACTGTTACGGATATTGTTAGCAGACCATCCTATCCCATTACCATGCCCCACAGTACTAAGATCAGTTAGATCCCCTTTGGCCGTTCTATTTAAAAGTATGTCCAAATCCACTTTCAGGACACTATGGTCACTCCAGGTGTTCGCAAAAACCCTAACCCCTGTATTCAAGTCGGATAAAACTGCATCTGTAAAAATATAATCTATAGTTGAGAAGCTATGTCCTCTATTCCAGATTGGTATGGCAGTGTTTGATGAGTCCAGGCCCCCATTTAAACAAACCAAACCCATAGATTCTAGTGAGAGATTCCACATTCTCACCAATTGTCACTTTTGTTTTCCTTTGGCCATACCTGGTAGGGTCTCCCATGGTTCATTGTCATTGTTTGATATACAACAATCTGAATTAAGATCCCCAGCCAAGAACACCCTACCCTTGGGAGCATCCCTCTGCCAGTCCTGTATTAGGGTAGTAATAACTTCTAAAAAACTATTCAGTTCTCAAATCCCATTATGCCAGTAGACATTAACAACCAAAATGTCAAGGTTGACCACATCAGAGGATACTTTAACTGCCATGATCCCCAAGGGGAGATCAAACACAGGACTTGATGTAAAGCCTAATGTCTCCTTTATTGCAATCCTCAGACCCGCCGAACACCTCCCTACCTTATTCCATTTTGAAAATTGGGAGAACACCACAAAACCATCTATAGAAAAATTATCCAGATCCCTTGTCTCTTGTAAAAAGATGCAGTTACTCTCTCTCAGCATGGCAGTGATTTCAGGGTTGGTTAACATATGTAGATTCCACCAGGTATCCCCTTACAGAAGCTTCAATTGTACTTCTTCCTCAATCAACCCTTTAACATCTATATGTACTGAGTATGCATCGGTTCCGCAGGGCTGTTTTGATTTGGTCCCAATCATCCTTCTGTCTGTTGAGGCCTCTATAGTGCTGCCTTGCATGCCGTGGGCTTTGTCTGACTGGTTGGAACACCACTTTTAAATTCTCACCATTCTGGAAATTGCTTTTTACGGGATGCTGCTCCTCCTCAAGTATTTTTTTCACGCAAATCCCAATTTTCTCAGGGTATCAATTTCTGTCATTAATAGATTCAGTACCAGTTGGGAGTTGAAATAGATATTACATTTCTCCCATTGATCATAATCTGAAAATTGTGTTCTGTTAAGGTCACAAGAGGATAAAAGGCTTACATTCCCTGGTACAAACACACTGGCATCTTCCGACCCCGAAAGCTCGTCATCTGTTTTATTTTAGTGGCATATGAAACATTGTTATGGTTGACATTAGCGTCCTTGAGTGTCCCATTGCCACCCTTCTTATTCTCGGGACCAGGACGACTCTCACTGCCTTTCGCTCCACCTCAGGAAACTCCATAGTCTCACCATTCCCGAGGGTTCCAATCACGTAGGCCAAAGGAATCATTCATACAAACATTGTTTGTTGGGTTTAGGAGTACATTTGCTATATACAATTTGCCCCAGAATTGATCCCACTCCAGATACTGTATAACATAGAGTCCAGGGGCACCCGAATTGTCTCTCACTGGGTAGCAGGCCTCAACCACTACCGAACCAGGCAGGGTATGATGCAAAGCTTGGGAAATACAATTTCTCAAACAATCGTTTTCCATCTCGTCTTCTATCTTGGGCATACCCACCTCCACCGGCTCTACACCCTACTCAGAGGAACTGACTCAGATTTAATATTACTTATAACTAGAGCAGGAATCCCGCTCAATACCAGTCCCCCTATAAATGTTCCTATCCAGTGGAGCCTCGGCCTCCCCCAATTTCCTGGGTGGCTGAAAGCCCCTCATTCTTTCCATCATTACGTTCCATCAGAGGTATCACCAAGAGATAATTTTGAATACCAATCTCAGCCCTTGCCTGTGCTAACCCCTTAACAGCATTCTTACTATGGTGATTGTGATCAGTTAACACTGGCTGCTTCTCCCCAAGACTAATAACCTCATCTGCCATTTCATCAATTCTATCCCCAATACCAATCCAAAACCCGGGGTCATCACTTTCTGTATACCATTCACTCTTAGCATTCTCTTGGCCATCGACTCTGCAATAGTTAAATTGCGGAGATATTTACGTGATGATGTATTGTGTTTTTTTATGTTTTTAACATTCCTTGGTGTCTTGGCAATATCTCCTTTTCGTTATTGTTATGTATTTCCTCGTGCTTAGGGGCCTCGTCAATGGGTAGATCTATAATTTCAGATTGAGCATTGGGGGCAGTCCGAGCAGATACAGTTCCACCAACTGAGGAGTGCACCTCAGACATCCCAACCTCAGTTTCAACATTGCATTCAGTGGTCTCTTCAGGCATTCCTCCCAAACTAGGGACACCTCCTGCCCCAGTGGCAGGTGACCCATGTTTTGCTACTTTTATTAATTTCCATCAGACCGGCCCTCAAAGCAAGATCCTCAACCAGGGAGGTCTTTTGTTGCAGAACTAGACCAATACCCTCTAGTCTGTTGAACATCTCTGCCAGGAGTTCAAAATGTTCTCTAACTTCTGCCCAAATATTATCACATAAGTTCACAAAGGAACTAAGGACCAAATTTAAGGCTGATATTGTGGGTTGTGTTAAACAAATTCTGCCGCCTACTTCCCTGATGGTATGGTGAAGTGGAGCATCTACAGAGGGATCATCAATAATCTCTGATATGAGATCCCTTTCTCTGAGCCACTGTTTGCATGCTCATCAATAAAATGAGTTAATTCCGTGGGCGATCCTGTAAATGAGGCATCACCGGTTTGTTGAACGATGCTATGAGACAGGGAATCAAAATTATTATTTCCATTATTTTCCATAGCGAGTGCAGGAAACTCTATGATACTCATATAATGTATCTCATGATTTCCTCTAGGGGTCCTTAATCCATCGTCCATTTTAGAATGGTCCAGTCTTGCAATCCCCCTCACTGGGATTATGGATTTCATCTCTGTACTAGTGCATGTTTTTTTCCAGAAATAATTCATAATTTTCTGCCCAGCAATGGGGGAGAAAAGAGAAGTTTGTTTCAATTTTTATTTTTTTTGTGAAGTGTGGGGCTTTAAAGTGTTTTGGATAGCCCCGTGTGTTGACCTGCTTCCTCTCACAAAATGTAGAGATGTGCCATTAAGAAGTGTTGTTTGTTTCAATTTCTTTAGCAGGGTTTTACCCTAAGGTGTTTTATGATCTTCCCATTAGTGCTCATATCGTGGGTAGTACCATCCTCTCCTTGTGTACCAAATCCTACCATATTAGAGGTGTCAACTCCTAAATTATGAGTTAGTACTGCCACTATCCGATCTTCTAGATGGCCAATACATATTTCCTTACCAATAATGTTGGCATTTGTATACCCATCGACCCTCGATAAACCCAGGGATTGTAAATTAGGTATTTCTTCCCCCAATGTAAGGCTAGTTGCAGACAAACCAGTGATAGCCTGTCCTGCATTATAAATTTGAGCTATAGTTATACATTCTTCTTTATGATCAATACATTTTTCCTCTAAGCCCTGCGGCTCGGCCATAGCACTTGCATCCACTATTCGATCTATGATCCTCATGTGCTGACTCATCGGGTGTGGCAGGGTGTGGCAGGCAGGCTGAACCTGGTGGGCGTGGCTTCAGAAGCTCAGCTATATAATCTGCTCCATCCTTAAGGCTGGTGCTTCATGTTACTGTGCACTCGCGTGCAACGTGACGCTCACCGCCGCTTGGACCAGTTTACTTACCTTTACCAGGCATTCTCCTGCATACTCACCTCCAGGAAACTGGTGCGTCATCGCTTCATCTGCAGACTCATCTCCTGACATCCAGTGATTTTGATCCCGACGCCGCAGCACTGTGCTCCGCATCCACAAACTCGGACCCTGTGAAGAAGAAGAAAGACAAGCTTCATTCCTCGAGCTCCGCATATTCTGCTGGGCTAGCAACATCACATGCAAGGGAAGAAAGCAAAAGAGCAAACATCAAAAGTGGAACGGACAGCAATACAAGATAACAAACTTTACAATACAACAAAAACAGCCAAGGAAAGACAAAGGCAAACAAGAACACTTACCTTAAGTATAGAGGCATAGTTGCAGCAGGACTGGACTACCACGTCCACGGGACCAGTGAATGAATTCGGTCCACATCATACAAGCGCCCCTGCCAGAAGCCACAGGACGGAGTGCTCTCCAAAACTAATCAACAGGTGAGCTTTCCAGGGACAATGCACCCCACGGTTACCACGGTTTGGGAGAAGGGGTCTGGAAGGGGATCAGGCGCACAAGCTGGCATACTCACGCCCTCTATTCTCCATGCAGGAGCAGTCCTGAGCAGCATCACCTATTACCACCAGTCACCACATAAGTGCAGAGGGTGAAGTCGGACCCGAGCGACCTCACCTTTGGGAGGGCAGCAACCGTGCCCTAATGCCTCCGCAGAGAGCTGGTGAGCGTAACAGAACGCGAAACCTCTTCGAGTCTCTGCCTGGGCATTATGGAAACTTCTGAAACTGACAAGTTGGCCTGATTACTGGGAGAGTCATGGGCTGAAGTTCATGCCAGGAAACCAATGCCCTAAGGAGGGATCTAATTGTGAACTGGGAGCGGACAGATGAACTAGCAAGGCAAATGCTCCAGGCACAAGCAGGCCAGGTCCAATTGCCGGAGTATGCCCTCCCTGCCGCGCCTTCACAGCCCACGCCATTACAGGTGGTTCTTCCAGGGGGGTTCCCCTGGCCCCGCACAAACGCTTCAGATGCGATCCGAATAAGTACGCCATCTTTATGAATCAATGTTGCCTCCATTTCTTGTGCAGACCTGGGTCATTCCGCAACGATCAAGCAAGAGTGGCATTTGTACTCTCATATTTGGGAGGTAGTGCAGCGGACTGGTCAATACCCTTGGTAAACCAGGATGATCCTTTGCTTCGAGACTTCAGAGGTTTCCAGCGTGAAATGGAGAAACTATTTGCACGGCATACTCAAGGGCAGGCTCTGGACAATAAACTGTTATCACTACGGCAGCGTAATCAAGACCTACTAACATATATCCCTTCCTTCAATCATCTGATAGCACAAACTAACTGGCCAGAGGAGAAAATATCTACGCTCTTTTACCGAGGCTTGCGAGGGGAACTTAAGGATGTATTAGCCCAAGTAGTAAATCCCCCGGAAAGATGTGCTGAATACATCAACCTGTCAGTGCAGATTGATCACAGATTGCAGGATCAGAAGATGGATCGGGCCAAGGATGAGGGGCGGTTGGTCTATGTGCGACCCCTTGAGAATCAAACCAACTCCCACGATCAGTCTGAGCCAATGCAAATTGGAGGATTGCAGAGCCCACTCACCAAGGCAGAAAGGGAGAAAAGGAGACATCAGCAGCTTTGTTTGTACTGTGGAAAGGCAGGTCACTATCTCAGAGAATGCCCAGTAAAACCACCCAGGAAAGCGGTTGGAGAAACTGACAAGGGTGAAGAAGAAGAACAGGACTCGGGAAACTCCCACGCCCGGCAAGCGTAGGGGTCCACTTGTCGAGCGGTGAAAAGGAACCTATAGCGACCTCACATCTAGTCATCCCTGTGCTCCTGGTAAACCACAAGCAACCATCGAAAACACATGCCTTGGAGGCATACATTGACAGAGGGGCTGTGGGAAATTACTTGAACCAAGATCTGGCTACCCGGATAGGCCTTCCTCTCCGACAGAAGCAGGTCTTGGAAAGCGTCACAGCAGTTGATGAATCTCAGCTATCATCCGGCCCAGTGACGCATTACACCAAGAAGGTCACGCTTCTGTGTCAGGATGGTCACCAAGAGACATCACCTTTAATCTCATCAGCGCTCCTCAGTTCCAGGTGATATTGAGAATGCCTTGGCTGGAGACCCACAATCCCAGGATTGACTGGCATAAACGAGTTCTGACCATTCCAGACTTTGCCGACACCTGTAATAGCAAGGGATTCTTATTAAAAGGTCTTACCAACCCAGGTTCGTGAAAGAAAAAAAGAAACCATACTGGGCCTCACCAGTTCACTACCACCTGAATACCTGGATTACCAAGCTGTCTTTCAAAAAGACCAAGCAAACACCCTACCTCCACACAGACTGTATGACTGCCACATTGATCTGGTACCTACAGCTCAAGTTCCCTGCAGCCGGATTTACACCCTAACAGAACAGGAAAACCAGCATCTAAAAACCTACCTCGATCCGTATCTGGCAAATGGCTTCATTCATCCGTCCAAGTCCCCTGCATCCTCGCCCCTCTTTTTTGTGCCTAAAAAGGAGGGAGACCTGAGAACTTTCATTGACTACAGAGGACTAAACCAGATCACAGTAAAAAAACGGTACTCGTTACCGCTTATCCCCGAGCTCTTGGATCAAGTCAAAAAACGCTCAGATATATACAAAATTAGACTTACGAGGGGCCGACCATCTAGTAAGAGTAAAAAAAGGAGACGAGTGGAAGACGGCCTTTCGCACGAAATATGGCCTTTATTAGTATCAGCTTATGCCCTTTGGACTATGTAATGCCCCGGCGGCGTTCCAATTTGTCATGAATGACGTGATCCGTGAACTGTTGGACGTCTGCGCTCTTGTCTATATTGATGACATTCCTATCTATTCAACCACCAAGGAGGACCACGTCAACCATTTCCGGGCAGTTATGGAGAAACTGCGTCAACAACGGCTATATGCCAAATTGGAGAAATGCTTCTTTCATGTGACAGAGGTAGAATTCCTTGGCTTTATTCTCACACAACGGGGCGTACGCATGGACACGCGCAAGATGGACGCTATCCTTAACTGGCCCTCACCAACATCCATAAAGGGAGTACAGCATGTACTCGGGTTCGCCAACTTTTATCGCCGGTTCATTCTGGGGTTCTCCCAGATCGTCCACCCAATAACCTCCTTACTATGGAAAAATAAACTATTTACAGGGTAATTCATAGAATTTCGCACAAAAGTGGCGCATGCAGCTGGTGCACTGTGTGCGCGTGCGAATGTCTGCGCCAGCCGAGTGTGCTAAAATCGATATCGGCAGAGCGTATTCATGGATTTTAGCCTCCAAAACCAGCCGTGGCGCAGTGTGGTGCAGCGAGCCTGCAGCAGCGCCAGTTACGCCCCCAAGAACGCGCTCGCGCAAGGAAAAGCCATCAAAATTCACAATTCAGCGCAAAGGGCTGCGCTAACCCTCGACCAGTATACAGGGCTGCCAAACAGCAAACGCAGAGCGGGGAACGTGTATTACTGGGGTGCGCGGGCAGTGCCACATGCGATTTCTGCAGGGTATGTGTATTTCTGGGGTTCAGGGAAGTTTAACATGCGATTACAGCACGGTATGTGTATTACAGGTGTGTGTGGGAAGTTCCACACGCGATTTCAGCAGGGTACGTGTATTCCTGGGGAGCGGGGAAGTTCAACACGCAATTACAGCAGGGTACGTGTATTACAGGGGTGCGCGGGAAGTTCCACGCGCGATTTCAGCAGCGTACGTGTATTTCTGGGGTGCGGGGAAGTTTAACACGCGATTTCAGCAGGGTGCATGTATTACTGGGGTGCGTGGGAAGTTCCACACGCGATCTCCGCAGGGTACGTGTATTTCTGGGGTGTGGGGAAGTTTAACACGCGATTACAGCAGGGTATGTGTATTACAGGGGTGCGCGGGAAGTTCCACATGCAATTTCAGCAGGGTACATGTATTTCTGGGGTGCGGGGAAGTTTAACACGCAATTTCAGCAGGGTATGTGTATTACTGGGGTGCGCGGGAAGTTCCACACGCGATTTCCGCAGGGTACGTGTATTTCTGGGGTGTGGGGAAGTTTAACACGCGATTTCAGCAGGGTATGTGTATTAATGGGGTGCGCGGGAAGTTCCACACGCGGTTTCAGCAGGGTACGTGTATTTCTGGGGTGCGGGGAAGTTTAACACACGATTTCAGCAGGGTACGTGTATTACTGGGGTGCGCGGGAAGTTTCACATGCGATTTCAGCAGGGCACATGTATTTCTGGGGTGCGGGGAAGTTTAACACGCGATTACAGCAGGGTATGTGTATTACAGGGGTGCGTGGGAAGTTCCACACGCGATTTCAGCAGGGTACGTGTATTTCTGGGGTGCGGGGAAGTTTAACACGCGATTTCAGCAGAGTACGTGTATTACTGGGGTGCGTAGGAAGTTCCACATGCGATTTCAGCAGGGTACGTGTATTTCTGGGGTGCGGGCAAGTTTCACACGCGATAGGCCCTGTGCGAGTGGGGTATGTGTATTTCGGGGGTGCAGGGGAGTCCTACACGTGAATTGGAAGTGTGGGTCCTCCCAGGTGTTCCATCTAAGCCCTCCACGGCCCCTGCAGGCAGACCACACCACAGGGGACTACCCTGCACCCCTGGTCATGTCCCGCAGGCAGCCCATCCACCATGGTCATGCCCCCCCAGCCAGGCCACATGTCACTTTGCACTAGTGATCACCAACGCATTACCCCCTTGCACCCCCACCCCCCAGCAGTGCAGGGCACCTGCCAGCAGGCACACACTCATGTCCCCCAGCACCCCCACCCCCCAAACAGTGCAGGGCACCTGCCAGGAGGCCCCCACTCATGTCCCCCAGCACCCCCACCCCCCAGCAGTGCAGGGCACCTGTCTGCAGGCCCCCACTCATGTCCCCCAGCACCCCCACCCCCCAGCAGTCAGGGGCACCTGCCAGCAGGCCCCCACTCATGCCCCACTCATGTCCCCTTGCACCCCCACCCCCCAGCACTGAGGGGCACCTGCCATCAGGCCCCCACTCATGTCCCCCAGCCAACACGTCATCACAATCTAAATCCCTGGCCCTTATGGCCAGCCTCCACATGCCAAAGACCCACCCAAGTATTGCATCCACCCACATAGAAATGCCAATTACATGATACAACCCCAATGGCAAGTATGTAAATGAACACATGTCCGTCACACACACACAATGGGTGCAAGTGAATGTCAAAACCCATATCATGACATGCATGAAACCAATGAGATGATACCACAAATGGAAGTATAAAAAAATATATATTAAAGATAACATGAACGTAAATCAAATTACACACACAACAATGGGAATAACAAAAGAAATGGTCCATGTCCGATAAATTATGAAAATCCAGAAAACATAAGCAAAAGAAATCAAAAAAGAAATGTTGTCCAAAGTCACAGTTCAAAAAATCAAATGCAAGGGAAAATAAAAAGTAAAAACCATTGCTCCATGGTGAACACAAATAAAATATTAAAAAAGATTAATCCAATGTAGAACTATGTACAATTGAAGAATCCAGGGTCCATGAGCCCAACTTAAGAAATGAAACCTACCAAAAACTACTACCTAATAAAAAAACTATATACAAAAATGTGGTCCATTGTCCAAGCAGTCCAAAATAAAGAAAAAACGAAAGGAAACCTAATACTAACTAACTAACTATTTACAAGGGCAGCGGGCAAGTCCAACGACTCACATGTTGATGTCCCAGGCCAGGGCATCACCGAACTCCTGATCGATATCCCGGAGGCGGTCCTCTTCCATGGCCCAGAGGGTTCGCAGGGACGATGACATCTGGAACTCCAGGTCCCTGCGAATGGCCTCGAGGCACTCGGCCCGCCTCAGGGCCCTACGCATGGAGTTTTCCGCCCTGACCATCGTGAGCCGTGCCTCTTCCGCCCGCTGCCGCTCCGCATCTATCGCATGGCCCAACCGCTGCCACACAGAAGACACTTCCCGTCCAGGGTCCTCCTGCCCTACGGCCGATGCCTGCCCCTCCGATGATGAAGGCCCCGAGCCATCATGGCTCCCACCTTGTTGCTGCTGCTGCTGTGCCGCTGCAAAAACAAAGAGGTGATGGCTGGAAGGTTTAGACTGAATCTTAACCATTGGCATTGCTCGGGGCAACCCTCCAGACCATCGTTCTTCGCCTGCCAAGCCATTACAGAAGGGGAAAGACCATATGCAAATCAGGCATGGCCCCACCCCAAAAGGGGCAGTCCAGCCCGAACTGCTAGGTCACATCCCTTCTGCACGAGACCACAAGCATCCCCAAACATGTTTTGTACTTGTTGGGGCTCATCAGTGAGGAGTAGCTTGGGTCTCTAGGCCCAGCAGGCACGGGACCCACGTCTGGGCATACCCGTCCCACTCGGGGTGACAAAGCAAAAACAAAGAGGTGATGGCTGGAAGGTTTAGACTGAATCTTAACCACTGGCATTGCTCGGGGCAACCCTCCAGACCATCGTTCTTTGCCTGCCAAGCCATTACAGAAGGGGAAAGACCATATGCAAATCAGGCATGGCCCCACCCCAAAAGGGGCAGTCCAGCCCGAACTGCTAGGTCACATCCCTTCTGCACGAGACCACAAGCATCCCCAAACATGTTTCGCCCTTGTTGGGGCTCATCAGTGAGAAGTAGCTTGGGTCTCTAGGCCCAGCAGGCACGGGACCCACGTCTGGGCATACCCGTCCCACTCGGGGTGACAAAGCAAAAACAAAGAACACCATCGCCTGCCAAGCCTGTGCCCTGGCTCCTGCTGCCTGCACATCCTTCTCCAGCTGGGGTGCAGTTGTTGAGGTGGCCACCCCTGCTGGACGTCCGACTCCCGACTGTGGCACGGATGTGTCCTCCACCAGTCTGGCCGCAGGGTCAGAGGCTGCTCCACAGGGCACCCAGGTGACACAAGGGTGGGAAGATGGCACGGAGGACAACTGACGCATAGGGGGTTCAGTTGAGGAGGGGGTCAGAACAAGATCCAGAAAACGGAGGAATCCGGTCCTGGTGAGCTGTCCGAGTGGGTCAACGCGGTCAACGAGCCATGCGAGAAGACGTGCTATCTCCTCATGAAAAGAGTGCAGGTCAGCTCGCATGGCACGTTGATGCAATGCCACCCCACCCAGGACAGGCTCAACCCGATGCCGGATAGCCACATCTGCAGGGAGAGGAAGGCCAGTTGGTGTAAGCCAATCCCCTCCCTGAGAACGGGTCTGGACTTAGGTATCCTTGCTGGTGCAAGATGATGCAGTCACAGGATCGGGGACAGGATTACACACAGGCACCTCCGCGGCAGCCTGTGCTGCCTCCTGTCCCTGCCCCTGCACTGCACCACTAACACCAGTGGAATCCCCACCTCCAGACCCCGTCTCTGTCCCTTGCATGGCCTCCTCCTCCACCAAACCCCCCACCAACCTGGATGACTCCATGCCATCTTCCTCCGTCGGGCCCTGTGGGGTCTCAGCTGCCCCTTCGGCTGCCGAGGAGTCCAACTCCAACCTCTGCCTCTTGGACCTCCCCTCGACAGCTGCGACCTGGGACGCGGCACCGGACTCCTCACTCCCCAACGAGATGACAACCTGGGAGGGGAGCCGGGCTTTGCGTCTCGGGCTGGCAGTGCGATCCCTGCCGCTGGTCTCCGCAGCACCTTCTCCGCTCTGTTCATCAGTTGACGCTGCAGACAGGGAGAGATAGGAGACAGGCATCAGGGCACTGTACAATGGACTCATACACACATGACAGTTGTACATGAGTGGCATTTTGTCATGAGTGGCATTGTCAAACTTCAGACATGGTATCACAATCCCCAACACACATGTCATTGCAACTCACACACATGAGCTATTCCACAGCCATATTGCAACAGCCAGCACCATCCATACACATACAACAGCATGTGCAGCCAAAGGTGAGCCAGACATCACATGAAACACAGGGAGTGTACTAGACATGCAAACACGCCACCACACTTACATGCATGTGTACACCTCCGCCAACTGTCGCAGTGATGAGATTGGCATCCATGTCACATCTGGCAATCAGTCTTCTACATATCAGTCTCACATGCATCCATGTTGCATCACTGTTGCACCCATGTCAAATACACACACATGCACATGTACACAGTGCAGATACATGCAGCTGGAACCAACATCCATGTGTGACACCACAACCTTGCCAACTTACATACACAGTAATCCAAACATGTGTGCTCACACATCTGCATTTGGCCTGCATGCTTACCCACACATACACCATCCATGTGTCTCACACATGAAAGGATTTGCATGTATCAGCCTCACAGCCCTGTACGTACACATCCATACATGGCCCTACAAAACCACACGTACAACCTGCACACTACTGGCACACCACCACTCTCAAAGCTTCCAATCAGTATGCATGTACACTTACCGCTCGACTCCAGACGGGTCTGCCTCTCAAGGACCGGGACGTGGAGCGCTGGGCATATGCGTTCCAGGACCCTCTTATGATGTTCGGACAGGTGGCCCCAGCGCCCCTTAGCATCCGCTGCCTTCAAAAGGTGCCGGGCCTTGTTGAGGGTCCTGGACCTGAAGTCCTCCCAGCGCTTCTTGACATGTTGGAAGTCGCGGACTGCCACCCCCTCCTCCTTGATGGCAGTCATGATGTCCGTCCAGATCCGAGTCCGTCCTTCCTTGTCGGCGGCCGAACTTCCGAAGAGAGCATCATACTGCCCCAGGACTTGCTCCACCAGGACACCAACTTCGGTGGCAGTGAAGCTGGTGGCCCTCTGCCTCTCTGGCTGGGGTTTGCCAGTGGTGCCAGATGGTGTAGTGCCCGACATGGCAACCCCAGAGGCAGGTGTGGGTGGGCAACTGGGTCCTGGGGCTGGGCTGTGGAGCGATGGAATAGCAGTCGGGAGTCTTCGGTTCCAGCAGGTGTGGTCACAGCAACAGCACGCCTGGCTGACGTGCAGGCAGCAAATGGCAGGGCATGTGGGCAGCAGGCAATCAGGCAGCAGCAGATGGCAGGTGGGAGCGTGCTCGGGGCTCTGGGGGGCAGTAATTCGGCCTTCTGGGCATGAGCGTAGTCTTCCGTGTGTGAACGCGTGGCCAGCTTGATACGGAGTGATTTGGCACGTGAAAATCTTGCACGTCAGCGTGTAATTCGAGGAAAGGCCCTTAGCGCGTAAGCGCGTCAGCGCACGTACACGATTTCATTGGACCAAAGGCCCTTAGTGCGTAAGCGTGTCTGTGACGTGACACGCGTGGGTGGTTCCCTCATAGCACGTGATGACAGAGCACACGTGGAAAAGCTGCACATCCGAGTGTCAGCGCGTGTAATTGGAGGAAAGGACACGTACATGGTTAAGTGACATTTACGTGTGGGCCGGTTTAAAAGGTACGTGTAGAACGCCATTTTCTTGTATGTGCTTTTCGTGGAGAGCGAGTGGGTGAATTCTGTACTTCTTATCGGTTCACACACGATTACTTCACAGCGTTTCAAGTTCGTACTCCCTGTTTCCTCTGACAGCTTTAATTTTACTACTTTTTTTGGGCCTGTTTCCTCAAACAGTGTTCACTTCTCCTTTTGTCCTGTCTCCTCAGACAGCGTACAAATTTTCTTTTGGTGGGGGTGTTGCCAAAACGCACACATGCATATTTTTCACATTCTTATTCCAGGCAGACAGTGAGTTCCGCATGTACTTAGCAACTGTGCTTGCCCCGTGTGTCGCACTCCCCTTCAGAGGTCATTGTAGGCTGCGTGTATTACGCGTACGCTTATTTTGTGTTTCTGGGTGCCACAGCGTAGTGCGGGTTCATTTTTCCATGCACGTGGTCTATGAGGGGTTGCGTGCACGTTTATTTTTGTTTTTGGGCTGCCTGTGCGTTGCGTGACCCGTCATCTTCCCCCAGGGGTCACAGACAGCCTTGTTAGAGCACTAGGGTACGAATTCCATCTAGTACCCTACCCCTTTGACCCCCAATTGCCCAGGACAATAGTTTACTGCTCCTCCCATACGCACAACGACATCAGTGTCATGGCTGGGAGGCGACCAAGCGGTAAGGGAGCCAAAGGTGACCGACCTTCAAAAGGTGGACATAGTGGGCACGGTAGGGGACGTGGCCAGGATTTGCAGGGTGCCCCTAGACCCCCATGTGTGGAGGACCAATCAGGGACACCCATGCTCCCCCCCATGGTTGAGGGAAACGTGGCTGAGACCATCCCAGCTCAGCCCCTGTTGGACCAGCCCATTGTGGCACCTGACCTGGCACAGGATGACTCCTTGGCTGACTTCCAGGTCAGCAAGTCTAGGCCACGTGTGGTGGTGAAAGTTGTCACCAAGGCACATGGATTTGGGGCAGCTATGTCATCTGCTGCCCCAAGTATGCAGGGTGGTGAGGCTGCAGGGGCAGCTGCAGCTCCATCCGCCCCAGCTCTAACTCTCCCAGCCAGGACAATGTCGGTCCTGGTCCATCATACTGATGTTCCCCCTGCCAACATCACACTTCAGACAATGCCTGCACCAAGTCCTATGGTCAATGTGCATTCGCACACTCCAACAACCCAGTCCACCGGTGATTCTGCCCCTACTGACCAGAGCGGCGTTAGCCACTCTGGCTCCGCTCCACCTTCTAAAAAGCGGAAGAAAGGTGCTCTGGCATGACAGTCTGAGACCCCAGGCACGGCTACACACTCCAGCATGTCAAGGAAGCCTTGCTTTAATGACGCAGAGCTTAATGCACTTGTGAGCTATGTGTCGCAACATAGCCACAAAATGGTGGTGACTGCAGGGTCCAAGACCACACCTGGTCAACGTAAGGCACACTGGCAGACCATCGCCAACCACATAAGTGCCCTTGGATTTGTGAGGCGCTCAGCTGATGATTGCTACAAGCGGTGGAACGACCTGAAACGCAGAGCAAAGGACAAGCTGGCCTCAAATCATGCCGCTACTCTGGTGACTGGCAGTGGGTCTCCACAAGAGGACAACAAACTCACTGAACATGAGTCTGTTGTTGGGACCTTCGTCACAGAGGAACAGATCCGAGGTGTGGGAGAACTACCTGATTATGAAGCATTGTCCGGTGAGTGCCCATGCGTGTGTGTGTAGTGCATGTGTATGTATTTTGGGTGACGGGTTCTGATTGAGTGCCAGGTGAGGGTGTGTACTCCAGAGTGTTATGGGTCACCCATTTCCTTCCTCACATGGGATCATGTGCCTTGTATTTGGCTATGACTGCATCCCTTCTGCCCACAGTATCCTATTAGGTCCACAATTGTGCAGTTGACCTTGTACTGCCATCTTGCAACTAGATTGGTCAGAATTTGTAAGTGTGCCTTCAGGATAATATTTTCCACTCTCCCCTTTTTTGCTAGATATTTATCAACCATATTGTGACATATGTGATATGCTTTGGTCATTGTTTACTGGCCACACTGGGGCAATGCTTTACGTGGTTATGTACACAAAGAGACCATTCAGGCTGATGGAGTATTGGCCAGCACAAACGTTTAGATGAGTGCCTGTTTCCATGTGGAAAATGACAGATGTTTCCTGCGATGTCAATGTGACGAAAAATAGATCAGCCAACTATTACTGTATTCTTGTACCTTGCATGTGTTGCAGTGAGTGGCACATGTGTACTTAGTCCCAGTATGCGGCATTTTTCATGTCATCATGTCCACCTCACATGGATGGTTGACAGTACTCAATCACTGACATATGGCTGTACTTGTCAAATGTACCATGGCTATGCTAAATTCCATCTGTGTGCTGCCATGTGTCATGTATGTGTATTGGACATGCAACTCACAGGCCAATGTGTGATGCAGTGCTACCCAGCATGCAGCAAATGTGTTGCTCTCCCATATTGGTGTCATCAGTGTCTGCCTTTTGCCTCCCCTTACTACTCAGTGACAGTGCAGGCATGGGAGGGTTATAGTCATTTGGGACATGTGTGAGTCATGTACTGGTTCTGTAGCTTGACAGGCCTATTTGTGTGCTATGGTGCTAATGCCTGTTTCCATTTTTTCTCTTTCATGTTTTTGCAGGGGATGACGCACTTGATGCTGTTGAGGTTGAGGAGATGGTGCAGACCCATGAGGAATCCCAGGCACGACCGGGCACCAGCGGGGGATGTGGTGTGGTGGTGGGTGAGAACCCAATCCTCCTGCAGACCATACTTTCCAGGAGTGTCTCTAGGTGCACCTCCCCAGACCTCTATTTAGGTGCTGATTGGGATGATGAGACCTATATGCGTCACAGGTAAGTGTTTCTGGCAGGGATTCTGTTCTGTACAACCCACCTGCACCAGGGGTAGATCCCTCTATGGGGATGTCAGTGTTGGTAGAGGCCCTTTGGCGGTTACGGATGCAGGGTCACAATCCACAGCATCTGATCCTGTTCTTGGGCCAGCAGATCAGAGGGGGAATGCAGTCCTGCAGCCTCAGGCGGTGCCAGCACAGCAAGGTGCACATCGCCTTGCCCCAAACAGGTGTGGTGCCCACTGACGCGGTGGCCGTACGCCACCAGGCAATAGCATATGGGAGAACTCCATGTACGCTATGGCAACCCAACAGTCAGCATCAGTTGAAATGATGGCTCAGGCAATGGAGAGGGTGGCCACTTCCATTATCCCCCCTGAAAGGCGGATGGAGCAACTACAGCAAGCAACAGACTCCATTTGCCAATCACACAGGGAAGACATGTTGGCGTCCAACAGGGACCGATGGGCGGCACTTGAGACTCTGCGCCAATCCATCTCAATAGAGTCCCAGGCCCACAGGGAAGCCTTGAGTGAAGAACTCAATAACCTCGGGCAGACTCTTCTTGAGCTTGAGACTTCCGCTAATTTTAGGGCAGAACAACGGCTGGAGCACCTCACAAGTACGCTCTCAGCTGCGATGCGGGCAACTTGAGGAGATCCGGGCAACACGTCAGGTGTTGCATGGGGATCTCCGTACTATAATCCTCCAGAACGAGACCTTCCACACCCGCATGCTTGCTGCCATGGTGGACCATACCAGGGCTTTGCGTGGGCTGCCTCCCATAGCACTTCCACCTCCTGATGCAGCAGCAGAGGGTCATGAGAGCGACGGCAACAGTTCTCCCACATTGGCATAGCCGTGCAGGCCATGAGCCCATGGAGGTGTTTTTTTTTCCCAACATCCACACAGGTGGCTGTTGATGCACACCCAGTCCTCGGACCTCCTGGGTGCCCGCCCCAAGCCCCCACATGGCCATATTTGATTTTTGATTTTTAATTTTTGATATTTGAATTTTGAATTTTGAATTTTGAATTTTGATTTAGATTTGTTTTTAAAATAATTTCACAGTGTGTTTCCTTGTGTGGCTCCCGTGGGCATCCACTGTATTCCGGCTGGGCACATACAGGCTTGTCCTGAGTTTGGGTTAGATGCTTGGGTTCATGAGACAAACACCCCTCCTGCTTCCCGTTTCCATGGGCTTGCAAAGGGTGTGACCAAGTGACAGGGATGTACACAGTGACGTTGGGCTCCCATGAGCTGTGTGGGCAGTCTGTAGTCAATACTGTGTAGACATTCCTTGTGTATATTGTTGTTGTATTGTACACTGCATGGTGTATTAATGTATGTTTTTGCTTCCATGTATCCCTCTGAATTTGCAGGTTTATTCCTCATGTCTTCAAAAGGCCGTCTAATTTGGAGATGGAGTTCATGTTGTATGCAGTACACAGACCAGTTTTGAAGGCTACAAGACTACAGTTTGAAGGGGGCGATGTGGTGGCATATTCAGGTTGTATGACTACGACTACTTTAACTTAGTACTGTCATGTTTTAGAAATGTTTGAACTTGTCTAGATGCATTGTTTAGTTGGTAAGTATTTGGTCATGTGTGTTGTTAGTTCAACATTACTAGGAGCATATTGTGTGTGGCCAGTTTCCATTAGGGACACTGTACTTTGTGACACTTGTGTCAGGTTTTTGGGATTGCTTTGTTTGCTCTCACATAGCATGACATGCCATGGTGTGTTGGGTGGCGGTGCTGGGGAGGGGTTGGGTGACATGGCACTGTTCTCATGTTGTATTTTGCAAGGGGATCATGCATTTAGCAGCATATGTGTCTTTTGATGACACAGCATTGGTGGTGTTTCTGTAGGTAGGGATGCACACATTTTGACACTTCCAGGTGACCAATCTCAGGATGGTATGGTTGTGACAATTGACTGTCCCTCATGTCATCATCACTGATTGTCAGCTGGTATGTGACAGGGCTGTGTGCACTCCACAGGGGTGTGATTCTAAGTGAAGTAATTAGCCACCAGCTGTGTTCGGGCTGCCTCACTCCGTGCCCTTTCCCCTCCCATGCGCAGCGGGCGTGCATGTGGTTGGGGATGTGGGGGCTCCACCATGTCCACCGGCAGGCCCGGCGTGTTGCAACATCGTGCAGGACACATGCTGCCACTATGATCCTGCACACTACTGGGGGAGCGCATAACAGCTGCCCACCAGAACGGTCAAGGGAGCGAAAGCGTGACTTGAGCACTCCGAATGTGTGCTCCACTATGCCCCGGGTTGCAATATGGGCTGTGTTGTATCTTACCTCGGGTGGCGTGGTAGGATTACGAATTGGCGCCATCATGTGGGTGCTCAGAGGGTAGGCACTGTCCCCTTGGGAGGTGGTGATGGGTATCATTAGTGGGGTTGTGACATTACTCAGTATCTGGCATGCTTGCATGTGCTGTGGCATTTATACTCACCAAGCAGCCATGTATCGCCATGCCGCCCAGCTTCTAGGTCCCGGTTTAGGGTTGACATTCTGTAAATGAAACTGTCGTGGGTGGACCCTGGATAGTTGGCATATACTGAGGTGATGATTCTCTTGGCATCACATACTACCTACACATTGATGGAATGCCAGTGCTTGCGGTTTCTATAGATGTGCTTTGATGCCCTGGGGGGACATGCTACCACATGGGTGCAATCAATGGCACCTAGGACTTTGGGGAATTGTGCCACCCCGTAGAAATCCTGGACGACAGCCTGCCTTTCTGCAGGTGTTTTGGGCAGGTATATGTGCCTGCGCACTGATGGGCATGCAGTCATGATGGCCAAGACCTGGTGTAGGCAGCGTGACTGTGTTGCCTGTGACACCCCCCCCCAACTATGGCACTTGTCTGCTGAAATGATCTGGTGGCCAAAAAGTGCAGTACATTGAGGACCTTCTCCAGGGGGCTGAGTGCTTGGGAGCAGAGGGTGGGTGATGTGAGGTCATCCTCCCACTCACTGACCAGGTCGAGTATTATGTGAGGTGGAAACCTGTACCTCCCATACACCTGGTCATCAGGCATGCCAAAAGGCTGGTTCTGGGTGTGAAAATTCTGGGCCTGACTATCCTCCTCCTCTTCCTGCGGTATCCCACGACCACTGCTGCTAGGAACGATATGTTCATCCTGGCGTCTGAGCTTGCTTGTTGTTTCCGCGCACTTTTATGCTGCACGGGTCCACGTACGCCTGCTTCCTGCTGGCGTACGTGTTTCCGGATTAGCGCGTCTTTTTTGGCGCGTGCGTGTGGGCGTTCCGCGCATTTGCCTCCTGTACTTCCCCGCCCACCCCAGATTTACACGTACCCCGCTCGCACAGGCCGAATCACATGTAAAACTTCACACGAGCCCAACTTCCCGCGAGCCCAACTTCCCGCGAGTCCCTGAAGTACATGTACCCCGCTCGCCCAGGCCGTGTGAAACTTTCCGCGCACCCACGAAATACACGCTATTGTTGACACAGCGGGTGTCCGTGTTTGTCGCGAACCCCTTTGCACGTCATTTGTCCTAGAGGGCCACAGTTTGGGAAATTAATCAGAGCTGTATATACGTTCTTTTTGATAGCGCACATTTTATTAATGCGCAGGGAAACTACTGCCTGCCTTTGTGTGGCGGACATGTGTTGATGTACATAGTTGACTTTTGGTTTGTGTCATGGAATCACCATTTCACTGCTGGGGTGTGGGGGTGCAAGGGGACATGAGTGGGGGCCTGCTGGCAGGTGCCCCTGCACTGCTGGAGGGTGGGGGTTCAGGGGGACATGAGTGGGATATGAGTGGGGGCCTGCTGGCAGGTGCCCCTGACTGCTGGGGGGTGGTGGTACAAGAGGACATGAGTGGGGTCCTGCTGCCAGGGGCCCCTGACTGCTGGGGGTTGGGGGTGCAAGGGGACATGCGTGGGGGCCTGCCAGCAGGCCCCTGACTGCTGGGGGGGTGGGGGTGCAAAGGGACATGAGTGGGGGCCTGCTGGCAGGTGCCCTGCACTACTGGGGGGTTGGGGTGCAGGGGGACATGAGTGGGACAGGAGTGGGGGCCTGCTGGCAGGTGCCCCTGACTGCTGGGGGGTGGGGTTGCTGGGGGACATGAGTGGGACATGAGTGGGGGCCTGCTGCCAGGGCCTTGCACTGCTGGGGGGTGGGGGTGCAAGGGGACATGAGTGGGGGCCTGCTGCCAGCGGCCCCTGACTGCTGGGGGGTGGGGGTGCAAGGGGACATGAGTGGGGGCCTGCTGGCAGGTGCCCCTGTCTGCTGGGGGGGTGCAAGGGGACATGAGTGGGGGCCTGCTGCCAGGGGCCCCTGACTGCTGGGGGGTGGGGGTGCAAGGGAACATGATTGGGGGCCTGCTGGCAGGTGCCCCTGACTGCTGGGGGGTGGGGGTGCAGGGGGACATGAGTGGGACATGAGTGGGAGCCTGCTGCCAGGGGCCCTGCACTGCTGGGGGGTGGGGGTGCAGGGGGACATGAGTGGGACATGAGTGGGGGCCTGCTGGCAGGTGCCCCTGAGTGCTGGGGTGTGGGGGGTACAAGGGGACATGAGTGGGGGCCTGCTTCCAGGGGCCCCTGACTGCTGAGGGGTGGGGGTGCAATGGGACATCAGTGGGGCATGAGTGGGGGCCTGCTGGCAGGTGCCCCTGACTGCTGGGAGGGTGGGTTTGCAGGGGACATGAGTGGGACATGAGTGGGGGCCTGCTGCCAGGGGCCCTGTACTGCTGGGGGGTGGGGGTGCAGGGGGACATGAGTGGGGCATGAGCGGGGGCCTGCTGGCAGGAGCCCCTGACTGCTGGGGTGTGGGGGTGCAAGGGGACATGAGTGGGGGCCTGCTGCCAGGGCCCCTGACTGCTGGGGGGTGGGGGTGCATTGGGACATGAGTGGGGACCTGCTGGCAGGTGCCCCTGACTGCTGGGGGGTGGGGGTGCAGGGGGACATGAGTGGGACATGAGTGGGGGCCTGCTGGCAGGTGCCCCTGACTGCTGGGGGGTGGGGGTGCAAGGGGACATGAATGGGGGCCTGCTGGCAGGTGCCCCTCACTGCTGGGGGGTGGGGGTGCTGGGGGACACGAGTGGGGGCCTGCTGGCAGGTGCCCTGCACTGCTGGTGGGTGGGGGTCCAGGGGGACATGAGTGGGACATGAGTGGGGGCCTGCTGGCAAGTGCCCCTGACTGCTGGGGGGTGGGGGTGCAGGGGGACATGAGTGGGACATGAGTGGGGGCCTGTTGGCAGGTGCCCCTGACTGCTGGGGGGTGGGGGTGCTGGGGGACATGAGTGGGACATGAGTGGGGGCCTGCTGCCAGGGGCCCCTGACTGCTGGGGGTGGGGGTGCAAGGGGACATGAGTGGGGGCCTGCTGGCAGGTGCCCTGCACTGCTGGGGGGTGGGGGTGCAGGGGGACATGAGTGGGAAATGAGTGGGGGCCTGCTGACAGGGGCCCCTGACTGCTGGGGGGTGGGGGTGCAAGGGGACATGAGTGGGGGCCTTCTGGCAGGTGCGCCTGACTGCTGGGGGGTGGGGTGCAGGGGGACATGAGTGGGACATGAGTGGGTGCCTGCTGGCAGGTGCCCCTGACTGCTGGGGGGTGGGGGTGCAAGGGGACATGAGTGGGGGCCTGCTGGCAGGTGCCCCTGACTGCTGGGGGGTGGGGGTGCAGGGGGACATGAGTGGGACATGAGTGGGGGCCTGCTGGCAGGTGCCCCTGACTGCTGGGGGCTGGGGGTGCAGGGGGACATGAGTGGGGGCCTGCTGGCAGGGGCCCCTGACTGCTGGGGGTGGGGGTGCCGGGGGCCATGAGTTGTTGATCATATTGCAAGGTGACATGTGCCTTGGCTGGGGGCATGCCCATGGTGGATGGGCTGCCTGCGGGACATGACCAGGGGTGCAGGGTAGTCCCCTGTGGTGTGGGCTGCCTGCAGGGGTCATGGAGGGGGTAGAGAGGACACCTGGGGGGACCCACACTGCCAATTCATGTGTAGGACTCCCTGCGCACCCCCGAAATACACGTTCCCCGCTCAGACAGCAAAATCGCGTGTGAAACTTCCCGCGCACCCCAGATTTACACTTACCCGACTCGCCCAAGGCCAATCGCGTGTGAAAATTCATGCGAAGCCCTGAAATACACGTACCCCGCTTGCCCAAGGCCTATCGCGTGTGAAACTTCCAGCGCACCCCCGAAATACACGCACACGCTATTTTTCACACAGCGGGTGTCAGTGTTTGTCGCGTACCCCTTTGCACGTCATTTGTCCTAGAGGGCCACAGTATGGGACATTCATCATGGCTGTATATATGTCCTTTTTGTTAGCGCACATTTTGGCGCACATTTCTTTCATGCACAGGGACACTACCACCTGCATTCGTGTGCGGACGTGTTTCGGCCTGTGCGCATCTTTGCCCGTGCGCTGGTTTGCCCTATTCGATTCCATGAATACATGTTGTAGGCGAGCGTGTGGCCATTCCGCGCACTTGCCTCCTGTACTTCCCCCGTGACGCCCTCATTTTCATGCGTTGTTCCCCATTACGCGTGTCACGCCCCGTGTTACGCCTACTTTTGTTGTGTGCGCCATGATATGTGCCCTTTCGCTGTGCGCTTAGCGCATGCTGTTTGAAGACGTGTACGCCAGCGTGCGCCACGCAGTATTTTGGCACACATCCTGGAATTTCCTCGCGCACGGACTTCCATGAATCACTGTGCATGGGTTTTGCTGCGATTTTCGCACTGGCACTGCGATTCGCATGCTGTCATGATCTCTGCTTCCAAAAGGTCAGGGTTTTCCCAACTCCCTTGGAAGCAGATCCATAACCCAGGTTCCGAGTGCCAACCAGTCCCAATTGGGACCTTTTGGACCCAGTCCTGGCGCCAGTGGCACCAGGCTCATAAATATGCCCAGTCCCAGCGCTGGAAGCGCCGGGCTCATAATGCTTGGGTGGACTTACCTGCAGCAGACCATGCTGCTTACTTGCCTGCCAGTTGAGCCTCTGATCCTCTTCTGTTTGGAACTACTTTTCCTGTTGGGTGGGGCAGGAGCCACTCCATAGATTCAGAACACTGGAACTCTTCTGGAAAGCAGGAACTCTTTTCTTACCTAGGCGTGGCTGTGGAAGGAGACACCTAAGCACTACAGGAGGCTATTTAAACCACACCCGATGGATGAATCTTGCTTTGCGTTATTCTGCATCCTCTGCAGCAGAACGCTCATCGTGTCTTCTGCATCTGATCCTGGGCCTAAGGAAAAAGGCTTACCATCCTGAATCCAGTCTTCAGCAACACCTATAAAGACAAGAAAGAACAGGTTAGCATTGCGGTCTTCAGTGACAGCTCTTCACTTACCTGGTCCATCGGCTGTCACCAACGCCTCGCGCTGCATTCCGGCATCTGAAAGACAAAGGCTTACCTACTCTTCGTGCGCTCCGGAGGTCTTCACACTGCATTCCGGCATCTGAAAGACAAAAGCTTACCAACTCTTCGCACGCTCCGGAGGCCTTCGGCGCTGCATCCCGCATCTGAAAGACAAAACAAGGTGCGTTTAAAGACATTGGGGAACTTTAATACTCACGTGCCATTACTCCTTTCCACATCTAACCCAGTGGGTATTCCGGCACCCTGCAGCCGCTCCGAACTTGTACCTGCAAAATAAAAAGACAGTTAGAGCGCATCGTGAAGCAGGCAACAAGCGCTTACTTACGTGCTTCCAGGCGCTTCTATTCATCACACGGGCTTCATCTTCAACTCACTTCAGCCCGGCATCCGCCATCGCCGGAACCCTGCAAAACAAGAAGTATCATTACAGAAGACTTTAAAGACATTAGAATTACTCGTACCTTACCGTTCGTGCAGTAAACGACGGACAGCCGTCCTCTGAAGTCAAGAGACCTGCTCCCCTTATCCAGTGAAGAAACTGGTTACAGCACCCTGCCCCGAGGCAGATGGAGAGCACGGCGTTCACTTACCTAAGGTGAGAGCGTTAACCTTTGGGGTTCTACAGGAGAAGAGAAAGGGAAGAAGAGAGAGACATTCAATAGCCCAGTTCCTTAATCCCATATTTTCTATCTGCAGACATCTTACCCTTCAAGTCAGACATACAGTGCACAGAGGTCCAGCCCAAAGAGCCAGCCGTGTGTTACACATCACCTTTGCAGATACGGTATACGCCCAGTCAAGACCGGCGCCTCTACGGGAATCAGGTGAGCGTTACAGAACGCAAAGCCTACCACAAAACTCCCGTCCAGGCGCTATGGAAACCTCGGATACCGACCAGCTAGCCCAGTTACTTGGGGAACTAAGGGCAGAAGTGCATGCAGCCCGTCAGGAAACGAACGCTCTAAGAAGGGAACTGATTATTTCCAAGGAGCGAACAGATGATCTCGCTAGACAATTGCTACAGTCACAAGCCGGACAGACCCCGTTACCCGCATCTGGGGGAAATCTTCCTTCTACATCCTCTATGAATCCAGTGCAGATCAACCTACCTGGGAATGTACCTCTGGCTCCGCCCGAATGATTTTCTGGTGACCCAAAGAGGTTTGCAGTATTTATCAATCAGTGCCGGTTGCATTTCTTATGCCGGCCAGCAGCCTTTCCAACTGATCAAGCTAAAGTAGCTTTCGTGCTTTCGTACCTTAGTGGCAATGCGGCAGACTGGTCGATCTCTCTAGTAAATCAAGATGATCCGGTCCTCCATGATTTTCAAGCTTTTCAGCTCAGTATGGAAAAACTGTTCGCAAGAAATTCACAGGGGCAGGCCTTGGACAATGAGCTTCTTTCGTTGCGACAAGGTAATCAAGACCTTTTGGCTTATATTGCGTCTTTCAACAGACTGATAGTGGAAACTCAATGGCCTGTGGACAAAAGGATTACACTGTTTTATAGAGGTCTACGTGGAGAGCTCAAAGATGTGTTAGCCCAAGTAGTGAATCCCCCACAAGATTGTTCGGACTATATAGACTTAGTCGTTCAAATAGATCACAGACTGCAGAACAGGAAGGCCGATCGTTCCAAGTTTGATGCTCGAGTATTTTCCAAACCGCCAACTCCTTCCAAAGGAGTAGACTCCGGGGAACCCATGCAAATAGGGGGTCTGAAAGGTCCTCTAACACAAAAGGAGCGGGAAAGGAGAAAACAGTTCCAATTATGCCTCTATTGCGGAAACTCAGGGCACTTTCTTCGAGACTGTCCGGTGATACCTGCCAAGAAGGCAGTAGGAGCTGCAGTTACCAAAGTTACAAACTCTGAGCAGGGAAACAACCTCGCCCGACAAGAATAGAGGTCCTCTTGCCGAGCGTGAAAACCAGTTCCGTGACCTCGCATTTCGTGATACCTATGGTCCTCATTAGCCCTGATAATCCGGATCGATTACATGCAATTGAAGCTTACGTCGACAGCGGTGCCATCGGCAATTATGTGGATCATGAAATGGTTTTGAGGATGAATCTAACTCTTTGTCCCAAGGCTGTAAAGGACGTCATTACTACGGTGGATGGTACGGAGATAGCCTCCGGGCCAGTAACGCATACCACTCAAGAGGTGAAGCTAGTAAGTCAAGATGGACACCATGAGAAGATCGTGTTCGATGTGATCAAGGCCCCTCAGTTTCAGATTATTCTAGGAATACCTTGGTTCGAGAAACACAATCCTCTGATCGATTGGCGAGCAAGAACAGTCCAGTTTTCAGAATGTGTCTCTACTTGTCACCCTCCACCTGGTGTTGCACTGGCAGCAATTTCTTCAGAGACTCCCCAGTTACCTCCCGAATACCTAGAATACCAAGATGTTTTCCGGAAGGATCAGGCTAACTCTCTACCTCCTCATAGGTCTTATGACTGCCAGATAGACCTGATACCTGGATCTACTCCTCCTTGTAGTAGAATTTATGCCCTCACCGAGCCTGAGAACCTTCACCTTCGACAATACCTGGATCAATACCTGGCAAATGGGTTTATTCGTCCTTCCAAGTCCCCTGCTTCTTCAGCTTTGTTCTTCGTTCCAAAAAAGGAAGGAGACCTTAGAACTTGTATAGATTATCGCTCCCTGAACCAGATCACCGTTAAGAATAGATATCCGTTACCTTTGATCCCTGAACTCCTGGACCAAGTCAGAAAAGCATGCATATATACAAAGCTGGATCTTAGAGGAGCTTACCACTTGGTACGAGTAAAAGAGGGCGATGAATGGAAGACGGCCTTCCGCACCAAGTATGGGCTATTTGAATATTATGTCATGCCCTTTGGACTTTGCAATGCCCCGGCCGCCTTTCAATATTTTATGAACGATGTCCTCAGAGAGCTCATAGATGTGTGTGTTGTTGTTTACATTGACGACATCCTCGTTTATTCTTCATCGGAATCTGAACATCGGAAACACGTGAAAATGGTCCTCGAAAGATTGCGTCAACACAAACTTTTCGCTAAGTTGGAAAAATGTGTTTTCAACGTGACTGAAGTTGAATTCTTGGGATTCATATTATCACCTGGCGGAGTGCGTATGGATTCAAAGAAGGTCGATGCAGTTCTCAAATGGCCATCACCATCCTCCGTAAAAGGTGTGCAAAGCATGTTAGGCTTCGCTAAATTTTACCGCAGGTTTATCCCCGAATTCTCTCGAATAGTCCAGCCCATCACTGCCTTGTTAAAGAAAAACAAACGTTTTGAATGGTCTACCGAGGCGGAACAAGCTTTCCAGGATTTGAAGACTAAATTTATCTCTGCACCAATCTTAAAACACCCTTGCCCCGAACTCCCCTACATCGTGGAAACTGATGCTTCAAGCCTTGCCATGGGGGCAGTTCTATTACAAAAGGACCCGGTAACCAATCAGTTGCATCCCGTGGCATTTTAGTCCCGCAAATTCTCGCCTCCTGAAATCAATTACACAATTACTGACAAGGAACTTCTGGCTATCAAGTCTGCCTTTAAGGCTTGGCTGCATTATCTGCTGGGGGCCCGACACACCGTTACTGTGATTACGGATCACCGAAACCTGCAATATTTGAAAACCGCAAAAGCCCAATCCTCTAGACAACTCCGTTGGGCATTATTCTTTGCCGAGTTTGACTTCATAATTACCTATCGACCTGGTATAAAGAACGGTAAAGCTGATGCCCTTTCTCGGATGGGAGTGGAAGAACACTTGATCAACCCTAAACCTGTACCAATCATTCCCGAACAAAGAATTCTGGGTGTAATCGCCACAGAATCCATAGAGGAAGTTAAGGATAAGGCCAGGCAACTTGTAACTCCAGCAGACATACAGAATTGGCATTTGCATGGAAAGGACTTTGCAGTAAAGGACAACTTATTGTATTTCCAAGAACGATTATACCTGCCCAGCACAGATTTACAGAAAAAAGTAATCTCTTGTTATCACGATTCTTTAATGGAAGGACATCCCGGTATGGCCAAGACCTCAGAAAAGATCAAGCGCTACTTCTGGTGGCCGTCTTGGAAAAAAGATATCAGAGACTTTATAATGTCCTGTGGAGTATGCGCCCAAAACAAGAGTCAAAAGGAAAGACCAGCAGGCCTCTTACGCCCTATTGACATCCCACCTCGCCCTTGGCATACGCTTTCTATGGACTTCATCACCGATCTACCTCCATGCTCCGGATACAATACGATTCTAGTAATCGTGGACTTATTCTCCAAGATGGCGCATTTCATTCCGCTCAAAGGCTTGCCAACAGCAGCAACTCTGGCCCGAGAATTTCTCGAAAACATCGTCCGACTGCAAGGTTTTCCTTCGGTTCTAATTTCGGATCGAGGTAGTCAATTTATTTCTCATTTTTGGCGAAGTTGCTGTCGGTCGGCTCAAATTGATGTGAGACTATCGACCAGTCACCACCCTCAGACCGACGGACAAACCGAGAGGACCAATCAAACTCTGGAACAGTATTTACGCTGCATGCTGCAACAAACTGAAAAAACTTGGAAAGACATCCTTTGGATAGCCGAATATGCCTACAATAACTCTGTCCATTCGGGAACTGGGAAAACCCCGTTTTTTCTTTTGTACGGCAGTCACCCTCGAACCTCGGAGTTGGATCCCCTCCAAGATCTTGAAACACCAGCAGTAGACTACCTGCATTCTACAATCACCCAAGCCTTTAAGGAAGCTGTTTCTCACCTCCAAAGGGCTAAAGAACAATACAAGAAAGGAGCAGATCAACATCGGAAGGAAGCCCCTCAATATCAAGTAGGGGATCAAGTCTGGTTATCCACCAAATATCTACCTCTAAAAGGGCCACGCACATTCAACCCAAGATACCTTGGTCCCTATTCCATCACTACCATAGTAAACCCAGTAGCGGTCAAGTTGGACTTGCCCCCGCACATGAAGATACATCCGGTCTTCCACGTCTCTCTATTAAAACCCGTGCAACCTCAAACCCGACTAACTAAATCTCCAAAACCTATCCTAGTTGATGGAGAACTCGAGTTTGAAGTCAAAAGGATTCTGGACTCCAAGATCTCCAAATCTAAACTATTTTACCTAATTAACTGGAAAGGCTACGGCCCCCAAGAGACATCCTGGGAACCTGCTGAATATGTCCACGCTCCTCGCCTAATCAAAAGATTTCACCGAACATTTCCTGACAAGCCAAAACCCCCGGAGAAGCCCGGTTTGGGAGGGGCCTTGAGGGGGGGTACTGTCATGATCTCTGCTTCCAAAAGGTCAGGGTTTTCCCAACTCCCTTGGAAGCAGATCCATAACCCAGGTTCCGAGTGCCAACCAGTCCCAATTGGGACCTTTTGGACCCAGTCCTGGCACCAGTGGCACCAGGCTCATAAATATGCCCAGTCCCAGCGCTGGAAGCGCCGGGCTCATAATGCTTGGGTGGACTTACCTGCAGCAGACCATGCTGCTTACTTGCCTGCCAGTTGAGCCTCTGATCCTCTTCTGTTTGGAACTACTTTTCCTGTTGGGTGGGGCAGGAGCCACTCCCTAGATTCAGAACACTGGAACTCTTCTGGAAAGCAGGAACTCTTTTCTTACCTAGGCGTGGCGGTGGAAGGAGACACCTAAGCACTACAGGAGGCTATTTAAACCACACCCGATGGATGAATCTTGCTTTGCGTTATTCTGCATCCTCTGCAGCAGAACGCTCATTGTGTCTTCTGCATCTGATCCTGGGCCTAAGGAAAAAGGCTTACCATCCTGAATCCAGTCTTCAGCAACACCTATAAAGACAAGAAAGAACAGGTTAGCATTACGGTCTTCAGTGACAGCTCTTCACTTACCTGGTCCATCGGCTGTCACCAACGCCTTGCGCTGCATTCCGGCATCTGAAAGACAAAGGCTTACCTACTCTTCGTGCGCTCCGGAGGTCTTCACACTGCATTCCGGCATCTGAAAGACAAAAGCTTACCAACTCTTCGCACGCTCCGGAGGCCTTCGGCGCTGCATCCCGCATCTGAAAGACAAAACAAGGTGCGTTTAAAGACATTGGGGAACTTTAATACTCACGTGCCATTACTCCTTTCCACATCTAACCCAGTGGGTATTCCGGCACCCTGCAGCCGCTCCGAACTTGTACCTACAAAATAAAAAGACAGTTAGAGCGCATCGTGAAGCAGGCAACAAGCGCTTACTTACGTGCTTCCAGGCGCTTCTATTCATCACACGGGCTCCATCTTCAACTCACTTCAGCCCGGCATCCGCCATCGCCGGAACCCTGCAAAACAAGAAGCATCATTACTAAAGACTTTAAAGACATTAGAATTACTCGAAACTTACCGTTCGTGCAGTAAACGACGGACAGCAGTCCTCTGAAGTCAAGAGGCCTGCTCCCCTTATCCAGTGAAGAAACTGGTTACAGCACCCTGCCCCGAGGCAGATGGAGAGCACGGCGTTCACTTACCTAAGGTGAGAGCGTTAACCTTTGGGGTTCTACAGGAGAAGAGAAAGGGAAGAAGAGAGAGACATTCAATAACCCAGTTCCTTAATCCCATATTTTCTATCTGCAGACATCTTACCCTTCAAGTCAGACATACAGTGCACAGAGGTCCAGCCCAAAGAGCCAGCCGTGTGTTACACATCACCTTTGCAGATACGGTATACGCCCAGTCAAGACCGGCGCCTCTACGGGAATCAGGTGAGCGTTACACATGCTTGCGCCGAAAATTTCAGCGCACATTATTTCCATGAATCAACCCGTTAATTGGTCCGCAGAGGCAGGGAACGCCTTCCAGGAGCTAAAACAAGCATTTACCACATTACCAATTCTACGGCATCCTCGACCAGAACTACCATATGTGGTCGAAACTGATGCTTCCAATATAGCAATGGGAGCAGTCCTGTCACAACTAGCCCCAGAAACAGGTCAGTTGCATCCCGTGGAATTCTGGTATTGCAAGTTTTCAGCCCCCAAATTGAATTATGCAATCACTGATAAAGAATTGCTAGCAATTAAGGCAGCATTCAAAGCCTGGAGACATTATCTTCTTGGAGCTAGACATACAGTCACCGTTGTCAAGGATCATCACAATCTACAATATCTGAAGACCGCTAAAGCGCATCATCACGCCAACTCCGCCGGGCTCTCTTCTTTGCAGAATACGACTTCATCATCACTTATAGACCCGGAGTACGCAATGGAAAAGCAGACGCCCTGTCTCGCATGAGTGAGGGAGTAGAGACATTCACTACACCAGACCCCGTGGCCATCATCCCTGAAGGACGCATCCAAGGCATGATTGCTGCAACCACCACTCTAGACAACTTAAAATCTGACCTGCAACACTTGATGAGTCCAACAGCGCAACAGGAATGGCTAGGCAAGGGAGACTGGTATACGATCGTGGACAACCTACCATACTTCCAAGGACAATTGTACATCCCGGATAAGAAATTACAGAATCAAATCATCACAAACTGTCACTATTCATTAGTAGAAGGGCATCCAGAAATAGCCAATACCCTAGCTAAAGTAAAGAAAAATTACTGGTGGCCAACTTGACGGAAGGACATTTTCCAGTTCATCGCAACCTGTGGCACCTGTGCACAACACAAGTCCCAAAAACAAAGTCCTGCAGGTCTGCTACGTCCTTTAGAAGTACCCCCAGCACCTTGGCATACGCTATCAATGGATTTCATTACAGAACTTCCCTCCCGTAACAGATACAATACCATCTTAGTTGTCGTAGATCTGTTTTCCAAAATGGCCCACTTTATTCCCCTGATAGGTCTCCCAACTACTTCTACTCTGGCTACCGTGTTTTTGGAACAGATTGTCCAGCTACACGGGTTCCCATCAATATTGATATCAGGCTGAGGAACTCAGTTTGTCTCTGCAGTCTGGAAAAGGTGTTGTAAAATTGCCAAAATCGACCTCTGGTTATGTACAAGCCATCACCCCCAAACCGACGGCCAGACCGAACGGACTAACCAGACCCTCGAGCAATACATAAGGTGTATGCTGCAACAAACCAAGGATACCTGGAAGGACATACTTTGGTTAGCAGAATATGCACATAACAACTCCATTCACACCAGTACGGGACAAAACCCATTCTACATAGTGTATGGTCGACATCCACGGACATCCGTTTTCGACCCACTCGAATCATTAGAAATGCCCGCTGTAATGACCTTACACAACACCATCACCAAGGTTCTTAAGGAAGCAGCAGAGCATCTTGCCAGAGCCAAAGAGAAACAGAAGCAGTTTGCCCATTGACACCGAAGGGAAGCTCCCAACTACCAAGTCGGAGACAAGGTTTGGTTAGCATCCAAAACATCCCCCTGAAAGGACCATGGGTGTACTGTCCCAGATATCTGGGACCCTACACTATCAAGGCTGTGATCTACCCTGCGGCCATGAAATTAGAATTATCAGCCCACATGCAGATCCACCCAGTGTTTCATGTCTCCCTCCTAAAACCATTGAGACCAGGTACATGGATCGATACTCCACTGGATCCCAAAATAGTTGAAGGAGAACCAGAATACAAAGTTAAAAGGATCCTAGACGCTAAAATGGTCCGGTCCAAGTTATACTACCTTATAGACTGGAAAGGTTATGGACCTCAAGATTGAACCTGGGAACCCAGTGAGCATGTCCATGCTCCATGATTAATCAGGCAGCTCCACCGCAATAACCCCAATAAACCAGGGCCAGTGCTGTCATGGTCACAGGCCTCAGAACACAAAAACCACACAAACCAGTGATGGGGGAAATGGGTCACTTGACTCATTGATATCCCTATGGGACCCATAAACACAGGGGCCCTGGCTGGACTCAGTCCTGGCACCTTTGGTACCAGGCTCATATAGAGATGTGAGCAGGAACACTTTATTTCAGTGCAGGAGTGCTTTTACTTTATTTCAGTGCACGAGTGCTTTTATTTTACAAGAACTTTCCAGGAGCTGATACATCCTCATGTGCTGAGTCATCGGGTGTGGCTCCCTAGGCCTGGTCTTCATGTGCTGACTCATCAGGTGTGGCAGGCAGGCTGAACCTGGTGGGCGTGGCTTCAGAAGCTCAGCTATATAAGCTGCTCCATCCTTAAGGCCGGTGCTTCGCGTTATTGTGCACTTGTGTGCAACGCGACGCTCACCGCTGCTTGGACCAGTTTACTTACCTTTACCAGGCATTCTCCTGCATACTCACCTCCAGGAACCTGGCGCTTCATTTGCAGACTCATCTCCTGACATCCAGTGATATGGTGTCCAGTCAAAGGATCGAATACAAAGGGTTGAATGGTCAAAGGATCGACACCAAAGGATCGAAAACCAAAGGATCAGATTTTTTTTTTAAATTATATATTTTTTGGGGGGTTTTTGTTTAGTGAAAAAAGTGTTTTTTACCACAAAAACAGGGGCTAGGGGGGACCCCCCCCCCCAACAAAAAAAAAAGTAAAAAAAAATTCGATCCTTTGGTTTTTGGTCCTTTGGTGTCCATCCTTTGACCATTCGACCATTTGGTTGTCGATCCTTTGACCTACCACCCAGTGATCTTGATCCCGACACCGCAGCACCTCACTCCGCATCCACAAACTCTGACCCTGTGAAGAAGAAGAAAGACAATCTTTATTGCTTGTTCCCTCCAGCTGCCGCCTCAAGCTCTGCAGCTTCTGCCGGGCCAGCAACATCACCTGCAAGGGACGAAAGCAAAAGAGCAAACATCAAAAGTGGAACGGACAGCAATACAAGACAACCAACTTTACAATACAACAACAACAGATGAGGAAAGACAAAGGCAAACAGGAACACTTACCTGAAGTATAGTGGCTTAGTCGCAGCAAGACTGGACTACCACGTACAAGGGATCAGTGAAGGAACTCGGTCCAGATCATACAAGCGCCCCTGCCAGAAGCCGCAGGACGGAGTGCTCACCAAAACTAATCAACAGGTGAGCTTTCCAGGGACAGCGCATACCACGGTTACCACGGTTTGGGAGAAGGGGTCTGGAAGGGGATCAGGCACACAAGATGGCATACTCATGCCCCCTATTCTCCACACAGGAGCAGTCCCGATCACCATCAACTATTACCACCAGTCACCACATAAGCGCAGAGGGTGAAGTTGGACAAAAGCGACCTCGGCCCCGGAGAGCTGCAACCGTGCCCCAATGCCTCCGCAGAGACCAGGTGAGCATAACACTTCCAGTCAAGAATTCTGTTCCTCGTTCAATAAAACACCCCCATATAATATGCCCGGGACAATCGAGGTAGGATATACCATGATCATCCTTCCACACCGCACCCTCCCTTGCTGTCGATGATCTTTTTTACTCATAACGCGTGGGCAAAAGAAATCACGATAACATTTCCCACTGGGGCTGGATTTTATAGGTAGACCAAGATAGAGGTAGCTACCAACCACCTCCATCGGAGTTGCATCAAGTCTCCATGTGTGATTCCTTTAATTAGTTTTAAGAACTGACCCTATTTGACATGGCATGATCTTAGTTTTCTCAATGTTAATTATCAGATCATTAATCAAAGCATATTGCATAAGTGCCTTTGAGAGTAATATGCTCTCATCTTCACTAGATGATTCTTAGGAGTAGGATGTGGAAAGTAGATTTTCTAAGTCCGGACATGTGGAGAGGTTTGTTCCAATAATGTTTCTGAAGTCAGTATCATCCACCTTTTGTGGGCCGCGCCCCTAATGAGTCTCGCTGGATCCTTCAACATATATTGAGGAGTGAGTGGTTGTTGTTTATATTTCCAAATCCCGAACCCACATTTTCTTCCTGTAGTTGGTCCCCCATCATATGAAGATCATTAGAAGCTGGAGTCAAAGATTTGGCAGAGATAGCCAATAGTAAATATGTAGAGATGTTAGGCTGGGAAAGCCAGCTGTACACTTAGTTTATCCTTTATTGGTTTGGGAAGTGAGCAGTGCCAATCAAGTTGGGGCTGCACCCACGTTTTCTTCCTTTACGTGCACAAGATCTGAGTGTGCATTTCCGCTGATTATTCAGCTTCATCTTCCGATTTCCCTTCGTATGACTGGTCTACCCAACTCCACAAAAGTGAATATAAATCTTCAGACTTAACACCCAGGGAGATGAAACCGATGTACAGGGTTAAGTGCTCATGTACATATCTGCTGTCCCTTCCTAGGCAGACCAAGTACAACTAGCACTGACCTGAGAGTCAGTACCAAAGCACTGCAGTCACCAAAAAGCCTTGCTGCACGGCAACCAGCGAGGGAGGGAGTCTCATATCGGTAGCAGGGCAGGGGTGAGGCGGGGTGCAGCCTGTGGTCATTGCCTTGATGCTGTCATAATACTCGGGCTAGCCCCTAAAAAACCTCCACAATTCACTGCAACTCACGATTCCACTTCAACTTTGAGTGAGACTCCTGTGTTCCAATGAAGTTAGTGGCCGCCCGTCAACATCCACCAGTCATCAGCCACCACCGCTCGCCCACTCCTCTATTCTCCATCCTCGATCTATCCACAGAGGAAGTAGGAAAGTCGCGGGTCACTCCATTAGCAATTGGAGTACAAAGTTGCAGAGACAACAGGCCGGTAGCAGAGCGCTAGGAGGAGCTTGAGGAAAAGACACAAAACGTGTGCGCAAATGAACGTGTCAAGCCGCACTGCGTTTCGGTAGAGAATCAGGAGAGAGAATCAGTAGCCACTTCCGACACAATAGAATCATTATTTATCAATTGACTACTGAGTCCTTTTCGTGTCATTTCAATTTGAAAGGGGTACAGCTCAGTCAGTACAAGGAAAGAGAACAGAAACAGCACCAACTCTAAAAATATTACAGTATCTCAAGTTCACAATTTCAATGCACTCTTAGTTAATCTAATAGAGGTTTGTTCTTTATTTAAAAGCCATTCAATTCAAAGAGTTACAAGTTCACAGATTCCAAAAGATACATAAAGGATAAAATTCAACTCCTTTTAAAATAGCATAGAAAAAATCAAACATGCAGGCAGTATGCAGTATTTAACACGGGCGCATGGAGGAGCTCAAAGGAACTATCCCGCAATCACTCCTCCAACAGTCAGCCAAACAATCTAATGTAGCTCCAGGTCTGTAAAATTAAATCAGTCAGCTAACGTCTGAGAGGCTGTGGTGGAGCTCAAAGGAATAATCCCACAGTAACTCATCCAGCAGCGGGCCAGACAAACAAGGAAGACATAGTGACCTCAAGTCAAAAGATAAAGATAAAAAACATTGACAGGTTTCAGTTAGACCGAACATGAGCTTAAAGCACTAGGCCCACAGTCACAGCCCCACTGGCATCACATTTCAAAACTGTTCCTGGACTAGAAATAATGTCTCGTCACGGTTGAGGGGAATAAATAGAGTAGCTCCTCCTCCTTGTTTGTAGTGGAAAGACCACCAACAGTAAGTCCAGCATTTGCACAGTCAATTATATCAATTTTTTTTATCACGCTCTTACTTGTAAATCAGCTACCTGTCCACACTTCACATGCTCGCCACCCGTGAACTACTGCAAACCACTTTTACATCCACGTCTCATTGTATTGAGTTTTTAAAGGCTTGCAGCAAGATGCACAGCAGGTAATTCTGCGTCCAGGGAATGGGCAGTATGGAATGACGTTACCACTAATGCAAACCACTTTTACATTCACTTCTCATTCGCTGCTATGTATGTATATTCAGTAGAGAAACTTTGCTGAAAATATTGGGGGGGACATGACCTCTGCAGAAAAGGTGCCCGTTTCAAATGAATGGGGGCAAAATGTTGTGCCATGAAAGTTGGGGGGGACAAACACCCCCGTCCACCCCTAAAATTACGCCCATGTGTATATTAAGGAACAGGGTGCACAACATGTCTCTGTCAAATATTTTAAACAATTCAGGATGTATTCACCCCACACAAGTTAAAGACATTAGGGCAATGCTCGGTGCCCAAGTTGTTTCTTATTTGGTCCAAATCTGACAATTGGTTTTCGCACTACGGCTCTTCAAAAATGGCACCTTTTTTCTATGGGAAAATGAATGGGCATAATACTGTGGTGTTTGGTTTACCATGAAATTATCGAATATAAAAAATCAAAAGGAGAAATTAAATTTCTTTTTCTAATAAAGTGGTGGAGGGGGGCCCACATGCCTCACCTCACCCCCTACCTAAACTAATACCCTTGCCCCAAACCACACTTATATTTTAATCAAAACGACCCAAAGGTTTGAAAAAAATAGGTAAAATAATTTGGTAATTTCTTCCTTGTTTTTTTGTATTCGATCATTTATACAGATAGCGTGGTGTTTTGTTTTATTCATAAACTTTACATTTTTTAATGTTGTTCCCAAGGTTTGGTGGGGCCTGTTAAATGTATTTTGGGGTTATAGCTATTACTTCGTGGTATTTTATTTTTTATTATTATGGTGGTATTTGGTTGTATTTTGTAGTCCATGGCAATGTATTGTGGTAAACCTTTGGGATATTTTTATAGTGATGAGACTGATTTCAGCATACTGCATAATAATCATTTTTTACCAGGGTCACTAACAACAAACAAAATACTGGACTTGATACACTCTGGATAGATGGCTCATTGTTAAGACGGATTTCTGAACTCTGTCCTGGCGGCGCAGAAGTTCAGAAGGCCAACCTAATTACTTGGAACAGGGTAACCTCTGGACAAGCCAGACCAATCAGGGTAGCGATCACGGCGGTCAAGACTAGGTCTCAAGAGGGGTGAGGGTGACTGAAAGCCCGCAATGAGCACACAAAGCAAGGACACTTACAAACTACTCCAAACAGGTGTTATATTAAAAATATATACACATTTATTCCAAGGCCTTTAAAACAATGACCGTAGCGAGAAATCACAATACAACTCTAGTAAACCAACACATACCATACCAATACAATATATATACAAATACAAACAAGTCTCAAGCGTTAGATGCACGAAATGTGTAGTCCACCTAAAAGGGAAGGAAAACAGGCAGTGCGAAATAATGCTTAGACCCAGTCCGCCTTCAGAGGCACCTAACTAAAAGGAAGCCCGAGCCCTACGAAGAGTGGAGCCTTGTGCTCAAAAGTACCTGCACACGCTGGTGCCAACGGGCAAAAGGGGAGTCTCTTCGAGGGAAATCAGGCAGTTCAGTTTAGTGCACAAATGAAGAAGAACAGTGTTCCGCAACTCAAGCGCAGCCTCCACTGTGGGCAGAAGCAGAGTGCGAGTACGGAAAGGCGTGCTGTTTTGACACAGCGGGGAAAAGCTATGGGCTCCGACAGGAGGGCGACCGGTTCCTAGCTATGCTACTCACCGGTCCCCGATGCAAGCAGACCCAGGCTTCTCCGCGTCAGTTTCAGTCGCTGGCAGGTTCAGAAGAGCAGGGGACGTCTCGTCGTCGTGTTGAGTCTGCAGCAGCAGAGTTGAGTAAAAGACGTCCCAAACGAAGGAACCCGCACAGTTTGTTACCACAGCAGGGCAACGGAGCGGCCGTGTGTATCTGAGCCAAATGTACACTACTCACTTCAGACCTGGGAACGCCAAGTGTACGAATAGTGTGAGAGTGACAAGGACTCGAAATACTACACAACCTGGCGGCGGTTACAGAGCAAGACTACTGTGTAGGCTGGTCAGTCTGCTGGATGGCCCAGAGACGCTTCCGAAGGCTTACTAGCAGGAGATGGTGAAGATGCCGAGAATAGCTGTCCCCGCTATTCCAAGGGTCGAAGTACCAGTACAGGCCTTCTGGTTCGATCAAAGGTGAAAAGGGTTTCACAAGGTGACAGCAGTGCAGAGGAGCAGTCCTTCAGCGGGTCACCAGCGATTCCTCGGTTCAGCCTCTTGGTTGCAGGATACTTGGCTCCTGTATTCCTTCGTTCGTGAGAACTCAGGAGATCGACATGGTAGTGGTGTTTCCAGCCCCCTCTTATCCACGGTTCCCTTCGCGCCAAAACAGAGGGGACCAATGGGAGATCCGCTCATCAACACTCACACCATTCGTGGACCTATCATGGACCACGGTGGTCCCAGGCATTCACACCACCGTAGACTCTCTGGCACCCAGGATGCGTATTGGGACCAGACATCCCAGCCCACATCCTGGAGGCACACACCAGGCATGTAGAAGCCCGCGAAAGCATCCGTGTTTCGCGGGAAAGTACATGCCCAAATAAGGAAGGCCCCGGGTCGGCTCGACCTGGGGAAGGTGAAGGGAGCAAGACGGTCAGCACACAGGACAAAGGAGCCTCGTGGTCTGGCCATTTTGGGAGCCAGGCCACCATTTTGGGCTAAGCGCGAGAAACGCGCTTAAAACGCCAAAAGGAGCTCAAAACACAAGAAACGATCGCTGCCACCATTCCCGTCCGTGAATCACTTGCACCGATCAGTTACAATCCTAAAAGAGTATCTAGGGCCTGTAGAAGGCTAGAGACCCAAGAGAGCAGTAACTTAGCTTACAGTGCCCTCTTGTGTCATGTTGCACGAAAGCCGCAACATAATAAAAGAAACTATGGAAAACAGTGTTTCCCGGTACTGACTGTCTTAAGGGCATGTCAGTTTCCCCGTAAGAAAGGAGCGAAAGCCCAGAGGAGTGCGGCAGAAGGCTGCACTTCTCTGGCAAAGTTGAGAACAAGGTGAAAAACAACAGCAAAAAGTTTAGGGGTTGCCACATGGAAGGAAAATTACCTACAATTACGAAATCTTTCCTAACACTCATGCCCTCCTGTGGTACCCTATGTACAATACCACACTAACCCTTTTGGCTGGGTTTCAACAATTATAAAGCATGCAATTGAACTGCTAGGTCACATCCCTTCTGCATGAGCCCACAAGCATCCCTAAACATGTTTCGCCCTTGTTGGGGCTCATCGGTGAGGAGTAGCTTGGGTCTCTAGGCCAAGCCGGCACGAGACCAACGTCTGGGCATACCCGTCCCACTCGGGGTGACAAAGCAAAAACAAAGAGGTGATGGCTGGAAGGTTTAGAATGAATCTTAACCACTGGCGTTGCTCTGAGCAACCCTTCAGACCACCGTTCTTCGCCTGCCAAGCCATTACAGAAGGGGAAAGACCATATGCAAATCAGGCTTGGCCCCACCCCAAAAGGGGCAGTCCAGCTCAAACTGCTAGATCACATCCCTTCTGTACGAGACCACAAGCATCCCCAAACATGTTTCACCCTTGTTGGGGCTCATCAGTGAGGAGTAGCTTGGGTCTGTAGGCCCAGCAGGCACGGGACCCTCGTCTGGGCATACCCGTCCCACCCTGGGTGACAAAGCAAAAACAAAGAGGTGATGGCTGGAAGGTTTAGAATGAATCTTAACCACTGGCGTTGCACTGGGCAACCCTCCAGACCACCGTTCTTCACCTGCCAAGCCATTACAAAAGGGGAAAGACCATATGCAAATCACGCTTGGCCTCACCCCAAAAGGGGCAGTCCAGCTCGAACTGCTAGTTCACATCCCTTCTGCACAAGACCACAAGCATCCCCAAACATGTTTCGCCCTTGTTGGGGCTCATCAGTGAGGAGTAGCTTGGGTCTCTAGGCCGAACAGGCATGGGACCCACGTCTGGGCATACCCGTCCCACTCGGGGTGACAAAGCAAAAACAAAGAGGTGATGGCTGGAAGGTTTAGAATGAATCTTAACCACTGGCGTTGCTCTGGGCAACCCTCCAGATCACCGTTCTTCTCCTGCCAAGCCATTACAGAAGGGGAAAGACCATATGCAAATCAGGCTTCGCCCCACCTCAAAAGGGGAAGTCCAGCTCGGACTGCTAGGTCACATCCCTTCTGCACGAGACCACAAGCATCCCCAAGCAAGCTACTCTAACCTCACTTTTGACAGCTGCCCCTGGGACATGTTGAGCACACCCAGAGTAGATCTGAGGGATTGGTGTTCATCCCTCAGGGCCTCCCTGTGTGCCTCTGCCTGAGCAGCAAGTGCCTCACACAGAGACACCATTTCAGCCCGGCGTGCCCTGTTTGAGGCCACCATTCCCAGCCTGAGTGAGTGGCACGTGGACTGTGCTGCCTGCTGCTGGAGCTCCACCTGCCTATCAGGGGGGAGCAAGGATTGGGCCACACTTTCCATGCCTTCAGCAATCTTATCAATAGCTACCCCCTGTTGCTTTGAACTGGCATACATGGATTGCTGGAAATCAGAAAAAGACAACAGGGTCAATTGAGTCTCAACGAGCCGGGGTGGCAACTTCCTTCCCAAACCGTAGGAACGTACTGGTACACAAAAAAGGTTCACTGGGGAAATTTTTTTTTTCAATTTGCGAGGCTAGGTGGAACACAAAGTAGTGATGTTTGGGGGGAGGGCCTACTCGTTGGACACAGGATAGGGAGCTATTCTGGCCCTCTGTTGAGACACCCGGACCTGGAGAACCGAGGGGTCGAAGGTGGTATCTGATGGGTAGTCTAACCACAGGCGATGATGGATGTGATGCCTGTCTGGAGGGGAGGAGGTGACTAAGTACCACTGTGTGTCTGTGGTAATCTGGCTAGCGTGAGTGGTAAAGTCGCCAGCAGCCTGCCAGATGGTGGAGGGAGGAGCGGGGGGGAAGGGAAAGGCAAAGGTAGGGCAACCAACGATGTTGAGAAGATTTGCGAGAGGAGGATTAAATCTCGTGGTCAAAAAACCTCAGGGGTTGGTGATGACAAGTGCAAAAAAGGTGGAGACATCGGGATTTCCTTATGATTTATTCACCCTGGTGGCTCAAGAGTTCTTTTCAAGATGAGTGGTTGCCCAAAGGTGTGGATCAAACTTAATCAAGTTTTTTCTAAAAACGCACAGTCCCACTGGCTATGGGATGTGCTCAAAGCCCATGCTGTCTGGGTTTTGAGTGTAGTTTCATGTGGTGTCCCCTGTTGGTCTTGGGGATATTGTAAACAAGTTGTGGTGGAGCCACAACTGGTCAGGTCGACCAGTTTCGATGGTGTATTAGTGGTTATCGACCATCTTCTTCAGGACAAGTTCAAACTTCATATGCTAGTTAATAGTGACTGTCCTCTTTGTAGGGCAGCGGTGGCAGGCTGCGTAGGGATCCTGGATGAGGTGGGTGCACAGTCCAGGGGGGGCCACATGGGGCGGAGAAAACAATTCTCTGTGGCTTCGTGCCTGATTGAAGGAAGGGCGGACACAACCGCTGCACCCTGCTCGGTACAATTGCTCCCACTCAGTATTCCCCAGTGGCGCATGGCCACCGCATTGCCGTACATTAGACCTGTGGTACCCAAGGAGCCATTGTCCTTGCTGGATTGGCACCGCCTGCGGCTGCAGGACTGCATCCCTCCATCGACACGATGCCCCAGGAACATTAGCATCTGGTGTGGAGTGTGACCGTGCGTCCATAAACACCCCAGGCAGACGTTCCAACACTGCCTGGACCCTCAGTGCAGGTGTGACGGACAGATCATCCACATTACTCACTAGTGACGAATCCTCATGATGCGCATCCAACTTAACATTATTTCTCAGAGTGTTCATCAGAGCTTGACTGATTGTCAGCCCTGGGCACGGCGGTCTGGAGCACAAATGGTTTCTCGTGGTCTACCACCACACATCCCCCAATTGTGCCGGGGTGCTGATTTAAAAGCAACCCCGTTTCTGGAATGACATCACCATCCTCTGGCTCCACTGCGTCATCACCTGTAACGTGAACAAAACAAACATGAGTACACATGTCAGCAGCACATAACCCACACACACATAGACATCACTACATCAACAGCCAACACATGAAGCAGACATGTCACACACAACTCAAATTCCAGTGGCATTGATACGCAATGGCATCCCGAAAGCAGACATGGATGTGTGTAAATTGCGAAGCCTACATATGTACTGAATGTAGTATATCACCTCCAACACACACCGGCTCTGGCATGCACATATCACAGGCAGAAATGACAGATGACAACAAAGAGATGGCACATAGCATAAGCATGTTTGAACAGCCAAATGGCCACAGCTGTAGGTGAATCAAAACACACCATGACACACGTAATATGCATGTACCCATGCATCACTAAATCATCATCACCAATATACCTTCATCCATCTGCAGCTCGACCCGTACTGGGCGTCATTGGCCCTGAAGACATAGTGAATGTCCTGAGCAAAGCGAGGGCCTTCAACGAGGTATGAGGGACCATAACGCATAACGCCCATTACGGTCCGTGCTGCCGGTGCATGAAGATTCTAGAACACCCTTCAGGGCCTGATTCAGCACTTTGTGCATTGAATGTGCCAAAAAAATGATTCAGTGTGTCAAATCACCACACCCAGGCTCCACCAGTATTGCTAAGTGGGCCTAGACGTACTCGTAGCGCAACACAGTGCACCTTCAGGATTGTGCCTGTTTAACATAACGGGCGCAAGGCTGAAATGTCAGCAGCATTTCCGTAAAATAACGACATATTAATTATTTAACAAAAATGCTGCTCAGAACACGTGTAAATAAACACTTTCACACACACCTAAGTAAGTAGCTACAATGTTGCACTACAAAACATTGAAGCTGCTTGCATATGTGTAAGTGAAAGTGTTCATATACACCCGTGTTCATATACACCCCTATGATGTATATGAACAGCATCCTATATAGCAAAGCAAGCAGCTTCAACGCTACTTACTTTGATGTATGTGAAAGTGTACACATACACACGTGCAGGCAGCTCCATGGTAATTAAAACCCGATTTGTGGGCTATAAAGAATCTGCGGGATATACCATTTAGTATAGCCCGCAGAATGACCAACTTTGATAAACACCCGGTAGGGTGTTCCAATACAGAGTACATGTGTCACAGGATGCACCTGTGCTAGTTCGTTTCATAACAGTGAAGGGATGAACATCTGAACATACATGCAAGGTCATGTAGAACGGTGTAACATGGCCCAAAAGTGGGTGGGTGAAGTACGTTTTGATGTCAATCACTTAACATGACGGCAGTGTAAGGGCAAGTTCAGCCATCATGTGCAATGTGCATGCACTGGGTGGCATGGCTACAGTTAACCCCCCCCACCCCCCGTTAGTGAAAATGCAGGGAGGCATTGCATGGCTATGAAAGGTTGACCAGAGAACTGTGTATTGGCAGAAAGTGCTAGCTAGTACCAATGTCATCATATAAGTCAACTGAAACCACAGCAGATGAGAATGGGACAGTAAGCAGGACAGATGATGAACCGTCAGTAGTACACCCATTCATGCAGAAGGCACTACACCAGTTGAACAGGGTCACGGGGCCTGCAACAGGGGGAGGCCTCTGCCCCACAAAGACAATGACACCCTAAACATATGCGTGATGCAGGACTGAGCCAGAGTGAGCATGGAATGGATGACCAAATGCCATGATACGTATGTAATCCCGGACATGTACTACAATGATCATCCTGTCAAGGACACATAGGGGCATGCATGGAATGCACATGGAGAGTGAATGGGCATTCAAGTCCCCGACGAGAACCTGCCATCTGCACAGTCTGAGTGAGACACCCTGCATCAAGGACAAAGAATGTACCCCACAGTATTTGTCTGGCAGGTTCGCAGGGGGAAGTGTGCATGTACACAGTAGCGTGGAACAGCTACCATGTACCATTGCATTAGTCCAACATGTTACCCACTAGTGCCATGGTGAAATTTAGGTGCAGTGGGGGTGGAGGGACAAGGAAGCATGCCCACGTGGAGTACCCGCATGCAGGCTGAACACACATGCACGTCAGTCATTCAATGACATAGTCTGAGTGCTGAGTGGACAGACAAGACAGGCTACGTGCAGACAGGTCAGTGAGCTGGAACATGGACCGAAGGGGCAGCTGGGTGACTAGCATGTGAGTAGGGTGCATGTGTGTTGATGAGGACAGTCGCAGTCTGCTTCACATGTCCACCATGCATCACAACAGGTACGCATTAGTGAAGCATTGCATGACTCGCACATGAGAACCATGTACACATAGCATGTAGTGTCAGTCAAGCACAACACATCACAGAAGCAAACAACACATGGGCTGGACAAACATGCAACAACACTCACCGGACGGAGCATCATAATCCTGCATCTCTCCCACTCCTTCCACCAATTGTGCTGGGATGAACTCCACAGCGATCTCCTCGTGCAGACTGAGTTCTTCCTCCTTAGGTGGTGGCCCACTGCCAGTCACGGCATAATTGGGAGCATGCTTTTGCTTAGCACAGCGTTGGAGGTCATCCCAATGCTTTTTGCAGTCCTGAGCTGTTCTCACCTGATATCCGAATGCATTAACACCATCCGCAACATGCTGCCAGTGTGCCCAATGCTGGGCAGGCGTAGTATGGCAATTTGGGCCCACTAATATATTACGTTCATATTCCAACACATAGCCCACAAGGAAGTCCAGTTCCTGCTTGTTGAAAGGCTTCTTCCTCGACGTGCCGGAGGCCAGAGCCATGTCTGGGGTCCCAGCCTCTTGCGCTGGAGCAACCTTCCTCCTCTTGGGCAATGGTACGGACCTTGACTGGCAAATGCCGCCCTGATCAGTAGGGGCAGTGATGCTGGTGGACCGGACCCAGGGATTGGCTGGTGGAACCAGGACGGAAGCCCTGACTTGCGTCAGTGGCTGCTGGGTACTGTTGCTAGGACCCAGCACATCAACTGCTACAGTGGCAAGGTCAGTGGCCGAGACTGTCCTGGCTGTCAGACTCACTGCCCCAGGGACATGTGCCTCGGTCTGAGAATTCCTGTGCGCAAATTGCTTGCACCTCCTGACCACCTCGAATTCACCCTCGGAGTCAACAGAACCTGGGTGGTGGTCGCCACAGCTGCACCTGCAGCTACCGCTACTGTTGGCCCTGTGACAGTAGTTGAATCTGACTGCTGGGTCACAGGGGGCGCCAGTGTCAGATGCAACAGAAACATCTCCCGGAGTCACAGGGGGTGGTGGCATGACTGCACCAACACGTGGCGGGTCATCCTTGCCAAGTGGTGCACCCCTACCTCTTCCCCCTCGGCAGCCACCCTGGCCACCCTGGCCTCCCCCTACTCCCTGGTCACCCCAGCCACATCCCTGACAATGCCCAACACGTGGAGGGTGTCCAGCTGAGGCGCCCCTCATCTTTCGTGGCCTCCTAACCATGGCATGGATGTACTAGTGCCAATGGGAGGTTTACACGACAATTGTCCTGGGCAACATGGTGTACATGTTGAAAACAGCACCCCTGTGCTCCTGTAGGCTGTATGTGACTTGTGGGATGTTTTAACCAACTCTGTCCTGCCCTGCGACATCCCTGTGTGCTGATTGTGCAGGAATTGTCAAAATGGCCGCAAAATCTCTGGGCGCGCCAAAACCTATGAAAATTGCACTTTGAAACCGGAAAAGATGGCTGCCAAATCTACTTTGCCTGTTGTCAGTAGTGGAAAGGAAACCTCACTGCTGAAACATGTAACTGGGCTGCCCACCAAGTAAAAATGAACACTGCAGGAAAGGCAGTGCTTTATTGCAAGAAACCCAGAAATTGCTTTTGAATCCCTTTTTCTTGGTTGCTAAAAATACAAAATAATGGTCCAAAACACCACAAAACATCCAATATCTTTGCTGGCTGTTATCCACCACTTCATTTAAGGAATCATTATTAACACACAATGTAAGGAAAAGCAGAATCTATCATCAAATTATCCACAGTAAAAAGTGTGCTTGCCTGTGAAAATCTGTCAAAACATGGGTGCAGTACCAGCGGCCGCCTGTATGACAGCTGTCATTAGTTGCATCAGAAGCTTAAACTTGTGCGATTGAAATCAAATGTCTATAAATTAAGTGACATGTTATCAAAAGTAATATAGGTTGCAACTATTTAATCTCCATGGTTTAGGGACTGGAATTAGAGTTCTAGTTGCCTGTTTTAAAATTGCAAGTTTATTTTCGACAAAGAAACATTTAACAAAGTGACTTTTAAAGTAAGCCTGATGTAAGCCAAAACTATAAAGCAACTCCCCCACTGGGTAAGGCACCTCCATTCTGCTCGCTGGAACAGGAACTCACATTCAAGTGTTGATTAAGAGGAGAGGGGTACTTGGGCTGCTCCTGGGAGAGACAATGAACCTTCCTTGGCTGAAAGGATATGCAGATTGTAAAGTGTCAAAGTGGCCTCTCCCAGAAGGAAGGGGGCGGATTGCTTCAGACCTGCCAGAGAGCCAAGGAGGCGGGGACAGGTGACCATTTGTGGATTCACAAAGCACAGAAAGCATATTTTTGAAAAAGACTAATAAAGGACTGTGCAAATTTGTAAAAATTATAAAATTAATAGCATTGTTAATGCTATTCTTTTGTGCACATTTCAAGAGGTGCCAGAAATCTGTGCGATGTTCTGGGAAGGCACAGTGAAAATTCGGGTTTTGTAGCAATTGTATTTATGTCAGAAGCAAGAAACGTCATATAATTATGCCCAGATATCATGCACACATATGTACAAAATGTGGACAAATCAGATGTTGTGTACCAGACAAAAAGGGCAAAAATGTGTCAAATCCAGACCCAAGATCCCACGGCAACAAGGATGGGAAGAGTGTTTGCTCCACAAAAGATGTAATCTATGTATGTTATTGGTATCAAGATTGTACCCACGTAAAGATGTATTATATCAAAAATGTGCAAAAGGCAAAGGGGATATGTTTTGCCTCATAAACTACATAATCATGATGACACACTGTTTTCTCCTCCAATCAAGGGAAAGAGCAGATTTTAGCCAATAGACTATCTAGGGGTGCGCTTAGGATAATTCAACATACCCACCCCTTTATCAAACACATTAATAGAGACAGATGAGGACTCAGAAAAACAGACTGATCCACCCACCATCCCGAATTTGGCGAAGCACTTTGAAGGAGATCCATCCATACTCCTTGTTCCAAACAACAGCAACTTTGCAAGCAGAAAGGCTCAGAGCATAGCTGATCCACTTTCAGCTGGGCCTAACTTCCAGAACCCATCCCTCACCTTAAAGTGGAAAGCCAAAGAAGCAGCCAGGCTGTGCTGTAACTGCTTGCCTGCCAAATAATTATCTTCATAACCAGAAGGGCAGATTAAATCCCAGTCTGGTACCGTGCTGTGCTGTGCAGACCAGAGAGCCATTGCAGATCCAGTCCAGTCGTGCTGTGCAGTGTAGACCAGAGCGCCTTGCTGTCCAGTCCTGCCGTGCGGTGTCCAGAGCACCTTGCTGATCGCTGAACCAGACCAGTCCGTTGTGCCCAGCAGACTGTCCCAGAAAGTATCACTGACCAGATCCCTGACGGTTCCATTCAAAAGATTGGTAGTGAGTATCCATCGTATAGGATTGTCAATAGCCTATGTGCTGTCCATAGTCATAACTATCCAAATCAAATCTATCTTATATCCAGAACTGCATTGTTAGAAATCCTTTTTGTCTTGCCTGAACTCTCTCTCTCTTATCCTATAGTCCTTCTGTAATAATATTGTTAAAATCATCTTTGCGCTGATATATTTTATCTGAAGAAGGCAAGCGTCTCGGCGGGCAAAAACCATTCAGAGACGTCATGGTATGGTGGCTGTGTGCTGTTGTGTAGTTTGTTTCTTCATAGTCCATCCCTAGTGTAAAGAACCCTGATTGTATTTTAAAAGTGGATTCCTGTTTTACAATTTGCCTCTATCTGAAGAAAACGACCTCCACGAAAACGTCCATGACTTCTTCATACTTTATACTAGAAACGAAAGATAACATCCTAAGCTTTCCAATGAACCCAAAACCGCATCTCAACTTCTTATAGTTTTTCCGCAATCGTGTTTACCGCGCGCAGAAAAGTTTGCCGCAATTTTTTTGTTTGGCAAATCTATAATGTGTAAAATAGCTTTTCATTGCACCCGACCTCAAAATTAAGTTTTCAACTTGCTCATTACTCTCAAATCATTGCTAGTGTTTGTCTACAACCATACAAAGCGGCTCCCATTAGTATTTCAACCATTTCATTGAATTAAATCAATTTTCAGTGTTTTACCTCTTCCATGCTAAGCCAACTTTAAACCATTTTTGACAATTTGCCAATCAATTCTGTTTTTCTCTCGTGTTTGCTGGGGGGAATTTGGGATTGATATATTTGCTGGAATTCTGCATTCCTGAAACCTGTTCTCTCTCCTTCTATCTCTTCATATTGCATATAGAATGAGGGGTGTGCAGGAGAAATATTAACCACAACGCCATTTGATTGAACAAGCCCACTAAGTATTTTTCTCTGCATTGTTTTCCCCATCATTACTCCTTATGATTAAAGAGATTGTTTAGTGTGACATCACCCCATTGGTGATCAGTGATACCCATTAAAATAGTGTGATAGATATATTGTGAAATCCATAAATAAATATTGTAACTTTGCAAACCAGCCTGCTATTTGGTTCAGTGTGACTGGGGAGATTCAAAGAGAGGTGCGTGATATAAGTGGTACATCGTTCAGAATAAAATAATTTATAGACATAAATAAATAATTAAGGGTTTCAGTTGTGCATCCCAAGCTAGGTATTGATTTAGGTGAAGTGCTGAATTGAAATCACTTACAAGATTGGGGGCTCGTCACGAGATTTCTGAATTAGACATACCACTTGTGACAGTCTAATACAGCTTGCTAACTGACAGGGTACATAAACCCTGTTGGGCTACCACACTGTGTTACACTGTGAAAAGCACTCTTCAATAGGAACACTCTAAGGAGTTGGTCTGTTTGCAAAAAATAAAATAACGTTTGTAAGTCAGAAAGGAAATTATTAGTTCCGGAATGGCAACCATAGTATAAATTAATATGGCAAGGGAACAACTACTGCCCACATTATTTTTCAGGGGTGAATGGACAGAGCAGGATCAGAATGTGTGGTTGCAGGAAATCAAAGAACAGGCCACTGCAACAGGATTAAATATATGACAAGATCAGGGTCCATTACATATGGCACTGAGTGAACTGTATATGGCCCCTAAGGTAAAAGAAGAGCAAAGTATGATTGCCAAAATAGCGGCATATCTGTACCTCCACATTCAAGTAATACAGGACAAATATGCCGAAAACCTAGATCTGGCAAACAAGCAACTACAATCATTAGAAAAAGCCAAAACTGATCTGGGCTCTGCAGGGCAAAGGCTATAAAAGAGCCATGAATCAGAAAATGAAACCAGGCAGTACCTGATAAAAATAATAGAAGGATTTGGATATCCGGCTGCAGGAAAAGATAGAGCAGGATACCAAAGTGCTGGCGCTGTAGAAGGAGTGCCAGGAAAGTTTGGACTCTCTACTGCAGAGCCAGAAAAAGCTGGAACAGCAAAAACATTTAAATAGAGCATGCGCAGAGCAGGTAGTCACCCTGCAAAACCACCTAGACCAAGAAAAAGAAGAAAATAATTAATTAATTCTCAAAGACCTGGACACGCAGGCAGAATTTGATGAGGAGTGCCAAAAAGCTGGCACACTTCAAAAACAATGAGGCAACCTAGCTGCACAAAGGGCTACTCTTATTCAGGAAAGGGACACCTTAGTCCAGGAGGTCAGTTATTTAAAAGATAAGATGGAAGAAAATCACCTGGCCCTCCAGGGACTGGGTGAGCTCCAAAAAGTTTACACAAAAATGTTAGAGCACTCCAGGAGGATGGAAGATGCTCTGGCAAAGAGTGACCAGGCCAGTAAGGACAGGAATCAGGAGGTAACCCTCCTGCAGAAAAAATTGGCCCAGTACTCTAAAATAACACAGGAAGCACAGAGAGACAATGAGGCTCTCTGTGAGAAAAATGATAGGCTCCACAGACAGGCGGCTATGCAGGAACAACTGATAGAGACTAGCAAGGCCTTGATAGAGGAACAGAAAGGTCAGGTTCTTGCATGGCAACAGGGATCAGGGGCAGAGAGAGATGTGGTCCACTGGGAAAGGGAAACACCTGAGCATAACCTCAGGAACCCTAGTACCAGAGGCCTTCATCTCTTCCACTCCATGGACTCTGCCACCCCCATGTCCACTGGCGCACATGAGACAAGGGCCACTGGGATGGCAGACTTCAATCCAATGGGAAATATGGGGCTCGTAGATCAGCGCTTCCCAGGAATGGATGGACGTGCATCTATGTATGGGTTCCCAAGTACTAGGGCCATCTTTTCTGATCAGGGAGACTGCAATGAGGGGAGGGTCAGAGAAATGGATCCTCAAAAATACAATTCACCCAGAGACCAGATGGTAAAGTGGGGAACTCCATGAGGGTAGGCCCACTAAGGGCATCCTGAAAACCTCTGCCCAGCTAGGACAGTGTGACAGTGGGGGGGGCTACTCCGCAAATCCTGGGAGCAAGGAGGAATCAGAAGACTCCTCTGAACGCCCCAGGACTCAAGAAACTAGGCCCCCACATTCTGCCAGCCATTCCCAAGCTTGCAGAATCCGGTAGAGCCTAGAAGACCAGACAAGCACCTCTGGTAGCAGTGCCTCTGAGTCAAAGGAGGAGTGGACCAGGGTCACCCGAACCAAGAAAGCCAACAAGGTCAAGAGGGCCTTGCTCAAGGATCCCCTAAAACAAATAAAGGCCATTAGGAGCGTCATCACGCCCTATCATAAGAATGTGAAATATTCGGTTTGGGAGCACCTTGAGCTCTTTGAACAAATGAAGGAAACTTTCCATTTGAAGGACAGCCAAAGCTGTATTCAATATGTAAAGGGGACCTTCTCTCCCGAGTACTCCAGCTTCTTTGCGGGGCTGGAGGATCAGAATCATTCCAGATGGTCAACCTATAGGGCGGCCATCTTGAAACATTTTTCTGTGCACAGGAATACTTTCTTCCACGCTCTCCCTAAGTACATCATGACCCAGCTAGTGAGGGACTTTCATGAGAAAAGATCACTAGACTGGGTCATTGAACAAGCCACACGCATTTATGAGGTGCAAAAGCCAGTGGAAAATAAAAATAATCCCAAAAGCCCTAAAATAACCAACACCCCTGCTGCTGCTAAAGTGGCAGAGGTGAAGGTTGCCCCTATTTTAGGCTTAGAGTGGGTGGGACAAAGACTGATATGCAGATGGATATTTCCCATCTGTGAAAGGTACAGTGAGCAAAAAGCAGATGGCTGCGAACTCTCATAGTGGGAAAAAAAACACTGAACAGGTTATCATGCCTTGTTCTTTCTGGAGAGGGGCGCCTGCTACCATTTATGAAATAAATGTATTCTTACAATGGCTTTAAGCACTTTATCTGTGAAAAGCCCTGCAACTGTCCTGGCCTCGTGAGACTTGCCAAGAAAAATACACTTTAAAAAAACACAGTAAGAAATATAAATACAGTATTACATGCACCTTAAACATAGAATCCCTAATACAGACCTAAAAGGAAGTGAACTACTTAACCTAAGCTACCTGTTATCATTCACATCACCAGTCCCTCACTTAACCTGATATTTACCTAGATTTGTTGGCAGTATTCTTGACTCAATTGGGCATGGAACTCTTCCCCAGTCTTTCTGCCTACCTCGCACAGGGTCAACCCAGATAAGAACAACTTCAGCATCAGTCAGCTTGCAGCACTGAACTCTGTCTGCCCAGCCAGCACTCTCCTCCTTCGTCTCCCAGTGCCCAAAGAGTAACTGCCTCCTACTCTGTCTCAAAACCCTTTTTAACAAACCCCTTTGTCAATTTAGAAGGACACCTCCCCTTGACCAGATCATCCCACTAAGAATCACAACATCTGCCTCTGTGTGTTTTCCGCATTGTATTAACTTCATTGCTGTAGAAAAAATGAAAACAATGTTCTCTTGCGCTTCCTGCTTCAAAACAAAGCTATGTTTCAGCAGAATGGAAATTCACATGTTTCAGATTACCACACAGCGCAAATCCAAACTGCACGTCTAAAAGTATGTTTTTCTTCCCATTCACAGCATCATGTATTTTCATCAATCTGCACCCAGCTTATTTCATCATGGACTATTAAGGGATTCAGTTACATGTTAACTGGGGTTGGGTTAATTTGTATGTTAATTTATGTTAGTGTTATATTCAGTGCAGCTCAGTTCATTGAAATTGCATCATGGATCAAAATGCAATTTCAAGCATGTGCTCTGTGCATTGGCATCTATTTAATTCTTCCTGAGACTCACACTCTTGAGTCCAGTAATGAGTTTCACACCATGGCCCCAGTTGAATTTCAAGCCCACTCTAAAATGTGCATGCTGGCTCTAAATGTTAACATTCTGAGCCCATACTCCTACAGGCCCTGGACAAAACTTTTGTTTTGAAAATGTCATCCAAATCCATCCAGCAAGTCAGAGAAATCTGGGGAAACATTTCTGCTTTTTCATTTCTGAAAAGCCTCTCAGCCTCTCTGCTGCAAAGCACCATGGGGCATAAAGCCCAACAACTTGACCGAATAACCCAAGACCCCTCCAGCAAATTAAGTCAAGCCCAAGTTGTTTCTTATTTGGTCCAGTTCCATCCAGAGGTTTTTGCCCTGCGCTGTGCAGAAATGTTGACTTTTTCTCTATGGGCAAATGAATGGGAGTAGGCCGAAACAGTGTGTTTTTGAACTGTTTCCCAACATTTCGAGTTTGAGGGGGGTGAGGTCTAAGTGTGGTCTAAGTGGGCCTGACAAACGTTGTATTTGCAAAGTATCAGCCAAATCTTGCACGCAAATCAAAAGTTAAAAGACATTCAATGTTCCGGTTTCCTATGGAGCACGCTACTCTCCTTAACTATAGTGCACTATAATATTAATGCATGAACATTCATCATGCCCAGCCAACAGCATCCCAATAGTACACGTCTAGGAAAAGCCCCAAAACCACACACTTCTCTGAATTATACCCTCCACAGTAGAGTGGATAATGAAGAGATCACATGAAACAGATGAGCTGAGTATCTCAAGTAAAAAAAAAAAAAAAAGCAGACCATATGTATATATACAGAGCGCGGACTGTTTAGAGTCTGCCCTCCGCAGTTTGACAGGGGCGGTTAAGCCTTTGGGAGGAAACAGATTTGGTAACTAGAAATATGTGTTTTCTCTCTGTCTAGTCTGACGCTGATTTCTAGGGCGTTTATTTTGAAATAGTAGGTGTATCGGGTTGCCGAAACCAGAGGATGAGTCCGTTTAAGAAAACCCTTCCCGCCGATGGCAGTGCCTAAATATTTTCACTGCAATTCAACCTATAAACTGTATATTCGAGACGTTTCAGGGGCTTTCCCTTTGGTAACAGGACAGGACGAGGTTTCGCTAGGAAATTGGGTTTTGATCTGCAGATGGAGGCCAGTGGTTGAATTCATTTGTGTATAACTGCCGTCCACCCCCATCCCATGAGACGCCATTTAGAGGTCTCGCTGTATCTTCGAAACATGGGGAACACCCACACGCCTCTTTGAAGTGGGTAGATAATGTGTTTTTTGACACCAATTAAGAGATCGCAAAACACATGCTCTTCAAATCGATGCCATACGTCCACATCAGTTTGGACGGCGCTCGCGCAGAAGTGCTGTTGCAGCCACAAACGATGCATCGGCGCTCATCGGGGCGTCACCACTATTGCAGCTTGATGTCTTAATACGTCAGAATCGTTTAGATATCTGCAGCTCTGCAGCATTTAACCGCATGCACTCGGCATTGACGTCTTGCTGCAACACTTCTCAATGTGGATGAACTCTTGTGCTTCAAGTTAGGATTTCAAATTCATTTTTTACCAAGTCAATTGGACCAAGGAGCCATTTTTGCTCCGCTCCATTAATTCATTTTTAAAAAGTATCACCCGGAATAACATGTTACCTAGCACCATGTTCGGGTGTGCTGGCTGATCAGTTAGTTTGCTTGGTTCAATGCTATAGCTACTGCTACACACTCAACTACCTCGTCCACCACCTCCTAGCAGCAGTGCTAATTGCCTCCCTCTTCCCCAATCCACCCCCCACTCCTGCCACCAAACCCCCCAATGTTTTAAATATATGTTCTGCTAAGGCGCACTTAACTTTACTACTACTAGTTGTATGTATTTTTTGTTGTTTGAAATATCAAAAATAAAGTCTTAAAAATATATATATATATATATTGTACTTACCTGATGGATTTTGTTTTTGTGTTCCATAGCCCCGCATCAAGATCTCTCAAATTTCCCGTGGCCATGCAGGAGAACGCCATCCATAATGTTTCTTTCCCACTTTGGATTCTGGGACTTGTAGTTTTTCTTTCCCACTTGAAATTTAGAAAAACTACAAATCCCACAATTCCAAGAAAGAGAACAGGGCTATGTGACCTGCTCACCCATCCCCAAGGGAAATGTGTAAGCTCTGCACATCCTCTTTACTTCTGGTCACAGCCATGGACAAATAATAGTGGTTCTGTGCTGTTCTCCTTGACCTCTTTCTTGGTGGCCATGTTGGTTTGGGCTAGCTAATGCAGAAAAGCAGGCTTCCTGTAACCCATGCAGAAACTTTGAATGGATGCCTATATATGGAATGTTTCTTGCGTCGGATACATACTTACAGGGTAATTCATAGAATTTCGCACAAAAGTGGGGCACGCAGCTGGTGCACAGTGTGCACGTGCGAATGTCTGCGCCAGCCGCGTGTACTAAAATCGATTTCCGCGCACAGCGTATTCATGGATTTTCGACTCCAAAACCAGCCGTGGCGCAGAGTGGCGCAGTGACCCTGCAGCAGCGCCAGTTACGCCCCCAAGAACGCCCCTAGCGCAAGGAAAAGCAATCAAAATCCCCAATCCAGCGCATAGGGCTGTGCTAACCCTGGACCAGTTTACAGGGCTGCCAAACAGCAAATGCCAAGCGGGGAAAGTGTAGTACTGGGATTTGCGGTAAGTTTCACACGCGAAAGGGCCTGAGCGAGTGGGGTACGTGTATAACTGGGGTTCGCGTGAAGTTTCACACGCGTTTGGAGCAGGGTACGTGTATAACTTGGGTTCGCGGGAAGTTTCACACGCGAAAGGTCCTGTGCGAGTGGGGTACGTGTATAACTGGGGTTCGCTGGAAGTTCACACGTGAAAGGGCCTGTGCGAGTGGGGTACTTGTATAACTGGGGTTCGTGTGAAGTTTCACACGCGATTGGAGCAGGGTATGTGTATTACAGGGGTTCGTGGGAAGTTTCACACACAAAAGGGCCTGTGCGAGTGGGGTACGTGTATAACTGGGGTTCACAGGAAGTTTCACACGCGAAAGGGCCTGTGCGAGTGGGGTATGTGTATAACTGGGGTTCGTGGGAAGTTTCACATGCGAAAAGGCCTGTGCGAGTGGGGTACGTGTATAACTGGGGTTCGCGTGAAGTTTCACAAGCGATTGGAGCAGGGTACGTGTATTACAGGGGTTTGTGGGAAGTTTCACACACGAAAGGGCCTGTGCGAGTGGGGTATCTGTATAACTGGGGTTCGTGGGAAGTTTCACACGCGAAAGGGCCTGTGCGAGTGGGGTACATGTATATCTGGGGTTCGTGGGAAGTTTCACATGGGAAAGGGCCTGTGTGAGTGGGGTATGTGTATAACTGGGGTTCGCGGGAAGTTTCACACGCGAAAGGGCCTGTGGGAGTGGGGTACGTGTATAACTGGGGTTTGCGGGAAGTTTCACACGCAATTTCAGCAGGGTACGTGTATTTCTGGGGTTTGCGGGAAGTTTCACACGCGACTTTGCTGTCAGAGTGGGGTACGTGAATTTCAGGGGTGCGCGGTGAGTCCTACACGTGAATTGGCAGTGTGGGTCCTCCCAGGTGTTCCCTCTACACCCCCCACGGCACCTGCAGGCAGCCCACACCACAGGGGACTACCCCCATCCCTGGTCATGCCCCACAGGCAGCCCATCCACCATGGGCATGCCCCCAAGCTAAGCCACATGTCAGCTTGCACCCCCACTCCCCAGCAGTCAGGGGCACCTGCCAGCAGGACCCCACACATGTCCCCCTGCACCCCCACCCCCAGCAGTCAGGGGCACCTGCCAGCAGGCCACCACTAATGTCCCACACATGTCCCCCTGCACCCCCACCCCCCAGCAGTCAGGGGCACCTGCTAGCAGGCCCCCACACATGTCCCCCAGCACCCCCACCCCCCAGCAGTCAGGGGCACCTGCCAGCAGGCCCCCACACATGTCCCACTCATGTCCCACACATGTCCCCCAGCACCCCCACCCCCCAGCAGTCAGGGGCACCTGCCAGCAGGCCCCCACTCATGTCCCACACATGTCCCCCTGCACCCCCACCCCCCAGAAGTCAGGGGCACCTGCCAGCAGCCCCCACTCATGTCCCACACATGTCCCCCTGCACCCCCACCCCCAGCAGTCAGGGGCACCTGCCAGCAGGCCCCCACACATGTCCCACACATGTCCCCCTGCACCCCCACCCCCAGCAGTCAGGGGCACCTGCCAGAAGGCCTCCCCACATGTCCCCCTGCACCCTCACCCCCAGCAGTCAGGGGCACCTGCCAGCAGCCCCCACTCATGTCCCACACATGTCCCCCTGCACCCCCACCCCCAGCAGTCAGGGGCACCTGCCAGCAGGCCCCCACACATGTCCCCCTGCACCCCCATCCCCCAGGAGTCAGGGGCACCTGCCAGCAGGCCCCCACTCATGTCCCACACATGTCCCCCTGCACCCCCACCCCCCAGCATTGACAGGCACTTGCCAGCAGGCCCCGACACATGTCCCCCAGCACCCCCACCCCCAGCAGTCAGGGGCACCTGCCAGCAGGGCCCCACAAATGTCCCCCTGCACCCCCACCCCCCAGCAGTCAGGGGCACCTGCCATCAGGCCCCCACTCATGTCCCCCTGCACCCCCACCCCCCGGCAGTCAGGGGCACCTGCCAGCAGGCCCCCAACCATGTCCCACACATGTCCCCCTGCACCCCCACCCCCCCAGCAGTCAGGGGCACCTGCCAGCAGGCCCCCACTCATGTCCCACACATGTCCCCCTGCACACTCAACCCCCCCCAGCATTGACAGGCACTTGCCAGCAGGCCCTGGCACATGTCCCCCAGCACCCCACCCCCCAGCAGTCAGGGGCACCTGCCAGCAGGCCCCCACTCATGTCCCACACATGTCCCCCTGCATCCCCACCCCCCCAGCATTGACAGGCACCTGTCAGCAGGCCCCAACACATGTCCCCTAGCAACCCCACCCCCAGCAGTCAGGGGCACCTGCCAACAGGCCCCCACAAATGTCCCCCTGCACCCCCACCCCCCCAGCAGTTAGGGGCACCTGCTAGCAGGCCCCCACACATGTCCCCCTGGACACCCACCGCCCAGCAGTTAGGGGCACCTGCCAGCAGGCCCCCACACATGTCCCCCCTGACAGGTCATCACACTCCATACCCATGCCCCTCATCGCCACCCAAATCCCACCCCAGTCCAAACACCCCACATTGAATTCCCAAAGTCATGATAGAAAATACATAACCAGCATGGCCATGAATCAATGTCCCTCAGACCCACGCAAGGGTGACACATGATTGTGAAAAGCTCAACATTGTGACATGCACAAAACAAATGATATGAGACCACATCAGTAAAGTATATTTTAAATGTGTATTCAATAATTAACCAAATGAATAAAACAAAATCACACAATAATGGAAATAATGAAGAAAAAGCTGCATGTCCAAAATATTAAAAAAAAATGTGTGAAAGCAGAATCCAAATCAATCCAAAAGCAAATGGGTCCAAAGAGTCTGTCCGTCCAACCAAATCCAAAGTGTAAACATAAGACGCATCCATTGATCCATGGTAAAAAAGAAACTTAAATGAAGTGAAATCCAGTGTTGAACTATATACAAAGTACAAATCCAGGGTCCATGAGCCCAACCACGAAAGGAAACCTACAAAAACCCTACCTAGTGAACAACTATATACAAAAAGGTGGGACATTGTCCAAGCGCCCCAAATGAAATGAAAACCAAAAGGAAACCTAACACTAATTAACTATATACAATGGCAGCGGGCTAGTCCGACGGCTCACTTCCTGATTTCCCGGGCCAGAGCATCATCAAACTCCTGCTCGATTTCCCAGAGGCGGTCCTCTTCCTTGGCCCCGAGGGTTCGCAGGGACGATGACATCCGGACCTCCAGGTCCCTGCGAATTGCCTCGAGGCACTCAGCCCGCCTCAGAGCTCTTTGCATGGAGTTCTTCGCCCTGACCATTGTGAGCCATGCCTCTTCCGCCCGCTGCCGCTCCGCATCTATAGCATGGCCTAACCGCTGCCACACAGAAGACACTTCCCGTCCTGGGTCCTCCTGCCCTCCGGCCGATGCCTGCCCCTCCGATGTCGAAGGCCCCGAGCCATCATGGCTCTCACCTTGTTGCTGATGCTGCTGTGCCTGTGCCCGTGCCCTGGCTCCTGCTCCCTTCACATCCTCCTCCGGCTGGGGTGCAGTTGTTGAGGTGGCCACCCCTGCTGGACATCCGACTCCCGACTGTGGCAGGGATGTATCCTCCACCAGCCTGGCTGCACGGTCAGAGGCAGCTCCACAGGGTACCCAGGTGATACATGGGTGGAAAGATGGCACAGAGGACGACTGACACATAGGGGGTTCAGGTGAGGAGGGGGTTGAAGCAAGGTTCAGCAAACAGAGGAATCCGGCTTGGGTGACCTGTCCCAGTAGGCTGACGTGGTCAACGAGCCATTCGAGATGAAGTGCAGTCTCCCCATGAAATGACTGCAGGTCACCTCACATGGCCCGTTGACGCAATGCCACCCCAACCAGGACAGGCTCAACTCGGTCCCGGATAGCCACATCCGCATGGAGAGGAAGGCCAGTTGTTGTGAGCGGATCTCCTCCCTGAAAACGGGTCTGGACGTAGGCATCCCTGCTGGTGCGGGATGATTCAGTCACAGGATTAGGGACAGGTTTACACACAGACACCTCCGCGGCGGCCTTTGCTGCCTCCTGTCCCTGTCCCTGCACTGCACCACTGGCACCAGTGGAATCCCCACCTCCAGACCCCGTCTCTGTCCCTTGCATGGCCTCCTCCTCCAGCAAACCCCCCACCAACCTGGATGACTCCGTGCCATCTTCCTTTGTCGGACCCTGTGGGGTCTCAGCTGCCCCTTCTGCTGCCGAGGAGTCCAACTCCGACTTCCGCCTCTTGGACCTACCCTCGGCAGCTGCAGCCTGGGACGCGGCACCGGACTCCTCACTCCCTGATGAGATCACAACCTGGGAGGGGAGCCGGGCCTTGCGTCTCCGGCTCGTGGTGTGATCCCCGCCGCTGTGCTCCACAGTACCCTCTCCGCCCTCTTCATCAGTTGACGCTGCAGACAGGGAGAGATAGGAGACAGGCATCAGGACACTGTACAATGGACTGATACACACATGCCAGTTGCACATGAGTGGCAGTGTCAAACTTCAGACATGGCATCACAATTCCCAACACACATGGCAAGTCAACTCACACACATGAGCAATTCCACAGCCACATGGCAACAGCAGCACCATCCATACACATACAACAGCATGAGCAGCCAAAGGTGAGCCAGACATCACTTGAAACACAGGGAGTGCACTAGACATGCACACATGCCACCACACTTACATGCATGTGTACACCTCCACCAACTGTCGCAGTTATGAGATCGGCATCCATGTCACATCTGGCAATCAGTCTTCTACATATCAGTGTCCCAAGTATCCATGTTGCATCACTGTTGCAACGTTGTGAAATACACACACATGTACACGGTGCAGATACATGCAGATGAAACCGACATCCATGTGTGACACCACAACCATGCCAACTTACATACACAGTCATTCAAACATGTGTGCTCACACATCTGCATTTGGCATGCAAACTTACACACACATGCACCATCCATGTGTCTCACACATGAGAGGACTCGCATCTGTTAGCCTCACGGCCCTGTACATACAGATCCATAAATGGCCCTACAAAACCACATGTGCAACCTGCACACTACTGGCACACCACCACACGCACAGCTTCCAATCAGTATGCATGTACACTTACCGCTCGACTCCAGACGGGTCTGCCTCTCAAGGACCTGGACGTGGAGCGCTGGGGATATGCGTTCCAGGATAGGTGGCCCCGGCGCCCCTTAGCATTCACTGCCTTCAAGAGGCACCAGGGCTTGTTGAGGGTCCTGGACCTGAAGTCCTCCCAGTGCTTCTTGACATGTTTGAATTTGCGGACTGCTACCCCCTGCGTGTTGATGGCAGTCACGATGTCCGTCCAGATCCTGGTCTGTCCTTCCTTGTCGGCGCGCAAACGTCTGAAGAGGGCATCAAACTGCCCCAGGACTTGCTCCACCAGGACACCAACTTTGGTGGCAGTGAACCTGGTGGCCCTCTGTCTCTCTGGCTGGGGGTTGCCAGTGGTGCCAGATGGTGGCAACCCCAGAGGCAGGTGTGGGTGGGCAACTGGGTCCTGGGGCTGGGCTGTGGAGTGATGGTATCCCAGTCGGGAGTCTTCAGTTCCAGCAGGGGTGGTCAGAGCAACTGCACCCCTGGCTGATGTTCAGGCAGCAAATAGCAGGGCACGTGGGCAGCAGGCAGGCAGGCAGCAGCAGATGACAGGTGGGGCAGGAAAACGGCCTTCAGGGCAGGAGCGTGGTCTTCAGTGTGTTTTTGCGTGGCCAGCTTGATACGGAGTGATTTGGCACATGAAAAAATTGCACGTCAGTGTGTAATTCGAGGAAAGGCCCTTAACGCATGAGCGCGTCAGCACACGCACGCGATTCATTGGACCAAAGGCCCTTAGCGCGTAAGCGTGTCTGTGACGTATCATGCACGGGCGTTGCCCTGGCAGGGCTTGAAGATCCCACATGGATTTCCATTGCTCTGTACGTGCTTTTCATGGGGTGCGGTGCGTGTGTTTTCCAGGCGTTGGGGTTCACACGCTATTACTTCACAGTGGGTGCGTGTTGGCTACACGTTCTTCTACACGCAAGGCAGACGGTGAGTGCTAGCCCGCTCGCCCAGACCCAATCGCGTGTAAAACTTCCCGTGCACCCCAGAAATACACGTACCCCGCTCGCCCAAGGCCTATCGCGTGTGAACCGACAAGAAGTACAGATTTTACCCACTCGCTCTCCACGAAAAGCACGTACAAGAAAATGGCGTCCTACATGTACATTTTAAACCGGCCCACACGTACACTTCACTTACGCGTGTACGCGCCCTTTCATCCAATTACACGCGATGCCACTCGGACGTGCAGTTTTTCCATGTGTGCTCTGTCATCACGTGCTATGAGGGAAACACCCGCGCGCCTTATGTAACTTACGCACTTACGCGCTAAGGGCCTTTGGTCCAATGGAATCGCGTGCGTGTGTTGACACACTTATGCGTTAAGGCCCTTTCACCGAATTACACGCTGACATGCAAGATTTTCACGTGCCAAAACACTCCGTATCAAGCTGGCCACGCGAAAACAAACGGAAGACCACGCTCCTGCCCTGAAAGCCATTTTCCTGCCCCCCAGAGCCCTGAGCACGCTCCCACCTGCCATCTGCTGCTGCCTGACTGCCTGCTGCCCACGTGCTCTGCTATTTGGTGCCTGCACATCAGCCATCTGCAGGGGTCCAGTTGCTGTGTCCACCCCTGCTGGAACAGAAGACTCCCGACTGGGATACCATCGCTCCACAGCTCAGCCCCAGGACACAGTTGCCCACCCACGCCTGCCTCGGGGGTGGCCATGTCGGGGCAAACACCATCTGAGACCACTGGCGACCCCCAGCCAGAGGGGCAGAGGGCCACCAGCTTCAGTCAGAAGGAAGTTGGTGTCCTGGTGGAGCATGTCCTGGGGCATTATGATGCCCTCTTCGGAACATCACGTGCCAACAAGGAAGGACGGGATAGGATCTGGGACGACTTTGTGGTTGCCATCAACATGGAGGGGGTGGCAACCCGCAACATCAAGCAAGTCAAGAAGCGCTGGGAGGACTTGAGGTCCAGGACCCTCATAAAGGCCCGGCGCCACGTGGAGGGGGGCCGGGGCAGCATGAGTATCATCCAGATGAGGGTCCTGGAACGCGTAGGCCCAGCGCCCCAAGCCCAGATCCTTCAGAGGCAGACCCATCTGGAGTTCAGCGGTAAGTAGCCAAGCATTGCTGTGTGAGACAGGGCATGTTGCAGTGTGCTGGTTGTCTGATACTTGCCTGTATGTGTGACATAGGCCATGTACGTATGTGTGTGTGCAGGGACATCATGGTCATGCATGTGAGACCAGTAATGTGTGAACCACATGGTTGTTGCATGTGTTACAATGCAACATGCGGAGCAGCATGCGGAATGAATGCACACATTAATGCATGCCTGTCTCAGTTATTGGACATGGATGGGGTGTGAGAGATGGGTGCTGCTGTCATCGACATGTCTGGTGTCCATGTCTGTGTGTCTGACTTGCGTGTCTGTGACTTGTAAATGCCATGGATACATGACACATGTCTCTGACAATGCTCAGATTCACTGATGCAGCCTACACATCCTTGTATCCACTGTGTCTGGGGTGTACGAGGCCAGATGGATGAAACTACAGTGAAGTGTGTGCATGTGATAGGCATGACCCATGATGCATGTGAGTTTCAAACCAGCATTGTATGTTTCAAGAGTCCCTTGGACATGTATGCTAATGTTCATAGCATGCGCCATGCCTGTTACTGCATGTGTTTTGCCTGCACTGGCCCATGTGTTGTGGAGGGACATGATGGAAGTGATGTTTGACAGTGCCACTCATCTGCTGTTGCTTCCTGTCTAGGGGACCATTGTACAGTACCTTGATGCTTGTGTTCTATGTCTCCCTCTACACAGCGGCAAGTGATGAAGAGGGCGGAGACGGCTGGGGAGCAAAGCCGCAGGGATGCCTCCACCAGCCGGCGACGCAAGGCCCAGTCACCTTCCCAGAAATTACCATCGTCTGGGAGTGAGGGGACTGGTGCTCCGTCTGCCACTACGGCTGCAGCGGAAGGGGTGGGTGAGCTCCCACAGTGGCTTGCAACGGCAGAAGACGGTGTGGAGCCATCCAGGTTGGTGGTTTCCACAGAGGAGGAGGAGGCGGCTACTGAGCCGCACATGGGGCCTGGTGGGGGTGGTACCACTGGTGCAAGTGGTGCAGTCCAGGGGCAGGAGGCAGCACAGGTCGCCGTGGAGGGACACTGTGACTGCACCACCATGCACCAGCAGGGATGCCCCATCCCAGGCCCGTCCACAGGTAGGGGAGATGCCCATGTCATCTGACACTCCTCTACCTGCAGACGAGGGGACCCCTGGCCTTATGGAGAAGGTCCTGATTGGTGTCGCATTGCGCACGCGTGACATTTGTCATGACGTGCGTGCTTCCCGGGGGGAGCACGCACATCATCACGAAGAGCAGCGTGCCAACTTGGCCCAGTTGGAAGTGTCCATGGTCGGGGGTTTTGTACATGTGTCGGCCACTCTGGCGGCCCTCTCCTCCTCTGTGGAGACTATGCGCCAGTCGTTCTCCATGCCGTCTTCCGGCCCAGATGCCACCAGGGCCCCCTGTGGACCTGCCCTGACCAACGCAGCCAGCTCGGTGGGGATCCCATCCCTGCCACAGTCGGGAGTCGGAGGTCCAGCAGGAGTGGACACCCCAGCAACTGGACCTCAGCAGATGGAGGATGTGCCGGCATCATCGGGCAGGGCACCTACACGACGGCGTCGGTGGATTCCATCAGCCTGGATGCCGTCGTGCTGGCAGAGGCAGTTGCGTCGGAGGCAGCGGCAGGCTCAAAATGGGAGGCATTATGGCTCGGGCCATCTACATCAGAGGGGCAGGCATGGTCCGGAGGGCAGGAGGACCCTGGAATGGGAGTGTCTTCCGTGTGGCAACGGTTGGGCCAGCAGATAGGTGTGGAGCAGCAGCGGGCGGAGGAGGCACGGCTCACAATGGTCAGGGCAGAGAACTCCATGCGCAGGGCGCTGAGGCGGGCTGAGTGCCACGAGAGAATTCGCAGGGAGTTGGAGGTGGACATGGGGTTATCCCTGCGAGACTTCGGGGCCAGAGAACAGGCCCGCCTCCAAGACATTGAACAGAAGTTCGATGATGCCCTGGTCCATGACATCAACAAGTGAGCCGTTGGACTTGCCCGCCACCATTGTATATAGTTCATTAGTGTTAAGTTTCATTTCTTTTTTCTTTCATTTGGGGCGCACGGACTATGCCCCACATTTTTGTATATAGTTAGTAATTAGGTAGGTTTCATTGTAGGTTTCATTTATGTCGTTGGGCTCATGGACCCTGGATTTGCTATTTGTACATAGTTTTACAGTGGATTTTTCTCCTTCATCTTTTTTTTTTCACCATGGAGCAATGGATATTATGCTTTTCTTTCCCTTTGGATTTGCTTTGTTGGACGGTGACTTTGGACACATTTTCATTTGGATCAATTTGGATTCTCATTTTATTTATTTATCATTTTTTGGGACATGCTGCATTTTGATTATTATTGGCATTATTGTGTATTTTGATTTCATTCCCTTCATTTTGACTTGAATACATTTTTGTTTCTTACTTCAATGAGTGGTCTTCTCTCATTGGTTTCATGCATGTCACAATGTGGGTTTTCTCAGTCATGTGTTGCCATTGTGTGGGTCTGACAGACTTGTACTCATGCGCATACTGCTTATTTGTGATCTATCATGTAATGGGGATTTCAATTTGGAGTGGATGTAAAGCTTGGTTGGGTGTTTGGACTGGGGTGGCGTGGGGTGGGACTTGGGTGGCCATACGAGCCAGGGATCTGGATTGTGATGACGTGTTGGCTGAGGGACATGTGTCGGGGCCTGCTGGTAGGTGCCCCTGACTGCTGGGGGGTGGGGGTGCAGGGGGACATGTGTCGGGGCCTGCTGGCAGGCGGGGGTACAGGGGGACATGTGTGAGACTGACTGCTGGGGGGTGGGGGTGCAGGGGGACTTGTGTCGGGGCATGCTGGGGGGTGGGAGTGCAGGGGGACATGTGTGGGGGCCTGCTGGCAGGTGCCCCTGACTGCTGGGGGGTGGGGGTTCAGGGGGACATGTATCGGGGCCTGCTGGCAGGTGCCCCTGACTGCTGGGGGGTGGGAGTGCAGGTGGGGATTTGTGTGGGACATGAGTGGGGGCCTGCTGGCAGGTGCACCTGACTGCTGGGGGGTGGGGGTGCAGGGGGACATGTGTGGGACATGTTTGGGGGCCCGCTGGCAGGTGCCCCTGACTGCTGGGGGTGGGGGTGCTGGGGGACATGTGTAGGGGCCTGCTGGCAGGTGCGCCTGACTGCTAGGGGGTGGGGGTGCAGGAGAACATGTGTGGGACATGAGTGGGGGCCTGCTGGCAGGTGACCCTGACTGCTGGGGGTGGGGGTGCTGGGGGATATGTGTCGGGGCCTGCTGGCAGGTGCCTGTCAATGCTGGGGGGGTGGGGGTGCAGGGGGACATGTGTGGGACATGTGTGGGGGCCTGCTGGCAGGTGCCCCTGACTGCTGGGGGGTGGGGGTGCAGGGGGACATGTGTCGGGGCCTGCTGGCAGGTGCCTGTCAATGCTGGGGGGGGGTGGGGGTGCAGGGGGACATGTGTGGGACATGAGTGGGGGCCTGCTGGCAGCTGCCTCTGACTGCTGGGGGGTAGGGGTACAGGGGGACATGTGTGGGGGCCTGCTGGCAGGTGTCCCTGACTGCTGGGGGGTGGGGGTGCAGTGGGAAATGTGTGGGGGCCTGCTTGCAGGTGCCCCTGACTGCTGAGGGGTGGGGGTGCAGGGGGACATGTGTGAGACATGAGTGGGGGCCTGCTGGCAGGTGCCCCTGACTGCTGGGGGGTGGAGTGCTGGGGGAATTGTGTCGGGGCCTGCTGGCAGGTGCCTGTCAATGCTGGGGGGGTGGGGTGCAGGGGGACATGTGTGGGACATGAGTGGGGGCCTGCTGGCTGGTGCCCCTAACTGCTGAGGGTGGGGGTGCAGGGGGACATGTGTGGGGTCCTGCTGGCAGGTGCCCCTGACTGCTGGGGGTTGGGGGTGCAGGGGGACATGTGTGGGGGCCTGCTGGCAGGTGCCCCTGACTGCTGGGGGGTGGGGTGCAGGGAGACATGTGTGGGACATGAGTGGGGACCTGCTGGCAGGTGCCCCTGACTGCTGGGGGGTGGGGGTGCAGGGGGACATGTGTCAGGGCCTGCTGGCAGGTGCCCCTGACTGCTGGGGGGTGGGGGTGCAAGGGGACATGTGTCGGGGCCTGCTGGCAGGTGCCCCTGACTGCTGGGGGGTGGAGGTGCAGGGGGACATGTGTGTGACTTGAGTGGGGGCCTGCTGGCAGGTGCCCCTGACTGCTGGGGAGTGGGTGGGTGGGGGACATGTGTGGGGGCCTGATGGCAGTTGCCCCTGACTGCTGGGGGGTGGGGATGCAGGGGGACATGTGTGGGACATGAGTGGGGGCCTGCTGGAAGGAGCCCCTGACTGCTGGGGAGTGGGGGGTGGGGGACATGGTTGGGGGCCTGATGGCAGGTGCCCCTGACTGCTGGGGGGGTGGGGGCACAGGGGGACATATGTGGGACATGAGTGGGGGCCTGCTGGCAGGAGCCCCTGACTGCTGGGGAGTGGGGGGGTCGGGGACATGTTTGGGGGCCTGATGGCAGGTGCTCCTGACTGCTGGGGGTGGGGGTGCTGGGGGACATGTGCCAGGGCCTGCTGGCAGGTGCCTGTCAATGCTGGGGGGGTGGGGGTGCAGGAGGACATGTGTGGGACATGTGTGGGGGCCTGCTGGCAGGTGCCCCTGACTGCTGGGGGGTGGGGGTGCAGGGGGACATGTGTTGGGGCCTGCTGGCCGGTGCACCTGACTGCTGGGGGGTGGGGGTGCAGGGGGACATGTGTGGGACATGTGTGGGGGCCTGCTGACAGGTGCCCCTGACTGCTGGGGGTGGGGGTGCAGGGGACATGTGTGGGGGCCTGCTGGCAGGTGCCCCTGACTGCTGGGGGCGGGGGTGCAGGGGAACATGTGTAGTACATGAGTGGGGGCCTGCTGGCAGGTGCCTGTCAATGCTGGGGGGGTGGGGTGCAGGGGGACATGTGTGGGACATGAGTGGGGGCCTGCTGGCAGGTGCCTCTAACTGCTGAGGGTGGGGGTGCAGGGGGACATGTGTGGGGGCCTGCTGGTAGGTGCCCTTGACTGCTGGGGGGTGGGGGTGCAGGGGGACATGTGTGGGGGCCTGCTGGTAGGTGCCCCTGACTGCTGGGGGATTGGGTGCAGGGGGACATGTGTGGGCCATGAGTGGGGACCTGTTGGCAGGTGCCCCTGACTGCTGGGGGGTGGGGGTGCAGGGGGACATGTGTGGGGGCCTGCTGGCAGGTGCCCCTGACTGCTGGGGGGTGGGGGTGCAGGGGGACATGTGTCGGGGCCTGCTGGCAGGTGCCCCTGACTGCTGGGGGGTGGGGGTGCAGGGGGACATGTGTGGAACTTGAGTGGGGGCCTGCTGGCAGGTGCCCCTGACTGCTGGGGAGTGGGGGGGTGGGGGACATGTGTGGGAGCCTGATGGCAGGTGCCCCTGACTGCTGGGGGGTGGGGGTGCAGGGGGACATGTGTGGGACATGAGTGGGGGCCTGCTGGCTGGTGCCCCTAACTGCTGAGGGTGGGGGTGCAGGGGGACATGTGTGGGGTCCTGCTGGCAGGTGCCCCTGACTGCTGGGGGTTGGGGGTGCAGGGGGACATGTGTGGGGGCCTGCTGGCAGGTGCCCCTGACTGCTGGGGGGTGGGGTGCAGGGAGACATGTGTGGGACATGAGTGGGGACCTGCTGGCAGGTGCCCCTGACTGCTGGGGGGTGGGGGTGCAGGGGGACATGTGTCAGGGCCTGCTGGCAGGTGCCCCTGACTGCTGGGGGGTGGGGGTGCAAGGGGACATGTGTCGGGGCCTGCTGGCAGGTGCCCCTGACTGCTGGGGGGTGGAGGTGCAGGGGGACATGTGTGTGACTTGAGTGGGGGCCTGCTGGCAGGTGCCCCTGACTGCTGGGGAGTGGGTGGGTGGGGGACATGTGTGGGGGCCTGATGGCAGTTGCCCCTGACTGCTGGGGGGTGGGGATGCAGGGGGACATGTGTGGGACATGAGTGGGGGCCTGCTGGAAGGAGCCCCTGACTGCTGGGGAGTGGGGGGTGGGGGACATGGTTGGGGGCCTGATGGCAGGTGCCCCTGACTGCTGGGGGGGTGGGGGCACAGGGGGACATATGTGGGACATGAGTGGGGGCCTGCTGGCAGGAGCCCCTGACTGCTGGGGAGTGGGGGGGTCGGGGACATGTTTGGGGGCCTGATGGCAGGTGCTCCTGACTGCTGGGGGTGGGGGTGCTGGGGGACATGTGCCAGGGCCTGCTGGCAGGTGCCTGTCAATGCTGGGGGGGTGGGGGTGCAGGAGGACATGTGTGGGACATGTGTGGGGGCCTGCTGGCAGGTGCCCCTGACTGCTGGGGGGTGGGGGTGCAGGGGGACATGTGTTGGGGCCTGCTGGCCGGTGCACCTGACTGCTGGGGGGTGGGGGTGCAGGGGGACATGTGTGGGACATGTGTGGGGGCCTGCTGACAGGTGCCCCTGACTGCTGGGGGTGGGGGTGCAGGGGACATGTGTGGGGGCCTGCTGGCAGGTGCCCCTGACTGCTGGGGGCGGGGGTGCAGGGGAACATGTGTAGTACATGAGTGGGGGCCTGCTGGCAGGTGCCTGTCAATGCTGGGGGGGTGGGGTGCAGGGGGACATGTGTGGGACATGAGTGGGGGCCTGCTGGCAGGTGCCTCTAACTGCTGAGGGTGGGGGTGCAGGGGGACATGTGTGGGGGCCTGCTGGTAGGTGCCCTTGACTGCTGGGGGGTGGGGGGTGCAGGGGGACATGTGTGGGGGCCTGCTGGTAGGTGCCCCTGACTGCTGGGGGATTGGGTGCAGGGGGACATGTGTGGGCCATGAGTGGGGACCTGTTGGCAGGTGCCCCTGACTGCTGGGGGGTGGGGGTGCAGGGGGACATGTGTGGGGGCCTGCTGGCAGGTGCCCCTGACTGCTGGGGGGTGGGGGTGCAGGGGGACATGTGTCGGGGCCTGCTGGCAGGTGCCCCTGACTGCTGGGGGGTGGGGGTGCAGGGGGACATGTGTGGAACTTGAGTGGGGGCCTGCTGGCAGGTGCCCCTGACTGCTGGGGAGTGGGGGGGTGGGGGACATGTGTGGGAGCCTGATGGCAGGTGCCCCTGACTGCTGGGGGGTGGGGGTGCAGGGGGACATGTGTGGGACATGAGTGGGGGCCTGCTGGCAGGTTCCCCTGACTGCTGGGGAGTGGGGGGGTGGGGGACATGTGTGGGGGCCTGATGGCAGGTGCCCTTGACTGCTGGGGGGTGGGGTTGCAGGGAGACATGTGTGGGACATGATTGGGGGCCTGCTGGCAGGTGCCCTGACTGCCAGGGGGTGGGGGTGCTGGGGGACATGTTCCAGGGCCTGCTGGCAGGTGCCTGTCAATGCTGGGGGGGTGGGGATGCAGGGGGACATGTGTGGGACATGTGTGGGGGTCTGCTGGCAGGTGCCCCTGACTGCTGGGGGGTGGGGGTGCAGGGGGACATGTGTCGGGACCTGCTGGCAGGTGCACCTGACTGCTGGGGGGTGGGGGTGCAGGGGGAAATGTGTGTGGGCCTGCTGGCAGGTGCCCCAGACTGCTGGTGGGTGGGGGTGCAGTGGGGCATGTATCGCGGCCTGCTGGCAGGTGCCCCTGACTGCTGGGGGGTGGGGGTGCAGGGGGACATGTGTGGGGGCCTGCTGGCAGGTGCCCCTGACTGCTTGGTGGTGGGGGTTGCAGGGGGACATGTGTTGGGGCCTCCTGGCAGGTGCCGCTGACTGCTGGGGGGTGGGGGTGCAGGGGGACATGTGTCAAGGCCTGCTGGCAGGTGCCCCTGACTGCTTGGTGGTGGGGGTTGCAGGGGGACATGTGTTGGGGCCTCCTGGCAGGTGCCGCTGACTGCTGGGGGGTAGGGGTGCAGGGGGACATGTGTGGGACATGAGTGGGGGCCTGCTGGCAGGTGCCCCTGACTGCTTGGGGGTGGGGGTGCAGGGGGACATGTGTCGGGGCAAGCTGGCAGGTGCCCCAGACTGCTGGTGGGTGGGGGTGCAGTGGGGCATGTATCGTGGCCTGCTGGCAGGTGCCCCTGACTGCTGGGGGGTGGGGGTGCAGGGGGACATGTGTGGGGGCCTGCTGGCAGGTGCCCCTGACTGCTTGGTGGTGGGGGTTGCAGGGGGACATGTGTTGGGGCCTCCTGGCAGGTGCCGCTGACTGCTGGGGGGTGGGGGTGCAGGGGGACATGTGTCAAGGCCTGCTGGCAGGTGCCCCTGACTGCTTGGTGGTGGGGGTTGCAGGGGGACATGTGTTGGGGCCTCCTGGCAGGTGCCGCTGACTGCTGGGGGGTAGGGGTGCAGGGGGACATGTGTGGGACATGAGTGGGGGCCTGCTGGCAGGTGCCCCTGACTGCTTGGGGGTGGGGGTGCAGGGGGACATGTGTCGGGGCAAGCTGGCAGGTGTCGCTGACTGCTGGGGGGTGGGGGTGCAGGGGGACATGTGTGGGGGCCTGCTGGCAGGTGTCCCTGACTGCTGGGGGGGTGGGGGTGCAGGGGGACATGTGTCGGGGCCTGCTGGCAGGTGCCCCTGACTGCCGGGGGTGGGGGTGCAGGGGGACATGTGTGGGACATGAGTGGGGGCCTGCTGGCAGGTGCCCGTGACTGCTGGGGAGTGCGGGGTGGGGGACATGTGTGGGGGCCTGATGGCAGGTGCCCCTGACTTTTAGGGGGTGGGGGTGCAGGGGGACATGTGTGGGACATGAGTGGGGGCCTGCTGGCAGTTGCCCCTGACTGCTGGGTAGTGGGGGGTTGGGGGACATGGTTGGGGGCCTGATGGCAGGTGCCCCTGACTGCTGGGGGGTGGGGGTGCAGGGGGACATGTGTGGGACATGAGTGGGGGCCTGCTGGCAATTGCACCTGACTGCTGGGGGGTGGGGGTGCTGGGGGACATGTGTCGGGGCCTGCTGGCAGGTGCCCCTGACTGCTTGGTGGTGGGGGTTGCAGGGGGACATGTGTCGGGGCCTCCTGGCAGGTGCCGCTGACTGCTGAGGGGTGGGGGTACAGGGGGACATGTGTCAGGGCCTGCTGGCAGGTGTCCCTGACTGCTGGGGGGTAGGGGTGCAGGGGGACATGTGTGGGACATGAGTGGGGGCCTGCTGGCAGGTGCTCCTGACTGCTGGGGGGTGGGGGTACAGGGGGACATGTGTGGGTGCCTGCTGGCAGGTTCCCCTGACTGCCTGGGGGGTGGGGGTGCAGGGGGCATGTATTGGGGCCTGCTGGCAGGTGCCCCTGACTGCTGGGGGGTGGGGGTGCAGGGGGACATGTGTGGGACATGAGTGGGGGCCTGCTGGAAGGTGCCCCTGACTGCTGGGTTGTGGGGGTGCAGGGGGACATGTGTGGAGGCCTGCTGGCAGGTGCCCCTGACTGCTTGGTGGTGGGGGTTGCAGGGCGACATGTGTCGGGGCCTCCTGGCAGGTGCCGCTGACTGCTGGGGGGTGGGGGTGCAGGGGCACATGTGTCAGGGCCTGCTGGCAGGTGTCCCTGACTGCTGGGGGGTAGGGGTGCAGGGGGAAATGTGTGGGACGTGAGTGGGGGCCTGCTGGCAGGTGCTCCTGACTGCTGGGGGGTGGGGGTGTAGGGGGACATGTGTGGGGGCCTGCTGGCAGGTGCCCCTGACTGCTGGGGCGTGGGGGTGCAGGGGGACATGTATCGGGGCCTGCTGGCAGGTGCCCCTGACTGCTGGGGGTAGAGGTGCAGGGGGACATGTGTCGGGCCTGCTGGCAGGTGCCCCTGACTGCTGGGGGTTGGGGTGCAGGGGGACATGTGTGGGGCATGAGTGGGGGCCTGCTGGTAGGTGCCCCTGACTGCTGGGGAGTGGGGGGGTGGGGGATATGTGTGGGGGCCTGATGGCAGGTGCCCCTGACTGCTGGGGGGTGGGGGTGCAGGGGGACATGTGTGGGACATGAGTGGGGGCCTGCTGGCAGGTCCCCCTGACTGCTGGGGAGTGGGGGGGTGGGGGACATGTTTGGGGGCCTGATGGCAGGTGCCTGTCAACGCTGGGGGGGTGGGGGTGTAGGAGGACATTTGTGGGACATGTGTGGGGGCCTGCTGGCAGGTGCCCCTGACTGCCTGGGTGGTGGGGGTGCAGGGGGACATGTGTCGGGGCCTGCTGGCAGGTGCACCTGACTGCTGGGGGGTAGGGGTGCAGGGGGACATGTGTGGGACATGTGTGGGGGTCTGCTGACAGGTGCCCCTGACTGCTGGGGGTGGGGGTGCAGGGGACATGTGTGGGACTTGAGTGGGGGCCTGCTGGCAGGTGCCCCTGACTGCTGGGGAGTTGGGGGGTGGGGGACATGTGTGGGGGCCTGATGGCATGTGACCCTGACTGCTGGGGGGTGATGGTGCAGGGGGACATGTGTGGACATGAGTGGGGTACTGCTGGCAGGTGCCCCTGACTGCTGGGGAGTGGGGGGTTGGGGGACATGTGTGGGGGCCTGATGGCAGGTGCCCTTGACTGCTGGGGGTTGGGGTTGCAGGGAGACATGTGTGGGACATGATTGGGGGCCTGCTGGCAGGTGCCCCTGACTGCTGGGGGGTGGGGGTGCTGGGGGACATGTTCCGGGGCTTGCTGGCTGGTGCCTGTCAATGCTGGGGGGGTGGGAGTGCAGGGGGACATGTGTGGGACATGTGTGGGGGTCTGCTGGCAGGTGCCCCTGACTGCTGGGGGGTGGGGGTGCAGGGGGACATGTGTCGGGACCCGCTGGCAGGTGCACCTGACTGCTGGGGGGTGGGGGTGCAGGGGGAAATGTGTGTGGGCCTGCTGGCAGGTGCCCCTGACTGCTGGTGGGTGGGGGTGCGGTGGGACATGTATCGTGGCCTGCTGGCAGGTGCCCCTGACTGCTGGGGGGTGGGGGTGCAGGGGGACATGTGTGGGGGCCTGCTGGCAGGTGCCCCTGACTGCTTGGTGGTGGGGGTTGCAGGGGGACATGTGTCGGGGCCTCCTGGCAGGTGCCGCTGACTGCTGGGGGGTGGGGGTGCAGGGGGACATGTGTCAGGGCCTGCTGGCAGGTGTCCCTGACTGCTGGGGGGTAGGGGTGCAGGGGGACATGTGTGGGACATGAGTGGGGGCCTGCTGGCAGGTGCTCCTGACTGCTGGGGGGAGGGGGTACACGGAGACATGTGTGGGGGCATGCTGGAAGGTGCCCCTGACTGCTGGGGGGTGGGGGTGCAGGGGGACATGTGTGGGACATATGTGGGGTCCTGCTGGCAGGTGCCCCTGACTGCTTGGGGGTTGCAGGGGGACATGTGTCGGGGCAGCTGGCAGGTGCCGCTGACTGCTGGGGGGTTGGGGGTGCAGGGGGACATGTGCTGGGGCCTGCTGGCAGGTGCCTGTCAATGCTGGGTGGGTGGGGGTGCAGGAGGATATGTGTGGTACATGTGTGGGGGCCTGCTGGCAGGTGCACCTGACTGCTGGGGGTGGGGGTGCAGGGGGACATGTGTGGGACATGTGTGGGGGCTTGCTGACAGGTGCCCCTGACTGCTGGGGGTGGGGGTGCAGGGGACATGTGTGGGGCCTGCTGGCAGGTGCCCCTGACTGCTGGGGGGTGGGGGTGCAGGGGAACATGTGTGGGACATGAGCAGGGGCCTGCTGGCAGGTGCCTGTCAATGCTGGGGGGACGGGGTGCAGGGGGACATGTGTGAGACATGAGTGGGGGCCTGCTGGCAGGTGCCTCTAACTGCTGAGGGTGGGGGTGCAGGGGGACATGTGTGGGGGCCTGCTGGTAGGTGCCCCTGACTGCTGGGGGGAGGGGGTGCAGGGGGACATGTGTGGGGGCCTGCTGGTAGGTGCCCCTGACTGCTGGGGGGTGGGGTGCAGGGGGACATGTGTGGACATGAGTCGGGACCTGCTGGCAGGTGCCCCTGACTGCTGGGGGGTGGGGGTGCAGGAGGACATGTGTGGGGGCCTGCTGGCAGGTGCCCCTGACTGCTGGGGGGTGGGGGTGCAGGGGGACATGTGTCGGGGCCTGCTGGCAGGTGCCCGTGACTGCTGGGGGGTGGGGGTGCAGGGGGACATGTGTCGGGGCCTGCTGGCAGGTGCTCCTGACTGCTGGGGGGTGGGGTTGCAGGGGGACATGTGTGGGACTTGAGTGGGGCCTGCTGGCAGGTGCCCCTGACTGCTGGGGAGTGGGGGGGTGGGGGACATGTGTGGGGGCCTGATGGCAGGTGCCCTTGACTGCTGGGGGGTGGGGTTGCAGGGAGACATGTGTGGGACATGATTGGGGGCCTGCTGGCAGGTGCCCCTGACTGCTGGGGGGTGGGGGTGCTGGGGGACATGTTCCGGGGCCTGCTGGCAGGTGCCTGTCAATGCTGGGGGGGTGGGGGTGCAGGGGGACATGTGTGGGACATGTGTGGGGGTCTGCTGGCAGGTGCCCCTGACTGCTGGGGGGTGGGGTGCAGGGGGACATGTGTCGGGACCTGCTGGCAGGTGCCCCTGACTGCTGGTGGGTGGGGATGCGGTGGGACATGTATCGTGGCCTGCTGGCAGGTGCCCCTGACTGCTGGGGGGTGGGGGTGCAGGGGGACATATGTGGAGGCCTGCTGGCAGGTACCCCTGACTGCTTGGTGGTGGGGGTTGCAGGGCGACATGTGTCGGGGCCTCCTGGCAGGTTCCGCTGACTGCTGGGGGGTGGGGGTGCAGGGGGACATGTGTCAGGGCCTGCTGGCAGGTGTCCGTGACTGCTGGGGGATAGGGGTGCAGGGGGACATGTGTGGGACGTGAGTGGGGGCCTGCTGGCAGGTGCTCCTGACTGCTGGGGGGTGGGGGTGTAGGGGGACATGTGTGGGGGCCTGCTGGCAGGTGCCCCTGACTGCTGGGGGGTGGGGGTGCAGGGGGACATGTATCGGGGCCTGCTGGCAGGTGCCCCTGACTGCTAGGGGTGGGGGTGCAGGGGGACATGTTTCGGGCCTGCTGGCAGGTGCCTCTGACTGCTGGGGGTCGGGGTGCAGGGGGACATGTGTGGGGCATGAGTGGGGGCCTGCTGGCAGGTGCCCCTGACTGCGGGGGAGTGGGGGGGTGGGGGATATTTGTGGGGGCCTGATGGCAGGTGCCCCTGACTGCTGGGGGGTGGGGGTGCAGGGGGACATGTGTGGGACATGAGTGGGGGCCTGCTGGCAGGTGCACCTGACTGCTGGGGGGTAGGGGTGCAGGGGGACATGTGTGGGACATGTGTGGGGGTCTGCTGACAGGTGCCCCTGACTGCTGGGGGTGGGGGTGCAGGGGACATGTGTGGGACTTGAGTGGGGGCCTGCTGGCAGGTGCCCCTGACTGCTGGGGAGTTGGGGGGTGGGGGACATGTGTGGGGGCCTGATGGCATGTGACCCTGACTGCTGGGGGGTGATGGTGCAGGGGGACATGTGTGGACATGAGTGGGGTACTGCTGGCAGGTGCCCCTGACTGCTGGGGAGTGGGGGGTTGGGGGACATGTGTGGGGGCCTGATGGCAGGTGCCCTTGACTGCTGGGGGTTGGGGTTGCAGGGAGACATGTGTGGGACATGATTGGGGGCCTGCTGGCAGGTGCCCCTGACTGCTGGGGGGTGGGGGTGCTGGGGGACATGTTCCGGGGCTTGCTGGCTGGTGCCTGTCAATGCTGGGGGGGTGGGAGTGCAGGGGGACATGTGTGGGACATGTGTGGGGGTCTGCTGGCAGGTGCCCCTGACTGCTGGGGGGTGGGGGTGCAGGGGGACATGTGTCGGGACCCGCTGGCAGGTGCACCTGACTGCTGGGGGGTGGGGGTGCAGGAGGAAATGTGTGTGGGCCTGCTGGCAGGTGCCCCTGACTGCTTGGTGGTGGGGGTTGCAGGGGGACATGTGTCGGGGCCTCCTGGCAGGTGCCGCTGACTGCTGGGGGGTGGGGGTGCAGGGGGACATGTGTCAGGGCCTGCTGGCAGGTGTCCCTGACTGCTGGGGGGTAGGGGTGCAGGGGGACATGTGTGGGACATGAGTGGGGGCCTGCTGGCAGGTGCTCCTGACTGCTGGGGGGTGGGGGTACACGGAGACATGTGTGGGGGCATGCTGGAAGGTGCCCCTGACTGCTGGGGGGTGGGGGTGCAGGGGGACATGTGTGGGACATATGTGGGGTCCTGCTGGCAGGTGCCCCTGACTGCTTGGGGGTTGCAGGGGGACATGTGTCGGGGCAGCTGGCAGGTGCCGCTGACTGCTGGGGGGTTGGGGGTGCAGGGGGACATGTGCTGGGGCCTGCTGGCAGGTGCCTGTCAATGCTGGGTGGGTGGGGGTGCAGGAGGATATGTGTGGTACATGTGTGGGGACCTGCTGGCAGGTGCCCCTGACTGCTGGGCGGTGGGGGTGCAGGGGGACATGTGTCGGGGCCTGCTGGCAGGTGCACCTGACTGCTGGGGGTGGGGGTGCAGGGGGACATGTGTGGGACATGTGTGGGGGCCTGCTGACAGGTGCCCCTGACTGCTGGGGGTGGGGGTGCAGGGGACATGTGTGGGGGCCTGCTGGCAGGTGCCCCTGACTGCTGGGGGGTGGGGGTGCAGGGGAACATGTGTGGGACATGAGCGGGGGCCTGCTGGCAGGTGCCTGTCAATGCTGGGGGGGCGGGGTGCAGGGGGACATGTGTGGGACATGAGTGGGGGCCTGCTGGCAGGTGCCTCTAACTGCTGAGGGTGGGGGTGCAGGGGGACATGTGTGGGGGCCTGCTGGTAGGTGCCCCTGACTGCTGGGGGGTGGGGGTGCAGGGGGACATGTGTGGGGGCCTGCTGGTAGGTGCCCCTGACTGCTGGGGGGTGGGGTGCAGGGGGACATGTGTGGGACATGAGTGGGGACCTGCTGGCAGGTGCCCCTGACTGCTGGGGGGTGGGGGTGCAGGAGGACATGTGTGGGGGCCTGCTGGCAGGTGCCCCTGACTGCTGGGGGGTGGGGGTGCAGGGGGACATGTGTCGGGGCCTGCTGGCAGGTGCCCGTGACTGCTGGGGGGTGGGGGTGCAGGGGGACATGTGTCGGGGCCTGCTGGCAGGTGCTCCTGACTGCTGGGGGGTGGGGTTGCAGGGGGACATGTGTGGGACTTGAGTGGGGGCCTGCTGGCAGGTGCCCCTGACTGCTGGGGAGTGGGGGGGTGGGGGACATGTGTGGGGGCCTGATGGCAGGTGCCCTTGACTGCTGGGGGGTGGGGTTGCAGGGAGACATGTGTGGGACATGATTGGGGGCCTGCTGGCAGGTGCCCCTGACTGCTGGGGGGTGGGGGTGCTGGGGGACATGTTCCGGGGCCTGCTGGCAGGTGCCTGTCAATGCTGGGGGGTGGGGGTGCAGGGGGACATGTGTGGGACATGTGTGGGGGTCTGCTGGCAGGTGCCCCTGACTGCTGGGGGGTGGGGTGCAGGGGGACATGTGTCGGGACCTGCTGGCAGGTGCCCCTGACTGCTGGTGGGTGGGGATGCGGTGGGACATGTATCGTGGCCTGCTGGCAGGTGCCCCTGACTGCTGGGGGGTGGGGGTGCAGGGGGACATATGTGGAGGCCTGCTGGCAGGTGCCCCTGACTGCTTGGTGGTGGGGGTTGCAGGGCGACATGTGTCGGGGCCTCCTGGCAGGTTCCGCTGACTGCTGGGGGGTGGGGGTGCAGGGGGACATGTGTCAGGGCCTGCTGGCAGGTGTCCGTGACTGCTGGGGGATAGGGGTGCAGGGGGACATGTGTGGGACGTGAGTGGGGGCCTGCTGGCAGGTGCTCCTGACTGCTGGGGGGTGGGGGTGTAGGGGGACATGTGTGGGGGCCTGCTGGCAGGTGCCCCTGACTGCTGGGGGTGGGGGTGCAGGGGGACATGTATCGGGGCCTGCTGGCAGGTGCCCCTGACTGCTAGGGGTGGGGGTGCAGGGGGACATGTTTCGGGCCTGCTGGCAGGTGCCTCTGACTGCTGGGGGTCGGGGTGCAGGGGGACATGTGTGGGGCATGAGTGGGGGCCTGCTGGCAGGTGCCCCTGACTGCGGGGGAGTGGGGGGGTGGGGGATATGTGTGGGGGCCTGATGGCAGGTGCCCCTGACTGCTGGGGGGTGGGGGGTGGGGGACATGTTTGGGGGCCTGATGGCAGGTGCCTGTCAACGCTGGGGAGGTGGGGGTGCAGGAGGACATGTGTGGGACATGTGTGGGGGCCTGCTGGCAGGTGCCCCTGACTGCCTGGGTGGTGGGGGTGCAGGGGGACATGTGTCGGGGCCTGCTGGCAGGGGCACCTGACTGCTGGGGGGTGGGGGTGCAGGGGGACATGTGTGGGACATGTGTGGGGGTCTGCTGACAGGTGCCCCTGACTGCTGGGGGTGGGGGTGCAGGGGACATGTGTGGGACTTGAGTGGGGGCCTGCTGGCAGGTGCCCCTGACTGCTGGGGAGTGGGGGGGTGGGGGACATGTGTGGGGGCCTGATGGCAGGTGACCCTGACTGCTGGGGAGTGGGGGTGCAGGGGGGCATGTGTGGGACATGAGTGGGGGCCTGCTGGCAGGTGCCCCTGACTGCTGGGGAGTGGGGGGTTGGGGGACATGTGTGGGGGCCTGATGGCAGGTGCCCTTGACTGCTGGGGGTTGGGGTTGCAGGGAGACATGTGTGGGAATGATTGCGGGCCTGCTGGCAGGTGCCCCTGACTGCTGGGGGGTGGGGGTGCTGGGGGACATGTTCCGGGGCTTGCTGGCAGGTGCCTGTCAATGCTGGGGGGTGGGGGTGCAGGGGGACATGTGTGGGACATGTGTGGGGGTCTGCTGGCAGGTGCCCCTGACTGCTGGGGGGTGGGGGTGCAGGGGGACATGTGTCGGGACCCGCTGGCAGGTGCACCTGACTGCTGGGGGGTGGGGGTGCAGGGGGAAATGTGTGTGGGCCTGCTGGCAGGTGCCCCTGACTGCTGGTGGGTGGGGGTGCGGTGGGACATGTATCGTGGCCTGCTGGCAGGTGCCCCTGACTGCTGGGGGGTGGGGGTGCAGGGGGACATGTGTGGGGGCCTGCTGGCAGGTGCCCCTGACTGCTGGGGGGTTGGGGTTGCAGGGGGACATGTGTCGGGGCCTCCTGGCAGGTGCCGCTGACTGCTGGGGGGTGGGGGTGCAGGGGGACATGTGTCAGGGCCTGCTGGCAGGTATCCCTGACTGCTGGGGGGTAGGGGTGCAGGGGGACATGTGTGGGACATGAGTGGGGGCCTGCTGGCAGGTGCTCCTGACTGCTGGGGGGGTGAGGGTGCAGGGAGACATGTGTGGGGGCCTGCTGGCAGGTGCCCCTGACTGCTGGGGGGTGGGGGTGCAGGGGGACATGTGTGGGACATGAGTGGGGGCCTGCTGGCAGGTGCCCCTGACTGCTGGGGGGTGGGGGTGCAGGGGGACATATGTGGGGTCCTGCTGGCAGGTGCCCCTGACTGCTTGGGCGTGGGGGGTGCAGGGGGACATGTGTCGGGGCAGCTGGCAGGTGCTGCTGACTGCTGGGGGGTTGGGGGTGCAGGGGGACATGTGTGGGGGTCTGCTGGCAGGTGTCCCTGACTGCTGGGGGGTGGGGGTGCAGGGGGACATGTGTCGGGGCCTGCTGGCAGGTGCCCTTGACTGCTGGGGGTGGGGGTGCAGAGGGACATGTGTGGGACATGAGTGGGGGCCTGCTGGCAGGTGCCCCTGACTGCTGGGGGGTGGGGGTGCAGTGGGACATGTGTGGGGGCCTGCTGACACGTGCCCCTGACTGCTAGGGGGTGGGGGTGCAGGGGGACATGTGTGGGAAATGCGTGGGGGCCTGCTGGCAGGTGCCCCTGACTGCTGGGGGTGGGGGTGCTGGGGGACATGTGTCGGGGCCTGCTGGCAGGTGCCTGTCAATGCTGGGGGGGTGGGGTGCAGGGGGACATGTGTGGGACATGAATGGGGGCCTGCTTGCAGGTGCCCCTAACTGCTGAGGGTGGGGATGCAGGGGGACATGTCTGGGGGCCTGCTGGCAGGTGCCCCTGACTGCTAGGGGATGGGGGTGCAGGGGGACATGTGTGGGGGCCTGCTGGCAGGTCCCCTGACTGCTGGGGGGGTGGGGTGCAGGGGGACATGTGTGGGACATGAGTGGGGGCCTTCTGGCAGGTGCCCCTGACTGCTGGTGGGTGGGGGTGTAGGGGGACATGTGTGGGGGCCTGCTGGCAGGTGCCCCTGACTGCTGGGGGGTTGCAGGGGGACATGTGTCGGGGCCTGCTGGCAGGTGCCCCTGACTCCTGGGGGTGGGGGTGCAGGGGGACATGTGTGGGACATGAGTGGGGGCCTGCTGGCAGGTGCCAATGCCTGCTGGGGAGTGTGGGGGTGGGGGACATGTGTGGGGGCCTGATGGCAGGTGCCCCTGACTGCTGGGGGGTGCGGGTGCAGGGGGACATGTGTGGGACATGAGTGGGGGCCTGCTGGCAGGTGCCCCTGACTGCTGGGGAGTGGGGGGGGTGGGGGACATGTGTGGGACATGTGTGGGGGCCTGCTGACAGGTGCCCCTGACTGCTGGGGGTGGGGGTGCAGGGGACATGTGTGGGGGCCTGCTGGCAGGTGCCCCTGACTGCTGGGGGGTGGGGGTGCAGGGGGACATGTGTCGGGGCCTGCTGGCAGGTGCCCTTGACTGCTGGGGGTGGGGGTGCAGAGGGACATGTGTGGGACATGAGTGGGGGCCTGCTGGCAGGTGCCCCTGACTGCTGGGGGGTGGGGGTGCAGTGGGACATGTGTGGGGGCCTGCTGACACGTGCCCCTGACTGCTAGGGGGTGGGGGTGCAGGGGGACATGTGTGGGAAATGCGTGGGGGCCTGCTGGCAGGTGCCCCTGACTGCTGGGGGGTGCGGGTGCAGGGGGACATGTGTGGGACATGAGTGGGGGCCTGCTGGCAGGTGCCCCTGACTGCTGGGGAGTGGGGGGGGTGGGGGACATGTGTGGGACATGTGTGGGGGCCTGCTGACAGGTGCCCCTGACTGCTGGGGGTGGGGGTGCAGGGGACATGTGTGGGGGCCTGCTGGCAGGTGCCCCTGACTGCTGGGGGGTGGGGGTGCAGGGGAACATGTGTGGGACATGAGCGGGGACCTGCTGGCAGGTGCCTGTCAATGCTGGGGGGGCGGGGTGCAGGGGGACATGTGTGGGACATGAGTGGGGGCCTGCTGGCAGGTGCCTCTAACTGCTGAGGGTGGGGGTGCAGGGGGACATGTGTGGGGGCCTGCTGGTAGGTGCCCCTGACTGCTGGGTGGTGGGGGTGCAGGGGGACATGTGTGGGGGCCTGCTGGTAGTTGCCCCTGACTGCTGGGGGGTGGGGTGCAGGGGGACATGTGTGGGACATGAGTGGGGACCTGCTGGCAGGTGCCCCTGACTGCTGGGGGGTGGGGGTGCAGGAGGACATGTGTGGGGGCCTGCTGGCAGGTACCCCTGACTGCTGGGGGGTGGGGTGGAGGGGGACATGTGTCGGGGCCTGCTGGCAGGTGCCCCTGACTGCTGGGGAGTGGGGGGGTGGAGGACATGTGTGGGGGCCTGATGGCAGGTGCCCCTGACTGCTGGGGGGTGGTGGTGCAGGGGGACATGTGTGGGACATGAGTGGTAGCCTGCTGGCAGGTGCCCCTGACGGCTGGGGAGTGGGGGTGTGGGGAACGTGTGTGGGGGCCTGATGGCAGGTGCCCTTGACTGCTGGGGGGTGGGGTTGCAGGGAGACATGTGTGGGACATGATTGGGGGCCTGCTGGCAGGTGCCCCTGACTGCTGGGGGGTGGGGGTGCTGGGGGACATGTTGCGGGGCCTGCTGGCAGGTGCACCTGACTGCTGGGGGGTGGGGGTGCAGGGGGAAATGTGTGTGGGCCTGCTGGCAGGTGCCCCTGACTGCTGGTGGGTGGGGGTGCGGTGGGACATGTATCGTGGCCTGCTGGCAGGTGCCCCTGACTGCTGGGGGGTGGGGGTGCAGGGGGACATGTGTGGGGGCCTGCTGGCAGGTGCCCCTGACTGCTTGGTGGTGGGGGTTGCAGGGGGACATGTGTCGGGGCCTCCTGGCAGGTGCCGCTGACTGCTGGGGGGTGGGGGTGCAGGGGGACATGTGTCAGGGCCTGCTGGCAGGTGTCCCTGACTGCTGGGGGGTAGGGGTGCAGGGGGACATGTGTGGGACATGAGTGGGGGCCTGCTGGCAGGTGCTCCTGACTGCTGGGGGGAGGGGGTACACGGAGACATGTGTGGGGGCATGCTGGAAGGTGCCCCTGACTGCTGGGGGGTGGGGGTGCAGGGGGACATGTGTGGGACATATGTGGGGTCCTGCTGGCAGGTGCCCCTGACTGCTTGGGGGTTGCAGGGGGACATGTGTCGGGGCAGCTGGCAGGTGCCGCTGACTGCTGGGGGGTTGGGGGTGCAGGGGGACATGTGCTGGGGCCTGCTGGCAGGTGCCTGTCAATGCTGGGTGGGTGGGGGTGCAGGAGGATATGTGTGGTACATGTGTGGGGGCCTGCTGGCAGGTGCACCTGACTGCTGGGGGTGGGGGTGCAGGGGGACATGTGTGGGACATGTGTGGGGGCTTGCTGACAGGTGCCCCTGACTGCTGGGGGTGGGGGTGCAGAGGACATGTGTGGGGCCTGCTGGCAGGTGCCCCTGACTGCTGGGGGGTGGGGGTGCAGGGGAACATGTGTGGGACATGAGCAGGGGCCTGCTGGCAGGTGCCTGTCAATGCTGGGGGGACGGGGTGCAGGGGGACATGTGTGAGACATGAGTGGGGGCCTGCTGGCAGGTGCCTCTAACTGCTGAGGGTGGGGGTGCAGGGGGACATGTGTGGGGGCCTGCTGGTAGGTGCCCCTGACTGCTGGGGGGAGGGGGTGCAGGGGGACATGTGTGGGGGCCTGCTGGTAGGTGCCCCTGACTGCTGGGGGGTGGGGTGCAGGGGGACATGTGTGGGACATGAGTGGGGACCTGCTGGCAGGTGCCCCTGACTGCTGGGGGGTGGGGGTGCAGGAGGACATGTGTGGGGGCCTGCTGGCAGGTGCCCCTGACTGCTGGGGGGTGGGGGTGCAGGGGGACATGTGTCGGGGCCTGCTGGCAGGTGCCCGTGACTGCTGGGGGGTGGGGGTGCAGGGGGACATGTGTCGGGGCCTGCTGGCAGGTGCTCCTGACTGCTGGGGGGTGGGGTTGCAGGGGGACATGTGTGGGACTTGAGTGGGGCCTGCTGGCAGGTGCCCCTGACTGCTGGGGAGTGGGGGGGTGGGGGACATGTGTGGGGGCCTGATGGCAGGTGCCCTTGACTGCTGGGGGGTGGGGTTGCAGGGAGACATGTGTGGGACATGATTGGGTGCCTGCTGGCAGGTGCCCCTGACTGCTGGGGGGTGGGGGTGCTGGGGGACATGTTCCGGGGCCTGCTGGCAGGTGCCTGTCAATGCTGGGGGGGTGGGGGTGCAGGGGGACTTGTGTGGGACATGTGTGGGGGTCTGCTGGCAGGTGCCCCTGACTGCTGGGGGGTGGGGTGCAGGGGGACATGTGTCGGGACCTGCTGGCAGGTGCCCCTGACTGCTGGTGGGTGGGGATGCGGTGGGACATGTATCGTGGCCTGCTGGCAGGTGCCCCTGACTGCTGGGGGGTGGGGGTGCAGGGGGACATATGTGGAGGCCTGCTGGCAGGTGCCCCTGACTGCTTGGTGGTGGGGGTTGCAGGGCGACATGTGTCGGGGCCTCCTGGCTGGTTCCGCTGACTGCTGGGGGGTGGGGGTGCAGGGGGACATGTGTCAGGGCCTGCTGGCAGGTGTCCGTGACTGCTGGGGGATAGGGGTGCAGGGGGACATGTGTGGGACGTGAGTGGGGGCCTGCTGGCAGGTGCTCCTGACTGCTGGGGGGTGGGGGTGTAGGGGGACATGTGTGGGGGCCTGCTGGCAGGTGCCCCTGACTGCTGGGGGGTGGGGGTGCAGGGGGACATGTATCGGGGCCTGCTGGCAGGTGCCCCTGACTGCTAGGGGTGGGGGTGCAGGGGGACATGTTTCGGGCCTGCTGGCAGGTGCCTCTGACTGCTGGGGGTCGGGGTGCAGGGGGACATGTGTGGGGCATGAGTGGGGGCCTGCTGGCAGGTGCCCCTGACTGCGGGGGAGTGGGGGGGTGGGGGATATGTGTGGGGGCCTGATGGCAGGTGCCCCTGACTGCTGGGGGGTGGGGGTGCAGGGGGACATGTGTGGGACATGAGTGGGGGCCTGCTGGCAGGTGCACCTGACTGCTGGGGGGTAGGGGTGCAGGGGGACATGTGTGGGACATGTGTGGGGGTCTGCTGACAGGTGCCCCTGACTGCTGGGGGTGGGGGTGCAGGGGACATGTGTGGGACTTGAGTGGGGGCCTGCTGGCAGGTGCCCCTGACTGCTGGGGAGTTGGGGGGTGGGGGACATGTGTGGGGGCCTGATGGCATGTGACCCTGACTGCTGGGGGGTGATGGTGCAGGGGGACATGTGTGGACATGAGTGGGGTACTGCTGGCAGGTGCCCCTGACTGCTGGGGAGTGGGGGGTTGGGGGACATGTGTGGGGGCCTGATGGCAGGTGCCCTTGACTGCTGGGGGTTGTGGTTGCAGGGAGACATGTGTGGGACATGATTGGGGGCCTGCTGGCAGGTGCCCCTGACTGCTGGGGGGTGGGGGTGCTGGGGGACATGTTCCGGGGCTTGCTGGCTGGTGCCTGTCAATGCTGGGGGGGTGGGAGTGCAGGGGGACATGTGTGGGACATGTGTGGGGGTCTGCTGGCAGGTGCCCCTGACTGCTGGGGGGTGGGGGTGCAGGGGGACATGTGTCGGGACCCGCTGGCAGGTGCACCTGACTGCTGGGGGGTGGGGGTGCAGGAGGAAAATGTTGTGTGGGCCTGCTGGCAGGTGCCCCTGACTGCTTGGTGGTGGGGGTTGCAGGGGGACATGTGTCGGGGCCTCCTGGCAGGTGCCGCTGACTGCTGGGGGGTGGGGGTGCAGGGGACATGTGTCAGGGCCTGCTGGCAGGTGTCCCTGACTGCTGGGGGGTAGGGGTGCAGGGGGACATGTGTGGGACATGAGTGGGGGCCTGCTGGCAGGTGCTCCTGACTGCTGGGGGGTGGGGGGTACACGGAGACATGTGTGGGGGCATGCTGGAAGGTGCCCCTGACTGCTGGGGGGTGGGGGGTGCAGGGGGACATGTGTGGGACATATGTGGGGTCCTGCTGGCAGGTGCCCCTGACTGCTTGGGGGTTGCAGGGGGACATGTGTCGGGGCAGCTGGCAGGTGCCGCTGACTGCTGGGGGGTTGGGGGTGCAGGGGGACATGTGTGGGACATGAGTGGGGGCCTGCTGGCAGGTGCTCCTGACTGCTGGGGGGTGGGGGTACACGGAGACATGTGTGGGGGCATGCTGGAAGGTGCCCCTGACTGCTGGGGGGTGGGGGTGCAGGGGGACATGTGTGGGACATATGTGGGGTCCTGCTGGCAGGTGCCCCTGACTGCTTGGGGGTTGCAGGGGGGACATGTGTCGGGGCAGCTGGCAGGTGCCGCTGACTGCTGGGGGGTTGGGGGTGCAGGGGGACATGTGCTGGGGCCTGCTGGCAGGTGCCTGTCAATGCTGGGTGGGTGGGGGTGCAGGAGGATATGTGTGGTACATGTGTGGGGTCCTGCTGGCAGGTGCACCTGACTGCTGGGGGTGGGGGTGCAGGGGGACATGTGTGGGACATGTGTGGGGGCTTGCTGACAGGTGCCCCTGACTGCTGGGGGTGGGGGTGCAGGGGACATGTGTGGGGCCTGCTGGCAGGTGCCCCTGACTGCTGGGGGGTGGGGGTGCAGGGGAACATGTGTGGGACATGAGCAGGGGCCTGCTGGCAGGTGCCTGTCAATGCTGGGGGGACGGGGTGCAGGGGGACATGTGTGAGACATGAGTGGGGGCCTGCTGGCAGGTGCCTCTAACTGCTGAGGGTGGGGGTGCAGGGGGACATGTGTGGGGGCCTGCTGGTAGGTGCCCCTGACTGCTGGGGGGAGGGGGTGCAGGGGGACATGTGTGGGGGCCTGCTGGTAGGTGCCCCTGACTGCTGGGGGGTGGGGTGCAGGGGGACATGTGTGGGACATGAGTGGGGACCTGCTGGCAGGTGCCCCTGACTGCTGGGGGGTGGGGGTGCAGGAGGACATGTGTGGGGGCCTGCTGGCAGGTGCCCCTGACTGCTGGGGGGTGGGGGTGCAGGGGGACATGTGTCGGGGCCTGCTGGCAGGTGCCCGTGACTGCTGGGGGGTGGGGGTGCAGGGGGACATGTGTCGGGGCCTGCTGGCAGGTGCTCCTGACTGCTGGGGGGTGGGGTTTGCAGGGGGACATGTGTGGGACTTGAGTGGGGCCTGCTGGCAGGTGCCCCTGACTGCTGGGGAGTGGGGGGTGGGGGACATGTGTGGGGGCCTGATGGCAGGTGCCCTTGACTGCTGGGGGGTGGGGTTGCAGGGAGACATGTGTGGGACATGATTGGGTGCCTGCTGGCAGGTGCCCCTGACTGCTGGGGGGTGGGGGTGCTGGGGGACATGTTCCGGGGCTTGCTGGCTGGTGCCTGTCAATGCTGGGGGGGTGGGAGTGCAGGGGGACATGTGTGGGGACATGTGTGGGGGTCTGCTGGCAGGTGCCCCTGACTGCTGGGGGGTGGGGGTGCAGGGGGACATGTGTCGGGACCCGCTGGCAGGTGCACCTGACTGCTGGGGGGTGGGGGTGCAGGAGGAAATGTGTGTGGGCCTGCTGGCAGGTGCCCCTGACTGCTTGGTGGTGGGGGTTGCAGGGGGACATGTGTCGGGGCCTCCTGGCAGGTGCCGCTGACTGCTGGGGGGTGGGGGTGCAGGGGGACATGTGTCAGGGCCTGCTGGCAGGTGTCCCTGACTGCTGGGGGGTAGGGGTGCAGGGGGACATGTGTGGGACATGAGTGGGGGCCTGCTGGCAGGTGCTCCTGACTGCTGGGGGGTGGGGGTACACGGAGACATGTGTGGGGGCATGCTGGAAGGTGCCCCTGACTGCTGGGGGGTGGGGGTGCAGGGGGACATGTGTGGGACATATGTGGGGTCCTGCTGGCAGGTGCCCCTGACTGCTTGGGGGTTGCAGGGGGACATGAGTCGGGGCAGCTGGCAGGTGCCGCTGACTGCTGGGGGGTTGGGGGTGCAGGGGGACATGTGCTGGGGCCTGCTGGCAGGTGCCTGTCAATGCTGGGTGGGTGGGGGTGCAGGAGGATATGTGTGGTACATGTGTGGGGACCTGCTGGCAGGTGCCCCTGACTGCTGGGCGGTGGGGGTGCAGGGGGACATGTGTCGGGGCCTGCTGGCAGGTGCACCTGACTGCTGGGGGTGGGGGTGCAGGGGGACATGTGTGGGACATGTGTGGGGGCCTGCTGACAGGTGCCCCTGACTGCTGGGGGTGGGGGTGCAGGGGACATGTGTGGGGGCCTGCTGGCAGGTGCCCCTGACTGCTGGGGGGTGGGGGGTGCAGGGGAACATGTGTGGGACATGAGCGGGGGCCTGCTGGCAGGTGCCTGTCAATGCTGGGGGGGCGGGGTGCAGGGGGACATGTGTGGGACATGAGTGGGGGCCTGCTGGCAGGTGCCTCTAACTGCTGAGGGTGGGGGTGCAGGGGGACATGTGTGGGGGCCTGCTGGTAGGTGCCCCTGACTGCTGGGGGGTGGGGGTGCAGGGGGACATGTGTGGGGGCCTGCTGGTAGGTGCCCCTGACTGCTGGGGGGTGGGGTGCAGGGGGACATGTGTGGGACATGAGTGGGGACCTGCTGGCAGGTGCCCCTGACTGCTGGGGGGTGGGGGTGCAGGAGGACATGTGTGGGGGCCTGCTGGCAGGTGCCCCTGACTGCTGGGGGGTGGGGGTGCAGGGGGACATGTGTCGGGGCCTGCTGGCAGGTGCCCGTGACTGCTGGGGGGTGGGGGGGTGCAGGGGGACATGTGTCGGGGCCTGCTGGCAGGTGCTCCTGACTGCTGGGGGGTGGGGTTGCAGGGGGACATGTGTGGGACTTGAGTGGGGGCCTGCTGGCAGGTGCCCCTGACTGCTGGGGAGTGGGGGGGTGGGGGACATGTGTGGGGGCCTGATGGCAGGTGCCCTTGACTGCTGGGGGGTGGGGTTGCAGGGAGACATGTGTGGGACATGATTGGGGGCCTGCTGGCAGGTGCCCCTGACTGCTGGGGGGTGGGGGTGCTGGGGGACATGTTCCGGGGCCTGCTGGCAGGTGCCTGTCAATGCTGGGGGGTGGGGGTGCAGGGGGACATGTGTGGGACATGTGTGGGGGTCTGCTGGCAGGTGCCCCTGACTGCTGGGGGGTGGGGTGCAGGGGGACATGTGTCGGGACCTGCTGGCAGGTGCCCCTGACTGCTGGTGGGTGGGGATGCGGTGGGACATGTATCGTGGCCTGCTGGCAGGTGCCCCTGACTGCTGGGGGGTGGGGGTGCAGGGGGACATATGTGGAGGCCTGCTGGCAGGTGCCCCTGACTGCTTGGTGGTGGGGGTTGCAGGGCGACATGTGTCGGGGCCTCCTGGCAGGTTCCGCTGACTGCTGGGGGGTGGGGGTGCAGGGGGACATGTGTCAGGGCCTGCTGGCAGGTGTCCGTGACTGCTGGGGGATAGGGGTGCAGGGGGACATGTGTGGGACGTGAGTGGGGGCCTGCTGGCAGGTGCTCCTGACTGCTGGGGGGTGGGGGTGTAGGGGGACATGTGTGGGGGCCTGCTGGCAGGTGCCCCTGACTGCTGGGGGTGGGGGTGTAGGGGGACATGTATCGGGGCCTGCTGGCAGGTGCCCCTGACTGCTAGGGGTGGGGGTGCAGGGGGACATGTTTCGGGCCTGCTGGCAGCTGCCTCTGACTGCTGGGGGTCGGGGTGCAGGGGGACATGTGTGGGGCATGAGTGGGGGCCTGCTGGCAGGTGCCCCTGACTGCGGGGGAGTGGGGGGGTGGGGGATATGTGTGGGGGCCTGATGGCAGGTGCCCCTGACTGCTGGGGGGTGGGGGGTGGGGGACATGTTTGGGGGCCTGATGGCAGGTGCCTGTCAACGCTGGGGAGGTGGGGGTGCAGGAGGACATGTGTGGGACATGTGTGGGGGCCTGCTGGCAGGTGCCCCTGACTGCCTGGGTGGTGGGGGTGCAGGGGGACATGTGTCGGGGCCTGCTGGCAGGGGCACCTGACTGCTGGGGGGTGGGGGTGCAGGGGGACATGTGTGGGACATGTGTGGGGGTCTGCTGACAGGTGCCCCTGACTGCTGGGGGTGGGGGTGCAGGGGACATGTGTGGGACTTGAGTGGGGGCCTGCTGGCAGGTGCCCCTGACTGCTGGGGAGTGGGGGGGTGGGGGACATGTGTGGGGGCCTGATGGCAGGTGACCCTGACTGCTGGGGAGTGGGGGGTGCAGGGGGGCATGTGTGGGATATGAGTGGGGGCCTGCTGGCAGGTGCCCCTGACTGCTGGGGAGTGGGGGGTTGGGGGACATGTGTGGGGGCCTGATGGCAGGTGCCCTTGACTGCTGGGGGTTGGGGTTGCAGGGAGACATGTGTGGGAATGATTGGGGGCCTGCTGGCAGGTGCCCCTGACTGCTGGGGGGTGGGGGTGCTGGGGGACATGTTCCGGGGCTTGCTGGCAGGTGCCTGTCAATGCTGGGGGGTGGGGGTGCAGGGGGACATGTGTGGGACATGTGTGGGGGTCTGCTGGCAGGTGCCCCTGACTGCTGGGGGGTGGGGGTGCAGGGGGACATGTGTCGGGACCCGCTGGCAGGTGCACCTGACTGCTGGGGGGTGGGGGTGCAGGGGGAAATGTGTGTGGGCCTGCTGGCAGGTGCCCCTGACTGCTGGTGGGTGGGGGTGCGGTGGGACATGTATCGTGGCCTGCTGGCAGGTGCCCCTGACTGCTGGGGGGTGGGGGTGCAGGGGGACATGTGTGGGGGCCTGCTGGCAGGTGCCCCTGACTGCTGGGGGGTGGGGGTTGCAGGGGGACATGTGTCGGGGCCTCCTGGCAGGTGCCGCTGACTGCTGGGGGGTGGGGGTGCAGGGGGACATGTGTCAGGGCCTGCTGGCAGGTATCCCTGACTGCTGGGGGGTAGGGGTGCAGGGGGACATGTGTGGGACATGAGTGGGGGGCCTGCTGGCAGGTGCTCCTGACTGCTGGGGGGTGAGGGTGCAGGGAGACATGTGTGGGGGCCTGCTGGCAGGTGCCCCTGACTGCTGGGGGGTGGGGGTGCAGGGGGACATGTGTGGGACATGAGTGGGGGCCTGCTGGCAGGTGCCCCTGACTGCTGGGGGGTGGGGGTGCAGGGGGACATATGTGGGGTCCTGCTGGCAGGTGCCCCTGACTGCTTGGGCGTGGGGGGTGCAGGGGGACATGTGTCGGGGCAGCTGGCAGGTGCCGCTGACTGCTGGGGGGTTGGGGGTGCAGGGGGACATGTGTGGGGGTCTGCTGGCAGGTGTCCCTGACTGCTGGGGGGTGGGGGTGCAGGGGGACATGTGTCGGGGCCTGCTGGCAGGTGCCCTTGACTGCTGGGGGTGGGGGTGCAGAGGGACATGTGTGGGACATGAGTGGGGGCCTGCTGGCAGGTGCCCCTGACTGCTGGGGGGTGGGGGTGCAGTGGGACATGTGTGGGGGCCTGCTGACACGTGCCCCTGACTGCTAGGGGGTGGGGGTGCAGGGGGACATGTGTGGGAAATGCGTGGGGGCCTGCTGGCAGGTGTCCCTGACTGCTGGGGGTGGGGGTGCTGGGGGACATGTGTCGGGGCATGCTGGCAGGTGCCTGTCAATGCTGGGGGGGTGGGGTGCAGGGGGACATGTGTGGGACATGAATGGGGGCCTGCTTGCAGGTGCCCCTAACTGCTGAGGGTGGGGATGCAGGGGGACATGTCTGGGGGCCTGCTGGCAGGTGCCCCTGACTGCTAGGGGATGGGGGTGCAGGGGGACATGTGTGGGGGCCTGCTGGCAGGTCCCCTGACTGCTGGGGGGGTGGGGTGCAGGGGGACATGTGTGGGACATGAGTGGGGGCCTTCTGGCAGGTGCCCCTGACTGCTGGTGGGTGGGGGTGCAGGGGGACATGTGTGGGGGCCTGCTGGCAGGTGCCCCTGACTGCTGGGGGGTTGCAGGGGGACATGTGTCGGGGCCTGCTGGCAGGTGCCCCTGACTTCCTGGGGGTGGGGGTGCAGGGGGACATGTGTGGGACATGAGTGGGGGCCTGCTGGCAGGTGCCAATGCCTGCTGGGGAGTGTGGGGGTGGGGGACATGTGTGGGGGCCTGATGGCAGGTGCCCCTGACTGCTGGGGGGTGCGGGTGCAGGGGGACATGTGTGGGACATGAGTGGGGGCCTGCTGGCAGGTGCCCCTGACTGCTGGGGAGTGGGGGGGGTGGGGACATGTGTGGGGGCCTGATGGCAGGTGCCCTTGACTGCTGGGGGGTGGTGGTGCAGGGAGACATGTGTGGGACATGAGTGGGGGCCTGCTGGCAGGTGCCCCTGACTGCTTGGGGGTTGCAGGGGGACATGTGTCGGGGCAGCTGGCAGGTGCCGCTGACTGCTGGGGGGTTGGGGGTGCAGGGGGACATGTGCTGGGGCCTGCTGGCAGGTGCCTGTCAATGCTGGGTGGGTGGGGGTGCAGGAGGATATGTGTGGTACATGTGTGGGGGCCTGCTGGCAGGTGCACCTGACTGCTGGGGGTGGGGGTGCAGGGGGACATGTGTGGGACATGTGTGGGGGCCTGCTGACAGGTGCCCCTGACTGCTGGGGGTGGGGGTGCAGGGGACATGTGTGGGGCCTGCTGGCAGGTGCCCCTGACTGCTGGGGGGTGGGGGTGCAGGGGAACATGTGTGGGACATGAGCAGGGGCCTGCTGGCAGGTGCCTGTCAATGCTGGGGGGATGGGGTGCAGGGGGACATGTGTGGGACATGAGTGGGGGCCTGCTGGCAGGTGCCTCTAACTGCTGAGGGTGGGGGTGCAGGGGACATGTGTGGGGCCTGCTGGTAGGTGCCCCTGACTGCTGGGGGGTGGGGGTGCAGGAGGACATGTGTGGGGGCCTGCTGGTAGGTGCCCCTGACTGCTGGGGGGTGGGGTGCAGGGGGACATGTGTGGGACATGAGTGGGGACCTGCTGGCAGGTGCCCCTGACTGCTGGGGGGTGGGGGTGCAGGGAGGACATGTGTGGGGGCCTGCTGGCAGGTGCCCCTGACTGCTGGGGGGTGGGGGTGCAGGGGGACATGTGTCGGGGCCTGCTGGCAGGTGCCCGTGACTGCTGGGGGGTGGGGGTGCAGGGGGACATGTGTCGGGGCCTGCTGGCAGGTGCTCCTGACTGCTGGGGGGTGGGGTTGCAGGGGGACATGTGTGGGACTTGAGTGGGGCCTGCTGGCAGGTGCCCCTGACTGCTGGGGAGTGGGGGGGTGGGGGACATGTGTGGGGGCCTGATGGCAGGTGCCCTTGACTGCTGGGGGGTGGGGTTGCAGGGAGACATGTGTGGGACATGATTGGGGGCCTGCTGGCAGGTGCCCCTGACTGCTGGGGGGTGGGGGTGCTGGGGGACATGTTCCGGGGCCTGCTGGCAGGTGCCTGTCAATGCTGGGGGGGTGGGGGTGCAGGGGGACATGTGTGGGACATGTGTGGGGGTCTGCTGGCAGGTGCCCCTGACTGCTGGGGGGTGGGGTGCAGGGGGACATGTGTCGGGACCTGCTGGCAGGTGCCCCTGACTGCTGGTGGGTGGGGATGCGGTGGGACATGTATCGTGGCCTGCTGGCAGGTGCCCCTGACTGCTGGGGGGTGGGGGTGCAGGGGGACATATGTGGAGGCCTGCTGGCAGGTGCCCCTGACTGCTTGGTGGTGGGGGTTGCAGGGCGACATGTGTCGGGGCCTCCTGGCAGGTTCCGCTGACTGCTGGGGGGTGGGGGTGCAGGGGGACATGTGTCAGGGCCTGCTGGCAGGTGTCCGTGACTGCTGGGGGATAGGGGTGCAGGGGGACATGTGTGGGACGTGAGTGGGGGCCTGCTGGCAGGTGCTCCTGACTGCTGGGGGGTGGGGGTGTAGGGGGACATGTGTGGGGGCCTGCTGGCAGGTGCCCCTGACTGCTGGGGGGGTGGGGGTGCAGGGGGACATGTATCGGGGCCTGCTGGCAGGTGCCCCTGACTGCTAGGGGTGGGGGTGCAGGGGGACATGTTTCGGGCCTGCTGGCAGGTGCCTCTGACTGCTGGGGGTCGGGGTGCAGGGGGACATGTGTGGGGCATGAGTGGGGGCCTGCTGGCAGGTGCCCCTGACTGCGGGGGGAGTGGGGGGGTGGGGGATATGTGTGGGGGCCTGATGGCAGGTGCCCCTGACTGCTGGGGGGGGGGGTGCAGGGGGACATGTGTGGGACATGAGTGGGGGCCTGCTGGCAGGTGCACCTGACTGCTGGGGGGTAGGGGTGCAGGGGGACATGTGTGGGACATGTGTGGGGGTCTGCTGACAGGTGCCCCTGACTGCTGGGGGTGGGGGTGCAGGGGACATGTGTGGGACTTGAGTGGGGGCCTGCTGGCAGGTGCCCCTGACTGCTGGGGAGTTGGGGGGTGGGGGACATGTGTGGGGGCCTGATGGCATGTGACCCTGACTGCTGGGGGGTGATGGTGCAGGGGGACATGTGTGGACATGAGTGGGGTACTGCTGGCAGGTGCCCCTGACTGCTGGGGAGTGGGGGGTTGGGGGACATGTGTGGGGGCCTGATGGCAGGTGCCCTTGACTGCTGGGGGTTGGGGTTGCAGGGAGACATGTGTGGGACATGATTGGGGCCTGCTGGCAGGTGCCCCTGACTGCTGGGGGGTGGGGGTGCTGGGGGACATGTTCCGGGGCTTGCTGGCTGGTGCCTGTCAATGCTGGAGGGGTGGGAGTGCAGGGGGACATGTGTGGGGACATGTGTGGGGGTCTGCTGGCAGGTGCCCCTGACTGCTGGGGGGTGGGGGTGCAGGGGGACATGTGTCG